>NC_083723.1:108653535-109271419 GCF_028564815.1 Eubalaena glacialis | reverse complement strand
AGTCAGCAATTCGCTACCTACTCCTAAAACTGGGAACGGTGTATAGTTAGCATTTGCACATGGGGGTAAAGGGAACATTTTTATTGAGGGTCTACTATGTGTCAGGCACTGGGCTGGGTGAGTTAATCAATATACTCCTTTAGTCATAATTTAATCCTCATTATTCCAAATTGCAACAGCAGCAGCAGCGATGCCGTAACATTTACTGAGGGCTTACTATATTGCAGGCAAGGGGCTAATCCATTTAGATGTTTTACCTCATTGAAAGCACAAAATTTTATCAGGAAAATCAGTTCTCAGATTATAGACAAGGAACTGGACCAGCACTCTAACAAACCGGCCAACCAGGTTAGCGTAGCCCACAGCAGACTAAGTGGTCCTGACCTGCAAATAATTTCTAGGGCCCACTACTCATCTTCAGAGTTTCAAAGCAACAAAAGCAACAGCTTTTTTGATCACTACTGCCAGCAGATCCTGCTTATAAAAATCAATCCACTTTAGAGCCTCAGGGGTTTGGGGGCCTGGGCTAGAATCAGTTGTACTATTTCTAAGACAAGTGTAGAAAGTTCCCACTGTTGTGAAAGAAAATAGCAGATCTGGAACAGAAATCACCATGGTTCCTAAGATTATCTAACCCGGGACTAAAGTGTATCAACTCAACTCATTTCTATAATCACTTGCCACGTTTAAAATTTTAAGATAACCAAGTGGTATCAGTACATGTAGACAAACAATTCTACCCATGACTGAAGTGAAAGCTTTTCAGAATCAGGGTCCCATGTAACTATTATTCTTGCATATATGTATATAATCATTCATCCATTCAACAGAGATGTGAGGGCCATATCAAGCATTATTATCAAAACATTTATGAAGCACACCTGTGACTATATTGCTCCAAGTAAGTTTTAAAGCCAATTATGTCTATAAGCACATACACATTACTGAGTACTTATCAAATATCAGACATTTTAAAAACATGACCTTACTCAATCCTCAAATCTATGAAGTAAGTATTACTAATTGTAATTTAGAGATGAAGAAACTGAGAATTACTGGTATTAAGAAACTAGCCTACATGCATGTGTGGAGGCAGGAGCTAATGGGAAATCTCTGTACTCTCCCCCTCAATTTTGCTTTGAACCTTAAAATGCTCTTTAAAAAAACTCCAAAAACGGAGGGAGGGAGGGGGGAGGGGGGAAGGGGGAGGGGGGGAAGGGGGAGGGGGGAGGGGGGAGGGGGGAGGGGGGAGGGGGGAGGGGGAGGGGGGAGGGGGGAGGGGGAGGGGGGGAGGGGGAGGGGGGGAGGGGGAGGGGGAGGGGGGAGGGGGAGGGGGGAGGGGGAGGGGGAGGGGAGGGGGAGGGGGGAGGGGGAGGGGGAGGGGGGAGGGGGGAGGGGGAGGGGGAGGGGGGGAGGGGGGAGGGGGAGGGGGGAGGGGGAGGGGGGAGGGGGGAGGGAGGGACTAGCCTAAGGCCTTATAATTACAGAATAACAGGCCAGGATTTCAACTCAGGTTTAGTTGACTCCACAGTCTGTTCTCTTCCCCATGACACTCCATTCTCACTAAGAGCATAAAAACTATCAATGAGAATGACTACGGGTGGCAGTAAATGGACTTTATTTCATTTTCTGTACAATAAAGAATTCGCTGGGAAAGCATAAAACATGTTAAGAGATTGGTCAATGTTTTTTTA
Source organism: Eubalaena glacialis (assembly GCF_028564815.1). Taxonomy (NCBI): domain Eukaryota; kingdom Metazoa; phylum Chordata; class Mammalia; order Artiodactyla; family Balaenidae; genus Eubalaena; species Eubalaena glacialis. Next base: position 109,269,725 of record NC_083723.1, on the reverse strand, counting down.
TTTATTTACAAGGCCACTGGAGTATTACTCAGCAAACTGATGAAGTAATATAATGACAAGTACTATCTCTGTTACTATATCACTGAAACTGCACAATAGTCAGGGAGAATACTGAATTGGGTCTCTACTTTAGTAACAATTCCAGTGATGGACTCAATTATTTTGTAGATTTGGCACTGATGCTAATAAAGTTTGCAGGAATCTGTGATCAAAAGAAGGCTAGTAAATCAGAAAAGAATTTCAAATTGTTGATATCTTTCAAATTTCAACACAGAAAGATGTCTACAAATGCCCTGGTTTCACTCAAATGGTGGTTATTACACCAATATGACAGAATTATGTTTCTACCGAAGCTTGAAGACACACTACACCAAGTAATTCTGTCGAGGTAATTATTGCCCTAAAATTCAATGACTGTCCTTTTACAATAAAATATTGACTGACCAGGACCTAACTAAGCAGCATCCTTAAATCCAGGTATTTTACGATCACTGTTCCTTTTTCTCCACATCAATGAAGTCCCCTTAATTATTAGCTCTCAGGATTCTTAGTCTATTTCAATTCACCAGCTTCTCCCTTTCTATCTACACAAATGCACTATTTCTACCCTCTCCATAAAAATCTTGCTTTGGTCCTCACGATCTATAATCTTATATCCTTTTTATCTTTAGGTTCTAAACTTTAAAAAGCAGCCTCCACATACATTATTTCTCTTACCATGATGTGGTTTTTATCCCTCATTTCTCTCTCAAGCTCCAGTCCCACATCTGTGACTGCATGCCTGACCTACTCACCTATTTCACTGATAAAATCAACCCTAAATTCTGAAACCTAAATCATCTTGCCATAAAATCAGTAATTCCTTCTGCCAACTTTGTTTTTTAGTATTTTCTTATTCTCACTGATCTCCAGGTTTAAAATTTCAGAACTGTCTTTAATACCTTTCCTTATTCTTTGTATCCACAAAGGAGTTAGTGTTCAAGTTCATTAATCACTCTATCTCAACTCTATGAGGTTCCCCTTCTGGTCTATTCTGACAGCCACCACCTTAGTTCACCTCACGCAGTTTTCCTCATTTAGTTTTCTGCCTCCCATCTCTTACTCTTCCAATCTTCCTACATCCTCAACAGAGTGATCTTCCTAAAACACAGCTGCTCCAAAAAAAGGGTACAAATGAATTTATCTACAAAATAGTTACAGATGTAGAAAACAAACTTATGGTTACTAGGGGGTAAGGGGAGGAGGATAAATTGGGAGATTGGGATTGGCATATACACACTACTATATATAAAATAGATAGCTAATAAGGATAGATATAATAGATAACTAATAAGGACCTACTGCATAAGGGAACTCTTCTCTATACTGTGTAATGGCCTATATGGGAAAAGAATCTAAAAAACAGTGGATATCTTGATTATATGTATAACAGCTTCACTTCACTGTAAACCTAAAAGTAACACAACATTGTAAATCAACTACACTCCAATAAAAAGTAAAAACAAGAAACAAACAAAATAAAAAACACAGTTGCTGCTACCATCACAAGGCTCCTCATCATCTACAACTATCTGACCTCAATACTCCAATCATATCTTATTCTCCCTAACATGAACCCAACACTCCAATCAAGATCACCTAGTTAACTCTCCCCTGAATATGCCAGGGCCCCCTCATTTCTGGAAGGCCTACCCTAGATTACCCTCTCTCCTAACTCCTAACAGACCCTTCCAAAAAAACAGTTCCAGTGTTCCCTCTTCAACCACTCCTTTCCCAGGCCACTCTAAGTCAGCTGTCCCCTTTTCTGAGCTTCTCAAGTATCCACTTTACACATCATTAAAAAAAAGTATTCATCCCAAACTGCCTAAGACTACTAGCTATTATTTAATGAAAAGACACCTCACCATTGATAAACATGAGGATTTTTTATATTCCTTAAAGCATTGTATTTCTTCATTTCCACCACAGAGCCAGGCAACATATCAGTGAATCAAAAAAAATAGGGAACCACTGAATTTTAAAAAGCATTTGATAAGAAGCCTTGATGTATATATCGTTATATGCAAATTAGAGACAGTCTCCAAAGTAGAAAGAGTCCAGAGTACAAAAATCTACCCTGTGAGTAAAGTAAAAAAGGGATAGCTGCAATTTTAACCACAGGCTTTGCGATGTTTGTTTCCTTCATTGTGTTTGCCTCTTTTTCCTAATAACATTCACCACCAGTTGAAAAATACTGCTTTAAAACAGGTAAAGTTTTATGTTGACACTCAAATTAGTAAAAGTGCATTTTTTTAATATCTCAAAGAACAAATAAGCCCCTACTTCTAAGATGCCTGAAATGTGTTTGAATTACGCTAAATCTTCTACTACAAAGTCTTGACACAAACACCAGATGCCTGGTATTAAAATATAACCGTATCATTTCTTGGTGATTCTACATCATTGTGGATAACGTACCGCATCTTCCAAATTGTACATAAATATCCTAAGCACTCACGGATGAGTTCAAATTTCCATTTTTATGAAAAGAAATAAGCTATACAGCTTGTCTTTTGCCTGGGGGAAATCACCCAAGATTGGAATTCTGGGGCAAAGGGCATTACATATAATACCAAATACGTTCTGCCCACAGAAAATCTGTAGAAGATAATCCCGTGTGTGTTCTTGCTGCCTCTAAATTCCTTCCTATCTCATTCATTTCTTTCTCTTTTTAAGTACCAGGAATTGCTATTTCTTGTTGATCAAGAGTTCAAAAAATTAAAAGTCATAGTTAATTTGTGTTTTAAGTTTAACTTAAAAGGTATTTGTAAAACTGAAGACAAGAAACATGAAAACACAGTTGAAAAGCACCTGAAAACTCTATATACACCAGTGATATCATGATTCACTGTATTTTTTGAGTATCTGGTATGTTAGATGGTTCTGTGGCAGAAGCAAAGAAATATGATGCTTTAACAGAGCATACAAATTGGAGTGGTTAGCCATCTCTTCTGCTGTAAGACTGATTAGCAGTTGCTAAGATGCTAGTCAGTAATCCCATGATATATAAAGCAGGGCCAAGATTTTGAGATTTATAACATGCTCTAACATTGGTAATATCATTCTGAATGGACCCCTCATTTACCACTTAATCCTCTTTATTTAACATATTGCCTATGGCTGCTTGTGGTTATACACATTGAATTTTCTAAAAATAAACATGCAATTTACAGACTTAGAATTAACACATCTCCTGTCTTCAGCCTCTGCATTTATCCAAGTAGCTACTCACTGAAACATCCAGATCCTTCTAGATACTTAATGTGGTAGATCCTTTTTAGTATCTCCCCAGGTTACAAAATCTTCACCTCATCTAAGGACGGTTCCCCAACCACACAATGGACTTGGGTAGCCAGGCCTGGGATCCCACCATCTAGGTCAGAGCCTACTTCACCAGGGAAACAGCCAACCCTCAATTAGCCAATCAGATTCTCTTTCCCAGGACTGTGTTAGTGGGATATGGTCTGTGCTCGTCAATGTAAGTGAGGAGATGTAAATACTTTGGGGCAACCACCTTTTACCATGTGGATGAAAAATCAAAGACAGCCAATGTGCAGAGAGAGAATAAAGAATGAACCAGATGACCAGAGAGAAAAAGGAGACCCACAGGAGAGAGATTCAAAGGTTGCAACCTTAAGTTATCCATAGTGCAAAGGTCTCAAATCCAGTCGCTGATAAGGTCTTAGATTTTCTACCCTTGGGTTCTACAATATATCCTTATAGCCTTTAGTATGTTTTCCTTATTTTTTCCTTATGATAACTTGAATGAGTTTTTGTTTCTTCACTAAGCTATCTATGGATAAACAATTATATACTAATATGCATCCAGTGACAGTTATATCACAAATAGTATTTTTGTAAAACACTGGTATCTTATAAAAACGGGAGTAGTGGTTTGCACAGATTTCAATCTCTGCAACTAGGAAACCAATTCTCCTGACTACTACCTTCAAATGTTTGATGATTTACAGCAAAGCCATACTGTGTATGTGTCCCCCTACCTGCACCCACCCCCTACCGTGAATCTGAGAACTAGACTGCTTCATGACGGGAGCAAGTCTAAGGTGAAAAAAAATTCCCTTGAGCTCCCAATATGAAGTAAGGCTCAACTTTCTTGTGCAGTATCTTGACTGTGCCTACAATAAATAATGTAATTTTTAATAATTTGCTCTTTTAAAATACAGATGCCCAGGAGTTTTTGTTCCAGGAACAGCAAAGTAGCTTCCTTAGACTAACCCTCATACTGATGATAATTATAACAGCTGAAAAAACATATTAAAAAAATAAGAATTTGAAGGCCCTGGAGAGGAGCCAAATTAGGCAGAAACTGGTGGCTATGATCCCTGAGAGAAGAAAGGAAGCACACTAGTTCCTCTGGATTTTTCCCAGAGAACCCCTTCCAGCATCCATGGAGCAAGAGTAGAGCCAAGCAGAAACCAGTCTCACTGGATGGAGGAGGCAAGGCCTAGCAAAGGGAGACCAGGAGGTCCAGAATTTGAAAAGAGAAATCCAGAGGTGGAGGAGGAGCAAAATCAGGGTAATACACCCCTCAAACTATCATCTTGATTCCAGAAAATATTAAACAGTAACACTGAAACAAAGTAACAATATTTTCTAAAACTAGGACCGCCATTTAAAATTACTACAAACTATCAGATTTCCCCGGTAAGGTTGCTAATGGATGAAATATGAGTGACAAAGAAAAAACAAAAGAAGTCATCTTTTGAAAATAGCAGTCTCATTTCCCCATTGTATAAGGACTAAAGTATTCTGCAGTAAGAAAACCAAAAGAAAAATAAACAGTCATTCTGCAAATGGAATGGTTGCCTGCTTCATTATACTCATTATCAATGGCAATTGTATCATTAAAACTACTATGTATGGTCTTGTGAATAGTTCCTTAGTGTTCAAAGTAAAACAGACGAAAAAATTCCAAGACTACACAAGTATTTCCTGGTCCCCTGTCAAAGCCCTGACAAGCAGAGTCTCAAAGAGCTCACATTTACCTCCCCCCACACCCCCAACAGAAGAGCTTTTAACAAAGAAACCCCAGTTTTAGATAGCTTTCAAAAGAAAGTTTTCATTTATTTTAAATTAAACGTATTTACTTAATACATAAAATATGCAAGGTATTATCCTGAATATAAAAACAAGACTAAAAAAAAAAAATCCTTCCCTAATATTAAAACAAGTGAATTTTACTATATATAAATTAAAAATTTAAGTGAATTAAAAGCCAAATCAATCAATCCATCAATCCTTCCCTCAATGTGCTTATAGAGACAAAGATGAATGACTACAATACATGGGAGAAAGTGGGAAGCATCAGGTCAAAGAAACTGTTGTGAACATTTATAGAAGGACAAGATTGATCCCAAGTAGGACAATAAAAAAGAGTTTCAAGATCATAGGACATAAATAAAATCTTATAATGTATAAAAGGCCAAAAAAATGGCAGAAAGAACAGAATAAATAAACAGTGCTGGGGAAATTCCGGGTGTCTTCAGTGAACTGCAAATAGTTCAGGTAACATAAAAATGAAGTCTGAGAGGTAAGCCTGGAAAGGTGGTAAATGCACAAACTTCTCAGGGCCTCTAACACCAGGCTCAGGTACTGAAGTCAAGTACAGAATGAGGAGGGCAGTAAAAAGCTTTCAATAGGTAAATAAAATGTTGCTAAACACACTCTAAGTAAATTAATCTGCTGGCATATACAATAATAGATTAGAAGGCAATGGGATTTGGGGAAAAATGAATGATTAAGGTAATAAGATAAAGGGAGGGGGACAAGAAAAAAAACTACCATGATAGTTGAAATTAAAAAAAAAAAAAAAGGATTTTAAACTAAAGTAGTGGTAATGAGATTTTACAATTAGGGATACATTTGTGAGTTGACGCAGAGGAAAAAAATGAAAAAATTTAAGCAGGTATTCTACGAAGGAAAGAAGAGAAATTTTAAAATGCTAAAAGATTGCACATGTGAGGGACTAAAACACTGTGGTTCAAGAACAATGATCAGGAATGCAGGAAAAATGAGTTTGATAGGGACAATAAATTTAGTTTGGAATATAATCCCTTGTGAAGCATATGAATATTCATGCATACCCTCAAATACATAATTGTGAAAGGGGAAATAATGTTGATGAGACTTCCATGATTTATACACTAATTAACTTCCATTAGGACTGTTAAGTGTTTTTCTACGAGTTCTCTGAAGGATACTGTGAAGGACATATATCTTCGAATATTTGTAATCTGATTTTATCCCATAATATTTTTAAAACAGCTTTGTTGAGGTACAATTTATATAGCATAAAATTCACCTAATGTCATGTACGGCTGAACAGCTTTTAAGTAAATGTATACAGTTGTGCAACCATCACTACAATCATTATAGAACACCTCTAACACTTCAGAAAGTTCCCTTCTGATGTTACCTGCAGGTTTTTCACAGAGACTTTTATCAGACGGAGAAAGTTCCTTTCTAGATCTAGTTTGCTGAAGGTTTTTGCTTTTGTTTTGTTTTTTTAGTCATCAATGGGGTCAAGTGCTTTCCTGTGTCTATTGAGATAATTATGAAGCTATTTCCTTTATTCTATGAATGTGGTATATTACATTCATTGATTTTTTTTTTAATAAATCCCACTTAATTGTGGTATGTAACACATACCACATACATTCATACATGTGGTATGAATCCACACGTTGATGGATTCAATTTACTAGTATTTTGTTTGAGATTTTTGCATCTATGTTCACGAAGGACATTGCTCTATAGTTTCCTCTGCTATCTCGAATTTTTATCAGGGTAATAATGGACTCATAGATGTGTTGAAAAGTGTTTCTCATCTCTGTTTTCTGAAAGAGTTTGCAAAGGATTAGTATTATTACTTCTTCAAATGTTTAATAAAACATTTGTGTACTTATGTATGTGTAGGACATTTTTAAATTATTTAATTTATAGGCATAATTTGAAGATATTGTGGGTTCGGTTCCAGACCATTCCAATAAAGTGAGTATCGTAATAAAGTGAGTCACATGAATGTTTTTGGTTTCACAGCACATGTAAAATCTATGTTTACACTATACATGTACAAGAGCATTATGTCTGAAAAAATGTACATACCCTAATTTAAAAATAATGCTGTTGAACATACAGCACTGATAGACTTGCTCAACACAGGGTTGCCACAAACCTCCAATTTTTAAAAAATGCAGTATCTGCAAAGCTCAACCAAGCAAACTGCAATAAAATGAGGTATGCCTGTATTTGTTACAGGACAATTTAGATTTTCTATTTCTTCTTGAACCAGTTTTGGTATTTTGTTTCTTTCTAGGAATTTGTCCACTTATCTAAGTGGTCTAACTGGCATAATTGTGGTCTCATTGGCATAAAGTTAGTCATTATAATCTTTTTAACATCTATATGGTCTACAGTGATGTCTCCTCTTTCATTCCTGATTTCGGCATTTTTTGAGATTTCTTTCCTTTTTAATTTATCAGTCTAGCTAAAGATTTATCAACTTTTGATCTTTTCAAAGAACCAACTTTTAGTTTCATTACTTTTTTGTATTGTTCCTCTGATTTTTATTTGATTTTTCACTCTAATCTTTACCATTTTTTCCTTCTGCTTGCTTTGGGTTTGATTTTTTTTTCCCCTCCTTTTCCTAGCTCTTAGGGTGGAAACTTTGTTTGTTGATCTTGGGTCTTTCTTCTTACACCTATGGTGTATTCAGAAGTTTGTTGTTTTACTTCCAAATATTTGAGAAGTGCCAAAATTTCTTCCTGTTATTTAATTCTGTTATGTATGGAGAACATACTTTGTGTGATTTCAATCCTTTTAAATGTATTGAGACTTAACTTCATAGTCTAGTATATGATCTATCATGGAGTATATTTGACGGACATGAAAGAATCTGTATTCTGATGGTGTTAAGTAGGGTGTACCATCTATGTCACTTTAAGTCATGGTGCTTGATAGTATAGCTCATGTTTTTTATGTTTTCTGTCCAGCTGTTCCATTAATTATTTTAAAGGAGTATTGAAATCTCCAACTATAAGTGTTGAATTTTCCACTTATTTTAATTCTCCATTTTCCCTCCATGCATTTTGGATCCCACAGTATTTTCATGATTTTTTATTTATAGCTTACCCATAGAAAATAGAATACAACAAGACCATGCCAAGGGAAGACACAGAAGTGGTCTCAATGCCCAAAGGCACATTCCTAGCTGCAGCTTCATTGTCTGCCCATTTCACTAAAACGTATTTTAAAGTTCGTTCTACATATTTACGCCACTTTCTCCCCTTTTCTCATCAAAGTTGACACAACCTCCATGGTTTTCTTACACCATTACAAAAATGTTAGCTGCTGTTACAGTTTTACTCTGTACTACGACTCACAAGTTTACTCTGTACTACGACTCATCAGAATATATTAATGACTCCTTTTTACCATTACACAGTCTTTCTCAGTCTCCTCAATCCCAATGACCTCTATTACTCTTCTGACATTCTTTCTCCATTGGAAATACTCCATCTCCAACGTCCCTAATTCTGAATTCTCCTCTCTGACCACAGTGTTTTAACTCCTCCCAAAAAATACATACAGCTCTTCCTTCTTAGTTTGTGCTAAAATTCTAGAAAGACTGGTCTATACATAGGAATCACTTGGAGAACTATTTTAAAATAAAGATTCATGCACCCCACCTTAGAACTGCATCTGAGAGGACAATTCAGAAACACAAAAAGTCTGTGCTTAAAACCAGTTCTACCACTTACCAGCAATGTGACCTTGGCAAGTTACTTAATCTTGCTAAACTGTATCTCCCTCAACTGTGAAATATGGGTAATAGAATCTACTTCACAGAATTAATATGAAAACTAAAATAAACAACATACATAAAATGCTTGGCTCATAACAGGCTATTATTATCTCTGAGGAAAAGGCTCAGAAATTTGTTGTTTTTTTAAAATGCATCCCAGGAACCAGGTAACTAAGATATTACCTCTCTGTGCCTGAGAACCTTGGTTCCTCATCTTTAAAACAGGAATAATATTACCTACTCCCACAGAACTATCATCAGGATTAAATGAGTTAATGCTGTAAATCACTTTGAACATAACCTGGGGCATAGCAAACACTTTATAAATGTTATTAAATAAATAAATAAATAAAATTATCTCTATATCCTCCATCATCTTCTCACTGATATCATTCTTCTCCTTCTTCTTTCCTCCTCCCCTTCTCTCTACAGTAAAGATCTCAATCTCTAAATTCAGGCTCCTGCTAATATTCATCTCTAAACTTTGGAAATTTTTTCTTTCACTTCTCTGAGATTGACTACCACATTTTTCTTCTTAACTATCTGAAGTTCAAGATCCTTACTCTTACTCTTGTTCTCTTCCATTTTAGTTATATCTTCATTTCAGATGATTCCCAAATCTCCCTCTACCATCATACTTTCTCCCAAGTGCCAGAGATGCACTGTCATTGCCTGCAAGAGTGTCTTATCACAGTAAGAAAGTGAAAACAGCACAACAGATATTGAGAGTATCGGGGCATGGGTTCAACAAACATCCTGACCAAGCAAACTCTTTATTATCACCTCTCTTCAAAAGGAGGAAGAGGGGGAAAGAAGGAAGAAACAAAGGTCTTCTTAGTTTCCCTCTTTGTTAACAACATTGTCATTTCTCTGACCTCCCAGGATCATAATCTGTAGTTAGCTGACTCTTCTCAGGCGTGTTCTCCAAATCAACTGCCAAGTCCTATATTATACCGCACATCTTATGTCCATTTCCTCTTTTAAACGTTTTCATTCCTACCCTCATGTCTTTAAATCTGATCCTCATTATCCTTCACACAGCTTAGTACAACAGTCTCCCAACTGCTCATCCCGCCTTACACCTCTCATGACAATCTATCCCACAACCCACTACGCTCACTAACACAGAGCTCAATACCATCATTCTTCTGCTCAAATCCTTCAATGGTGTCCTCCTTGCAAGCAAAATAAACCTGTATCTCCTCTTGTCATTCAGCACCTTCCACAACCCAACCGACTGCTGCAGCCTTATTTCCTCTTAGTTGTCTTTACATAATTACCATTTAGTTAACCTAGATAATTTCCTGTTCTATAAATAAGTCCCAAGGGTTTTTGTCATGTCTGAGTTTATCCTTTTTTCCCCCTGCTTGTAACTACCTCTATCATTAATCAAGCATGGGAGAATGAGTTCAAGAAAGTGAATTTAAGTATTAACTTGATTGATTTTTAACAAATTACACGTTCACCATCCATATGTTACTAATCACAACCCACATGCCCAATGGAGATGTCAACCCCATGCACTAGGAAGCGGAGGCTGGTGTTACACCTTGGAAGTTTCATCTTCTTATGGTGCTATCTCTACCTTCTTTTCTCCCACAGTGGTCTTTTATGTTACTTACCCTTAGTCTTATGATAACAACTAGCTGCCTCTATCTTCACAACAGATATAAATGTGTAACATGTGCTGGCAGGTAGAACAGACTTTTCTTATCCTCTTTACGACCTGAAGCTCAATATTCCATCAGTAGGCTGACAGACAAATTGAGACAATCAGACAATCAGGGAGCATATCTCCAAAAGATGCTGGCTTTTTTTCTGGTTTTCACATCTTTACCATACTCATTTTAGATTAACACCAGACATTAATAATTTGTATCTCACAGTGGGGGAAAAAAGCACATGTGTGAAAATTGTGGGGGGGGAAAAAAAAAGCTTCTGGTTGATCCAGCTCATATTTTACCATTATATGTGTGTATGTATATATATTTAACTTTTCCTCTGTTTATCTCCTAAACTCCCAACAGAGAGAATAAACATGAATAAGCACATTGTGTGAACAAGCCACGGTCCCTACCTTCTGGGAGGTTATCATCTATCTTAACTGTTAACTATGGTATCTCACTCTCATTAAAACCCACACTGTAGTTTGTATCTCTCAAGGATTTTATCTTGTGGTTATTTGCCTTCTCTCCTGCCTCTCAGTGCAAGCCATGCCTTTTCTTTGTGTCTCTGTTAACATCTAGCACAGTGCCTTGAACAAAGTAGATGCTCCCTAGTAGGTTACCTAAATTGAAAGTAAGATGCTTGAAAGGGCAGCTACTTATTGACGTCTTACATTCACAGACAAGCTCCTTGGAGTAGAACTATAACACCCATGGTGAAACTTCAGGCTTTTTGAGGTACATTAATTTACTCACATCACAGGAATACCATTTATTAAATTTCTGCTCCAATGAGATAAGTGCTACCCTAATGACCTGAAAGAGTTAATGCATCTTGGAAAAGACCCAAACTGCTCTCTGGAGACAGTTTATTCAATTAAGTGGCTACAACCCAGCATTTTCAATTAGCAGTTCAGTTACTAGAGACTCCTTCATACTGGTTATCTCTTATCTGTGAACATTGACACACCTACAAAAAAACAATGTTTGCTTATAGTTCATTGAAAATGGATTATTTAGGAATAACAAGTGCAGATTCAGACTTGATTAACATTTATTTTGTACCTACTGAGTGCCAGGAACTATGTTAAGTACATTTCCCTTAGGATTTGAGGGGAATATTGTTAAGACTGGGAGATAATGAGATTTAGAGGCACTGACAATACAAAGCACAAGGACAAAGCAGTTCCTTTCTTTAAGGAGTCCACAAAGAAGATTTCAACTGAATTCATTTAAGGCTCTTCAGAATCTGGTTTCTGTCTATCTGATCACATTTTACACCCCTCTGTACAAATTGTGTATATGGTAAATTCAGTAAGGTACTCACTGTTGGCATACATGCCTGTTATACCTACCTAGAATGATCTGCCCACTCGCCTGAAGTCTAGCCTTCCTTAAAGAGCCAGCTCCTACCAAATACACAAAACCTTCCCTGACCAATCTATCTTAAGTCATCTCTCTAAATTCCTACAGGACCCACAGTTGATTACCCAGATTTGGCAATTAATCATATACTGCTGGATATTTAACTTTACCTCTACTTATCTCAAACTCCCAACATGACTTGATGAGAAGGCACTTTGTCTTATACTTCCCTGTATTACCACAGATTCATGCCACGTTGGAATACCTTAACTAAAATCCTTTAAAACTGAAGGAGCAACTTAATACCACTCATTTCTATACTTAACTCTTGCATCTACAATAAAGATTCCATCTACAAAATAAGCAAAATTCTTCTATCTGAAAATGATGAAATTATATATATAATATATTATATAATATATATAATTATATAATTATAATTATATTATATATTATATTATATTATATTAATAAATTATATTATAATATATAATATATTATAATATAATATATATAAATTATAAATAATATATAATTTATATATATATTATATATATAATAATATATAATTTATAATTTATATATAATTTATAATATATAAATTATATTGTATATTATATATATAAATTATATTGTATTATATATATTATATATTATATTATATATAATAAATAAATATAAATATAAAAATTATATTATATTATATTATATATATAAATATATAATTATAATTATATAATATATATATATTTCCCTTAAGTAAGATACTAAACTGATTAAAAAAAAAACAAACAATAAACTGTTGACAGTTTGGTTAAACAAAAGTAATCCTGTTTTATCAGTTTTGTGGCCAGAAAACAAACTTCCAAATCCATAAGAGGCCTGTGATTATTATATGCTATTTCTACTGAAATATTTTATGTTAATTCAAAACATGGGACTAAGCCATTTCATTTACCTACTGCATTTGAGGTTAGCCTATAATTTAAAAGATTAACCAATTAACTGCACTGCTGGTTTAAGTAGGATTAAACCTAAGTAAGTTTATAGTAAACATAGAAACTCTAGGGTCCAAAAATGGAGAACTACTTCATCGATATTTCTGGCACCGAATTTCATTATTTCAGATCAATTTTTCTATTTAAATTTATTTTTCCCACATACTACTTTGTTTTATTTTTACCTTTTATTTAAAAGCAATATATGCTCATAAAAATTTTACCTGGTATGGAAACACGTAAAGATTCAAGTATTCTTTAATAATACTGTTATATACAATATATTTTAAAGATTTGCCTTTGTTGATACTTTCATTATTCTCTCCTGTCATTCCTCTAAATGCTAATAAGCAGTGTTCTGCACAAAGTACCTATGAAATGCATTATATGCATCTATCAGAGAGCCCAATTCTACAGGCAAGTGAATAAAACCTGCCAGATTGGCAGCATATGGTCCAATAGGATCCTTTGAGCTTTTAACTATTTACTTCCCATTTTCCATACATCATAGCACATCTCAATTTGTTGATTATGCTACACTGACCTGCTCCAACACATTTACCTCTTCCCTTCTGTCCCCACAACCCAAGGGACATATCTCAACAGCTGAAACACCTGAAAGTTTAGAAAGAAGTCGCATACCTGAAAAATTTCTCTCTCCAAAGTGTACATCTTTTAATTTTAACTCTCAAAAAGACTACCAAACTCCGTAGAAGAATGCAATTTTAAAAAATGCATATACTCTATGCTTTCACTTATATGTGGAACCTAAATACAAAACAAATGAGTAAATATAACAAACAGAAACAGAATCACAGATACAGAGAACAGACTGGCGGTTGACAGAAGGGAGGGGATGAGGGGCAGGAGAAAAATGGGTAAGTGGGATTAAGAGGTACAAACTACTAGGTATAAAATAAGTAAGTTACAAGGATGTAATGTACAGCACAGGGTATATAGCCAGTATTTTATAATAACTTTACACAGAGTATAATCTATAAAAATATCAAATTACTATGTTGTACACCTGAAGCTAACATAATATTGTAAGTCAACTATATACTTCAAAAAAAAAAATGCAACGTGAGTCAGCTCTACCCACCACTAGAGCCTCCCATCAAGCCTCTTAGATAGCCTCAACCACCAGAGGGCAGACAGCAGAAGCATGAAAAACTATAATCCTGCAGCCTGTGGAACAATAACCACAGTCACAGAAAGACAGACAAGATGAAAAGGCAGAGGGCTACATACCAGATGAAGGAACAAGATAAAACCCCAGAAAAACAACTAAATGAAGTGGAGATAGGCAACCTTCCAGAAAAAGAATTCACAATAATGATAGTGAAGATGATCCAGGACCTCGGAGTAAGAATGGAGGCAAAGATGGAGAAGATGCAAGAAATGTTTAACAAAGACCTAGAAGAATTAAAGAACAAACAAACAGAGATGAACAATACAATAACTGAAATGAAAACTACACTAGAAGGAATCAATAGCAGAATAACTGAGGCAGAAGAATGGATAAGTGACCTGGAAGACAGAATGGTGGAATTCACTGCTGCAAAACAGACTAAAGAAAAAAGAATGAAAAGAAATGAAGACAGCCTAAGAGACCTCTGGGACAACATTAAACACAACAACATTCGCATTATAGGGGTTCCAGAAGGAGAAGAGAGAGAGAAAGGACCAGAGAAAATATTTGAAGAGATTATAATCGAAAACTTCCCTAACATGGGAAAGGAAATAGCCACCCAAGTCCAGGAAGCACAGCGAGTCCCATACAGGATAAACCCAAGGAGAAACACGCCAAGACACATAGTAATCAAATTGGCAAAAATTAAAGACAAAGAAAAATTATTGAAAGCAACAACGGAAAAATGACAAATAACATACAAGTGAACTCCCATAAGGTTAACAGCTGATTTCTCAGGAGAAACTCTACAAGCCAGAAGGGAGTGGCATGATATACTTAAAGTGATGAAAGGGAAGAACCTACAACCAAGATTACTCTACCCGGCAAGGATCTCATTCAGATTTGATGGAGAAATCAAAAGCTTTACAGACAAGCAAAAGCTAAGAGAATTCAGCACCACCAAACCAGCTCTACAGCAAATGCTAAAGGAACTTCTCTAAGTGGGAAACACAAGAGAAGAAGAGGACCTACAAAAACAAACCCAAAACAATTAAGAAAATGCTCATAGGAACATACATATCGATAATTACCTTAAACGTGAATGGATTAAATGCTCCAACCAAAAGACACAGGCTTGCTGAATGGATACAAAAACAAGACCCATATATATGCTGTCTACAAGAGACCCACTTCAGACCTAGGGACACATACAGACTGAAAGGGAGGGGATGGAAAAAGATATTCCATGCAAATGGAAATCAAAAGAAAGCTGGAGTAGCAATACTCATATCAGATAAAATAGACTTTAAAATAAAGAATGTTACAAGAGACAAGGAAGGACACTACATAATGATCAAGGGATCAATCCAAGAAGAAGATATAACAATTATAAATATATATGCACCCAACACAGGAGCACCTCAATACATAAGGCAACTGCTAACAGCTATAAAAGAGGACATCGACAGTAACATAATAATAGTGGGGGACTTTAACACCTCACCTACACCAATGGACAGATCATCCAAAATGAAAATAAATAAGGAAACAGAAGCTTTAAATGACACAATAGACCAGATAGATTTAATTGATACTTATAGGACATTCCATCCAAAAACAGCATATTACACTTTCTTCTCAAGTGCGCACGGAACATTCTCCAGGAAAGATCACATCTTGAGTCACAAATCAAGCCTCAGTAAATTTAAGAAAATTGAAATCATATCAAGCATCTTTTCTGACCACAACGCTATGAGATTAGAAATCAATTACAGGAAAAAAAACGTAAAAAACACAAACACATGGAGCCTAAACAATACGTTACTAAATAACCAAGAGATCACTGAAGAAATCAAAGAGGAAATCAAAAAATACCTAGAGACAAATGACAATGAAAACACGACGATCCAAAACCTATGGGATGTAGCAAAAGCAGTTCTAAGAGGGAAGTTTATAGCTATACAAGCCTACCTAAAGAAACAAGAAAAATCTCAAGTAAACAATCTAACCTTACACCTAAAGAAACTAGAGAAAGAAGAACAAACAAAACCCAAAGTTAGCAGAAGGAAAGAAATCATAAAGATCAGATCAGAAATAAATGAAAAAGAAATGAAGGAGACAATACCAAAGATCAATAAAACTAAAAGCTGGTTCTTTGAGAAGATAAACAAAATTGGTAAGCCATTAGCCAGACTCATCAAGAAAAAGAGGGAGAGGACTCAAATCAATAAAATTAGAAATGAAAAAGGAGAAGTTACAACAGACACCACAGAAATACAAAGCATCCTAAGAGACTACTACAAGCAACTCTATGCCAATAAAATGGACAACCTGGAAGAAATGGACAAATTCTTAGAAAAGTATAACCTTCCAAGACTGAACCAGGAAGAAACAGAAAATATGAACAGACCAATCACAAGTAATGAAATTGAAACTGTGATTAAAAATCTTCCAACAAACAAAAGTCCAGGACCAGATGGCTTCACAGGTGAATTCTATCAAACATTTAGAGAAGAGCTAACACCCATCCTTCTCAAACTCTTCCAAAAAATTGCAGAGGCAGGAACACTCCCAAACTCAATCTATGAGGCCACCATCACCCTGATACCAAAACCAGACAAAGATACTACAAAAAAAGAAAATTACAGACCAATATCACTGATGAATATAGATGCAAAAATCCTCAACAAAATACTGGCAAACAGAATCCAACGACACATTAAAAGGATCATACACCACGATCAAGTGGGATTTACCCCAGGGAGGCAAGGATTCTTCAATATACGGAAATCAATCAATGTGATACACCATATTAACAAACTGAAGAATAAAAACCATATGATCATCTCGATAGATGCAGAAAAAGCTTTTGACAAAATTCAACACCCATTTATGATAAAAACTCTCCAGAAAGTGGGCATAGAGGGAACCTACCTCAACATAATAAAGGCCATATACGACAAACCCACAGAAAAAAAAAATGCAACGTGGTAGGATGATTAACCTGACTCCTTACAACCTGAGAATGAATGTTTGTAAACATGACTTCAGAACATCAGAGGGAGGGAGGAGCCTAGCTCTCCTAGTTATGCAAATTGCTACAGCTCCACCTAATTTATCCTTGGCCCTATTCTACCACTGGGTAACAAGCTCATACCATATAGCAAGTCATAGGAAAGAAAAAGACAGCATGCTATTTAAATACCAACCACGTTAACTCAGAAGCAATACAGTACAATTCATGTACCTCATGTTCTCTGCTAATTGCTTAAGACATCCAGCTATGGAGAAGACAGCAACAGTAGCCAGGCCCTAGTCTTCTGTAAATGCCAGCTCTTAATAGCAAACTCCAAAAAGGTCTTAATCGCATTTACCAAGAGCTCATGAACTTTAAAAGTTGTTAATCAGATTTCCATGTAAATGGAATGACGATTAAAGGTTAAGTACAGATTTCTGAAATTTCAGAAGTTAGAATATATTGCCCTTCACAGGGGAAATTAAAAAAAAAAAAAAAAACGATCAGTCTTGACAGGAACTAAACATCTTAATTAAACGTGCAGAAGTACCATGCTTATTTTTACGTGAAGTTCTATTTTCAAATGTCAAAGTTAATCATGCACTTGACTAAAAACGTGCAATATTCACTCCGCCAGAGAAGAACTGCCTTAGTATTCTTTTCTGAGACAACATCTGCAGGTCTCCAAAAATTTCTCTGGTGTCCCCTCAGACCTGATCCCTGCCTGTGCTGTGTGAAAACCTGAGAATCACAGTGAAATGCCTTCTACAGAGAGATCTTAATTGCTCTCCATATAAGGCATAATCGAAAGCCACACATTTTCAATCAAGACGGCTTCATATTTATGTGGCTCAGGAGAAACACGAGGTGCTTCCTCCATAAATTTGCTGCACCTGTGTCCCTGGACTGACATGTTGACAAATGAACATGACATCTCCTCACACTCCAATAAGAATTTATGATTCTTTGAAAGAATATATTTGATCAATTATAGTGTCATCACAGTTGAAAGCAAAACCACGTCTTTGGAGTGCACTTCACTGAATTTGTGAGTGTTTGTATTCTGCAATAGGATAAATGGCAGATCCCAAACCGCAGATCAGGTCCTCATTCCAGCTTTAATACTCAATCTCAGATTCTCCAGCTTAAGAGGAGCTGGGTACAACCACCGCTGAGTACGATAATGACTAAGATAAACAGCTATGTAGTGCTCTAGACAAAATATCTGCAGAACTCAAAACTGTAAATCATTTATAGTGTACTACCTAGCCAGTAAAAATAATTATTCTTTAATCTAGGTACACATTTAGGGAAGGAAAAATATCCCTTCTGCAATCCAACTCTTTTTCTGCTTTTGTCTCTGATTATACTTCTAATTCTCCCTTCTTTTATTCCTTCTAAACGTCTGAGAAAAGTTCAGTGTTTGCTCAATACAAAGCACCTACAACACACTTAAAAGGAAAAGCATGGGTTCTTAGTGTTACTACCAGAGCTACAGCTACCAGTGCTGTTAGAAGTATTTCTAATAATCGTAGTATCAGGATTACTTTTCCCTAAAGAACAAACCAAAACTCGTGCATTTTTTAAAAAATCCGTAAGTGAAAATGTAACACAATATACTGGTTAGCCAATTTAAGGTGAAATAAAGAGGAAGCAGAGAATAATTTTTAAATGGCTATTTTGGAAAATGCTTCTGCTAAATTATGAGGTCCTTTTAGCAGCATCTGTAGTTGCCTCTCGAGGGCTGGAACAACAATGGGATACACCAACTTTGAACTAGAAAGGGCTCCCTCTTCCACGGGATAGTTTCAGAATTTTACATTTGACTCAATCCACCTAGTGTAAGAGTTTTAATAAGCAATCTGACTGAGAAAATGACCCCACTCAATATGGGGAGCTCTAAGCTGCAGGAAGGTAGGTGTGCTGAGCTACCACACTTGTTTCTTGCTAGTGCCCCTTTGTCACCAACAGCACACAGTAAGGCACCTAATTAAGAGTTACATTAGTCTGTGAGAATTTCAGTAGAAGTGTCCTTTCCCCCAAAGCACTGAGTCTTACTGTGTATGTGCGTAAGTGTGTGCATGTGTGTGTGTACATGTGCACACGATGAATAGCAACTGAATTAATGTTTTTTTATGAAGATGAAAACCATAAGCCTGGCCTCATTAGTACCCTGTTCTCCTAAAGTAGTTTTACCCAACAAGATAATCAGGACAGGGCATCAATAAAGACAGAACACAAAATTCCTGGGAACTGGTCTTTAAAACAACCCCATACAACCATTACCACCACAATAACCACCACAGGCCTCTCGCCAGACTGACTTCTCCAGTGTCTCACAAAATCAGTTAAGCTCATTCCAATAGCTATGCCTTTATTCATAGAATTCTACTAATTTGAAAACCCGTCTCATTCCCCTCTGCTACATCAAATTCAACCACCTCTCAAGGCCCAGCACAAACATCAACTTTTCACTGATATTTCTATTCATTCAACAAACATTTCTAAGTGCAAGGCACTGTACATACGCAGATGCATAAGACAGTTTATGCCCCAAAGTAGTTCGTAGCATTGCTCAATGGTCTTCCATTCCTTTGAACTACAGCATTTAGTTTCTCTGTTGGCCTACACAAATAATTCTGTAAATAAAATTAACCTTTAAAATATTATAAACATGACACCAAAGTATATATTCAAAAAAGTACCACTAAAGCAGAAGAGCTTCCAGCCACTGACTCGACTCTTATCTTTGTTCTCCATATTCTCTGGCTTGTTGCTGTAATTTCCTTTATTAGATAGTATTGATGAGTGCCTTCTATGTGCTAGGCACTAATGTAAGTACCTTCATTTGTCACCTCACTGGCTATGAGGAGTGACCCATTTCTCCACATCACCTATCATGTTTTTCAACCATGGGCTCTGATACCTGATTCTATACTGGTAGCAGCTGCAGCCCAATAGTAAGCTCTGAGAACTGGAGAAGGCACATCTATCTACCTTCAAGTACAAGATGATTATCTGCACCATCCAGAGCAGCTCGTGGAGCTCAATTGATGATGTCTCCTAAGTTTTCTCTTATCAGAGACACTGATTAGACAGAATAGAAACTAGTTTGCTATTATTACCCAATTTACCAGAGTAACTCCATCGGAAGTTCCTCTCCCTCCTGAGGGTGTTCAATTACATGATCACATGAATGTAAATGATGATGGTGTGCTCCATAAAGGCAACAGAACTTATCATTCCTGAGAGTGATGTACTTCCAGGTGGGGAAGATATAATAATTAGTGACTATTCTGTTGGCCTTGGAACAGCTATTCTTTCTTCTGGACCCATGAAGCCATTATCTAAACATTTTCTAGCCGCATGTTGACCCCTCTGGAATCTGGTGACCCATATGAATACGGTGATTCTAGGATTCCGTTACAGTAACTCGTTAATGACCACGTATAGGCTGAAATACAGTAGCTTTCATTTCCTTTGCATTTACCTTCAACTGAAAAACACATATTTCCCATTAAATAATATCTGCCATGGAAAAAGGCAGAATACACCTAGACTGAATACAGCATGTAGCACAGCAACCAAAGACGTTCTGATTTAGCCCAACATGGAAGGAAACAGACTGCTCACAAAATTAATTTCTTATAATTTACATTCTCAGAGAATGAAGCTATTATAATCAATAATACTCAGATTAATAAATAATATAGGTTATGATTTGGGACATGATAGGCACAGCAAGAACTGCACCGCGTATGTTTCAGGGAATTCTGTTACTTTTGCTGCTTGAAACGTCGCAAGGACCATAAACAGATCATTCAACTTATAAGTCAAAATAGCAGTAAGGTAAAACTCATAAATCTATAGAGTGTCAATTATGCATATTATACATGCAGTTTTTTTTTAACATCTTTATTGGAGTATAATTGCTTTACAATGGTGTGTTAGTTTCTGCTTTACAACAAAGTGAATCAGTTATACATACACATATGTCCCCATATCTCTTCCCTCTTGCCTCTCCCTCCCTCCCACCCTCCCTATCCCACCCCTCTAGGTGGGCAAAAAGCACCGAGCTGATCTCCCTGTGCTATGTAGCTGCTTCCCACTAGCTATCTATTTTACATTTGGTAGTGTATATATGTCCATGCCACTCTCTCACTTTGTCCCAGCTTAGCCTTCCCCCTCCCCGTATCCTCAAGTCCATTCTCTAGTAAGTCTGCATCTTTATTCCCATCTTGCCCCTAGGTTCTTCATGACAATTTTTTTTTTTAGATTCCATATATATGTGTTAGCATACGGTATTTGTTTTTCTCTTTCTGACTTACTTCACTCTGTATGACAGACTCTAGGTCCATCCACCTCACTACAAATATCTCAATTTTGTTTCTTTTTATGGCTGAGTAATATTCCATTCTATATATGTGCCACATCTTCTTTATCCATTCATCTGATGATGGACACTGGTTGCTTCCATGTCCTGACTATTATAAATAGAGCTGCAATGAACATTTTGGTACATGACTCTTTTTGAATTATGGTTTTCTCAGGGTATATGTCCAGTAGTGGGATTGCTGGGTCGTATGGTAGTTCTATTTTTAGTTTTTCAAGGAACGTCCATAATGTTCTCCATAGTGGCTGTATCAATTTACATTCCCACCAACAGTGCAAGAGGGTTCCCTTTTCTCCACACCCTCTCCAGCATTTATTGTTTGCAGATTTTTTGATGATGGCCATTCTGACTGGTGTGAGATGATATCGCACTGTAGTTTTGATTTGCATTTCTCTAATGATTAATTATGTTGAGCATTCTCTCATGTGTCTGTTGGCAATCTGTATATCTTCTTTGGAGAAATGTCTATTTAGGTTTTCTGCCCATTTTTGGATTGGGTTGTTTGTTTTTTTAATGCTGAGCTGCATGAGCTGCTTGTAAATTTTGGAGATAAATCCTTTGTCAGTTGCTTCATTTGCAAACATTTTCTCCCATTCTGAGGGCTGTCTTTTCGTCTTGTTTATGGTTTCCTTTGCTGTGCAAAAGCTTTTAAGTTTCAGTAGGTCCCATTTGTTTATTTTTGTTTTTATTTCCATTTCTCTAGGAGCTGGGTCAAAAAGGATCTTGCTGTGATTTATGTTATAGAGTGTTCTGCCTATGTTTTCCCCTAAGAGTTTGATGGTGTCTGGCCTTACACTTAGGTCTTTAATCCATTTTGAGTTTATTTTTGTGTATGGTGTTAGGGAGTGTTCTAATTTCATCCTTTTACATGTAGCTGTCCAGTTTTCCCAGCACCACTTATTGAAGAGGCTGCCTTTTCTCCATTGTATATTCTTGCCTCCTTTATCAAAGATAAGGTGACCATATGTGCGTGGGTTTATCTCTGGGCTTTCTATCCTGTTCCATTGATCTATATTTCTATTTCTGTGCCAGTACCATCCTGTCTTGATTGCTGTAGCTTTGTAGTATAGTCTGAACTCAGGGAGCCTGCTTCCTCCAGCTCCGTTTTTCTTTCTCAAGATTGCTTTGGCTATTTGGGGTCTTTTGTGTTTCCATACAAAATTGTGAAATTTTTTGTTCTAGTTCTCTGAAAAATGCCAGTGGTAGTTTGATAGGGATTGCACTGAATCTGTAGATTGCTTTGGGTAGTAGAGTCACTTTCACAATGTTTATTCTTCCAATCCAAGAACATGGTATCTCTCTCCATCTATTTGTATCATCTTTAATTTCTTTCATCAGTGTCTTATAATTTTCTGCATACAGGTCTTTTGTCTCCTTAGGTAGGTTTATTCCTAGATATTTTATTCTTTTTGTTGTAATTGTAAATGGGAGTGTTTTCTTAATTTTACTTTCATATTTTTCATCATTAGTGTATAGGAATGCAAGAGATTTCTGTGCATTAATTTTGTATCCTGCTACTTTACCAAATTCATTGATTATCTCTAGTAGTTTTCCGGTAGCATCTTTAGGATTCTCTATGTATAGTATCGTATCATCTGCAAACAGTGACAGCTTTACTTCTTCTTTTCCGATTTGGATTCCTTCTATTTCTTTTTCTTCTCTGATTGCTGTGGCTAACACTTCCAAAACTATGTTGAATAATAGTGGTGAGAGTGGGCAACCTTGTCTTGTTCCTGATCTTAGTGGAAATGGTTTCAGTTTTTCACCATTGAGAATGATGCTGGCTATGGGTTTGTCATATATGGCCTTTATTATGTTGAGGAAAGTTCCCTCTATGCCTACTTTCTGGAGGGTTTTTATCATAAATGGGTGTTGAATTTTGTCAAAAGCTTTCTCTGCATCTATTGAGATGATCATATGGTTTTTCTCCTTCAGTTTGTTAATATGGTGTATCACGTTGATTGATTTGTGTATATTGAAGAATCCTTGCATTCCTGGGATAAACCCCACTTGATCATAGTGTATGATCCTTTTAATGTGCTGTTGGATTCTGTTTGCTAGTATTTTGTTGAGGACTTTTGCATCTATGTTCATCAGTGATACTGGCCTGTAGTTTTCTTTCTTTGTGACATCTTTGCCTGGTTTTGGTATCAGAGTGATGGTGGCCTCGTAGAATGAGTTTCGGAGTGTTCCTCCCTCTGCTATATTTTGGAAGAGTTTGAGAAGGACAGCTGTTAGCTCTTCTCTAAATGGTTGATAGAATTTGCCTGTGAAGCCATCTGGTCCTGGGCTTTTGTTGGTTGGAAGATTTTTAATCACAGTTTCAATTTCAGTGCTTGTGATTGGTCTGTTCATATGTTCTATTTCTTGCTGGTTCAGTCTCAGAAGGTTGTGCATTTCTAAGAATTTGCATTTCTTCCAGATTGTCCATTTTATTGGCATACACTTGCTTGTAGTAATCTCTCATGATCTTTTGTATTTCTGCAGTGTCAGTTGTTATTTCTCCTTTTTCATTTCTAATTCTATTGATTTGAGTCTTCCCCCTTTTTTTCTTAATAAGTCTGGCTAATGGTTTATCAATTTTGTTTATCTTCTCAAGGAACCAGCTTTTAGTTTTATTGATCTTTGCTATCGTTTCCTTCATTTCATTTTCATGTATTTCTGATCTGATCTTTATGATTTCTTTCCTTCCGCTTTTGAGATTTTTTTATTCTTCTTTCTCTAATTGCTTTAGGTGTAAGGTTAGGTTGTTTATTTGAGATGTTTCTTGTTTCTTAAGTTAGAATTGTATTGCTATAAACTTCCCTCTTAGAACTGCTTTTGCTGCACCCCATAGGTTTTGGATCATCGTGTTTTCATCGTCATTTGTTTCTACGTATTTTTTGATTTCCTCTTTGATTTCTTCAGTGATCTCTTGGTTATTAAGTAGTGTGTTGTTTAGCCTCCATGTGTTTGTATTTCTTACAGAATTTTTCCTGTAACTGATATCTAGTCTTATAGCACTGTGGTCAGAATAGATACTTGATATGATGTCAATTTTCTTAAATTTACCAAGGCTTGATTTGTGACCCAAGATATGATCCTGGAGAATGTTCCATGAGCACTTGAGAAGAATGTGCATTCTGTTGTTCTTGGATGGAATGTCCTATAAATATCAATTAAGTCCATCTTGTTAATGTATCATTTAAAGCTTGTGTTTCCTTATTTATTTTCATTTTGGATGATCTGTCCATTGGTGAAAGTGGGGTGTTAAAGTCCCCTACTATGATTGTGTTACTGTCGATTTCCCCTTTGATGGCTGTTAGTATTTGCCTTATGTATTGAGGTGCTCCTATGTTGGGTGCATAAATACTTACAATTGTTATATCTTCTTGTTGGATTGATCCCTTGATCATTATGTAGGGTCCTTCTTTATCTCTTGTAATAGTCTTTGTTTTAAAGTCTATTTTGTCTGATATGAGAATTACTACTCCAGCTTTCTTTTGATTTCCATTTGCATGGAGTATCTTTTTCCATCCCCTCACTTTCAGTCTGTATGTGTCCCTAGGTCTGAAGTGGGTCTCTTGCAGACAGCATATATATGGGTCTTGTTTTTGTATCCATTCAGCCAATCTATGCCTTTTGGTTGGAGCATTTAATCCATTTACATTTAAGGTAATTATCGATATGTATGTTCCTATTACCATTTTCTTAATTGTTTTGGGTTTGCTTTTGTAGGTCTTTTCCTTCTCTTGTGTTTCCTGCCCAGGAAAGTTCCTTTAGCATTTGTTGTAAAGCTGGTTTGGTGGTGCTGAATTCTCTTAGCTTTTGCTTGTCTGTAAAGGTTTTAATTTCTCTGTCAAATATGAATGAGATCCTTGCTGGGTAGAGTAATCTTTGTTGTAGGTTTTTCTCCTTCATCACTTTAAATATGTCCTGCCACTCCCTTCTGGCTTGCAGTTTCTGCTGAAAGATCAGCTGTTAACCTTATGGGGATTCCCTTAAGTGTGATTTGTTGTTTTTCCCTTGCTGCTTTTAATATTTGTTCTTTGTATTTAATTTTTGATAGTTTGATTAATATGTGTCTTGGCATGTTTCTCCTTGGATTTATCCTGTATGGGCCTCTCTGTGCTTCCAGGACTTGATTAACTATTTCCTTTCCCATATTAGGGAAACTTTCAACTATCATCTCTTCCAATATTTTCTCAGTCCCTTTCTTTTTCTCTTCTTCTTCTGGGACCCCTATAATTCAAATGTTGGTGCGTTTAATTTTGTCCCAGAGGTCTCTGAGACTGTCCTCAATTCTTTTCATTCTTTTTTCTTTATTCTGCTCTGAAGCAGAATAAAGTTATTTCCACTATTTTATCTTCCAGGTCACTTATCCGTTCTTCTGCCTCAGTTATTCTGCTATTGATCCCTTCTAGAGAACTTTTAATTTCATTTATTGTGTTGTTTATCATTGTTTGTTTGCTCTTTAGTTCTTCTAGGTCCTTGTTAAACGTTTCTTGTATTTTCTCCATTCTATTTCCAAGATTTTGGATCATCTTTACTATCATTATTCTGAATTCTTTTTCAGGTAGACTGCCTATTGCCTCTTCGTTTGTTAGGTCTGGTGGGTTTTTGCCTTGCTCCTTCATCTGCTGTGTGTTTCTCTGTCTTCTCATTTTGCTTAACTTACTGTGTTTGGGGTCTCCTTTTCGCAGGCTGCAGGTTCGTAGTTCCCGTTGTTTTTGGTGTCTGCCCCCAGTGGCTAAGGTTCATTCAGTGGGTTATGTAGGCTTCCTGGTGGAAGGGACTGGTGCCTGTGTTCTGATGGATGAGGCTGGATCTTGTCTTTCTGTTGGGCAGGTCCACGTCTGGTGGTGTGTTTTGGGGTGTCTGTGGCCTTATTATGATTTTAGGCAGCCTCTGTGCTAATGGATGGTGTTATGTTCCTGTCTTGCTAGTTGTTTGGCATAGGATGTCCAGCACTGTAACTTGCTGGTCGTTGAGTGGAGTTGGGTCTTGGCATTGAGATGGAGATCTCTGGGAGATTTTCACTGTTTGATATTACGTGGAGCTGGGAGGTCTCTTGTGGACCAGTGTCCTGAACTTGGCTCTCCCACCTCAGAGGCACAGCCCTGATGCCTGGATGGAGCACCAAGAGCCTGTCCTCCACATGGCTCAGAATAAAAGGGAAGAAAAAAAGAAAGAAAGAAGATAAAATAAAGTAAAATAAAATAAAGTTATTAAAATAAAAAATAATTAAGAAAAAAAATTTTAAGTAATAAAAAAAAAAACAAAAACCCCAACAGACAGAACCCTAGGACAAATGGTAAAAGCAAAGCTATACAGACAAAATCTCACACAGAAGCATATACATACACATTCACAAAGAGAAAAAGGGAAAAATATATATATATCTTTGTTCCCAAAGTCCACCTCCTCAATTTGGGATGATTCGTTGTCTATTCAGGTAATCTACAGATGCAGCGTATATCAAGTTGACTGTGGAAATTTGATCCGCTGCTCCTGAGGCTGCTGGGAGAGATTTCCCTTTCTCTTCTTTGTTCGCACAGCTACCGGGGTTCAGATTTGGATTTGGATCCACCTCTGCGTGTAGGTTGCCTGAAGGCGTCTGTTCTTCGCTCAGACAGGACAGGGTTAAAGGAGCAGCTGCTGCGGGGGCTCTGGCTCACTCAGGCCGGGGAGTGGGCGGGGTCCGGATGCGGGGCGAGCCTGCGGCGGCAGAGGCCAACGTGACGTTGCACCAGCCTGAGGTGCACCGTGTGTTCTCCCGGGTAAGTTGTCCGTGGATCACGGGACCCTGGCAGTGGCGGGCTGCACAGGCTCCTGGGAAGGGCGGTGTGGACAGTGACCTGTGCTTGCACACAGGCTTTTTGGTGGCGGCAGCAGCAGCCTTAGCGTCTCATGCCCGCCTCTGGGGTCCGCGCTGAGAGCTGCGGCTTGCACCCATCTCTGGAGCTCGTTTAAGCGCCGCTCTTAATCCCCTCTCCTCGCGCACCAGGAAACAGAGGCAAGAAAAAGTCTCTTGCCTCTTCCGCAGCTCCAGACCTTTTCCCAGACTCCCTTCCGGCTAGCTGTGGCGCACTAGCCCCCTTCAGGCTGTGTTCACACCGCCAACCCCAGTCCTCTCCCTGCGATCCGACCGAAGCCCGACCCTCAGCTCCCAGCCCCCGCCTGCCCCGGCAGGTGAGCAGACAAGCCTCTCGGGCTGGTGAGTGCTGGTCGGCACCGATCCTCTGTGCAGGAATCTCTCCACTTTGCCCTCCGCACCCCTGTGGCTGCGCTCTCCTCCGCGGCTCCGAAGCTTCCCCCCTCTGCCACCCGCAGTCTCCGCCCGCGAAGGGGCTTCCTAGTGTGTGGAAACCTTTCCTCCTTCACAGCTCCCTCCCACTAGTCCAGGTCCCATCCCTATTCTCTTGTCTCTGTTTTTTCTTTTTTCTTTTGCCCTATCCAGGTACGTGGGGAGTTTCTTGCCTTTTGGGAGGTCTGATGTCTTCTGCCAGCGTTCAGTGGGTGTTCTGTAGGAGCAGTTACACGTGTAGGTGTATTTCTGATGTATCTGTGGGGAGGAAGGTGATCTCCACGTCTCACTCTTCCGCCATCTTGAAGCTCTCCCCGCTACACATGCAGTTTTAAAGGTGCAGTCAGCACTTTCCTATCCAGCCACCAGCTCAGCCTTATCTATCGATACTGGTTCACATATATATCTACCACTTGAATTTTCAGACTCATCAACTCTGAAAGAGCTTTCAAAAAAACCTAAAACTCTCCATAATAAAAAGGTTCTACAGGTAACAACTTTAGGAAATAAAGATTATTTTGTCTCATGTGTCAACAGTACTTGAACTAAAAATCAATGATATGAATCTAGATGGTGGTATTCCTAAGCTTTGTCATAGATGAGCTGAAAGTTGCCAAGATAAAAATTCTATTAAATAATAATCACATATTGCCACCTTAGAAATATGCTCTATTCTTAGCAGGGAAGGAGTTTGGTGTTTCATAACCTTCAGCCTAACAACAAGCCAAAGCAAACCTTCTTAAGGAATAAAGGTAGTTTTGGAGAAATAATTAAAAACATAAAAACAAGGGGTTGTTTTAGTACAGAAGAAATTTCCTTTTAGAAATGAATTAAGGAAAACACCTTATCTATTGGAAACTGAATATTCAGAATGTTTTCAGTCCAGTTATGTGTGAATAGGACTAAAAAAGTAATAGTAGCCTGTCTCTAGTTTTCTTTAAGATTGACATTTAAAAGCAGCCTGAACCACACAATTCAGAACTTAATCATATATTGCCTTGAAATGTCAGTGCTGTTAAAAATAACATTAGTTTGATCTCAACTAGGACGCAATCTAAGAACAAACATTGTCTTACACTTTTTCTTTATCTCCTGCATTATCTATAGAGGTTGCTCAATTCAAATGACACGAATAAAGCACTTTTTACAAAGAAAGGAAATCATCCTGCTTTCAAAATAAAGTGCGTTTAACATACAACTCTTAACTGTATAAGAGTTACATACTGTAAAGAAAACTTCTTAAAGCAAAATATACCCTCTTTGCTAAAACAGCTAATTACCAAGAGATGATGCTTTTAGTATATAGAATATTCTCTTTAAAACATGTTTTTAAAATTACTTATATGTTTATGATAAATTTTCCTTAGAAAATTTTGTTAAAATAAATAGGAAAAAAATTAAGGAGGTTCTCTGGATGCTTCATTAATAAGTAACCCAAAAGTTAATCACTAATTTCAGAAAAATAACTTTTTAATTAAGTGAAAATATCAAGCTTGAAATTTTCAATACAGATTTTTAAAGGATTAAAAATCTATACATTATTTTCTAAGAGCAAATGTAAAGAGAAAAGGGAAAGATTTCTTTTGACAATACCTTGAAAACAACATAAAGTAAATGCAATTCCAATAGCATAAGTAGCATCAGTGTTCCATGCTATCAATTATCACCCAGAATTTTTACTATGGAACTTTCTACTATATTTCCACAACGAATCTGGTCAACCAATATTATTAAAATCATTGAGCACTATTGTAAGAAGAAATATATCTGCTTTCATATAAAATGATTTCTATAACCCTGCTGTCTTATTTATAATTCACAGTGATTTTTATACTCTCACAGCCTACTACAGATTTTTCTTAGTGATTTATGTTAGGCTCTTTTAAAGCCTCGTTCATATTTATGGTTTATTCTCCTCCCAGAAAAGATCCATTCCATGTATATGTGTCATGATAAACTTACAGGCTGACAGAGGGTAGACACACATGGAGTTTACATAATGGAAAGGAAATTGATAAACAATCAGTGATGCCATTATAAGGTACTTTTCACATAGAAAAAAAACAGAAGATGGACTAGAGAATTGAACTAAGCTCACGTGACAGAATTTTAAACTGACATATATTTCAAAATGTCCATATATTGCTCATTTGCTCGGAGTAAACACAAAGGTTAGTACCTCACATATGTTACATTTTGTTGGCTATTCTGTCATTATTGCTAGAAGAACATGTTTCCACAGTATGCATTTGTTAGACTGTCAGCTGCTGTCAACAGCCCTTAATGGTGGAGAATCAAAGCAACCTACTTGAAAATAAATTTTATAAAGGAAAAACCCCTCTTATCTAGAATCAATGAGCATTAGCTACTCTGGACATACGAGATGGGCAGAGTGGAGTATGAAGAAGGCGGTGGTTGAGGTTGGCAAGATGACTCTTGGCCCCTCTCTACGCCTGGGCTGTGCCACTGTTCTGCCTCTTTGGTCACCAGCTTTCCCCTCAGACACAACATGTGCTGCTTCTCATCACCATACATAACACTTCCCTGTATTTCTTAGATTCTATAATACATATTTTCTCACATTTTAACATATCTAAAATAATGATATCTTAAAAAATAGTTATCAACAGTTGTTTTACAATAGATGTACACATTGAAGGTACTTTTCCTTTTTTCCCTAATCTTAAACTTCTTAATGTTTTAGATAAAGGAAATGAAATATTCACTAATACTGCTGCTATAGGGACTATTTCTTTTTTTTTTTTAATTATTTATTTATTTATTTATTTATTTTTGGCTGTGTTGGGTCTTTGTTGCTGCGTGCAGGTTTTCTCTAGTTGCTGCGAGCGCGGTCTACTCTTCTTTGTGGTGCGTGGGCCTCTCATTGCGGTGGTTTCTCTCATGGAGCACGGGCTCTAGGAGCGCGGGCTTCAGTAGTTGTGGCTCTCAGGCTCAGTAGTTGTGGCTCTCGGGCTCTAGAGCATAGGCTCTGTAGTTGTGGCACACGGGCTTAGTTGCTCCGTAGCATGTGGGATCTTCCTGGACCAGGGCTCGAACCCGTGTTCCCTGCCTTGGCAGGCAGACTCCCAACCACTGTGCCACCACGGAAGCCCATATAGGGACTATTTCTAATCTTAGCTTTATCCCTCTTCCCTCCTCACTGCTTTTCTTCTTTATTTCATTTTATTCTGTCTTCAGCTGTTTCTTTCATGTGAAAAGCTGGGCTGTTCAACAAATCACAGTGCACTGGACTGAATATTAGAGCTTCACCTCTTCTCAGTAGTAGGAGAAAAACGTTTAAAAGCAACACAGTAATGTGAATATACTTAACACTACTGAGTTGTACACTTAAAAATGGTTAAGACGGTAAATTTTATGTTATGTGTTTTTATCACATTTGAAAAAAATTCTTAAAAAGTTAAAGTAAGGAAACAGGTCATTCTGGAATCATCCCAGTATACAGCTGTCTTCTTGACTCAAAATCATTGACCTCTTTTAACCACGTCAATCAGGTATGGGCTGAGCAGGTCTAACTGATAACACACTGTAAGCTAGCAGCATGCTGGAGACCTTACTCAAAAAAGGTCAGAATTGGTGCTCCATCTCACATTCTCTCCTTAGCATGGCAGTTCACTGATGGGCAGCCACCATCTCAAATCCATAAGTAAACCCCTTTAACTCTTCCTCTGACTCAAAGTTTTTAAATAATATATGCTTGGAGATATACAAATACACAAATAGGAAAATCTACAAATAGGGAAAAAAAGTGAAATTTTTTAATACTATTAGTCTATCAAATGAATGAAAGAAAAATTCATTTGGTCAAGAATGCAAGAAAAATGTCTTATATTAATAAATAAAATATTAGTAAATTACCTAAATTAATAGTTATATTAATCTGTGTTTAAAATAGACATTTAAAATCCCATTTAAAGCTGAAGAAAGTAAGATTAAAAGATGATCTTGCCCTAAGTTACAAGTCAACAGGAAATCTATAAGTAGAAATGACAAACCAACATCAGACTTTCAAGTTAAAATGTAAAGACGGTATTTGGCCAGTAGCACCCCACACAATCTCTCCCACATACTCATTAAAATACCTATGAGTGCAAAAGAAGACAAAAAACAACTCACAATGCCAAAACTCTGAACCCACACACAACTACTACCAGAATCTTTAAAGAATTTCCACTAAATACAGGTTCATGGAATAGGGATTAAAACCTACACCTTTTTGGTTTAAACTTAATAGTAACTGCTGCACCAGTGGAAGGAAATTGAGTCTGCTTACGTGGAAATAGGTACAGAAAGCCTTTCCCACTCTCCCACTGTCTGTACTCTCCAAACCAAACAAAACTGGGCAACCATTCACTATTACATAGATGCTGGCTTGAGAGGCAGCTAGCCCTCCTGCTTACCACCTGACACAAACACTTCTTATCCGATATCCACTGGAAACAGCACTTCAAATTCATCAATATGCTACAAAGTAGAACAAGACTGGCAATGGAGCTCTGACAAATAGAATCTTCTTATGTAAAAGACTGTAGATAAAGACAAAAATAATCATGGAAGATGCATTTATGTTTATTATAATGTGTTGTCTATTTTCTATGTATCAGGGAGTCAGGTAGTAATGGAGGATGAAGATTCCATCTCAAGGAAATAGATTTGCATTATATGAAAACTAGGAACTGAGTTGGCAGACATACACATGAAATTGACTTCTAGCAATAAAACTCAGAAAATGATTTCATTAGTACCCAAATGTTTAAGTAATAGGTTAAGAAGCAGTCTTCATATTGGAACAGTCGGCAAAAATTGTGTCTAGAGGAACTTCCTCTCATTTGAGAATGAGTAAACAGGAAAAAGAAAAAAGAAAAAGTGAGGAAGAGATACAGTTCAAGAAACTAGAAACAAGAAAGTTTCAATAAATTCTGGCATCTTCAAGTAGCATGTAAGAAGAACACATGGCCTCTTGCAATAGTACAAGAAATCATTAAAGAGAAAAAAGGCTGAAAAGACACCAGGATAAAATAAAAACAAAGGAAAGATGAGAAAAACTACAAAGAAAATAAAACATCATAGCAGAAGACAGAGCTATAATAAAAGGACAAAGGTTATCAGTGATATTCCATCAAGTACAATCAGAGGTATAAAAAACAAACTTGAGAAGTACTTCCAAATGTAGAGGGGAAAACAACAACAAAGGTGGAAAAGGTTGAGAACAGATGATATGGAGATTTGAGAACAAGGTTTTAATCCAAGAATTTAGAAACAACATTTTTTTAAAAAGATATATGTGTACACGCACACGCATGCACGCACACACACACACACACACACTCTCACACACACACACCTTGAAGTATATTTTCTTGTTTTGGGGGAAAAAAATACCACGAGTAAAACAAGAGTTTACCACATTTGGGGGAGGGGGAGCGATGAAATGACCTTTTTCTAGATAGACCTAATTAGTGAGGCAAATGGAAAAAAAAAATAGGTAGAACTAAGAACTTACAAAAAGAACAAAAATCAGGATAGCTTTATACCTTCTGCAACACTACATGACAGAGAAGACTATGGAACAATGTCTACAGATTTTTAAGGGAAAAGTGCATGCCAAAAATAAATTTTTCTCACGTTTAAGAAAGCTCAGAAGACATAACCTGTGAGAGTTCAGAAAATAAGGCACCATTGTTCTTGGGAGTGTATTAGTTTCTTAGGGCAGCAGTAACAAATTACCCAAATAGGGTGGCTTAAAACAACAGTAATTATTCTCTCACAGTTCTGGAGGCCACAAGTTTGAAATCAAGGTGTTGGTAGGCCATGCTCTTTCTGAAAATTCTGGAGGAGGATCCTTCCTTGCCACTTCCTAGTTTCTGGTGGTTGCTTGTAGATGAATCAACGCAATCTCTGCTTCCATCATCACACAGCACTCTCCTTGCATGTCTTTTCCCCCTTCTTATAAGAACACTAGTCTTTAGATTAGTCTGGGCCCACTCTGATACTGTATGACCTCATCTTAACCTGATTATATCTGCAAAGAGCCTATTTCCAAATAAGGTTACATTTACTGGTACTGGAGGTTGAGGACTTGAACATATCTTTTTGGGGGTACACAATTCTATCCATTATTGTGGGACAGTTTTAAGACATACTTTAGGCCCAACTTTAGGTTGAGTTTTCCCAGCCCCAGTGTTAATAACCCAACTGGACTATGTGTAGCAGGGTGCATTGTGCAGTTCAAGGGCAAAGCGCAGCCAGAGAATGCTTACCACACCTGTGCCTTTCCTCTTCTGCCCTTCACCTAGAACCACTTATTTTGAACCCCAGTCAAAATATTTTAGTTATCAAATTACCCAAAGATTCTACAATCTTTGACATAAGATAGTAACAGCGTTATTCTTTCTACCGTTAATTAATGATAGCTCAACTATTTTAGACACATTCAGGACAATATTCCAAGAAAACTACCAAAATGAAAATTGTATTTTCTCTATAAAAGTGAATAATTACATAGAGTAACATATTAGCCTTTTTTTTTTTTCATTAACTTTTCTCTCATCTAGGTCTCGTGACTATGCCTATATTAGGTATGCTTAAAAATAATTAGGATATCAGGAATTCCCTGGCAGTTCAGTGGTTAGGACTCGCCGCTTTCACTGCCGTGACTAGGGTTCAATCCCTGGTCAGGGAACTAAGATCTCACAAGCCATGCAGCACAGCCAAAAAAATAATACTACAGTAAGTCCCCTACATACGAACCTTCAAGTTGAGAACTTTCAAAGATGCAAACATGCGTTTGCATGTCCAATCACGTAAGTTAGTTCACATGTCTGGCGTACATTATCACGTGTGTGCATCATCTACAAGCGGTTGTGCTTTTGTGTACTTTACTGTACAGTACTGTATAGAGTGCAGTAGTGCAGTATCTTTATTTCAAGCCCAGGATATCCAGAAGCAAGCATAAAAGCAGCAGTGATGTAGCTGGTACTGCTAAGAAGTGCCAAGCAATAACAATGGAAACAAAAGTGAAAACAATTGAGAGAGTGAAGCAAGGCAAAAAAGATGGTAGACGTTGTTCGTAATGAAGACCTGATGGAACTGGAGGCCCAGAGAGAGGATGAAGAGACAAAAGGAAGAAGTAACTGAAGAACTGAAGAGACGAACAATGCAGGAAATGACAAGAGGGTTTTCTTTGAGGAGGCGCTGTTAATTTTTGAGGCATAGGACCCAAATGTAGAATGGTACACGAAAGTTGTAGCAGCCGTTCAGAATGCAATCCAGTGCTACCGTGTCATCTATGACGAGAAGAAAAGAGCTACTACCCAGATATCACTGATCGTTTTTCCAAGAGGGTAGATAGAATTGAATCCAGCAAGGAACCAGAACTTGTGCCATCAATGTCACGCATGCGTGAAACTGCAGCCTGCCCTCCATCTCCTATTGGGGATGATCCTTCAGCTCTACCATCTCCCACCTCCTCTCCCTCCTCCAGTCAGTAACTCTTCATGCCTGTTCACTCAACACCAGCCCCTGTATGCCAGCTGTTGTACTGTACTACTTTTCAAGGTACTATACTGTAAGACTAAAAATGTTTTATTTTTTGTGTTTGTTTTTTAGGTATTATTTGTGTGAAAACGATTATAAACCTATTACAGCACAACACTATATAGCCAATTTCGTTAGCTGGGTACCTAGGCTAACTTTGTTGGACTTACGAACAAATTGGACTTAACGAACGTACTCTCAGAACGGAATTCATGCATATGTAGGGGACTTACTGTAATAATAACAATTAAGGATATGAACTCAACTATGCTTTTAAAAATCAAAAGTAAATAAATATAAGTGAAAGTTAAAATTTACCCCTGGGATGTAGGATTTGGGTGATTTTTAAATTTTCTACTTTATGTTTTCTCCATTTTCTAAGCATGTCTATAATGCATATGTGACTACTTTTATAAACTGAATAAAGTGGCTTATATAAATAATTGCATAGATTTTTGCATTCCCAATATGATGACAATTTTGTGATTTTCTTTTTTTTTTTTTTTTTTTTTTGGCTGCATTGGGTCTTCATTGCTGCACGCGGGCTTTCTCTAGTTGCGGCAAGAGGAGGCTACTCTTCATTGTAGTGCGCGGGCTTCTTATTGCGGAGGCTTCTCTTGTTGCGGAGCATGGGCTCTAGGCGCGCAGGCCTCAGTAGTTGTGGCACGTGGGCTTAGTTGTTCCATGGCATGTGGAATCTTCCTGGACCAGGGCTTGAACTCGTGTCCCCTGCATTGGCAGGCGGATTCTTAACCACTGCACCACCAGGGAAGTCAATTTTGTGATTTTTAATGAAGCAAACATTTGGAGAAGAAAATCCACTAAAATGTAACAACAGTTATTTCTAGGTGCTGGGAACATGGAAAAGTTAACTTTCCTTCTTCTACTTTTATGAATTTCCCAAATTTTCTATAATGGTCATGCCTTATTCTTACAATAGGAAATAATAGCATAAGAGAAAAGGGGGGAGTCTGGGTGGACTCTGCGGAAATCACAGAGAGTGAACCAACCTTCCTTTCTCGTCTGTAAGATCTATATATCCTAGTAGGGAAAAAAGCAAGCAAAAGTCCTTGATTGCCTAAAACAATGTGTAGTGAAAAAGGATCAACACTGATGTTTTCATGCCTCAATATGCTTTAGAAAATGATATATCTTCTAGAACATAATAGTGCAGAGCCAAAATACATCTGAACCCAAGAAATGATGAAATGCTGGGTGGACCTGGCCAGTCTCACTTAAAAATGGAAACATAAGCTACCAAAGCAAAATGAAAATGATTTTTCCCCTTTAATACTTGACTCGTGGTTAAAAATCCAACATTAAACCTACCAGAATGTCCCTGTGTTTTCGAAGGGATAAATAAACATACAGAAATGTAACTGCAGCCTAAGGAGGGCAGGTGGCAAATAAAGTGTCAGAAACAGGTTTAGAAATTTATAAGTTGAGGCTGAGTTGTAGGCTGATTCCCACTGCCAAAACATGAAGTTTACCACTTGACGGTTTGTCACTCTACATCCTCAAAAATAGTCCCAAATCAAGTATATTATCACTATTCATGTGAAAAAAGTAGGGGTGGTCCTTAGTCTTCTCAGTTCCTGCTGGGTTCAGAGATCTAGTCCATGGCTTCCGACATTATCTGTGAGGATGGACCAGTTTTGATACTTTCTCAAAACACAGAAAGAGTAAAATTTTAGAAAGACAAATGTGAACAAAACCTAAGCTCCAATTTTATTTTTATTATTCAACAGACATAAAATTACTTTGTCCAATCACTAAGAATTTCTAAATGTTTAATCTCAATCTCTGTATTTATGACAGCGAGTATAGGGCCCAGTGAATATACTGGCTGGTGTGACCAGGTTAATACCAGGTTAGTAGCACTAATCTGGTCAAGCAAGAAACTGGCATCTAGTCACTAGTTAATAGTGAGCACATGAGAGAAGAAGCCATCTTCATTTCACAGACAAACCTGCTTTAAAAGCTGGGGGTAACCATTCAAAACACAAACAAGTCACCAGAGAGAATTTTACAACACGAAGAATGGAGCAAAAATTACAAAAGCCTATCTCTCAATCCTAAAATCTGGACAAAGTCCCCTTTTAAATGAGAAGACAGTTGTATTGACAGTCTTGGATTGTAATTATACTGGGCTGAGAGAAGAAAAGAGTCGGTCCAGCTTCACTGGTCTCATGTACCTGCAGAGAGAATGCCGATGCCAAAGAAACAGAATGTGTGATGCCTTCAAACTCACAGAGACTGAAAACAGTTACAGTAAGAGTAAGGGCTCTATCTGAGACTTTACTGGAAAGAAAAGAGAGGCCTTCCTTATCAATGTCGCTACAAAGTGTCCCGGTTGACTCAGTAATCTCTTAGAGTTAAAGAGACAATACATCTGATGTCAACACAGCTCCTGGGAAGGCAGTTGGTACAGGCCAGCGGCTCACAACGATAGCTGCATGGTAGAATCACCTGGGGAGTGTAAAACAACAATCACTGTCCTAGGTCTCCAGTACAGAGCCTGAGTATAGTGGGTTTTGTTTTGTTTTAACTCCTTAAGATGATTCTGATGTGCAGGCAAGGCTGAGAACCACTGAGGTAGCAGAAAGAGCCCAGGCACAGACATTAAAGCCGTGGATTCTATGGCTGCCCTTAAAAATTTTCAGTTGTGCTGCCCTGTACAAGTCACCTTGTATTCCAAAGCCTTACTCTGTACAATTGTAAGGAGTTTCGGAACGCCGGATGTGTGTTAGCTGTAAAGCACTTTCCACGTGTTTCAGCAATCCTTTTACAAATACAATATTTACCAAGAGAGCGATTTCAGGGACTCTTAATAAATCTGAAGATCAGAAACCTATGACTGCATATGCACACTTGAGTAGATTCTATAATGAGTTTAGAAAAATTTCAATTTATCAGAAGTTGAAAACTTTGAGAAATGCTGTCTCTTAGAATCAAGTACATGGTAGAAGGAACTTAGCAATCACTATACATATGATCCAGAAATATGGAAAAAAATATGCACATACAAAATCACATTCATGCTCCCAAAGTTCTGCCTAATTAAAAAAAAAAGTGTCCTATTTAAAATAAGAATTCTATATGCACACAGTTTATCTCTAAGCAAATATACATGATTAAAAAGAGCCCCACAAAAGTGTGACTAGATCTCACCCAGTCCTATAACTTTAAAATACAATCTCTCAGCCCAGATCTCTCCCCTGAGCACCCAGAAGCATATGCCCACCTGCTAGCTCTGTATCTCATGTGTCACAGGCACCACAAACAATATGGCCACATAAAGCCCTAACTCTCCTCTCCCTTTCCCCAGTCTTAATGTGGCTGGCTCCTTCTCGTCATTCAGGACTGAACTCAGATGTCATCTCTTCAAAGAGAGCTTGCTGACCACCCTAGCTTGAAGAAGACACCTCCAGAACAAATCACACCCTACAGCATTGGTCCCTTAATGCTTCTTTTTCATAGGAACACATCAGGAAGGAAATCATCGTTCGTATGTACGTATGTATATATGAGTTTACTGCCTCCATCCCCCCTCTAGGATGTAAGCTCCATGGAAGAAGGAACTCTTCTCTGTCCCAACAACTATGTTGTTCACTGCCATGGTCCCAACACTAAAACGTTATCTAATACAAAGCCAGTCCTCAATAAATATGACTCTCCAACTAACTGTGCCTAAATAGAGGCAAATGGAAGGAGAAAGATTCAAGAAGGTTAGTAGAAAAGGAATAAACTACTCACAGATGGTCAGGCTCTTTTAAAGAGCTCTTTTTTTCACACCTGAGACCCCCATGTACCCCTATATAAAGATACTCACTTTGGTGCAAAAAACTTATTCAGACTAATTGCTACTCTCTACTCTGATCCTTCCTTTTCTGGTCTCCTGGAGCCTATTACACTGGTTCTCATCCAGAATCATCCTTGCCCCTTCGGAGTAAAAACTCCCTTGGTCAGCCAGCTTGACTCTGTAATTTGGCTCTTCCTGAAGACAGTGCTCAGCTTGAACCCTTGGCCAACCACAGCTAGTGAGTGAACTACACCCCACTCTGACGCGGACCTGGTTCTCAGCATACATTTTTGGCCAGAATATCAGTACACCCAAGTCTCCTGGGAGCAAGAGAACAGAACGTGATCATAATTCCCCAAACCACACGGCTCCTGCGGTCTACCATTTGTCACCAGTCCTGGCACAATGGCCAACATAAGGGAAACACTCCACCCCAAGCTTTTGTTGTCTGGGCACCATCCTTATTGCAGGGGTTTCTTGTTTGCTTTCTGTGCACAGAAGACAACACCTCACTTAACCACCTTCCACTCTGAGGGGGCATTTTCCAGCTGACCTTTCTGGGAATATAATTTTGAGAGACAGGGATGAAGCCCCAGAGCCCTTAGGTACTATGCTTGGTTCTGGGCCCTCATCACAGCCAAGAAGACAGGGAAACTTTTCCTAAAGGCCACTGTTACCACCCACGGACATCCCCCAACAGAGGGCAAGCCCACAGGCAGGCAGCTGAATCTGTAGAGCAGCAAAGAGGAGCACTCATCCAGAGTAGCTGCTGCATTCTGCACCCTGGTGCTTGCCCATGGGAAGGGACACAGAGAAGTTTTTAGTACTTGAGCTTCCATCACTGGAATGAAGTGACAACAGACTGTAGGGCAACTGCACTTCACAGACCAAGTCCTTACCTACGGGCCTGATTTCTTTTTTTTTTAATATAAATTTATTTATTTAATTTATTTATTTTTGGCTGCATTGGGTCTTCGTTGCTACGCGCAGGCTTTCTCTAGTTGCGGAGAGCGGGGGCTACTCTTCGTTGCGGTGCACGGGCTTCTCATTGCAGTGGCTTCTCTTGTTGCAGAGCACGGGCTCTAGGCGCGTGGGCTTCAGTAGTTGTGGCACTCGGGCTCTAGAGCGTAGGCTCAGTAGTTGTGGTGCACGGGCTTATTAGTTGCTCTGCGGCATGTGGGATCTTCCCAGACCAGGGCTTGAACCCGTGTCCACTGCATTGGCAGCTCCTGCATTGGCAGGCGGATTCTTAACCACTGCGCCACCAGGGAAGCCCTACAGGTCTGATTTCTGATGCCATCCAAGGCTACCCGGCTGCTCTCTGGTAAAGAAACCAGCGATGAGCTCACATTCTACACTGCACAGGAGAGAGTCTGCCAAGAGGTCGGTGTGTCTGCTGTTCATCTTTCCCCTTGCACTGGGCCTCTCCTGCTAGGACCTCCTGGAAAGCCATCCTTCTGCTTCTAGCACTACTTACATTTCCCACACCAGGTCTAGCCTCCACAATCATTCCATGCCTGGGATCCTGGACAATGCATCACCTCTGGAAGAACTTAAAACTCACTCCATGCCTTTCACAGCAACTAGCCCTCTCACAAGCCCCCCATTCTCACAGACACGCACTTGGTATGATAGATTACATTACCATTATCCACCTCCTCTGATCAACGGTGCTCACCCTTATCTTTCACTGCCTTATCAAGCTTCACTACAAGCTTCCTATTGGACTGTCAGCAACTCAGACTCAAATGGGCTTAGAACAAATCCATCTCCTCTTTATTACAAACAGTACCACCATTCTTTCAGTTACACAAAACTGATTCCTCGGTCAACTTTAATTTATTCCTTTCCTCCCTGTCTGGCCAATCTTCGAGTCCTCCAAATGCCTTCTCCTCGTAGTCAAAATCCATTTACCCCTACCCCCTCCATATTTCACTTCATTTAGTTTTCTCTTCTGTCTCCTCAATCATAAACCAACCCCTCCTTCTCTACAAGCTTCTCTCCTTCAGCTAACAAATACGCTCAAATACCACTCCTTTTAAGCTCCCCTTGAGTCCCTTCCCCATCCCCACTAGACTGAGCAATCCCCCTCTGTTTCCACAGCACTTCAGCACAGTTCTATCATTAAGCGCATCATGTTATCACAATTTACATGTCTGACTGCCCACTAGTGAGGGCTGTTTGAAGCAGAGATTCCAGCTTTTTCCACTGTAAATCTCTGAAGTATAATAAATTTCAATAAGCGTTTACTAAGTGGATAACTTCTCCCTGTATTCCTTTCTTTCTACTCTCACTGTCCTTATTCTGTCCCTCCTCGTCTCATGCTAGACTTTCAAAAGGGTCTTTTCAATTGGCCTCGAGCGATCCCCTCCAACTCATCAGAAAACTACATCCAGCACACATCCTTTCTAACACAATAATTTCATAATATCAATTCCAGCATTTAAAACACACACACACAAAACACACACACACAAAACACACACACCAAAAAAAAACCAAAAAAAATCTCCAATGCTTCCCACTGCTTATGGCAAG
Organism: Eubalaena glacialis; assembly: GCF_028564815.1. Taxonomy (NCBI): domain Eukaryota; kingdom Metazoa; phylum Chordata; class Mammalia; order Artiodactyla; family Balaenidae; genus Eubalaena; species Eubalaena glacialis. The sequence goes on along the minus strand of NC_083723.1, from coordinate 109,228,114 downwards.
CCTTGTCAGCAGGTTGATCATTAGAAATTAAGAGATCTGGAAGACCGGGTAGTTGGGATTTCATTTCACAGCTTTCCAAGATTACTTACAAAAGGAGAACTCTGCCAGCAGTACTGTACTCTCCTCCAGGCTGTTCAGGGCCTCCCATCTCAAGAGGAACTAATATCTATTAGTATGTATGTTGTGTTTGCATACGTGCACATACCTACACAGACACACATACCACACACACAAAGCCTTAACGATTTTAGTCAGAATGAGCCCCACTGTGCCATTCACCAGCCCTATCCCTTAGAGAATGACTGGGGTCTTACAGGGAGTGATAAATGCCTCATTAAAATGTTAAAAACTCTTGCTCCATAAAATAAAATAAAAATAAAACTGAACATTTTTAGCTGGGATTTCTAGACCCTCCATGATTCAGCCCCAACCTACCTGGACAGGATTTCCTCGCATGCATGTCTCACATGCACAGCCTCCATGCTAGTCTATTCAGTACAGTCCCTCCCCCACACACTCCCCATACTTTCCTGCCTCTACCTTTCTCTGGTACCGCTTCCCAGATCTTACTTGCTTACTCATCCGTAATACCACTTCTAGCTTGAAGCATCTTCCAGTAACTCAGTGATCTCTCCTTCCCTTTAACTCCCCTGGTACCTGCAGTCCATCTCATTTATTTGGCAGTTACCTCTAGCTGTTAAAGTTACAACTTTTGAAATGGAAGATTTTAACCAGAATCTCCCGGTAGTACTAAAATATCTCCACAGTCAAGTGATGAATATTGATGACCAAATGTAGCATGAGGAGTTAATGCTAAGGCTAAAAGTGCTTGAAAGGAAGAGGGAATTGAATGGGCAGCCAGGGGTAGAGTTAAAGGTGAGAATAACAACAGAGTGAGAGCCTTCATAAGAGTACAGAGTTGATTCTAGTACTTTCCTCTGTATCCGTTAATATGTCATCCAGGAACAGTAAGACTCAGTGAAAACATGAAGAGAAATAAGATGGCCCTTGCAGTTTCCAGGAACTACAATAATTTTTTGAAAAGTCTAAAAGGTAGTTGATGTGACCTATGCAAGACCCTAGCCTGGAAATAGTTAAAGTTTGTGGGGCTGGGAGAGGGTGGCCAGTAAGTGATTATTCTATTGGATCACTACACGCGCTTTTAAAAATGCTTTTAAATGAACACATTTAATTAAAAGGAAAAAATAAAGAGGGTGTAACTCACTAGAAGCGTTGTGTTAACCTGAGTTTGGTTTCTCTGAGCTGTCTGAACTGAGCGATAGATGGAAGACTTGCCCACTGAGTTACAGTCACCCTGATTACTTTATTGTTAGAAATCTCTAAACACTCCACAATTCAATAGGGAGGCAAATCCAGGGGAAACACAAGAGAAGTCAACTGGGCTGAGAGACTGATAGACTCCCACTGCATCTTTGCTTCTTTTGTGTTACAGACTTTATGTCTTTTAATAAGTCCTGACACATCCATGAGTGTCAGGCCAGTGATACATTTTTTTTTTTTTTTTGGTCCCAGTTAATCATGTGTCAGGAGTTAGAAGGTAGCTTCATGTAGTATCACTGTCCTCATAAATACAAACACACACACAAACGCATAGGCAGTATCTCATTGGTTGTATGATGCATATTATTTCACAGTTTAACATTGCTCAAATTGAGAGGGGTCTTATACATGATGACATATTACAACTGATGAAACAGGGTACATTTCCTCTAAACTTGACTATAAGACCTTAAAGGCATAGGGGCACAACAGATTCAAACACTGACTGAAATGAACATTAGCAAGCTCAGCCAATCCACCTCCTTTCATAAGACACACACACACAGTCAGAAGGAAAAATAAACCTAGAATCCAAATCTCCTGATTCCCAGTTATTGCTCTTATGTTCTATAAGCCCCTTAGCAAAAAATATTGCTGAACTGACTCAATGTTACATGTAAAGAAGAGGAAATCAAGAAAGTTTTTGAGATGAGGAAGACAGGAAGAAAACAATTCAATATACTATAAGCATTGCAAGATCGAAGACAAAGTCCATTTTGCTTATTATGATATTCTGAGTGCCCAGCACAGTGCCTTGCAGATAGTAGGTATTTTATAAGTTAATTTCTGGATGAATGTTCTGAGATGAAGAATCTGGCTGTTGAACTTAAGGTAATTAGCAGGCGGTAGCTGTAGTACACAGCAGCGTAGTCAGAGGACCACGTCATCAGAACCTCTTGGATGCCTGTTCAAAATGAAGATATCTAGGCTCTTCACAGGCTAGATGAATTAGAATTTCTGGGTTGCGGCCCCAGGAATCTGGACTTTTAAGGAGCAATCCATGGTGATCCTCATGGCCATTAAAGTTTGAGAACCACAGTGTAAGAGAAAATATGACCTGCACTGGAGGCAATGGAAAGAAAGGAGAAAAGATCACAGAAAATAAAAATTTAAATCTAAAGAACATCAGTCTTTAGAGAAAGAAGAGACAGAACTTGGGCGATGGGAGGAAAAACAAGGGAAAGATGGTTATAAGCTAATGTAAGAACCATTTAAATATAAATGTACAAACATTAAAGAATCAGGAACTCTGAGGAGCCCTGGGATGAAGGATTAATTCCATCAGTGCGCAAGAGGCCAGGAGTACCGTTATGAGACATCATTCGGATAATTAAATAATTAACACACATAGGATTAAAATTCCTCTTGGGGAAACCAATAATGAACAAGAAACACCTTATGTAGTTTCACAAATGACTCTTCAAATATCTACAGACAAAGACAGATCTGAACTAAATATGGGGAAAAGTGAAAAGTATCTTGTTACAGTCAGCTAAAACTTACGGAAGAGAGTTGGAGGTAGCAAATTCATTCATGCTACTCAAATAAGCCAGACATGAGAAGACAAACTTTTAAAATTATCAAGGGGGGAAAAAGAGGAGGAAAAGAAAAATGCTGCTAAAAACAGAGTGGGGTATGGAATTAATGAAGACTAAACTAGCTCAGAAACTGAACTGATTCTTTTTAATTTGTCTTTGACAAGAAAAATGAAGAAGACATATTTGTATAATTAAAGAGAATGAAGACTTTGCAAAAATGCGACTGACAAAAAGCAGATGGGGAACACTTAACAAAACTGAACTAATTCCAATCAGTAGGCCCGGATGATGGGAAGCTAAGCCTCTTAAGGGAATTCACTCACATACTTGAGAAGTCATTTACAATCATTATGGAAATATCACAGAAAAATGGGGAAACAGAAGATGTGAAGGGGGGAAAAATTAGATAATGAAATACCTATCAATCTTAAAATGGTTACAAAGAGACATTATGGAAAATGTTAGTGGTAAATGAGTCACAGGTATGAAATGTAAAGTTGTGGGGAATACAGTCAGTCACCATGTAAAATCTTGTATGGTGACGTACTGGAACTAGACTTGTCCTGGTGATCATTTTGAAATGTATAGGAGTATCAAATCAGTATGTTGTGTAACAGGAACTAACATAGTGTTGGAGGTCAATTATACTTCAAAAACAAACAAACTCATAGAAAAAGGGATCAGATTTGTGGTTACCAGAGGTGGGGGGTTGGGGGGAGGGGGAATTGCATGAAGGTGATCAAAAGGCACAAACTGCCCGATATAAGATAAAGAAGTACTAGGGATGTAATGTACAACATGATAAATATAATTAACACTGCTCTATGTTATATGTGAAAGTGGTTAGGAGAGTATAAATCATAAGAGTTATCAACACAAGGAAAAAATTTTTTTCTATTTCTTTAATTTTGTATCTATATGAGATGATGGATGGTCACTCAAATTACTGTGAGAATTTCATAATGTATGTAAGTGAAATCATTAAGCTGAACACCTTAAACTTACACAGTGCTGTATTTCAATTATACTTCAATAAACTAAAAATAAATAGAAAGAAAGAAAGAGGAAAGAAAGAGAGAAAGAAAGAGAAAGAGAGAGAGAAAGAAAGAGAGAAAGAAAGAGAGAGAGAGAGAAAGAAAGAAAGAAGGAAGGAAGGAAAGGGAAAGAGACAGAGAAAGAGAGAGAGAGAAAGAAAAAGTGAGTGGTAAAATCAATGCCCTTAGGGCCTGAACCAAGATGACGGAGTAGAAGGATGTGCTCTCACTCCCTCTTGTGAGAACACCAGAATCACAACTATCTGCTGGACAATCATTGACAGGAAGACACTGGAACTCACCAAAAAAGATACCCCACATCCAAAGACAAAGGAGAAGCCACAATGAGACCGTAGGAGGGGCGCAATCACAGTAAAATCAAATCCCATAACTGCAGGGTGGGTGATTCACAGACTGGAGAACACTTGTACCACAGAAGTCCACCCACTGGAGTGAAGGTTCTGAGTCCCACGTCAGGCTTCCCAACCTGGGGGTCCAGCAACGGGAGGAGGAATTCCTAGAGAATCAGACTTTGAAGGCTAGTGGGATTTGATTGCAGGACTTCAACAGGACTAGGGGAAACACAGACTCCACACTTGGAAGGCACACACAAAGTAGTGTGCGCATCGGGATCCAGGGGAAGGAGCAGTGACCCCGGGGGAGGCTGAACCAGACCTACCTGCTAGTGGTGGAGGGTCTCGTGCAGAGGCGGAGGGTGGCTGTGGCTCACTGCGTGGACAAGGACACGGGCAGCAGAAGTTGTGGGAAGTAAATCTTGGTGTGAACCCTCCCAGAGTCTGCCATTAGCCCCACCAAAGAGCCCAGGTAGGCTCCAGTGTTGGGTTGTCTCAGGCCAAACAACCAACAGGGAGGGAACCCAGCCCCACCCAACAGCAGTCAAGCAGATTAAAGTCTTACTGAGCTCTGCCCACCAGAGAAACAGTCAGCTCTACCCACCACCAGTTCCTCCCATCAGGAAACTTGCACAAGCCTCTTAGATAGCCTCATCCACCAGAGGGCAGACAGCAGAAGCAAGAAGAACTACAATCCTGCAGCCTGTGGAACAAAAACCACATTCACAGAAAGATAGACAAGATGACAAGGCAGAGGGCTATGTACCAGATGAAGGAACAAGATAATACCCAAGAAAAACAACTAAATGAAGTGGAGATAGGCAACCTTCCAGGAAAAGAATTCAGAATAATGATAGTGAAGATGATCCAGGACCTCGGAGTAAGAATGGAGGCAAAGATGGAGAAGATGCAAGAAATGCTTAGCAAAGACCTAGAAGAATTAAAGAACAAACAAACAGAGATGAACAATACAATAACTGTAATGAAAACAACACTAGAAGGAATCAATAGCAGAATAACTGAGGCAGAAGAACGGATAAGTGACCTGGAAGACAGAATGGTGGAATTCACTGCTGCTGAAAAGAAGAAAGAAAAAAGAATGAAAAGAAATGAAGACAGCCTAAGAGACCACTAGGACAACATTAAACGCAAAAACATTCGCATTATAAGGGGTCCCAGAAGGAGAAGAGAGAGAGAAAGGACCAGAGAAAATATTTGAAGAGATTTTAGTTGAAAACTTCCCTAACATGGGAAAGGAAATAGCAACCCAAGTCCAGGAAGTGCAGAGAGTCCCATACAGGATAAACCCAAGGAGAAACACGCCAAGACACATAGTAATCAAATTGGCAAAAATTAAAGACAAAGAAAAATTATTGAAAGCAGCAAGGGAAAAATGACAAAAAACATACAAGGGAGCTCCCATAAGGTTAAAAGCTGATTTCTCAGCAGAAACTCCACAAGCCAGAAGGGAGTGGCATGATACACTTAAAGTGATGAAAGGGAAGAACCTACAACCAAGATTACTCTACCCGGCAAGGATCTCATTCAGATTTGATGGAGAAATCAAAAGCTTTACAGACAAGCAAAAGCTAAGAGAATTCAGCACCACCAAACCAGCTTTACAACAAATGCTAAAGGAACTTCTCTAAGTGGGAAACACAAGAGAAGAAGAGGACCTACAAAAACAAACCCAAAACAATTAAGAAAATGCTCATAGGAACATACATATCGATAATTACCTTAAACGTGAATGGATTAAATGCTCCAACCAAAAGACACAGGCTTGCTGAATGGATACAAAGACAAGACCCATATATATGCTGTCTACAAGAGACCCACTTCAGACCTAGGGACACATACAGACTGAAAGTGAGGGGATGGAAAAAGATATTCCATGCAAATGGAAATCAAAAGAAAGCTGGAGTAGCTATACTCATATCAGATAAAATAGACTTTAAAATAAAGAATGTTACAAGAGACAAGGAAGGACACTACATAATGATCAAGGGATCAATCCAAGAAGAAAATATAACAATTATAAATATATATGCACCCAACATAGGAGCACCTCAATACATAAGGCAACTGCTAACAGCTATAAAAGAGGAAATCGACAGTAACACAATAATAGTGGGGGACTTGAACACCTCACTTACACCAATGGATGATCATCCAAATTGAAAATAAATAAGGAAACAGAAGATTTAAATGACACAATAGACGAGACAGATTTAATTGATATTTATAGGACATTCCATCCAAGAACAGCAGATTACACTTTCTTCTCAAGTGCGCACGGAACATTCTCCAGGATAGATCACATCTTGGGTCACAAATCAAGCCTCAGTAAATTTAAGAAAATTGAAATCATAGCAAGCATCTTTTCTGACCACAGTGCTTCTGACCACAGTGCTATGAGATTAGAAATGAATTACAGGGAAAAAACGTAAAAAACACAAACACATGGAGGTTAAACAATACGTTACTAAATAACCAAGAGACCACTGAAGAAATCAAAGAGGAAATCAAAAAATACCTAGAGACAAATGACAATGAAAACACGACGATCCAAAACGAATGGGATGCAGCAACAGCAGTTCTAAGAGGGAACTTTATAGCTATACAAGCTTACCTCAAGAAACAAGAAAAATCTCAAATAAATAATCTAACCTTACACCTAAAGGAACTAGAGAAAGAAGAACAAACAAAACCCAAAGTTAGCAGAAGAAAAGAAGTCATAAAGATCACAGCAGAAATAAATGAAATAGAAACAAAGAAAACAATAGCAAAGATCAATAAAACTAAAAGCTGGTTCTTTGAGAAGATAAACAAAATTGATAAGCCATTAGCCAGACTCATCAAGAAAAAAAGGGAGAAGGCTCAAATCAATAGAATTAGAAATGAAAAAGGAGAAATAAGAACTGACACTGCAGAAATACAAAAGATCATGAGAGATTACTACAAGCAACTGTATGCCAATAAAATGGACAACCTGGAAGAAATGGACAAATTCTTAGAAAGGTAGAACCTTCCAAGATGGAACCAGGAAAAAACAGAAAAGATGAACTGACCAATCACAAGTAATGAAATGGAAACTGTGATTAAAAATCTTCCAACAAACAAAAGTCCAGGACAAGATGGCTTCACAGGTGAATTCTATCAAACATTTATAGAAGAGCTAACACCCATCCTTCTCAAACTCTTCCAAAAAATTTCAGAGGAAGGAACACTCCCAAACTCATTCTATGAGGCCACCATCACACTGATACCAAAACCAGACAAAGATACTACAAAAAAAGAAAATTACAGACCAATGTCACTGATGAATATAGATGCAAAAATCCTCAGCAAAACACTAGCAAACAGAATCCAACGACACATTAAAGGGATCATACACCATGATCAAGTAATTTATCCCAGGGATGCAAGGACTCTTCAATATACGCAAATCAATCAATGTGATACACCATATTAACAAATTGAAGAATAAAAACCATATGATCATCTCAATAGATGCAGAAAAAGCTTCTGACAAAATTCAACACCTATTTATGATAAAAACTCTCCAGAAAGTGGGCATAAAGGGAACCTACCTCAACATAATAAAGGCCATATACGACAAACCCACAGCAAACATCATTCTCAACGGTGAAAAACTGAAAGCATTTCCTCCAAGATCAGGAACAAGACAAGGATGTCCACTCTCACCACTATTATTCAACATAGTTTTGGAAGTCCTAGCCATGGCAATCAGAGAAGAAAAAGAAAGAAAAGGAATACAAATTGGAAAAGAAGAAGTAAAACTGTCACTGTTTGCAGATGACATACTATACATAGGGAATCCTAAGGATGCCACCAGAAAACTATTAGAGCTAATCAATGAATTTGGTAAAGTTGCAGGATACAAAATTAATGCACAGAAATCTCTTGCATTCCTATATACTAATGATGAAACATCTGAAAGAGAAATTAAGGAAACACTCCCATTTACCACTGCAACAAAAAGAATAAAATACCTAGGAATAAACCTACCTAGGGAGACAAAAGACCTGTATGAAGAAAACTATAAGACACTGATGAAAGAAATTAAAGATGATACCAACAGATAGAGAGATATACCATGTTCTTGGATTGGAAGAATCAATATTGTGAAATGACTATACTACCCAAAGCAATCTACAGATTCAATGCAATCCCCATCAAATTACCAATGGCATTTTTTACAGAACTAGAACAAAAAATCTTAAAATTTGTATGGAGACACAAAAGACCCCGAATAGCCAAAGCAGTCTTGAGGGAAAAAAATGTAGCTGGAGGAATCAGACTCCCTGACTTCAGACTATACTACAAAGCTGCAGTAATCAAGACAATATGGTACTGGCACAAAAACAGAAACATAGATCAATGGAACAAGATAGAAAGCCCAGAGATAAACCCACACACCTATGGTCAACTAATCTATGACAAAGGAGGCAAGGATATACAATGGAGAAAAGACAGTGTCTTCAATAAGTGGTGCTGGGAAAACTGGACAGCTACATGTAAAAGAATGAAATTAGAACACTCCCTAATACCATACACAAAAATAAACTCAAAATGGATTAGAGACCTAAATGTAAGACTGGACACTATAAAACTCTTAGAGGAAAACACAGGAAGAACACTCTTTAACATAAATCACAGCAAGATGTTTTTTGATCCACCTCCTAGAGTAATGGAAATAAAAATAAACAAATGGGACCTAATGAAACTTCAAATCTTTTGCAAAGCAAAGGAAACCACAAACAAGACGAAAAGACAACCCTCAGAATGGGAGAAAATATTTGCAAACGAATCAACGGACAAAGGATTAATCTCCAAAATATATAAACAGCTCATGCAGCTCAATATTAAAAAAACAAAGAACCCAATCCAAAAATGGGCAGAAGACCTAAATAGACATTTCTTCAAAGAAGACATACAGATGGCCAAGAAGCACATGAAAAGCTGCTCAACATCACTAATTATTAGAGAAATGCAAATCAAAACTACAATGAGGTGTCACCTCACACCAGTTAGAATGGGCATCATCAGAAAATCTACAAACAACAAATGCTGGAGAGGATGTGGAGAAAAGGGAACCCTCTTGCACTGTTGGTGGGAATGTAAATTGATACAGCCACTATGGAGAACAGTATGGAGGTTCCTTAACAAACTAAAAACAGAATTACCATATGCTCCAGCAATCCCACTACTGGGTATATTCCCAGAGAAAACCATAATTCAAAAAGACACATGGGGCTTCCCTGGTGGCGCAGTGGTTGAGAATCTGCCTGCTAATTCAGGGGACACGGGTTCAAGCCCTGGTCTGGGAAGACCCCACGTGCCGCGGAGCAACTAGGCCCGTGAGCCACAACTACTGAGCCTGCGCGTCTGAAGCCTGTGCTCCGCAACAAGAGAGGCCATGACAATGAGAGGCCTGCGCACCACGATGAAGAGCGGCCCCCGCTTGCTGCAACTAGAGAAAGCCCTCGCACAGAAACGAAGACCCAACACAGCCAAAAATAAATAAATTAATTAATAATAAAAAAAAAAAAAGACACACGCACCCCAATGTTCATTGCAGCACTATTTACGATAGCCAAGTCATGGAAGCAACCTAAATGCCCATCGACAGATGAATGGATAAAGAAGATGTCGTACATATATACAACGGAATATTACTCAGCCATAAAAAGGAACGAAATTGAGTCATTTGTTGAGACGTGGATGGATGTAGAGACTGTCATACAGAGTGAAGCAAGTCAGAAAGAGAAAAACAAATATCGTATATTAACGCATATATGTGGAACCTAGAAAAATGGTACAGATGCACTGGTTTGCAGGGCAGAAATTGAGACACAGATGTAGAGAACAAACGTATGGACACCAAGGGGGGAAAGCTGCAGGGGGATGGGGATGGTGGTGTGATGAATTGGGTGATTGGGATTGACATGTATACACTGATGTGTATAAAACTGGTGACTAATAAGGACCTGCTGTATATAAAAAAAAAAAAACCAGTGACCTTTTCTCCCATACAGATTGTGAGCTCCGTGAGGCCAGAGACACTCTTCCTCACTATCCAACATTAGCACCAAGTTTGCAGCAAACAGCAAGCGACCACCAGATAATCGAACATGTATACATTTAAAGAGCTAGAAAGTGAATGCTACCAAACTTTTCCATTTCTTCTGAGCAGAAAACTGTACCACAGAGAAAGGTTATAGCTCATTTTTCTCTCACGTATGAAATAATATAATAGCAAAAGGTAAAATACTTGAACATCTGGTGGGTAATTAAATCATCAACCATAATCAGAATAAAAACCTAAAAACTCTAGTAACACAAATATAGATTTGAGAAACACAAAATGAAAGCCAAAAAAGGACAACGTATACCATAAATTTGAGCAAACATTCTCAGTACTTTCTTTAAAAAGAAATCCTCTAATGTATTTGGAGGACATGCTAAGTTTAAAGAGAAATCAAATATAAACGGAAATCCTAAAAACTACCTTTATTATGATCATTATATAATTTAATGATTCATGGGAGCTCCTCACACACATATTCCAACACAACCCCCAGCCACAAACATTCAAATCTATTTTTATTAATTTATCCTCAATTTATAGACAGGGCAGACAGGCAAATTTACATAGAGGCATATGCTTTCAGGAGGTTGACACTAAATTAAAGAGATCTCAATTATAAACATAAGCCAAAAAAACTATCTGCTGCATTTCCTACAAGCTAAATTAAAAGGGGAGGGAGACTTCATTGTGGGGTTGATTTTTGTGTACAGCATAGTGCATTCCATGTCGTACATGTTAATAACTACACACTGATTAAACAGAACTGAAAGCCACTGAACTCACATACAAAGGCTGTTTACTTCACAGGTCAGTCCTAGTCCTCTTATCAGGTTGCTAAAACTGACCTCTACGGCCTTAGTAAAGAAGGATTAGGCCAGAAGACTATCTCGTAAGGTTGGAATGATATTAGGCTTTTTTTTTTTTTTTAATTGGCCACAGTGCCTTCTCTCAGGAAAAAGAAGACAAAGAAGAGAAAAAGGAAAAGGGTACTGGTCTTGATTATGGGGAAAGTGTGTTTCATCATTTATGAGTCTTAATGCCACATGAGGAGTAACGGAGAATGACTCAAAGGTAATATCATTTATATGCGTAACAATAGCTCTGGCCTAAAGAGGGCAGTGAGAGTCAAATTCGGGATCTTCTCATCAGAAGGCCAAACTCAGGATGGATAGATGGGCAAGTACAGACATGCCAGTTGAGAGAGTTAAAAGGACAAGGAAGGCCCAGACCACTCTAGGTCTGACCAGTTCATATCCAGTTTGTCTGGATGCAAAAAGAAAAAAAATTTCAAAAACAATCAAGCTGATACAAGAGTACCATCCTCTTAAAACAACTGTCAAGAATAAATTGTCTCCTTTTAACAACACATGAAAACACGCTGCTTAAGATAATTCAAACACTTATGCTACCCTTAGGAATAAAAGATCAACAAGAACAAATTAAGACATAGTTTCCATACCTTGGCTATTGTGAATAACGTGGCAACCTAAGTGTCCATCAATGGATGAATGGATAAGAAAGATGTGGTATGTATGTGTATATATCACCTGTTTTAAGTATCATTTTTTTTAACAGATCTTCACTGGAGTATAATTGCTTCATAATACTGTGTTAGTTTCTGTTGCACAACAAAGTGAATCAGCCATATGCATACACATGTCCCCATATCCCCTCCCTCTTGAGCCTCCCTCCCACCCTCCCTAGCCCACCCCTCTAGGTCATCGCAAAGCACCGAGCTGATCTCCCTGTGCCATGCTGCTGCTTCCCACTAGCTATCTATTTCACATTTGGTAGTGTATATATGTCAATGCTACTCTCATTTCACCCCAGCTCTCCCCTCCCCCCACCCCAGGTCCTCAGGTCCATTCTCTATGTCTATGTCTTTATTCCTGCCCTGCCACTAGGTTCATCAGTACCATTTTTTTTTTTTACATTCCATATATATGTGTCAGCGTACAGTATTTATTTTTCTCTTCCTAACTTACTTCACTCTGTACGACAGACTCTAGGTCCATCCACCTCACTACAAAGAGTTCAATTTCATTTCTTTTTATGGCTGAGTAATATTCCATTGTATATATGTGCCACATCTTCTTTATCCATTCATCTGTCGATGGATATTTAGGTTGTTTCCATGTCGGCTATTGTAAATAGTGCTGCAATGAACATAAGGGTACACGTCTCTTTTTGAATTATGGTTTTCTCAGGGTATATATCCAGTAATGGGATTGCTGGGCCATATGGTAGTTCTATTTTTTAGTTTTTTAAGGAACCTCCATACTGTTCTCCATAGTGGTTGTATCAATTTACATTCCCACCAACAGTGCAGGAGGGTTCCTTTTTCACCACATCCTTTCTAGCATTTATCGTTTGCAGATTTTTTGATGATGGCCATTCTGACCAGTGTGAAGTGATGCCACTGTTAGCCTAATAATATCTAATTTATCTGGCAACCTAGACCACTGAGAACTTAATAGGAAAGAAAAAGGGACATATCCACGGCCAAAATTTACCTCTGTTACAAAATTCAAAGTTACGAACTCAACCACTTGCTGCCACTTGATGCCAGAGAGTGCTGTTTACTTATTCTACACACAATTCTAACCACCTTGCTTCCTGCCTTTGCAGTTTATACCACAGTAGTTGGGCAACTCAGAAGGCAAGAGGAGTCTGTCTGAGACAGACACGATAAACAGCTAGATATGATAACCTACAACCACACAGCAAGGGAAAAAAAGACAGATGGCATGAAAAGCAGACAAGGAGATAGAAAGACATGGAAGTCTGGGTCTGATTCAAAGTGGGGGCAACACCACACCTTACTCCAAAGGCGAGAAGGTGACCACTGACACACCACAACAGAGCCAATAAGGGGCAGGTCTGCAGAGTTCAAACAAAGCATCACTTAACCAGGTTCAAAATCATGGCCTTCAATCATCAAGAAAAGTCCCAATGTGTTCAGGATTGTGTGACAAAAGGGACTGAAGGAGTTCAGAGCACGTCACCCCAAAATATGCCACTCTGGCATATTTCTTTTGAGTCAAAGGCATTAAAAAAACAGCAAATATAAGAAAAACACTTGGATCTTCCTTCTTTTTCTTAAAAACAAGAGATGAAATTCCTATATGAAAGATGTCCTCTCTATACCAGAAGGAAAGTAGCATTCTTATCATGAAGGACGAGAAGTTGAGACGCAAGGGATTCTATACAAACAGACCTTGTTAAAATAATCCTTATCGGGAATTCCCTGGCTGTCCAGTGGTTAGGACTCAGCACTTTCACTGCTGGGGCCTGGGTTTGATCCCTGGTCAGGGCTCTAAGATCCCATAAGCCGTGCAGTTCGGCCGGGGGGCGGGGGGGGGGGCGGGAAATTCTTATCTTCCTTTGGCCTCCTCACATAGTTGAGTCACTTTTCCATAATGGTCTCTCTTTGTTCAACCTAATATTAGAAAGCAAATAGGTTTTGCCATGTCTACGAGTCTTCATTTCCTTATGAGGGTTCCCTTACTGCATAAAACTAACTTTAAACAAATTTGGATGTTTTTCTCCTATAATCTGTCTCTGTCAGTTTAATGTTCAGACCCAGTCAGGGACCCTAAAGGAAAGGAAAACTTTTTCCTCCCCTACAGACCCAATTTGAGAAATGTATTATACAAACTTTTCCGTTTAAAAATGTTAAGATACAACCTTTGGTGCTTTAAAGGGGTGAAATTTTGTCTTCTGAAAAATTAAGCTACATTGGAAATCAGATTCCTAAGCAGTGCTAAATAAATTGGGCATTACCAATCTTCTTTTTAAAGAAAATATGATTCAGTAGTTAGGAGTTTACTTACAATATAAAGGAATCAGTCTTCATCAGAACAAAGATAGCCATTTAAGCAGAAAAAGAATAAGGATAAAGCTTTAATTGCAAAAACAAAGAGCCATATGGATCTGTCTATTATGACAGCACAATCCTGAGGTCTGTGAAAAGGCACCTCATTTCAGTCCTGGCACACGAGCCTTAAAAAATGGTTAAACAAGCTCAAAGCATCTTTGAAGCAACATCAATGGTGCATTGGGTTTCCGATTTTTTCTGCACTGAATTAAAAGTTAATAAATGTTCCAGGCAGTTCCTCTGCCTTCCTTAATCCACAACCTCAGCCAAACTCTAGGAAATAAAAGCAGCCGGAACCATCACTTACAGTCTAGAGGGTTTGCAAAATGACATGGTGGGGGAGCTTTGAAGTTTGTAATAATAGAAAGAGAAATATACCATGAATGCCAGAGGGGGGAGCTCAGAGCAAAGGGAAAGATCACGTTTATAATAGGCAAGAAAGGGAAATTCTGAAAACCTTCTGAGCTTTTTACACAATATCCTTTTTTCTCTTTTTTTCAGTGTTCTCTTTTGAAGGATGAGTTCCAATACCCTTTGAAATAAACAATCTTCTTTTTTCCCCCATTTTTTTTCTAGGTAGAGGGAAAATAAATAAAAGTACTGCTGAGGGTAATGGGTTTAAACAATGGGCAGGTGTCTGAAACTCTGCTTTAGGGAAGTCTTCTGCACACAGCCTCCCCTCTCTAATCAGTTTTGTTTGCAAATGAACCTACACAGTAGGATCGGCATCTAATGATGCTGGAGGCACAGTGAAAGAATTAGCCCAAGACCATTATTTTAAAGAGGTGTTAGGCCTCCTCCAGATTCCTTTATATGTTTACTTCTAAAGACAAAATGGAATTTTAATATGCTCTTTCCATAATTAAAGAGACTATCTTTGTGTATTCACTGCCCTTTTAACCACTAAGGAAATACAAACAAGAAAGGAGCCACTGGCCATTATCTTTTCCTAGAAACAGCTTCCAAGTATAGACAGGTTTGCATAGACAGCCAGGGTCAACCAGAGCCCTTCTTCCAGATCTGAATTGTCAGCATTCCTTTTAACTGAGCTTTTAATCCTGAACAGAGACAAAAATGGCATTAAAATAGGTACACTCAAACAATAAAGTGTTCTGATTCTACAGGGAAAGTTAAGGCTCCCAAATCAGTGCCCAAAGAAAATATTTAAAAGAAATCAGCATCTCTTTGTATCTGTTAGTTACTGCCACAATAATACTGAGTAACAAACCACCTCAAAACTTAGTAAGCTTGCTCACATATATGCTGGTTGTCTGGGATTCAGCAAAAGACCTAGTCCAAATGCACAAGCACAGTTCAAGCCTTTGCTAGTGGTATATATCTGTGAATGTTGCATTGCCCACGGTAAGCCACATATCTAACCCCAATATCAATGATAGCAGGAAGCATATTGCTCTCATAGAGGCAGGGCTGCATGGTGGTGGAGCGGGCTGGGAATGAATACTTGCTGAACAATAATCCAATCTACCACATCCTCAGATTCAGGCCGCTAGACATTTTTTTGTTTACCCACACCTGGCATCCTTCTGGTATCCTGCTGTTAATGGAATACAAAGGTCTTGTCACTTACACCATCTAGGTAAAAGAGACCTTATTTTATAAGCTTAGCATTTAGAGGACTATTAGAAAGTAAGAATTAAACATGAAAAAAAAACTTTAAAATTGGGATTATATTGTATTTCTGAGTATAAATGGACATGATTAAAAGCTTTATTAGCACCTGAGTAATCTGTTGACTAATAAATTGTCCACCTTACATCAGCATCAACTATCTTTTATTCAGTATTAACTTTGCATAGAAATAGCCTGCTAGGCAGCAAAATCACAAAGCAAAGAGAAGGCAGAAAAGATTTCCAACTTTGATAACGTAAGTAGTAGTGGTGGTATTGACAGAAACTGGCAGAGAATGGAAAGCACTTGACAGATTTACAGCAGCTCTATGAACAAGTCTTTACAGGAAACAACATTTGAAGATAATTTTTAAAGGCTCCGATTATCCACATACATTTAAGAGTTAACTTGTCAACCACCTAACCAGTTAAATCCTACTGGAAACAAGATGTGGGATGGAGACAGCTGGGGTAGGAGGGTGTGCATGCGTGTGCTGTATGTATATATGTACACATATGTATGCATATAGCAAAACTTTATTAAAGCAATCCAAGGAACCCCAGGTTCAGATTCCACTGACAACTACTGAATGCCTACTATGTGTTCCACAGAGTATCTCAACAAATACAAATCTACGTTGTAAGGAATTATTATTATCCACATTTTACAAATGAGTAAAGTTAGCCTTGGTGAAGTTCTGTGATTTAAAGATTGTGCAACTAGTTAGCCATAGAACCAAAATTTGAATATAAATCTTCTAAATAAAAGCCTGGGTCTTTTTCCCTACCACCCCATGCTAATCCAAAAAAAAAAAAAAAATCCTTTATTTCTTACCTTAGCAAGAAGGAAAATTCTTTTATATTCTCTTACCCTTAACTCCTAATAGTACAGGGATGTAGTAGATCAGAAATACAATTAGGCCCTTAATAGCCTTATGATCCTCCCTATGATATGTCCCACAGATTTGGACAAATATGACCAAAATTCATAATAATCTACTAAACCTGTTACTTTAATACCAGGTATCAATCAGCTGATGAAAAGTTTCAAAAAGGGGTTAATCTCAATACCTTCAAATGTCTTGATATTCTGTTTCCTGGAATGAGTTGTAACTAAAGTAATTGAACCAACTGTTTCCCATAAGGCCTTATAAAATAAAGGCTTTGTCAAAGGAGGTGTAATATATATTTTTTGCCTTCAAAGGCCCTAGATTTCTACCTACAGCCTACAGCCTTTGCACAGTGATTCTCGACTTCATTATGGGTCCAGTCTATAAACCTATCCATCAGGGCACACAATTCCACTTAACATGCAAATGTGGCTCCAAGAGCATTGCCTCCAGTACAGGCTAATCTACGCTTACTTATGCTAAGCTACATTTAATTTATACATATATTACTCTGGAAGAGCAGAGTATGGAGGAAAGACTGATAAAATGGATTCTTCCATCCACAAGGGTGATTAAGAAAGAAAGGAATACTAGTAAATAGATTGCAAATCTGCAGTAACTTGTCTCACTTTCAGATAATTAGTTGTGAATTTTTAAGGCAAGTGACTCACAAGGGAGGGGACAAATTTATTGTCTTCCACAATCTAATAATCCTGGCAGCTATGAAAGTTATCTATTTATTGATGGGCAACTGTAATTTATCTTCCCTAGGTAAAATGCAGTTATTTAAATGTTTCTCTCCTTTTATGAATGCTGGCCTCAGCAGCAAACATGTAAATGACTTCACAAGAACAAAAACACTCACTAAACGTCAATAAACCCCCAAAGCAAAGCTGTAAAACTGTCAGAAAATGCTGTACCAGGTCAGCAGTGGACCACCAAACTCAGGAAGAATTGTGAATTCAAGACGATTGTGATGGTAAGATACTGGCAAGGAAAGTATTCTAGCCATTGCCCTGCAGTTAAGACTGTGACCTTTAGGAAGTCACCTGACTTCTCTGAGCATCATTTTTCTCATTAAAACACAGAGGTATTTGAAAAGATTCATTCATTCAGAAACATATACTGAGCACCTAGTATTTTATAGCACTGACCTCAGAGGAGTGGATACAGCAGGGAGCAAAATGCCTGACCTCAGGGACCTTCTATTTCAGTGGGAAGATGAATCCATTAGAATCCCTCGAGCCCTAAAATTCTATCACCTTTCAAAACTTCAGGTAATAACTCATTCCAGTAAACATGATGTCCAGAAGGGCAGGAAACAGAGCACAGATAAACTTATTTATTTATTTATTTATTTATTTATTTATTTATTTATTTTTGGCTGTGTTGGGTCTTCGTTGCTGCGCACAGGCTTTCTCTAGTTGCGGCGACCGGGGGCTACTCTTCATTGTGGTGCGTGGGCTTCTCATTGCGGTGGCTTCTCTTGTTGCGGAGCATAGGCTCTAGGCGTGCAGGCTCAGTAGTTGTGGCTCACAGGCTCTAGAGCGCAGGCTCAGTAGCTGTGGCGCACAGGCTTAGTTACTCTGCGGCATGTGGGATCTTCCCGGACCAGGGCTCAAACCCGTGTCCCCTGCATTGGCAGGTGGATTCTTAACTACTGTGCCACCAGGGAAGTCCCGATAAACTTATTTTTAACAGTATGTCACTTAATTTCAAATAGTATAACCAATATAGTGGGAATATAAAATTGTGCAGCCAACTGGAAAACAGTTCGGCAGTTCCTCAAAAAGTTAAAAATAGACTTGCCACATGACCCAAAACTTCCAGTCCTAGGTATATTGAAATTGTAAATATATCTTCATGCAAAACCATGTACATGAATGCTCACAGCAGCATTATTCATAACAGCTAAAAAGTGGAAACAACCCAGATGTCCCATCAACCGATGAACGGAAAAATCAAATGACCATACAACAGGATACCATTAGGCAATCAAAAGGTATGAAGTGCTGATACATGATAGAACATGCATGAACCTTGTAAACACTACACTAAGTGAAAGAAGTCAGCCACAAAAGATCACGTATTACACTACTCCATTTATATGAAATGTCCAAAATTGATCAATCCGTAGAGACAGAAAGTAGACAAAAGCTGAGGAGAAGGAAGAATGGGAATGACTACTAATGGTGGGTTACTGCCAATGACCAAGTTCCCTTTGGGGATGATGAACAATGTTCTGAAATTAGGTAGTGATAACAGATACACAACCTTATGAGTATACTAAAAATTACTGAATTTACACTTCAAAATGGTGAATTTTATGGTATGTGAAATATACCTCAATTTTTTAATCTGGAAAATTTCTTTATTTATGGAAAACATATTGGGCTCAGTATCTAATAAAATCACTTACCTTAGTAAAACTTGGAAAATGGTTTATTGAAATAGAAAATAGAAGATTTGCTTTAAAAATACTTAGTGAAATATTTTAAATATTCAGATTATGATTTCAAAGTAAATTTTACACTTGGTCATTATTTTAGGTCCAAGGCAAAAACACTGTTAAAGTAGATTCAAAGGCATGAAAAGTCATGTTTCTATCAATTCTTTCTCTAATATTCTAAGACTCCATTGTTCCAGTACCCCTGCACCAACTAAATCAATATACACTTTCTTTCTCCATCATCACTGTTTTTCTTAATCCATATTATTAATTACCTCAATCCCCATTCCCAAGTCATCTCTGTCTTAGTTCATACTTTCCCTGCCTCTTCAGACTTTCCAAGGCATCAATAGTTCTACCATCCCCCTTAATAAGCTTTTGACTCATATCAAGTCAGGGTTCTCAGATACACACATCTGTATAACATTCATAAGGTAACTTTTGGTTAGTGAAGAGGAGAAAAACACAAAAATTAAGAAGATATTCATTGTAAGCAATTTTATCAAAATTAACTTTAAATCCTGGTATAACCCAGTTCAGAACTAAATACACACAACAAGCACCAATAAAATGGCTGTGCAGTAACAAGAAAACACACTTATGTAGAATGTAGCTGAAAGAACCTGGAAGTTATGTTAAACAAGTCTTAAAGCCACAACTATTAAATCACTTTCCTGATTTATAATTTCTACAGCAGCAAATTTCTGAACATTAAGTTTGTGCGTACTTAGGCAAACCTATAGAAGCTTCAGGGATTTTTAGAAGAACCGTATGAGTGCCTACATAATAAATATAAAATATTAGCACAGAGTACTGTTTGTTCTGAGTTGCTTCTTCCTAAGGTATGTACTCCAGTTCGTGGCACAGGCTACGGCTGCTTGGAATAACAAATGGCATTTAGATGTCAATGAAGAACAAAGTCAAGGGTGAAGGACATGTTAGTAATTCTCTGAGAAGTCCCACCCAGAGGGAGAAACTCCCTAAAGCTCAGTTTGGTTGGCCCTGACCAGAAACTCACGTGCGGTTGAGAAATTTACATTCTACTACACAAGACTACAGAAGGCATAGCTGCTCCTCACATCAGACCAAGGAATTAAAATTGGAAATTTTTAAATTAGGACACTCTCTATGCTGAGGTTTAATAATCCGTAGACATACAAATCACTGCCAAGTATGATCCAGCAATTCTGAGTACTGCATTTTAAACTTCCATTAGACTGGAGCACTTTCACCATGATCCTATCAGTCATAAGTTGAGAAGGTAAATACCCTATTTCTCAAAGTCTTGAAAGCATCACAGACTGAAAGCAAATAATTTGCAAACACAAGGTGGTTATGTCTCTCATCCTTTTCTGTAATAAGGAAATCGATTCTCTCCTCAAAATCTACCAACTGATTTTTCTCTTTCTTTTAATCAGGATTATTAAAGGTAGTATAATTTCTCTACCCGGGAATCTCAATCTGAAAGGAGGAAAAGCCGAACAGTGTATCCCCACGGTGTGTATGTGTGTACTGCCCTCACCCCTCACCCACCAGAAACACAGTAAGAAAATATTTGGCCACCAGCCTTTTGAACCCTAATCTCTACCATGGCAGTTGATGGAGAGGACTGGCCAAGAGAGTCCCCTAAGGCAAGATCCTAATTTCCAGAGTTCAGTGGTTCAACCTTCCTACGCCACCCCCATGTTCTCCTGCACCCTAACCCACATGTAACCACTAGATGGCAAAATGAGGTTGAAGAGTAACTGACACAAACTAATCCCAGATACAAAATGCTGTTTTCCCTTTTGATTAGATGTTAAAATTCCTTCTCCCGCAAAAATTAAAGCAAAAGTCCATTTCCACTCTACTTCCTGTTTTGTGAACAGCAGGTGATTAACCACAATGTTTTGCATGCTGTAAGATAATAGTTTCCAATTATGTCAAAATGTCAGGGCTGTTGATGAAAATGCATAGAGGTGAGCAAAATGCCTGAGACTTAGCACACAGAGAGTAAACAAAATAGTAACATAGTAGGGGTGAGACTCATCCTATTGAGGGAGGCACTCCATGGATAAGCCCAGCCTGGAAAGTTGGCTAGAAAAACAATTACTCCTTATCCCAACCAAAATGTTCCTTGGCTTATGAGGCATCCGATACACAATCCAAGTTAATGACCCACAAGAACTGATTATCTTGAAAGAATGAAAGAACTCACCTCATCACCTCTGATGTACCTCAAGGAGCACGGAGAGGCACAGCGGGATTCAGGGGGTTCTTTGGAGTGTGTGGAGCACTAGGCAGAGTTTAGGGCCATCTTTTCAAAATGAACCCAACCACTCGTTAGCAGAAAGGGCAGAGACCCACACCATGGACCACACTGTCAATATGAACTGCTCAGTTCCCTGTGTTGCTTTAAGAGAGGAAACATCTGAAGTTTACCAAGAAGCTGACATCAAAAATGTGCATGAAAGTCAATCTGGACTGAATGACATGAGTGCAATAATTCAATTCAATAATAAGAACCTCTATATTACATAAGGAAGCTGATGATGGCAGCCACTTGTTTAAGGCAGGAAACAAACAAATAATTAACAGTTCTTTCTTCACCATGTGTACACAAATACTGTCTTTAGAATTGCCTTTGGCAAGGCAACGATAGCAAGTCAAAGTAACGGTTTCCACAATTTCTATAAAGTATTTCTGAAAGAAAGGCAAAGGGAACCAAGTATTTTTCATTTTCCACGGGAAAAGTAGCAGAAAATTGAGCCATGTAAATAAACTTAACCATAAACACCCAAACAGATACTATTATTATCCCACACTTCATAAGCAACAGTTATTTGCATGTAATTAATTTGCTTACTTCTGGCGCCTCAGACAATGTAATATGCTTATCAGCTTCGTTTCTAAACAATAAGTGTTTAACTCTTCCTTTTATATTTATAAGAAAATATTTGTCTTGCTCTTTCCTTGACAGATTCAGAGCCGTCTGCAGGCATAACGCACAGAACTGCTTCTGTGGCGGTTACAGACATAACCCCCAACTGGGGCATGATGTCACCAACTTTAAAGTAAACGTGGAATTAACCAAGGTTAAATTCAGTTAACAACTCTACTATCCGGGCAGGCATGTTGACCAGTGATATAT
Source organism: Eubalaena glacialis (assembly GCF_028564815.1). Taxonomy (NCBI): domain Eukaryota; kingdom Metazoa; phylum Chordata; class Mammalia; order Artiodactyla; family Balaenidae; genus Eubalaena; species Eubalaena glacialis. Next base: position 109,205,759 of record NC_083723.1, on the reverse strand, counting down.
TCTGTGTGAAAAGCGTTACCAGAAACAGAAAAAACATGTAAGGGAAAGGGTCAGGGGAAGGGCGCAATCAACACTAAATCCAACTACTAAATCCTGTCCTCCAGGGAAAGGGCAACTCCCTACCAATGTCCCCCAATCCTCTGCAGCTTTCATGGCTGCTCAGCTCACTATCTTCAAAGCCTTTCTCCCTAGAGACCCATAACTAGAATCCATGGAGCACATTCCCCTCCCCCAAAGGGTACCATGACAGTGTGTTGCCCCACTCCTGAGCTCTGGCCTTGGGAAAACAGCATTGCTTCCTACACCGGAACTGCTGCCACCACTGACTTAGTTTGCAGCTGTGAGAACTCCCCTAACCTTGTCTGTGCATTGGCCAACCTAGTTACTAGAAGCTTCGTTCCCCAAGAATTTTGGTAGTCATTTGACACGTCATGGGTTCAAGATGATAAATGTCCCACCTATTGATCCCTCCCTTATTCTTCTCTTTTCTTGTTTTAAGGTTAGCTTCTCTCTGACAGAAGATAAGAAATAAGAGTCAAGGTGATCACATTTTTTATGGAGTACTGACTGACTATATTCATAGTGCTAAACCTTACGTCAAATATACAATATTCTAAAGAGCCAAAAAATTATGTTATTTATAATATTTCTGGCATATCTCTGTATGAGTACTACTTGTAGAGTGCAGGGTTATGCAAATAAATAATAAATATCCATTCATTCAATAATGACTAAGTGCCTACTATGTCCAAGGACGGTGCTAGGTACAAGGTACATAGTGAAAATAAGGTAACCACATGGTTCTCATTTTCAATGAACTTAATATCTAGCAGAGAAGAAACTGACAAATGTATACAAATGTGTACAAATGTACACACATGTATGAGTGCACACATGCACGTGTGCACATACACACACACAATTTCAAAATGAGCAAAATGATGTAAAGGTAGGATAAAGAGTGCTATAATATAAGAAAACTATGGATGGCTTATCTAAGACAAGAAAAAAAGATAAGATAGAATATCTATGCCAGTATTAGTTTTTACCTGCTGTTCCACTCCTCTGTATTATGAAGTCTCCAGAACAATTTTAGAATTAATCTCTAGAAGAATTCTCACTTCAAAGAAAATTACTTAGCTCCTCCTTGGGTTATTCCATTTGTTCTATTACTTTCCCTAATGATATTTTCAAAATAAGACTAATTAGTTCCTTTTATTTGAAAAATGTAAGCATTTCCCACAATTTCTTTAGTAAGATAAAGTTTCACGTATTTCTCTAAAATTGTTTCTAACTACAGATTTTTTTTTTCTATCATTATAAGGAATGAGATTCCTAGTTTTTTTTTTAATTGCTCCTAAGTCCCCAGGGGACTTTCCACCAATGAACACTTTAATCATCTTTCTCTAAGTTGAATGTCATTCTGAACTGGGTCATTTTGAAGAACTGCATAAGCCAGTAAAACATACAACCTATATAACCTCCATGTTAAGAAAATGCAGTTCTAAAATCAGCCCAATGCAGTTTAACTATAATTTCACTGGCTTCCATCTAATTTAAGCATCATTTTATTATTTAATACTAGCTATAGGCAACACAGAACTCTTATATTGGGTAACCTTTTTATTATGTAATGCAAGCTGTATAAGTACCCTTTTTATTACATAATGTAAGCTATAGGGAACACAGAGTTCTTATATTAAGTACCCTTTTTTAGTATATAACACAAACTATATAAGCACCCTTTTATACACAATGCAAACTATAGAGAACACAGAACCTCTAAGACCAACCTTAAATATGGAAATGTTCAAATCACCCCAGGTAAGGGTGACTTAGTTATCTCAGGAGAGCAAATAACTTCACCAAGTTGTTTTTGTTTTTGACCTCAGAGCTGAGCTTCTGTTTTGACTTGCTTTCAGTTTTGCATACATCATTGTAATTCCTGCCACCTACTTTATTTAATAAAGAAAGGCATACGTGGCCCGACTGCCTGGCCTGCTTACAGGGCTCAGAGGCACAGGCAAAAACGGTAAGTCCAGAAGCATGAGTCAGGAACTTAGCATCAGTCAGAGTCAGTTACTTCCAAAAAAATGCAATTTTTAAATGGCCTTAAGTAAGGCTATCAAGCAAAAGATAAAGATCACCTCATGTAAGTTGCACATAGTACTTATTTCTTACTTCTGCCTAATATTATAGGTGGTCATTTACATGTCCATCTCCATCAGTAAATTAAAAACTGACTGAAGGCAACGATCATATTTCTTCATCTCACATCTCTAAAGTATCCTGAAAAAAATATTCAATGACTATTCAATAAATTAAGGAATACAATTGGCCTTTGAAAATGAACTATGTAGACATGAGGGGAGAAAAAGAAAGGAGTAGTTAAGGAATTTTTTTTTTTAATGTTTAAGTACCATACTTATTGGGCTCTCATTTCAGCTCTCTAGCTGAAAGTAACAGAAAACAACTCAAAATATCTTAAACAAATAAGAGAGGAATTTATCATATAAATTTAGAGGTGTCTCCTGCACCTCTAAGGGGGAGAGGGGAGGGGAGGGGAGGGGGGAGGGAGGAAAGGAAAAGCACTTGATGACATTAAAATTAAAAAAAAAAAAAAAAAAAAGACTGGAAGCAGCCTCTTTCCCGTGGGTCCTCTGAGGTAAACCCAGCCCTGGCCAACCCCTTGACTGCAGCCTGGTAAGACACCCTGACAGAGTAGCCAGCTAAGCTGCCAGGACTGCTGACCCACAGAAACCGGCAGATAATAAATGTGTGTGCTGCTTCACATCACTAAGTTTGTGGTAATTTGTAAGGCAGCCATAGAAAACCAATACAATAGGTCTGGGTTGGGGCCTGAGACCTGAGATTCCGCACTCTGAATAGCAGTAGTACTCATCTGACACCAACATATGCTGTCCTCCATTTGGGTTGACCTTTCAAGTTGCTCTTGCCCCAATCAGACTACAAGATTCTTAAAACACCAACCGTGTTCACCAAGGCTCCCAGGACAGTACTCAATAAACACTTGAGTATTGGCTGTGTCTGATCATGCCACTGTATCCTTCTTGGTATCAGTCATTCAGACTTCAGTTTCCTTTTTAAATCTGCTTCACATCAAAACACCTTAGACAGGTGGTAAATTTCTTTACTGTTGGTTCTTAGAACTTACTTTAAAAAAAAAATTAACTAATATAGAACTGATATTATATATTATATTAGTTTGAGGTGTACAATACGACTGACTCTCTCTCTCTCTCTCTCTATATATATATATACATATATATATAAAGAAAATCACCACAGTACATCTACTTAACATCCACCACCACACAGTTACAATTTTTGTGTCTGTGATGAGAACTTTTAAGATCTACTCTCTTAACAACTTTAAAATATACAATACAGTATTATTAGCTATATACCCCCATGCTGTACGTTATATCCCAAGACTTATTTATTTTATAATCGGAAGATTGTACTTTTTGACCATCTCACCTATAAAACCTAATTCTTTCAATGATGAATACCAACTTGAAGAACTGGAGAATTTCAAACTTGCCTCTGTAAGTAAGCCTTTTATCTGTTCTATGCTATGAGCCTCCTTTCCTGTTGTTTCTTGGCATTTTCCCGGTCCTACTGACCATACATCAGCTCATCTGTCCCTGTACTGTTATTCCATAATCACCAACATTTTCACTAGATACCTCTGATGTCCCTCAAATTAAAACCTCCTTGTAATTTTCTTGAAGTCACTACCCTACCTTCTTTAATTCTGCCTAGACATCCTGCTACTTGAAATGAGTTATTCAGGAGTCTCTTCTGTCTCTTCTTCTGCCCAACACTCCTTGAATTCACTCATACCAGGAAGATTATATTGAACCACTTTCCATATTGAATATCACTTCTAAACATAGTCAAGGATGACCTTTTCTCAACACTGAAAACATCTATCATCCTTACAGTACTTCCCCATAAGTGTTCATTCTTGTTTCATTTTTAATTAAAATTCTAAAAGCTTCTCATGTATGAGGGCTTTATCTAATCCCATATCCTACCTAAGAGTTTGCTATAAAATAGCTAGGCAATCAATTACAATGGTCTCCCAGCCCCAGAGTATATTCACCTTATATCTAACAATAATCATAGTAAACCTAACAGTAGTTTTAGGTAGTGAGTACATATCGTGATTCAAAGTAGGATAAAAGAAAATGTAGAATCCCAGGAGTGATGGCTATAACAGAAGTTCAGGAAGTGGGTCACACACATTTAGCAAAGTTTTAACCAAAGATTCTGTTGTGGCTCCTTGAAGATTGTAGCCTCCATCCTTACCCCAAAAGAATCAATGTATGGACCCATTTTTTCTCACCAGGGCTTCACCAACTTGTGTAAATTTTATATATTCTTCTCAGTAATTTCTAACACGTTTTTCAAGAATACTGACTTTAATTCAATAGTATCTTTGCAGTACGACATGAAAGTAAGAGACAGATTATTCAGTGTTCTCTAGAAACCAACACACAAACAAAGCAAGCAAAAAGAGCTAACTGGCCAACCTTATGCTGCAAGATACTTTTCCATTCCTTTCACATTCAGATCAAGCAAGAGAAACTACAGTAATCAATACTAACATTCTAGACACTAATGTACCACATCAAAAAAAAGTGTTGAGTTTGGGATCCTACAAGATTACAGCCTACAGCTTATATAAAGTTAAACATTGAGCCAAGAAAGAAACCAATACATGAATTCTGTGTGAATTAGTTGTCCCTTGTCCTGGACTTCATGGTACGTTTGATGACATTCTCTCCATGAGATGAGTAAAACTGATAAAACTACTAAGAGGAGATGAAAGGGGGGTGAGAAAAGTTAGGAAACAAGAATTCGTAATAAAAATGGGAAAAACTTAGTTAGTAATAGTATAGGCTTCACTCAAAATCAAAAATTCACCTCTCGATTGATGCCAGTGAAAAGAAAATCAGGCAAAAATTGGAAATGTATTTAAAACATTCATGTATCACATGTGCAATCCACAAATAAATTTAAAACTCCTTGGTTTTTATTTCAAAGAAGTTAATTCACTCTAAAATGAAATTTTAAGTAAGAGTAAAAACACATGGAGCCCAAAGGTACAGGTACTGGTACTGGTAAGATAGGCTGGTTGAGCATGACTGCACGTAATGGGAGATATAATTGATGAAACCATGATGTTAATGTTAAAAATAAAGAGGCAGAAAAAATGTTGCAACTATGGCATGGATGTTTCCCAACTGTCTTAGATCTTTGGCTCTTTTCTGGCTGCAACGGACATCCAATCTAGCTTGGTCTCCTGGTCACTACATGTGTTTCTGCTCTTAACTACAAACCAGATCTTCTTACCCCACCAACCTTTTGATCATAAAATCTTTTCAACACCTTCAGTGTTAAAAAGGTTTTTAGTTGACATGCAGTCAGACCTTCCATCTTCACATCCTGCCCCCTCTCTCTCTCTGAATCCTTCCCCTGACAGGAAACTCCCTCTCTCCCAAAATAGTGTATTACAATATTGGATGGCTTATTATTGGTGAGCACTTTTACTGGGCAGGAATTTTACATCAACTCTTTAGCCTGAGTTTAGTCCTCTAATAAAATAGAATTAAAAGAATTACTGGGCTTCCCTGGTGGCGCAGTGGTTGAGAATCTGCCTGCCAATGCAGGGGACACGGGTTCGAGCCCTGGTCTGGGAAGATCCCACATGCCGCGGAGCAACTAAGCCCGTGCGCCACGACTACTGCGCCTGTGCGTCTGGAGCCTGTGCTCCGCAACAAGAGAGGCCGCGACAGTGAGAGGCCCGCGCACCGCAATGAAGAGTGGCCCCCACTCGCCGCAACTAGAGAAAGCCCTCGTACAGCAACGAAGACCCAACACAGCCAAAAATAAATAAATAAATAAATAAAAATTAAAAAAAAAAAATTACTTATCTATATGGGAACTGTTCAAACGTTTAAAAGGAAATGACTCTGTCTCCACCAAATCTTTCATTTGCAGCCCTGTGAATCCCCTCCCTTATATTACACACTGTGTATGCTTTTCTTCAATCTCAGCTTCCAAAGCATAAAAATCACACATTCGCAAAGACCTCGTCATTCATACTGTCTAAATTCAACTGAGCTCTCAGTGTGACCAGACGATGCATTTAGTCACCTGCCTTTTATTTCTTCACTCATACAAAGATGTTCCCAAGGCCCTTCCTCTCTAATAGCCCACAGCACTGCCTCCATCAGCGCAGGACCCCGCTGACCCCACAGAGGGCACTGACCACCCCGCTCACCCCGCGGAGGGCACTGAGCGCCCCGCTCACCGCACGGAGGGCACTGACAGCCCCGCTCACCCCACGGAGGGCACTGACCGCCCCGCTCACCCCACAGAGGGCACTGACCATGCACTACCATCATTCCTCCTCCCCTCCAACACTGGCTTCTGCTCCCTCTCTCCATCCCTCCCTCTTTAAAAACTGAACGCTGCCAACCTTTCAGAGTCTTCCAGATTGGTTTTCCTCAATTTTTTCCTCTCAAATATCTGGGAGAGGAGGGGCCATGAGGAAATACTAACATTCACGGACCATGAGTTAGGTGATTTGCGTGTACTTCGTACACACTTTCCTCAACCGTTCCATCTTTTTGAAGGTTTTCCCATAAGGTGTCTCCATGCTGAATAAAGTTGCTCCTTTTAAAATTAAGGTATATTATTCATGCATCTACCATATGCAAAATACTGTGGTTGGCAGTGGTACAAAGATGAATAACCCATTATTCCCTCACCCGAAGGATCTTAAGAGGTAGAAAGAGAAAGAGCCATATATGCAAATAATATAATGTTTTTAACAAAGGAGAAAGGAGAGAAGATATGAATAAAGTAGCAGTCACTCTCGAGTTTCTAAATCAGAACAGTGTTGCTGCAGTGGCACTTAGAAATCCCAAGCCGTTCACATGAATCATGGTCAAGTACTGTATCAAGCTTGATGCACAGGCTAAATAAAGTTCTTTGATCCATCTTTCCTTTTAAGCTATTGCCTTACTGCTCTCCTTCAATTCACTGGCAACCTTCTTAATGTGTTTTACTCTACCTCACATACCACATACTGGCTTCCCTCCTACAATTTAAATTTGAACCTCACTTCTAAAGTCAAAACTCCATCGTCTGAGAATATTAATGAGCTGATTACCAAATAAAAGGTTTTGTTGTTTTTATACAACAAGACCACATTCCCTCCCTTTCGGCAACATCTGACATTGTTGACAACCCTTACTTGGTATCTGTACTAATATATGACTCTTCAACTTATACCTTTTCAACCAATCTTTATTTCCTGTTTCTCCTATCTCACCAAAATGGAAGCATGAACCAAAGCATTCCTGGGATTTCCATTTTCTTATTCCTCCTCAGAAGAATTTTCTGCTCTCACCACATCAACTATCCTTTTGCTATAGTTGCCTGTATATATAAATATATAGAGATACAGGTTTTATATATATATATGTATATATATATATATATATATATATATATATACACACACATATATATACACAAAAATAAAGAAAATGTAACAGACACCTATGTATCGACCATGCTTTAACAAATGCTAATATTTGCCTTACTTGTGTCATGTCTTTCTTTTTTTTCATTATTTAAGAGGTAAAATGATAAAAATATAGCTAAAGCCCACTCTCCCATCTCTTCCCATTTTTTATACTTTGATTATACATATATGTATTGAGACACAACACATACCAACGTTCTGTATGCTTTAAAAACTTGTACACAATGTTCATAGCAGCATTCAAAATAGCCAGAAGGTGGAAATAATCCAAACGCCCATCAAGAGATGAATGGATAAAATGCGGCATATCCATACAATGGAATAGTATTTGGCAATTAAAAGAAATGAAGGACTGATACATGCTACACCATGGTTGAACCTTGAAAACATGTTCTATCTGAAAGAAGCCAGTCACACACCATACAACTCCATTTACATGAAATGTCCAGAACAGACAAATCTATAAAGACAGAAAGTAGATTAATGTTGCCTAGGACTGGAGAAGATGGGAGACTTGGGGGGGTGGGGCTGGCAGCTGAGGGTTTCTTTTAAGGGTAATGAAAATGTTCTAAAATTGATTGTAGTGATAGATGCACAACTCTGAATATACTAAAAGCCATTGAACTGTACACTTTAAATAGGTGAATTGGATGATATGTGCATTAGTATCTTAATATGGCTGGTTTATCATTATATATATAAACACAGTATACATATATTAGGTTACAATTATATTACATACATTACATCCACTTATAATAGTTATATTATATTACACATATATATTATAGGCTCTTAAAACTTATTCCCTTACTACTATATTTATTTAGTACAACTAGCTTATCTTAACTGCTCCAGTGCATGGGGAGATAAATTACACTACATTTATCACCTCCTGTACTTTTTTTTCTATTTGAAGTATTGCTGCAGTGAATATCCTTGTACATGTCTCCTTGTTTTACACATGTGACAACTTTCTGAACGCTAAAAGTAGAATGGCTGAGTTGCGAAATACGCACATCTTCAATTGTACCCGGTATTTCCAGATTGATCACTAAAAATAAAACAGCAATTTATTCCCAGCAGTCATATACGAGAGCTCCTGTTTCTTCCCATCCTTGCCAGCACTTGGTGTTAGCAAGCTTATTAGGTTTTGCCAATCAATAGGTGTAAAATGGAATCTGACCAGGGTTTTACTTTTCATTTCCCTGATTATTAGTAAGGTTGAGCATCTTTCCTAATTGGCCATTCAGTCTTCTTCCTCTGTGAATTGCCTAGTCATATCCTTTGCCCATTTTCTCTTGAGCAGTTTGTCTTTTTCTTATTGATTTGTATGACTGCTGCTGAACTCTGGATACTTATCTTTCATCGCATAGAAGAGTTGCAAATATATATTCCCATTCTGTGGTCTGTCCTTTCATCTTGTTTTTAACGCCTTTTGTTAGTGAAGATTTTTATGTTAATGTATTCCAAACTGGCACTCTTTTCTTTTCGGGCTTGTGATTTTTATGTCTTGTTTAAGGAATTCTTCCCTATCCCAATATCATGGAAATATGCATTGTGTGTTTCCCCTATGAAAATTTTAGAGTTTTGCTTTTCACATTTAGACTTATAAATCATTGGGCATTTATTTTTCTGTACAGTATGAGATGGGTGTTTAATTTTAATTTTTTCATATAGATAGCCAACTGCTCTAGAGTCCTTTATCATCTATCAAATCCATCCTTACCCCTGCTAATCAGAAACTGATACATTACTTTCAAATCTATATTACCTAACTATTTTATAGACACTATTTTATAGTTTATGTAATAACTGATTCAGGCAAAAATGAACAATGATTCGGTAACAGACTGTTAAGAAGATAAGCAAATAGTCTCTAAGTACCACTTTATAGATTGCTTATTAATTATAAAGGAGATCTGCCCCAAAATACAGAGTTGGAATAAATACTTTAATCAAGTGATCAAATGGACCATTACCAACAACAGAATAAAGAAATATATACTTCCTGCAGTGACAAAATGGAAAGTACACAACACCTCCTATGTAGTACTCTTGCCAAAATTTGCCAAACTGAATCTCATCAGGAGGAATTAATTGGAAAAATCCAGATGTAGAGCATTCTAACAAGACAACTGAACCGGACTATTTAAAATATCAGTAAAAACAAAAAAGGTAAAAGGACTACTCTAGATTAGCATGACAAACCAAAATTTAATACACAACCCTTGGGTGGGTCCCACATTATACTTTTTTTTAAATTTTTTTTTTATACAGTAGGTTCTTATTAGTCATCAATTTTATACACATCAGTGTATATATGTCAATCCCAATCGCCGAATTCATCACACCACCACCCCCACCCCCCCGCCGCTTTCCCCCCTTGGTGTCCATACGTTTGTTCTCTACAACTGTGTCTCAATTTCTGCCCTGCACACCGGTTCATCTGTACCATTTTTCTAACTTCCACATATATGCGTTAATATACGATACTTGTTTTGCTCTTTCTGACTTACTTCACTCTGTATGACACTCTCTACATCCATCCACGTCTCAACAAATGACCCAATTTTGTTCCTTTCTATGGCTGAGTAATATTCCATTGTATATATGTACCACAACTTCTTTATCCATTCGTCTGTTGATGGGCATTTAGGTTGCTTCCATGACCTGGCTATTGTAAATAGTGCTGCAATGAACATTGGGGTGCATGTGTCTTTTTGAATTATGATTTTCTCGGGTATATGCCCAGTAGTGGGATTGCTGGATCATATGGTAATTCTATTTTCAGTTTTTTAAAGAACCTCCATACTGTTCTCCATAGTGGCTGTATCAATTTACATTCCCACCAACAGTGCAAGAGGGTTCCCCTTTCTCCACACCCTCTCCAGCATTTGTTGTTTGCAGATTTTCTGATGATGCCCATTCTAACTGGTGTGAGGTGATACCTCACTGTACTTTTGATTTACATTTCTCTAATATTTAGTGATGTTGAGCAGCTTTTCATGTGTTTCCTGGCCATCTGTATGTCTTCTTTGGAGAAATGTCTATTTAGGTCTTCTGCCCATTTTTGGATTGGGTTCTGCGTTTTTTTTAATATTGAGCTGCATGAGCTGTTTATATATTTTGGAGATTAATCCTTTGTCCGTTGATTCATTTGCAAATATTTTCTCCCATTCTGAGGGTTGTCTTTTAGTCGTGTTTATGGTTTCCTTTGCTGTGCAAAAGCTTTGAAGTTTCATTAGGTCCCATTTGTTTATTTTTATTTCCATTACTCTAGGAAGTGGATCAAAAATTATCTTGCTGTGATTTATGTCAAAGAGTGTTCTTCCTATGTTTTCCTCTAAGAGTTTTATAGTGTCTGGTCTTACACTTAGGTCTGGAATCCATTTTGAGTTTATTTTTATGTATGGTGTTAGGGAGTGTTCTAATTTCATTCTTTTACATGTAGCTGTCCAGTTTTCCCAGCACCACTTATTGAAGAGACTGTCTTTTCTCCATTGTATATCCTTCCCTCCTTTGTCATATATTAGCTGACTGTAGGTGCGTGGCTTTATCTCTGGGCTTTCTATCCTGTTCCATTGATCTATATTTGTTTTTGTGCCAGTACCATATTGTCTTGATTACTGTAGCTCTGTAGTATAGTCTGAAGTCAGGGAGTCTGATTCCTCCAGCTCCGTTTTTTTCCCTCAAGACTGCTTTGGCTATTCGGGGTCTTTTGTGTCTCCATACAAATTTTAAGATTTTTTTGTTCTAGTTCTGTAAAAAATGCCATTGGTAATTTGATAGGGATTGCATTGAATCTGTAGATTGCTTTGGGGAGTATAGTCATTTTCACAATTTTGGTCCTTCCAATCCAAGAACATGGTATATCTCTCCATCTGTTGGTATCATCTTTAATTTCTTTCATCAGTGTCTTATAGTTTTCTGCATACAGGTCTTTTGTCTCCCTAGGTAGGTTTATTCCTAGGTGTTTTATTCTTTTTGTTGCAATGGTAAATGGGAGTGTTTCCTTAGTTACTCTTTCAGATTTTTCATCATTAGTATATAGGAATGCAAGAGATTTCTGTGCATTAATTTTGTATCCTGCAACTTCACCAAAGTCATTGATTAGCTATAGTAGTTTTCCAGTGGCATCTTTAGGATTCCCTATGTATAGTATCCTGTCATCTGCAAACAGTGACAGTTTTACTTCTTCTTTTCCAATTTGTATTCCTTTTCTTTCTTTTTCTTCTCTGATTGCCATGGCTAGGACTTCCAAAACTATGTTGAATAACAGTGGTAAGAGGGACATTCTTGTCTTGTTCCTGATCTTAGAGGAAATGCTTTCAGTTTTTCAGCATTGAAAATGATGTTTGCTGTGGGTTTGTCACATATGGCCTTTATTATGTTGAGGTAGGTTCCCTCTATGCCCACTATCTGGAGAGTTTTTTATCATAAATGGGTGTTGAATTTTGTCAAAAGCTTTTTCTGCATCTATTGACATGATCATATGGTTGTTCTTCTTCAATTTGTTAATATGGTGTATCACATTGATTGATTTGCGTATATTGAAGAATCCTTGCATCCCTGGGATAAATCCCACTTGATCATGGTGTATGATCCTTTTAATGTGCTGTTGGATTCTGTTTGCTAGTGTTTTGTTGAGGATTTTTGCATCTATATTCATCACTGATATTGGTCTGTTATTTTCTCTTTTTGTAGTATCTTTGTCTGGTTTTGGTATCAGGGTGATGGTGGCCTCGGAGAATGTGTTTGGGAATGTTCCTTCCTCTGAAATTTTTTGGAAGAGTTTGAGAAGGATGGTTGTAGCTCTTCTCTAAATGTTTGATAGAATTCACCTGTGAAGCCATCTTGTCCTGGCCTTTTGTTTGTTGGAAGATTTTTAATCACAGTTTCAATTTCATTACTTGTGATTGGTCTGTTCATATTTTCTATTTCTTCCTGGTTCAGTCTTGGAAGGTTATACCTTTCTAAGAACTTGTCCATTTCTTCCAGGTTGTCCATTTTATTGGCATAGAGTTGCTTTTAGTAGTCTCTTAGGATGCTTTGTATTTCTGTGGTGTCTGTTGTAACTTCTCCTTTTTCATTTCTAATTTTAGTGATTTGAGTCCTCTCCCTCTTTTTTCTTGATGAGTCTGGCTAATGGTTTATCAATTTTGTTTATCTTCTCAAAGAACCAGTTTTTAGTTTTATTGATCTTTGCTACTGTTTCCTTTGTTTCTATTTCATTTATTTCTGCTCTGATCTTTATGATTTCTTTCTTTCTGCTAACTTTGGGTTTTGTTTGTCCTTCTTTCTCTAGTTCCTTTAGGTGTAAGGTTAGATTGTGTATTTGAGATTTTTCTTGTTTCTTGAGGTAGGCTTGTATAGCTATACACTTCCCTCTTAGAACTGCTTTTGCTGCATCCCATAGGTTTTGGATCGTCGTGTTTTCATTGTCATTTGTCTCTAGGTATTTTTTGATTTCCTCTTTGATTTCTCCAGTGATCTCTTGGGTATTTAGTAACGTATTGTTTAGGCTCCATGTGTTTGTGTTTTTTACGTTTTTTCCCTGTAATTCATTTCTAATCTCATAGCACTGTGGTCAGAAAAGATGCTTGATATGATTTCAATTTTCTTAAATTTACTGAGGCTTGATTTGTGACCCAAGATGTGATCTATCCTGGAGAATGTTCCGTGCGCACTTGAGAAGAAAGTGTAATCTGCTGTTTTTGGATGGAATGTCCTATAAGTATCAATTAAATCTATCTGGTCTATTGTGTCATTTAAAGCTTCTGTTTCCTTATTTATTTTCATTTTGGATGATCTGTCCATTGGTGTAGGTGAGGTGTTAAAGTCCCCCACTATTATTATGTTACTGTCGATTTCCTCTTTTATAGCTGTTAGCAGTTGCCTTATGTATTGAGGTGCTCCTACGTTGGGTGCATATATATTTATAATTGTTATATCTTCTTCTTGGATTGATCACTTGATCATTATGTCGTGTCCTTCCTGGTCTCTTGTAACATTCTTTATTTTAAAGTCTATTTTGTCTGATACGAGTATCGCTACTCCAGCTTTCTTTTGATTTCCATTTGCATGGAATATCTTTTTCCATCCCCTCACTTTCAGTCTGTATGTGTCCCTAGGTCTGAAGTGGGTCTCTTGTAGACAGCATATATATGGGTCTTGTTTTTGTATCCATTCAGCAAGCCTGTGTCTTTTGGTTTCACGTTTAGGTAATTATCGATATGTATGTTCCTATGACCATTTTCTTAATTGTTTTGGGTTTGTTTTTGTAGGTCATTTTCTTCTCTTGTGTTTCCCACTTAGAGAAGTTCCTTTAGCATTTGTTGTAGAGCTGGTTTGGTGGTGGTGAATTCTCTTAGCTTTTGCTTGTCTGTAAAGCTTTTGATTTCTCCGTCGAATCTGAATGAGATCCTTGCCGGGTAGAGTAATCTTGGTTGTAGGTTCTTCCCTTTCATCACTTTAAGTGTATCGTGCCACTGCCTTCTGGCTTGTAGAGTTTCTGCTGAGAAATCAGCTGTTAACCTTATGGGAGTTCCCTTGCATGTTATTTGTCGTTTTTCCATTGCGCTTTCAATAATCTTTCTTAGTCTTTAATTTTTGTCAATTTGATTACTATGTGTCTCGGCGTGTTTCTCCTTGGGTTTATCCTGTATGGGACTCGCTGTGCTTCCTGGACTTGGGTGGCTATTTCTTTTCCCATGTTAGGGAAGTTTTTGACTATAATCTCTTCAAATATTTTCTTGGGTCCTTTCTCTCTCTCCTCTCCTTCTGGGACCCGTATAATGTGAATGTTGTTGTGTTTAATGTTGTCCCAGCGGTCTCTTAGGCTGTCTTCATTTCTTTGCATTCTTTTTTCTTTATTCTGTTCCACAGCAGTGAATTCCACCATTCTGTCTTCCAGGTCACTTATCCGTTCTTCTGCCTCAGTTATTCTGCTATTGATTCCTTCTAGTGTTGTTTTCATTACAGTTATTGTATTGTTCATCTCTGTTTGTTTGTTCTTTAATTCTTCTAGGTCTTTGCTAAACATTTCTTGCATCTTCTCAATCTTTGCCTCCATTCTTTTTCCGAAGTCCTGGATCATCTTCACTATCATTATTCTGAATTCTTTTTCTGGAAGGTTGCCTACCTCCACTTCATTCAGTTGTTTTATCTTGTTCTTTCATCTGGTACATAGCCCTCTGCCTTGTCATCCTGTCTGTCTTTCTGTGAATGTGGTGTTTGTTCCACAGGCTGCAGGACTGTAGTTCTTCTTGCTTCTCCCAAATTATTCTTTAAAGCACAAAAGATATTTTTGGATAATTCGATAAATTTGAATATGGACTGTATATTAAATATGATTGTATCAATATTAAATTGTGATAATGGTACTAAAGCTATGTAAAAGAATGCTCTTATTGTATGAAGATATAGGTTAATATATTTATGAGTAAAGTGTGGTGTGTGCTATGTCATGTGTGTTTTAAATACACACAAATATTTCTACAGTTTTGTACAGATGTGTGTATATATATGATATATAATATGTATACATTCACAGAGAGAGAGAGATTAAAACTGGGAAATGTAAAGAAGTGGCAAATGTAGGTGAAGCGTATATTAGGTTTTTTTTTTTTTCGTATATTAGTTTTTATTTTACTATTTTTCAGTAGTTTTCAATGTTTGAAATTTTTCCCCTGAAAAAGCTGGGGGTAAAAGTTATATTGCCTCTCCTGACTTACGTCTTGAACTACTGCTGCCTTTTGGACATTTCATCTTAGATGCTGATTGTTATTTTAATATTAACCTAAGATAAATACATTTTCCATATAGCCTCTCTTTCTGACTTTCCTACTTCTAGTAAGTTCTTTTAGCATCTACTTTCCCTATTATTTAGACTAAAAATACTGTAGTCAACTTGCAGGATACTATTAGGTTGATAATTAATAAATACTACAATAATTACTTACTGAAACCAATTTTACTCATTATTACAATTATAGTTGAAAAATTATTCCTCCCAAATAAACCAGTGAGTAGAGAAAGAATGTATAAGTCTGTGAGGGAATAAGCTTATAAATCTGTGAAGGATAAGGTAACTCACAGGAGAACTTTTAAAGAAAGCTAATCCAAAGACATTCCTCAGCAGAGAGTGAACTGACTTGTTCCAATTTCCAACCTCTTAGAACAAGAAAACCATCACTGGCAAGACATCTTGGAGACACAGGGTATAGGTGATAAGGTATCAGGGATTCTACTGACCCAACGCCCTTGAGTGCAAGTGATCGACCTGCAAAGCAGATCTCTAAACCTGCCAAGCAAGTGGTGATGTAACACAGAGCATCTGCGCATGCACCCCGGCACCGTGCAGTATCCCCAGATTCTGGGAACCTCTCAGGGCTACAACCAAGATGCCTTGACTTCAGGTGAATCTGACCACAGTTGGCACAACACAGAATCTTTCCTCAACCTGCTTTCAATGAACATTTATTGAGTGCCCGTGATGTGCCATACACACCATTCTGCATGATGAGAGGTAAAACATAAATACAACATGGGCCCTGGGTCCAAGAAGGTCACAATGAAAATGGTTAAGAAAATACAAAATTACCACAGAGTATAAGTCAGAGAAACAGAAATGTATACAATATACAGACCAGGAAGTCGATCATTGTTTTTAAGGAATAGGTTATCCACACAGGGACTCTGAAGGTTTCCCAGGTGGACCAGAGCACCACCAGGGCACATCAGCAAGAGTAAAAAGCATGTACACAGGCAAAGAAGCATGAAAAACATGAAATGTTCTGGCCTGTTGCATGCACTGTAGGAGGATAAAGGGTAGAAGGTGAGAGGGAAGCACCACAACAGAGGAGAAGCTCGTGACCACCACACAAAGAAGATCATGAAAGGCAAAGCTGAAAGGTTTCTAGCCAAGAGTCAACTATGTGTGCAGAAGAAGGGGTGTGTGAGTGTGTCTGTGTACATGACAGTAGTGAAGTGACTGTGATTAGTACATCTATTCAAAGGAAGTAGCACTTACTAAGCACCAAAATATGTGCCTGTCATTAACTCACTTAATCCTCTCAATAGTTTCATGATATCTATATTAATTCCCTCACTTTACAAAGCAGAAATCTAAGCCTTAAAGAGACTAAGTAATCTCTCAAGGCCACACAGCTGGTAAGCAGCAAAGCTCCATTTCTCTCCCCCGATTTCATTAGTACCTATTAACTATTGCTTCATTCAATCTCTCAGAATTATTACTCCAGACTCTCCCCTGTGTGACCCACGTGGAAGCCAGATCAAACATCCTAATACGCTGCTTTCAACTTATTACTTCTGTGCTCAAATCATCTCAATGATCCCTTACTAACTATAGGAAAACATCCGAATTCTAAAATTTAATCTCTATCCTCCAAATTCCCAAACTGGGATCCCCAGAAAACAGACCCTCTGGGACACAGTTGAGAGTATGGAACATTCAATAAGGAGTACTCTTAGGATGAACACCCACAGCTTCCTTTCAGATAAGTAATGGAAGCCAGATGGAGCAGAGGGAGATGTCAAGCCACAAAAAAGGCCAAATGACAGCATCAGCTGACACTGGGGGGAGCTATGGAGGTAGGATGGCCCTTCAGTGTCGTCCAGAATTGGGCTGAGATGGCCTGGCCTTTCTACTCTCTCACTGCTCAGTCAATGTAAGCCAACCCAAGATGAGGCATCTTGGGTGATGTGGCCCAGACTTCTGAAGGGGCTGATAGCTACAGTCCTGGGCACCAACATATCTGGTCTGATCTACAATACAATTATGAACAGTCCCCTATTTAAAACTTTTCAAAGGCTCCACTGCCCTTCCAACAAAGTCCAAGCTCATTAAGCATGGCCCACAAGTCCCCATGGGGAAACCAGGGTGTATAAAAATTAAGTCACTTGTACAAAATCCCAGAGCCAGCCAAAGTGGCTAAACAAAGTCAAGCTTCAATCTGACATCAAAGTCACTTCTAAAGTATCCATAAAATGCCAATGTGAGGGTATGGAAGGAGATTCAAGCTTGGGATGTCTAAAGAAAGACTATCTAGAGCAACATTTTCCTAAGGGCAGTTTTACCACCTATCTAGGTCCCAACAAAACATAACTATTAAATAGAGTGAATTAAGAATGCTCCCTGATAACTCCTTTGGATGTAAGCACTAAGCAAAACGACAAGGAATTTGGTTTTGAAAAGGCCAAATTACCAGTTTCGGCATAACCTCCACTGAAGCTTGTAAGTCCGAAGAAAATTCAATGAGCTGTGCAAAAGGAAAATAGCTGAACTCAATAGAAGGAATCATTCTGAAATGGGCCTTCAGTAGTTGGAGCTCTCCCCTCTGAACTGATGCTGAACCACGGAGCAGGGAAATCTGAAGAGCTGGAAATACAGTCATTCAGACAAAGGTTCTGAACATTTGCACTGATTAAAATGCCAATCACCCTTCTCCTAAGAGCACTGGCATTAACCCTGGTGTGCCAGCCACATTTCAACCCTGAATAATGTTGTTATTAAACATGAACTGAGCACCAATAATGCCTTCAGCACCTCTAAGAAAGAGACAGAGTCCCTGCCTAGTACTTCGCCATCAAACAACTGTTTTAAGAAAGACAGCAGAATGACTGTAAACCACGTCTGGATTTTATTGTCATGGGGTAAAAAAAGAAACCCTCAAAATTTATCTCTCCCCTTAAATTTTAACACAATTTGGGAGTTTGTTTACAGAAAAATGCCCTTTATAATTGTTTCTTTTTTCTTATGGTTGCTGTTGTCATATAAATTAGGCTTATGACCAGGCTCTGCTTTAATTAAGAGGATATTTGATTCTACATGTTGGTTTGGGATTAACATATAATTGTGAGGTTCCAGAATTGGGCTATCCTTAGATGCTAAAAAGCCTTGTACCCGAATATAGAAAAAGAATTAGACACTACCCCCAAATAAAGATGGAAATATTAAAATATCCAAAAACATTCCAACAAAAATATGTCTAATCCTCCAAACGCCCCACCGCAGCACACCACGTTTTTATCGGCTAACTAATGCCGGCCCACCAACTGCTGGCCAAAAAAAAGCTGAATTCTGAAGTACTCAGCAAGTACGAATCACAAATACTGCACAGCCCAGAAACTCTTACAAGGCTTACGATTAGATTGCCTACTGCAGAGCAGGACTAACTTTGACCAGCAGCCAAGTAACAACCTCAAAAACAATACACTGTACAAACAAGCTCAGTAAAAGACAGGTGATTATTATTTAATGATTCACTTCAAGATTTGGGGTCTTACTTCTTCCTTTCAAAGGCCATACTTAGAAGTAAATTGTATTATTAGAGAGGAACAAAAAACTTGCAACTCAACGTGAAGGAAAAAAACTGTTTTGTTATCATGATTTACTTTGACTTTTAGAAGGCCGAAGACAGCAGGTAAAAACACACATTCAAGTATTTCAGTATAAACAACACTGCATGAGTTCCAAATAAACTATCATGGTCCACTTGACATTGGGACACAGCTTTTCCTAAGCCAGCACGCTTTTGTGACCTTGAAGATAAGTCTCTCATAATCTGATCATAATTTTCACCTAGAGGTGCCTTCACTGGAGTATTTGATGTTGGGATTTTTGTTCAAATGACTTTGAGAATGTCAATTCATGTTTAAATGAAATGTAAAGACCAAGAAATTGTTCCACTTTTGCTGATGCTGAGTCCTGAAAACATTAAATCAACAGATACACAATCTGTGATAACATCTACTTAGAATTCTGCAAGTGTAAGGATGTGCTAAATGTACTGGCAGAGGTCAGGAAAAGCACAGGAAAAGGCAAATGTCTTTAAAATGCATAAATAAGAATATTTCTATTTAACAATAAAAATTCTCAAGTTTATTTCTTCTTTTTATAACATCTTTATTGGAGTATAATTGCTTTACAATGTTGTGTTAGTTTCTGCTGTATAACAATGTGAATCAGCTATACGTATACATATATCCCCATATCCCCTCTCTCTTGCATCTCCCTCCTACCCTCCCTATCCCACCCCTCTAGGTGGTCACAAAGCACCGAGCTGATCTCCCTGTGCTATGCGGCTGCTTCCCACTAGCTATCTATTTTACATTTAGTAGTTATATATGTCAGTGCCACTCTCTCACGTCGGCCCAGCTTACCCTTCTCCCTCCCCGTGTCCTCAAGTCCATTCTCTATGTCTGCGTCTTTATTCGTGCCTTGCCACTAGGTTCATCAGAACCATTTTTTTTTATATTCCATATATGTGTATTAACATAGGGTATTTGTTTTTCTCTTTCTGACTTATTTCACTCTGTGTGACAGGCTCTACGTCCATCCACCTCACTACAAATAACTCAATTTTGTTTCTTTTATGACTGAGTAATATTCCATTGTATATATGTGCCACATCTTCTTTATCCATTCATCTGTCGATGGACACTTAGGTTGCTTCCATGTCCTGGCTATTGTAAATAGTGCTGCAGTGAACACTGTGGTACATGTCTCTTTTTGAATTATGGTTTTCTCAGGGTATATGCCCAGTAGTGGGATTGCTGGGTCGTATGGTAGTTCTATTTTTAGTTTTTTAAGGAACCTCCATACTGTTCTCCATAGTGGCTGTATCAATTTACATTCCCACCAACAGTGCAAGAGGGTTCCCGTTTCTCCACACCCTCTCCAGCATTTATTCTTCGTAGATTGTCTGATGATGGCCATTCTGACTGGTGTGAGGTGATACCTCATTGTAGTTTTGATTTGCATTTCTCTAATGATTAGTGATGTTGAGCATCCTTTCATGTCTTTGTTGGCAATCAGTATATCTTCTTTGGAGAAATGTCTATTTAGGTCTTCTGTCCATTTTTGGATTGGGTTTTTTTTTTTATATTAAGCTGCATGAGCTGCTTATAAATTTTGGAGATTAATCCTTTGTCAGTTGCTTCGTTTGCAAATATTTTCTCCCATTCTGAGGGTTGTCTTTTCCTCTTATTTATGGTTTCCTTTGCTGTGCAAAAGCTTTGAACTTCAGTAGGTCCCATTTGTTTATTTTTGTTTTTATTTCCATTTCTCTAGGAGGTGGGTCAAAAAGGATCTTGCTGTGATTTATGTTATAGAGTGTTCTGCCTATATTTTCCTCTAAGAGTTTGATAGCATCTGGCCTTACATTTAGATCTTTAATCTATTTTGAGTTTATTTTTGTGTATGGTGTTAGGGAGTGTTCTAATTTCATTCTTTTACATGTAGCTGTCCAGTTTTCCCAGCACCACTTATTGAAGAGGCTGCCTTTTCTCCATCGTATATCCTTGCCTCCTTTATCAAAGATAAGGTGACCATATGGGCGTGGGTTTATCTCTGGGCTCTCTATCTTGTTCCATTGATCTATATTTCTGTTTTTGTGCCAGTACCATACTGTCTTGATTACTATAGCTTTGTAGTATAGTCTGAAGTCCAGGAGCCTGATTCCTCCAGCTCCATTTTTCTTTCTCAAGATTGTTTTGGCTATCCGGGGTCTTTTGTGTTTCCATACAAATTGTGAAATTTTTTGTTCTAGTTCTGTGAAAAATGCCAGTGGTAGTTTGATAGAGATTGCATTGAATCTGTAGATTGCTTTGGGTAGTATAGTCATTTTCACAATGTTGATTCTTCCAATCCAAGAACATGGTATACCTCTCCATCTGTTTGTATAATCTTTAAGGAATTCAAGTTTATTTCTAATGACATCACAAACTATTAAAGACAGTGCTTTAATAGGTAAAGTGATTCAATGAGGATCTACAATCTATAGATGGTTGAAAGATGCTTTGACTTCCTTATGTTTGGTTAATACTTAATAAACTATTTAAGGCCCTTTCCTTTGTGTCCAGAAATGACTTTATAGATGTAAGACATGAAGTTTAACTGTTTTTTATAAACGAGGATATGCGTTTACACTAATATACACACATTCGTTTGCCAAGTTCCTTTTGATATAAAAGATGGATATCTTTAAGATGGTTGACCATAACTTATTCACACAGATAAGTAATTTATAATCTATAGCCAAAATAAAAAACAAAGTTTACTGACCCAAAGATAGCTAGTATTTGTAACTTCAGCCTCTTAAGATCATAGCCCCATTCAATGTAATACCAGTCCTAAACTTTAGTAAAACAGGATGAGAGATGTTGACCCAGCACAATTTAAATGATCTAGAGCTATAGACGCTAATGTAGGTTTCAAACAATAAATTTTAGTACCATCTTCAGGGGACTTTTTTTTTCTTTTTTTTTTATTGGAGTATAATTGCTTTACAATGTTGTGTTAGTTTCTGCTGTAGAATGGAGTGAATCAGCTATATGTATACATATATCTCCTCCCTCTTGGACCTCCCCCCCCCAACCCAACCCACCCATCTAGGTCATTACAGAGCACCGAGCTGAGCTCCCTGTGCTATACAGCAGGTTCCCACTAGCTATCTATTTTACACATGGTAGTGTATTTATGTCAAACTTAACCTCCTTTTTGGGGACTTTTGATGTACCTATCCAAACAAAATACAAAATAAGACAGTTGACAGATCCCCACATATGCACAATGTGAAACACGTATAGAGCCACATGCAGAGAAGAAATTCACACAAGTACAGACATACGTTCATCACTCTTAAGGTGTTTTTGATAACCCTAAGCAAAACTCTAATTTCCCTAATATAATGCTTTTTTCTCTAATACAATGCTTTCTTCTCTGCCTCCTCTGATATCCTATAAGATATAAGTCCTGATAAGAAGAGCATGAGCTACCTTGAAACACATGCCCAACACATTATGATGATTCCTGCAGGCTAGCTGTATGGTGCTCATGGACATAAAGCCATTTAAAAAGTACACTCACTGTGTACTGGCTCGGCAGGATGGGCTGTCTGGAGGTAAGGAAGAAATGAGAAGGTGATAAGCAGGCAGGCCCAGATAAAATATCATTTCATTTCTTAGCCCTGAAAAGAGACTCCCTGAAAATCTATATGCTTAGTCTCTATGTCTATATGTGTAAAACAAGGCAAATAACTCTGAATGTTCTCTTAAGAAAATCATACAGATAGACTAATTAACAATGATACAGAACCAGGAAAAGGCAAAATTCTTTTAAAATGTTAACTGACATCACGTTTAGCGGCAAGTGAGGTCCAATAATTTCTAGTTCTTTCCTTCAATTCCCCACTCTAGCCCTGTAAGGCTAACTAACCCAGAGCTACGAAGAGCCAAGTAATATTTCCAACACTTATCAAGCTGGCCAAAAGTAACATTCTTCAGAATACCAGATCCCTGGGGTCATTAAAACAGAGAGAAAAGAAAGGAGGAATTAAATGAATGACCACAGCCTGCCAAATGAATAAGGCTGAAAAAGGCTAGTTGGTGATAGATACGTTCCACAGTAAGAAAAGTTGAGCAGGGGTCAGGATGAGGATAGAAGAAAGCACGCCCACTACTCTGAGCTAGTGATCTCGAAAGGTAATAATGGAAATGCTCAGAAAAGCCAAAGCAAATCAACTCCTCTGGCCACTTCTGGAAACATCTGGAACATAAACAAAGAAATGTAGCCTCCAGCACCTTCTGCCTCTCAGAACTGGTGACACTCCACATGACTGCTTTGAGAGGACGGGGTGAGCACCGTGCTGAGCTGCAGCACGGAGCACAGACGTTACATGCATCTCTCCCCTCGTGTGTGCAGCAGGCAGGTGGTGCACAGCGAATGAATTAAGTGAGAGCAAACCAAATACTCCAAAAATTCTGGTATTTTTAGGCCATCAAAATGGTAGCTCTGTAGCAGGAAAACAAAACCTCAATAAAGTGGCAATAAAGCTTGATCATCCTGTTACTGTATTTTAGCGAAACACTTATAAATTTGCTAGTTGATTGTACAATCCCTGATGAGCAATGCAGAGGCACAGCCTGTGAGTAAGAAGGACAATGATTTATCTATATACTAACCTACTGGGAGGTTTATCTGATTTTGATTACACTTCTCTTTTTATGCAGTCACTCAAAATAGCTCCAGCAACAGAAAACTGTCTACGTAAGACGGTCCCAACACAGGCTATGTATGGTGCTTCAGAAAGGGCTTTTGGTCTTATAAATAAAGTGTTAAATATTAAAATATGCAAAGGTAAATAAGAAGAATCACTGATACCTGTTTGACCACCTCCTCCTAGCCCCACAGTCCCAGAACCCATGGCTAGCGTCACCATTCTATGAAAACATACAGAATTCACAAATGGTAGACTGAAAAGAATATACGAAGCAATCTAACATTCCAGCAGACTATTTAGACTTTGGTGTCAGACTGATTTAGGTTCAAACCCAATTCTTGCCACTTGTCAGCCAGGCAGTAAAACATGGACAGAACATTGAAATGTAGGTAAAATGAGATCATCACAGAGCTTAGAACAAACGAAACCTTAAGTAAGGAATGCCACCACTACACCACCACCACCTACATCATCACCATCAACACCTCTACCATTACCACACCAGCTCCATCATCACTACCAATACCTACATCATAACTGCGTAATTACTGACAAGACAAAAACAAATTAAATGAAACCAAGTATACATTTAGAAATCAATTATTAAGAGTGATCAAACATCCTACTCAACTCACTTAGTAGGATTACTGCTAAAACTGGACTCAGTAAAGAGAAACACAGAAGCCCGAGGTCAAAGCCTAGTCGAGAAGAGGGGTAGAGGAACCGAACTAAAGTTTGGTCGAGGAGAGAGTCTTTGTCAAATCCAAGGGTAAACAATCCCAGAGTGAGGGCAAGAGTAGTTGTCCTAATAAAGAACTTGAGGCTCACTGCACACACTCTGGGACATGCATATTGGCAGCAATGGACTCTTCCCTCTCACTCTCTGTCCAAGTTCAAGATTATAATACCACTTTACATTCCTATGGCATATGACATTTAATGAACCATGGATACATTCATTTTTATCAATTGATACTGTCAATTGATAAATGGTTGTTGCCTAAATGAAGACTTTCTTTACAGGCAGATACAAAACTAATTTAAACTAAAGTGAACTATGAAAACTATATTTTATTTATATGCTAGAATTCTAATAATAGGTTTCCTTCTCTGAAGCTCCTTCTAGCTATAAGAACTTCACCCTTTGTATTTTATCAATATAGCAAAGAAACTACAGGAGGCGAAAAGAATCAAAAGAAATTTCAAGAAATACATACCCTCTTTTTACCGCTAAATTAAAAATACAATCCTAGAAAACATTAAGGGTAAAACCATGTTTTTAATGTTTTAAAGCAAGAGAGACCTGGGACTTCCCTGGCGGTTCAATGGTTAAGACTCCATGCTTCCACTGCAGGGGGCCCAGGTTCAATCTCTGGTTGGGATCCTACATACTGCACAGTGCGGCCAAAAAAAAGAGAGAGAGACCCAACAGGTAATATAATGGACACAAATTTAGTTATATTAGTCCACAATGCTCAAAAATTACTAAGCATTGGAACATGTGCCATAAATACAAAAAAAAGTATTTTTCAAACCATGATCTTGTTAGGGTTCTGTGGAGGTACTTGCACCGTAGCTCATGGAGGCATTACAGATCATGCAAGAAAATAGCATGGGATTTGGAATCAGAATCTCTCCTGGGGTCAAGTTTACTTTTTCCCCTGGGTAGCCATGGGACTTTGTGTACATTACTCTCAGCTTCAGTTTCTTCATCTGTGATGTAGGAATAAAAGGAGATAACGCACATCAAAAAGCTTTGCAAGCAGTAAATCACTATTGAGGTATTACTTATACTGAGAACACCAAAGCAGACTCACGTTCAAGATGTTTTTCTAAGTCTTGACATGTTTTGTCTTTAAGATAATATGTATCTTGCTTACAACCTCAGCATCTTTCTTTAAGATAATATGTATCTTGCCTACAACCTCAGCATCTAACAGTGTCTTGCCCACAGTAGGCACACAAATATTTGCTCAGTTGAGGTGGATGGATTGGTGGGTATATGGATGGATGGATGCAATTTCTCTTTTGCTTGCTCTAAATTTATAATCCTACTACCATCTTAGGGTGGTGCATTTGTCCCAAAAGGCAAACAAAAATCACATTCAGAAAACAGGAGATTGTAATATTAACATTTATTAGTAATACTTATATTATTTTACCATGATCTGAAAAGAAATCACAAAAAGGAGAAAGAATTTTATTTTTTACATTTTCCACCACCTCTCTATACCTTCTCAAATATGTGTTATTGGTCTTATGATTATTATTCCAGATCTTTTCCCTCTTCCTTCATGTTTAATACAGGTCACAGCCTATATACTAACATAAAATTATAAATTTTATTGACATTTGTTCTACATACCTCATTAGAACTTTACTACCAGATCAGCATTGTATGATGTTTATAAAGTTTCCACAGATTCAAAAACACTGTAAATTCTGCCTTAGACAAAATAAAGATACAATACCTAACTGCTGACTTTTTCACTCAGTCTCTTATTCAATAAATATTTCTATGCACCAGGCACTAAGAATACAGCTGTGAATCTTTTCAACTAATGACGCTGGGAATACTGGATATCCACAAGCAAAAGAATGAAGTTAAACCCTTACCTAACACCATATACAAAAATTAATTACAACTAGATTAAAGACCTAAACGTATAAACCTAAAACTATAAACCTTTTAGAAGAAAACACAGGGCAAAAGTTTTATTACCACATTGGATTTAGCAATTAAGCATTCTTGCACATGACACCAAAAGCACAGGCAGCAATAAATAGGCAAACTGGACTTCATGAAAATTTGAAAAGTACGTGTATCAAAAAACAATTATCAATGGAGTAAATAGGCAACCTAAGGAAAGGGAGAAAATATTTGCAAATCATCTATCTGATAAGGGATTAATATCCAGAATATATGGAGAACTCCTAAAGCTCAACAACAAAACAACAAACAACCTGATTCAAAAATGGGCAAAGGACTTGAATAGTTATTTCTCCAAAAAAGATACACAAATAGTCAATAATATTGCACATGAAAAGATGCTCAACATCACTGATCATTAGGGAAATGGAAATGATATACCACCTCACACTTGTTAGGATGGCTACTATTAACACACACACACACACTCACACACAAACACACAGAGAGGACAAAACAAGTGTTGGCAAGGATGTGGAGACATTGGAACTCTTACACAATGTTCAGGGGAATGTAAAATGGTACAGCCACTGTACCAAAAAATTAAAAATAGAAATTACCATATGAGCCAGCAATTCCACTTCTAGGTATATACTCAAAAGAATTAAAAGCAGGGTCTTAAAGAGAGATTTATACACTCATGTTCAGAGCAGCATTATTCACAATAGTGAAAACATGGAAGCAATCCAAGTGTCCACTGACAGATGAATGGGTAAGTAAAATGCAGTATATGCATACAGTGGAATAATATTAAGCCATAAAAAGGAAGGGAATTTTGATATATGTTACATCATGGATGAACCTTGAATACATTATGCTAAGTGAAATAAACCAATCACAAATACTATATGATTTCACTTATATGAGGTACTTAGAGCATTCAGAATTAGAGAAAGAAAGCAGAATGATGGTTTTCAAGGGCTGTGGGGAGGGGGGAATGCAGAGTTATTGTTTAATGAGTACACAGTTTCAGTTTTACAAGGGTTATCGAGATAGATGGTGGTAATGGTTTCACAATATTTTGAATGTATTTAATACCACTGAATTGTACACTTAAAAATGGTTAAGATGATATATTTTATGTGTATTTTGCCACAATTTTAAAAAATTGAAAAAAAAATATATAGCTGAATAGGAAAGTACACAGGGCTTTAGAGAAGTCCACAACAGAGGTACGTAATCCTTCTTTGGAGGTCCCAGAAAGGTTGACATCAAAATTGAGAAATGAAAGATAAATGATAGTTACCCAGGGAAGGAAAGTTGCGAAAAAGTATCTTAGGCAGAGGGTAAGTTAAGGGTGAAAGTTTGGGGGCAGGAAAGAACAGGACCCCATCAAAGAACTCAAGTGAGATGTAAAAGCTGCCAAGGCCAAACTCAAGGAAGGCCTTATAAGCCATGCCAAGGAGTCTGGACTTAATCTTCAGAGTTGGGACATTAAGGAACATAAAATGAGAGTAAATCAGGCTAGAAGATCAGTTTACAGAATGGTACAGTGACCTGGGGCTAGTAAATGCCACCCTGACCTAAAGCTGTAGACTTGCAATGAGAGCAAAATTAGAGGGTTTTAGAGATGTGAATGGGGTGGAATTATTAAACTTTAGTGATCAATGTAGGATGCTTTTAAAAGATGTGGAGCATCTGGAATGGTAATATTCAGAAGTCACTAAGGTGGAGAACATAGCTGGCTTAGCAGCTAGCACTGAGTTAAGCAAAGACACAGGACTCAATAAATAATGTTGGCATCACCATAATGGCCAGTCACTACCATAGGCCAAATTCATTTCTACTAACGTGGATAACCCACAGAGAAGTTCAGAGCTTGAGTTCTAGGTCAAATGTGATGCCTAGCCAGCAGTCCTTCCGCAAATGTGGTGGGATCACAGGAATTAGGGGAAAAGGATACTGAAGAGGCAGGAGTAGTGACCACAATTCTTTATAGACTTTAAACAGCTCCCAATCTCTCAAGATGGGAAATGCTAAAGGATGACATGCATGTGGTTCCCATGAATAAAAAGATTTCTCCCTTTCTTTCAAGAAATATTAGTGTCTTGCCACTCAAAAAGTGTGGTCCACACAGCACTGCCATCACCCGAGAGCATGTTAGAAATGTAAATTATCTAGCCCCAGCACAGAACTACTGAATAAAAGTCTACATTTAAAGAAGATCAACAGGTGATTTATATGCATGAAAGCTTGAGAAGCACTGAATTAGGGATCTGTCCACAACTCACCTCCCTAAAGCTAAAATAAACACATCAGCCTTGCTGCCCCCATAACTGAAGGAGTAACTCAACAACAGCCTTCACATTTTGCAGCTTACAAAGCAGTACACACTGGTACTTAATGGCAATTAGCACAAGTCAGAAAGTAACTACAGGGTATATGCCCAGTAGCGGGATTGCTGGGTCGTATGGTAGTTCTATTTTTATTTTTATAAGGAACCTTCATACTGTTCTCCATAGTGGCTGTATCAATTTACATTCCCACCAACAGTGCAAGAGAGTTCCCTTTTCTCCACACCCTCTCCAGCATTTATTCTTTGTAGACTTTTTGATGCTGGCCATTCTGACCGGTGTGAGGTGATACCTCATTGTAGTTTTGGTTTGCATTTCTCTAATAATTAGTGATGTTGAGCATCCTTTCATGTGTTTGTTGGCAATCTGCATATCTTCTTTGGAGAAATGTCTATTTAGGTCTTCTACCCATATAGCTGATTCACTCTGTTATACAGCAGAAACTAACACACCACTGTAAAGCAATTATACTCCAATAAAGATGTTAAAAAAGGACTTCCCTGGTGGCACAGTGGTTAAGAATCTGCCTGCCAATGCAAGGGACACGGGTTCGAGCCCTGGTCCGGGAAGATCCCACATGCCGCGGAGCAACTAAGCCCATGCGCCACAACTACTGAGCCTGTGCTCTAGAGCCCACGAGCCACAACTACTGAGGCCCACACACCTAGAACCTGTGCTCTGCAACAAGAGAAGCCACCGCAATGAGAAGCCCGCGCACCGCAATTACGAGTAGCCCCCACCCGCCGCAACTAGAGAAAGCCCGTGCCCCACAACTAGAGAAAGCCCGTGCACAGCAACAAAGACCCGATGCAGCCAAAATATAAATAAATTAAATAAATAAATAAATTTATTTTTTAAAAAGATGTTAAAAAAAAAAGTACAGGATTTCCTGCATTCAGTAGGCCAAAATACTTAGGCAAAACAAATATAATTATGATTTCTTCTTGTTTTAAATACTTTCCAGAGAAAAAATTCATTTCCACTACACATGTGTTAGGCAGAACAATAGATAATTTACATTCTTATAACTCATCCCCAGTTTTCTAGTTTCCCAAAGGGCTTTGCGAAGTCCTTAATTATATGCTAGTCTGGAACAACTATTTCATTAGCTAATTTTCTGCCCACCCCCTTTTGTCAGGTGAAACTGTTACCACAGCTCTCAGTGGAGGCACAGTTACTGTGTTTTGGATAGTGATTTGCCTTAAAAGGGGTAATTAATATTCCTGTTCCAAAATAAACACCACATCTATTAACAATAATGCATTCAGGAATAGATTAAAAGGTTGAAGAAGCTAAACTTACATCAAAATTTAGACCAAAAAAAAAAATTCATGCAAAAATCACTGTATACACTATTTAATACCTTGTTATTTTTAAAAAATCTTCAATTAAAAAGATTCGCACCAATGATTTATCCTCTAATTACTGAAGAACACAAGACACTGTCCATCTATGACAGACCAAATTTTAGGGTAGCTAAAATCACTGAGAGGTTAAAAATCTGACTGAATGGACAGAGAAGAAAACAGATACTTCCCTATATTTGGATCAATATTAATACAAAAGCCACTACGAAGAGGCTCCATCTCTTCAGACTGCCCAATAATCAAACGTGCACTTGGCATCAAGGAACAATATCGTATACAAACAGCAGTGGTAACTGGGATTCTTAGGCACATCCTAGAGTGGTGTGAAAAGTCATGGCAACAATTCCAGTTGGTTAAAAGAACTTGAAAGACATTTTTATAACTTGTACTGCTCCCTGAACAATTTGGTGAAGAGTTTCAGAACCTGACTTCAGCCATGAACCTCTGGCTACAAACAGCTCTAGTCACCAGGCCGAGGTCTCACACTTTTCATTTTCTCTGTCCTGTTTTCATGTATGTTTTAATTCCTGCATCTGTTCTTCCTTCCTTCTTTCTTTCTTATTCCCCTAGCACACAATGCATGTTCCAGAATACCCATTAATCTACCAATCTGTATACCCCATCTACATCTATACTCATCCTCTCATTATCTAGTTTTATTAACCCATCATGTCAACACAAAACAGGAACAAGACGGGTGATGGAAAGAAAGGAGGGCCCGAGACAAACCTTAGATAGTTGTTATGGCCAACAAGCGCTAAAACTAGAAGAAAGAGGTCAAGAGAACTTCCTCAAAGAGATCTGGCTTTGGTTGCTAAAATGATGAAATGAGAAACCACGAACTAGACTCAATGCTCTGACATTGACATGCTGCCGTAAACAAGGAAAGCAAAAATTCCTAAGAAAAAAATGGAGAGAACATTGTTAAGCCTCAATCTTCAGTCAGTACTGTGACGCCTCAACAATAGATTACATACAAGTATTAGAAATTTATTAAAGGGCTGCCCCAGTTTAACTAGCAGAGGGGCAGAGTGAGCAACCCATCAAACCTAGTAAAGAGATGCATCTATAGTAGGTGACTGGTAAGTATCTAAGAAAATCTAAAGTCTCTATTCTTTAGGTCCAAGATCTTCAAGTAGCTGGATTTACAAATTTCAGGACTAAGCCTACTCCAAGGTCTCATCATGTCATGTCTGATCAACCCTAATAGCCGTCTAACTGCTTCTCCTGCCTCCAGTCTCCCCATTTTTCTCCAGGCTGCTCGCATGTCTTTAGTGCCACTAACCGCTGCCCCCTGCAGCCCCAACTGTCTTGAATGGACACTCAAAATGCATATAAAAGCACTATTATGCCTAACACATAAATGATATTCAGTAAGTGTCCGTTACTACGAATCCTTAGCTGACACTCAAGATCCTCAAAAATCTGGCCCCTATTCACCTCTCAAATTTGAACGATGACTATGCCCTTACGGGAATCATCTACTGCAGACAAAGGGGGATACTGACTCACTGTAACCAGCAACGCCACACGCAAGATATCTCTATTTTCCCTGCTTGGAATATATGCCACTCTACCCTCCTGCTTTTTCCGTCTCTTCACTCACTCCTACTCTACTGTACAAGCTCTCTATCCCCAGGAGCAGTCCGGCTCTAATCCCACCTCTAAAAGGGCTCAACTTCACTCCTGGGATGTCCAAGAGCTAATTTTCTGTACACCACGTGAGTGCTGTGCATTTCTTTCTGTGAATATTAAGCGCTACTTTAAACTGGTGAGATAAAATTTCTGGAACGTATAAAGATGAGTTTCATAACTGAAGCAACATCTCAACATGAAAACTCATTGTGCCCAAAATTCCAACTATACTGATCTTTATGTCTCTAGGCTGTAAGACAGAATCTTGCCGTCAAATGAAACAAGTAATGAGAGAGCTTCAGAGTCCCTGACAGTGTCTTATTTCTTGACCTCAGTGTTGATTACATGGGTATGCTTAGTTTGTAAAAACATGTGAAAAATATACACTTATGACATGTATATTCTTGTATTTATAAAAAAATACAAAATAAGCAGGTGGAGAAGGTGAAAGAAGATTAAAAGAGAAAAACCTAAGATATACAATCTGTACAAAGGAAATAAATTCATTCTCAAATATTGGCCTGGCAGCCATGTCAGTAGTCCCAGGCACCTAGTTATCTCCAAGGGTATTTAAGAATGCTTTACCGTTAGTGGTTTAAAAGCTATTAATCACTTTTACCCTTTTAACAAGGTGTAGCTCAGCTGAAATAAAAACTATAAACTAAAAATGTCAACATTTCAGAGGATAATACCGTCATAATTTATAGAAATACCAGGAGGACCAGCTAATTACATGAATAAAGCACTTTGGAAATGTAAATTGTATACAAATTCTAAATGATGATGATAATGATGGCTGAGTTATCTGTATTTTTACCCTTATAAATGTAATTTAAAAATAATAAGCACTTACATACCGCTTTACATTCTCTAATCAGCTTAGAGATACTAATCAAGCCACAGGTCATCCTCTGAAATACATGCAAATAATTCCATATAGAGAAAGTGGAAGCGAAGTCACTAAGTTAGGCTCACACTGAAAGGAACTAAAGGGAATCCAGCTCTCTTTGGTCCCTAGGACTTCAGTTGAGAAGGTGGAACATGAGGAAATAAACAAAAGAGGACAACACAAACTCAACTTTGTTTTGCTTTTAGCTCCCTTTTTAATACTGGCTTCAAGAAAGAAAGCATTATTGGGGAATGTCTGGAAAGGAAATGTTATTAAAATGACGATCTGGCCCCACTATGTTTTAGTCCACATAGTGACTAAAGCACACACGTAAATAAAGCAAATGCAGAGTGAGTGTAAAATAAAGAAAAAGGTTCACATGCAATTGTACAGGTCACTGAGATGCGGGATCAAAAGCAATTGTCTGTAACCATACTAGGGAAATGCTGATATAACCCTATTTCCTAATAGGACCATGTACACACATGTATCCTTTCACTTATACTGGAGTCGACTGAAAATGGCACCCAAGCTTAACTATAAACTAAAGCGAGGAGATAGCTTGAGCTATGTGAAATACAACTTAACCTGGGAGGTTATAGCCCATATGTACTTATGATATTCAGATCTATCCATCTTGTAGAAGATTCCCAAGACTTTATGTGTGTGAGTTCTGCCCTGGAAGGTCTGCCTAATTGTCTCTACAACTATTTTTTTCAGATTACAACAGGCATGTTAAGCCTAATACGTGGTAAGATACCATAAAAAAGGGAAGGAGACAAAGCCATAAAGGTTTATATAATTTTTGAAAACAATGGAGACAATATATCATGGTGGTTAAGTGTTTAACTGGGATTAGACAAAGCTGAGTTTAAATCTCTGCATCACCACTTAATGGCTGGGCAAGTCACTTAGCCTCTTTAAATCTCACTTTTGTCACCTCGAGAGAAAGAATAATAATGGCATTATCAATGTGGGGATTAAATGGGATAATGTGTATAAACTATAAACATGTGGTAAATGCTCAGTAAATGTCAACTGTAATCTATACACTTTTTCATTATTAATGGAGAAAATAGTTTAGAGGGAAGAGAATGGTGTATCTACACTAGAGGAATGGCAAGTACAAATGCTCAGAGGTAAAAGAGGATGAATTATGAATACTGAAAGATAAGTGAAGATGGCAGTGTGGGAAGACGCCAAGTTAGCATCTCCCCACAACTAGGGCACCTGTCGGCCGCTGGTGGGGAACCCTAATGCCCAAGGTGATGGGAGGAACCCCCAAGTGAACTGGTAGGACGTGGGGGGATGGAGGAGGGAGGAGACGTGGAGGCCAGACAGGATTGGTGCCCCGGAGGCCGGGGATATCAGGAGAGGCAAGCGGGAGAGACCCTCAGGGAAGAAGGGGAGAGGAGCGGAGGGCGACTGCCTGGCCCACTCGGGCCAGGGAGCCTGCTGAGCTCCCAGGCCAGTACCCCCCACCTCCAAAGCCCCATCCGGACGCGTGGGTTCTGGGAGCATAGAGGGAGGCCGGGGAAATCAGGAGAGGCAGGCAGAGGAGCCATCCGGGGGGAGCGGGAGAGGAGCGGAGGGCAATTGCCCCACCCACCTGGGCACGGGGAGCCTGCTGAGCTCCCAGGCTGATACCCTGCCCTCCAAGGCCCCCACCTCCTCCAGGCTGCGTGGATCCTTGGGGATAGGAGGGAGGCCAGGGAGACCAGGAGAGGCAGGTGGGAGGGGCCCCCCCGGAGGAGGAGAGGTGCAGAGGGCAACTGCCCCACCCACTCGGACCCAGGGAGCCTGCTGAGCTAGGAGGCCACTCCCCTGCCCTCCAAGGTCCCCCCCTCCCCCCCAACCACATTGGTCCTGGGGGCATAGGAGGGAGGCCAGGGAGATCAGAAGAGGCAGGGAGGAGGGGCCATCTGGGACCGGAGGAGCAGGAGAGGAGAGGAGGGGGTTTGCCTGGCCCACTCGAGCCCCAGAAGCCTGCTGGGCTCCCAGCTGAGGTCCCCTGCCCATTGAGACCAGGGGTAGGGGGCACATCTGGGTCCCTTCTGTTCCTTGAGCCTAAGCCCAACCCCTCGTAGCCCCCAGGACCTTTTCCAGCCCTGGGGGTCCTAAACATAGGCCGTGCACACCACCGAAACCTCACCCTTGCTTAGGCCCCACCCTCCACAGCCAAGATCTTCCCCACAACTTTTTTTTCTTTGTTTCTTTCTTTTTTTTTTTCTTTTCCCTCCTCCTGTTTTTTACTATTGTGGTACTGATGTACCTTCCGGTTGTTGATTCATCTATAGTTTTATTTTTCTATTCTTTCTAAAATATCTGTTTGTTTCCCAGTCTAATTTTGTTTTTTACTTTGTTATTGTTCTCTTTTTTTCCTCTTTTTTTTTTTTTTTGCCACCCCACACAGCTTGCAGGATCTTGGTTCATGAGCCGGGGGTTGGGCCAAAGCTCCGGCAGTAGGAACTTGAGTCCAAACCACTGGACTAACAAGAGAACCTCAGACCCCAGGGAATATTCATCAGAGTGAGGTCTCAGGGAGGTCCTTATCTCAGCACCAAGACCCAGCTCTACCCAACAGCCTACAAACT
This sequence comes from Eubalaena glacialis, assembly GCF_028564815.1. Classification (NCBI taxonomy): domain Eukaryota; kingdom Metazoa; phylum Chordata; class Mammalia; order Artiodactyla; family Balaenidae; genus Eubalaena; species Eubalaena glacialis. Next base: position 109,170,660 of record NC_083723.1, on the reverse strand, counting down.
CCAGTGTTGGAAACCTCAGGCCAAACAACCAGTAAGACAGGAACACAATCCCACTCATTAAAAAAAAAAAAAGACAGCAAAAAAATGTCACAGATGTAGGAGCAAGGTAAAAACCTAACAGACCAAATAAATGAAGAGGAAATAGGCAACGTACCTGAAAAAGAATTCAGAGTAATGATAGTAAAGATGATCCAGAATCTCGAAAATAGAATAGAGGAACTGACTGAGAAAATACAAGAAAAGTTTAACAAAGACCTACAAGAACTAAAGAACAAACAAACAGAGATGAACAACACAATAACTGAAATGAAAAATACACTACAAGGAATCAATAACAGAATAAATGAGGCAGAAGAACGAATAAGTGAGCTGGAAGACAAAATGGTGGAAAAAACTGCCGAGAGGCAGAAAAAAGAAAAAAGAATGAAAAGAATTGAAGACAATCTCAGAGATCTCTGGGACAACACTAAATGCACCAACATTAGAATTATAGGGGTCCCAGAAGAAGAAGAGAAAAAGAGAGGGTCTGAGAAAATATTTGAAGAGACTATAGTCAAAAACTTCCCTAACATGGGAAAGGAAATAGTCACTCAAGTCCAGGAAACATAGCAAGTCCCATACAGGATAAACCCTAGGAAAAACACACCAAGACACATATTAATCAAACTAACAAAAATTAAATTCAAAGAAAAAATATTAAAAGCAGCAAGGGAAAAACAAAAAATAACGTATAAAGGAATCCCCATAAGGTTATCAGCTGATTTTTCAGCAGAAACTCTGCAGGCCAGAAGGGAGTGGCAGGATATACTTAAAGTGATGAAAGAGAAAAACCTACAACCAAGATTACTCTAACCAGAAAGGATCTCATTCAGATTCAATGGAGAAATCAAAAGCTTTTCAAACAAGCAATAGCTAAGAGAATTCAGCACCACCAAACCAGCTTTACAACAAATGCTAAAGAAACTTCTCTAGGCAGGAAACAGAAGAGAAGAAAAAGACCCACAAAAACAAACCCAAAACAATTAGGAAAATGGTAATAGGAACATACATATCGATAATAACCTTGAACGTAAATGTATTAAATGCCCCAAACAAAAGACAAAGACTGGATGAAGGGATCAAAAACAAGACCCATATATATGCTGTCTGCAAGAGACCCACTTCAGACCTAGGGACACATACAGACTGAAAGTAAAGGGATTGAAATCAAAAGAAAGCTGGAGTAGCAATACTCATATCAGATAAAATAGACTTTTAAAATAAAGACTGTTACAAGAGATAAGGAGGGACACTACATAATGATCAAAGGATCAATCCAAAAAGAAGATATAACAATTATAAATGTCATAGGAGCACCTCAATACATAAGACAAATACTAACAACCATGAAAAGAGAAATCGACAGTAACACAATAATAGTAGGGGACTTTAATACCCCACTTACACCAATGGACAGATCATCCAAACAGAAAATAAATAAGGAAACACAAGCTTTAAATGACACAATAGACCAGATAGATTTAATTGATATTTATAGAACATTCCACCCAAAAGTGGCAGAATACACCTTCTTCTCAAGTGCACATGGAACATTCTCCAGGACAGATCACATCTTGGGTCACAAATCAAGTCTTGGAAAATTTAAGAAAATTGAAATCGTATCAAGCATCTTTTCTGACCACAACGCTATGAGATTGGAAATTACAGGAAAAAAACTGTAAAAAACACAAATATATGGAGGCTAAACAGTGCACTACTAAATAACCAAGAAATCACTGAAGAAATCAAAGAAGAAATTAAAAAATACATAGAAACAAATGACAATGAAAACACGACAACCCAAAACCTATGGGACGCAGCAAAAGCAGTTCTAAGAGGGAAGTTTATAGCAATTCAATCTCACCTCAAGAAACAAGAAAAATCTCAAATAAACAATCTAACCCTACACTTAAAACAACTAGAGAAAGAAGAACAAAGAAAACCTGAAGTCAGTAGAAGGAAAGAAATCATAAAGATCAGAGCAGAAATAAATGAAATAGAAACAAAGAAAACAATAGCAAAGGTCAATAAAACTAAAAGCTGGTTCTTTGAGAAGATAAACAAAATTGATAAACCTTTAGCCAGACTCATCAAGAAAAAAAGGGAGGACGCAAATCAATAAAATTAGGAATGAAAAAGAAGAAATCACAACTGACACCGCAGAAATACAAAGGATTATAAGAGACTACTACAAACAACTATATGCCAATAAAATGGACAACCATGAAGAAATGGACAAATTCTTGGCAAGGTACAATTTTCCAAGACTGAACCACAAAGAATTAGAAAATATAAACAGACCTATCACAAGTAATGAAATTGAAACTGTAATTAAAAATCTTCCAACAAGTCCAGGACCAGATGGCTTCACAAGCAAATTCTATCAAACATTTAGAGAAGGGCTAACACAAATCCTTCTCAAACTCTTCCAAAAATTGCAGAGGGAGAAACTCCCAAATTCATTCTATGAAGCCAATATCACCCTGGTACCAAAACCAGAAAAAGATATCACAAAAAAAAGAAAATTATAGACCAATATCACTGATGAACATAGATGCAAAAATCCTGAAGAAAATACTAGCAAACAGAATGCAACAACACATTAAAAGGGTCATACACCATGATCAAGTGGGATTTATCCCAGGGATGCAAGAACTCTTCAATATACACAAATCAATCAATGTGATACACCACATTAATAAATTAGGGGATAAAAACCATATGATCATCTAAATAGATGCAGAAAAAGCTTTTGACAAAATTCAACACCCATTTACGATAAAAACTCTCCAGAAAGTGGGCATAGAGGGAACCTACCTCAACATAATAAAGGCCATATATGACAAACCCACAGCAAGCATCATACTCAATGGTGAAAAACTGAAAGCATTTCCACTAAGATCAGCAACAAGACAAGAAAGTCCACTCTCGCCACTCTTATTCAACATAGTTTTGGAAGTCCTAGCCACGGCAATCAGAGAAGAAAAAGAAATAAAAGGAATACAAACTGAAAAGGAAGAAGTAAAACTGTCACTGTTTGCAGATGACATGATACTATACATAGAGAATCCTAAAGATGCCACCAGAAAACTACCAGAACTAATCAATGAATTTGGTAAGGTTGCAGGATACAAAATTAATGCACAGAAATCTCTGGCATTCCTATACACCAACAATGAAAAATCAGAAAGAGAAATTAAGGAAACACTCCCATTTACCACTGCAACAAAAAGAATAAAATACCTAGGAATAAACCTGCCTAAGGAGGCAAAAGACTTGTACTCAGAAAACTATAAAACACTGATGAAAGAAATCAAAGATGACATAAACAGTCGGAGAGGTATACCATGTTCTTCGATTGGAAGAATCAATATTGTGAAAATGACTATACCACCCAAAGCAATCCACAGACTCAATACAATCCCTATCAAACTACCAATGGCATTTTTCTGGTTTTTATTTTAAAGAAAAAGGCATGGCTCTTCATGGCATATGCTTTCCCATCTGTCTAGTCCTCTGATTAATGATCCCAGGAGATGAACAACACCTCTTCACATATACTGGAAGGGTGTTTATATGTAGGTAGAAGAAAAGTATGAGTATTTTATATTAAAAATGCAAGCTTTCTTTCAAGTGAGCATTTTAAATATCTCTATTTCACTTTAGGAATTTCACCTTTACCCTTCCACAAATAAATGGATTTTTCATCATCTCCAACTGCTACCAGGTTTTAAAAAAAAAAAACAAACAGGCCAAAGTACTGCTCTTTGACCAGCAACAATAATATAAAGACTTGGTGACCATGGCAAAATTATACTAATTACTACAGACTAGCTGGGCATCTTCAAATTGAGTCTCTCAGAAGTACTTTACTACCATAAACTGACTCAATTATGGCAATTTTAATTTCATATTCTTGTAGTTCCTTTTTTCCATTTTTTTCCTCTTGTAACTTTGCTGGTCTTTAAAAAGGGCACTGTCACCTTTGGTCAGATCTTTTTTAATGCTAGAGTTGTAACATTCTCTTGAAGCTTGAAATTAAAATTTCTTTTTCCTACCAATTTAGTCCCTTCCCACTTGGCAAACATCTTTTTTGATTCTTGCATCTCTAATGGAGCTGAAAATTAATATGACTTTTTTGCTTAATTCTTCGATTATGCAAAAGAATCATCAATGAAGTTAGCATGGTTCTTTCTGTATAGTAGCCCAGAGTTATCATAAAAGCCTTATCTTACATTTCTATAGCACCTCATCTCCCAGAGGACCACAGAACACTTCCCAAACTACACTCAGAGGACACACCTCCACACTGCTCACTGGCAGCTGTCCCTAGGTGAAATGCATGCTCTGATTAATAGCATTTACTCAAAAGAATACCATAATAGCAGCTTTAATGATTCTAAAGAAAGACTTAACGCTCAAAGAAGGTAATTACACACAAAAGATATTACTGAAAGAAGTGGAGTTAATTTACAGCAAATGTTGTTCACTTATAGCAAGATATGAAAGAAAACTTTCTTAATAAGGATAAGAAAATCAAAATGAAAAATCAAACTGTAAAATCTTTCCTTCCAAAGAACTAAGGGCAGTTTTTGGATAGTTTTGGCTTAAACTACTATCAAATTTGTCACCATTCTTCCAAAAGTACTGTCACACCCACAATAAAAATGATGCCCATGAGCGAGCATCGTTATCTAGTAACAAAACCATGATAGTCTCAATTATTACCAGTTTCTCTTGCCAACATTATTTCATGCCCCTTACTTGGAACCCCAAGCTAATCTGTCTGGCCAATAGAAACCCTAGGGATGATTTAACTGCCATCCAGTGTAAGAGAGGATGAACTGGTCTCCTGGGAATGCAGCAGCCTTTCAAATCATCACCGTAACAAAGTTTTATGAGCCCTTTGCTACATGGCTTTTAAATCTACAAAGTTCATCACATTTACAAAGCATTTAAAATGCAATCCTAAATCAACCAATCAACAGATATGTAATTGGGTATCTACTACTCATTCATTCAAGAAATACTAATTAGCTGCATACTGCACATAAGAAGCAGTGCCAAATTCTGAGGTGGGCCTCGGGGGGAGGGCCACAATTAATAAATAATAGTCCCATCCCTTCTCTCAAAAGGCTTAGAGACTAGTTGAGAAAAAGGAATTAAAAACTGAAGGTGGGAAAGCACTGTGAGAAACTCAATGATGTGTAGGAAATGGTCTTCCAGAGGACTTTTATCTGATTGAGAAGGAAAGATGTAGATTCAGAAGAGAAAAGATATATTGGGTTGGCCAAAAAGTTCATTCAGGTTTCTGTGAGACGGTACAGGAAAATCCGAATGAACTTTTTGGCCAAACCAATAATAACTACGAGACATGTGGAATGAGTAGTAAAACAAGAAGAGCAGTGAGTTTTTGAAAGGAAATGCTCAGTGAATGCTTCCAGAGGAGATAAGATAGAGCAGACTGGAGTATATTAGAGAAGGTATTCAGGGATGGGGGCAAAGACAGTGGGAAAGATGTGCAGTATCAACAAGTACTAGTGTGAGAAAGGACAGTGTCATATTTGGAGGACAAAGAGAAAAACTAATTTAATTAGAACACAGCATTTCTAAAGGAAGAGAGTAACTAAATGGTAAAATAGGCTTTGTCCAAATTGTGGAAGCACCTGAATGACAAACTAAGAAAAAAAAAATAAAAGCCTTATCCAACAACCTAATTAATACAGGGAAACCTAGACCATTTGTAATAAACCTAAATTTCAATTTGCATTTCCAATTTACTTCTTTGATTATATAATGATGCTACTACAAAGACTGGCACATACATCACCACCATACCATAAGGAGTCAAGCTTTTCTTCAGGAAAAGCTTAGTCATCCAAAATCTTGAAATTATCACATTTTTACAGGACAAAGGAAGAGTCCACAGTCACCTAACCTGCTGAATATCCTTTTGCCTTATATGAAAATCCTAGGAGGAACAGGAAGGATAGGATTGGTATTCACTCCTGCAGCTCTTCTACTCCCAGAGCACCCCAGGGAGGCCACCTTGCAACCCTACTGGGTTATTAGGTGTCTTTGAGGAAGACCACCATAATAATCCACACACACAGCAGCCCACTCTATCAAAAGTATCCGCCTTCAGTAAGGGACCCTACTGACCCTACTGGTGTTGTATCCCAAACAGAGGGGAGTAATTCTGTAAGATGAGGGTGGGTTGTTGCCGGGTCAACCTCAGGGCAATGAATCTCCAGTTTAGCTTATGTCAATCAGCAGAGCATCTAAAATGTGCCTGGGTGGAGGAAAACAAGAGGTGGTATTTCTTTGTGATCACAGCAGGTGAACAGATCATCAACCAGGGCCCAGAATCAGAGAAGAAAGAAAGAAAAAAGCCTGTGGGGATATTCAGTCTATTTCCCGACTGATACACATTCAATTCTGTCAGGATCAAATGGCCAATGAAATTCAACCCCACTTTCCTAAGGGACTATCCTATGACCCACCAGTTTTCACTGTAGAAATATTCCCTGACATTTCAGTTTACATTCTGTATTTCTTGATTTCTTTCTGCTGTGCTCATCTTACTATTGTGGAAAGTAAACCATCCCTTTATTTCATATTTGAATTTTTAAAAATTACTGTAAAGTCTCACCCCCACTGTTCCCAAGTTTATCATCTGCATTTGAATTTCCACTAAAAAGCACCTGACCTACATTATCCATTATGATTTTTGTATTCCTTTTCTCACTAGAGCAGACACTGCCATACTCGTTGATCACCTGATAAAAACACGGTTGACAATAAACAAGTAGTTAATTTTACTTTGGAGCCCTTTTTGATGATCTGCTCTCTGTAAAAATGCTTGAGTAAACCCCAAAAGTGCTCTGTATTAAACCAATGCCAATTACTGAGGAGTCATAACTCTGAGTGACTAACTTTACAATGACGCTATTTCTTCAGTGTCATCCTATCTCTGAAAAGGTTAACATCTCTTTGCTTCCGTGCTTGTTCCTCAACAGGCCAGTTCTCCAAAAAGCACTGAAACTTGCCTCATCTTGAGTCTTTCATCACTGCAGATGCTCGGCTTGGGACTCCCACCCATTTGTCTTTCTTTCTGGTGTACACGTGCCTGACACTCAAGGCAGCAACCCAGATGCTGCCTCACCAGAACCGGGGAGACAGGGATGATCATCCCCAGCTCCATGAGGAGATGCTGTTTCGTGCAGCACGGCCAAAAATAGTGCTGGCCTTTTTCATTGCCATATCATGCTGCTAACACATAACTAATGTGCTGTCATTTATCACCCCCGTGAGACTGGCTACTTCGTGCCGAGCATCCGTCATCTGCTGTAGTTCACTGGGCGGCAGCCCTCGTTTTCCTTAGATGGAATCATATCGAAGCGGTGAATTTTGTTGTCATTGTTCACTTTGTATTTTTTAAATCCTTCAAAGCTTTTAGGTAGCTAATCAAAAAAGGTTCATGCCACCCACTACTGTGTCACTTTGGCAACACCAACAAATACTTCTGGGAAGACCAGAACTGCTAAAAATAAATAAATAAATCTGCACTTTTGAATGCTAGAAAATTTGCTATATAATCTTAAGGATAAAAGAATTAAAATTTTGAAGAAAATTCCCCTGCGAAGGGCCCAGGTTTTTTCAACACCTGATTGTATTACAGGTATAGATTTGGCAGCAAAACTATAATCTAAAAGTGTACATAAAACATAGGTGGTGAATGAGATTCTGTTAAACAGTTTGAGAGAGATCTCTGAGTAACAGTTTCTTAAGATCTTTTAAGTTAGGAGAGACTTTTTTATGACTATATATAATTTCTGTGGCTTCCCATTAACCAAGTTCTCTGGAGTTCTAGTGGCTATGAGAGAAGAAACAGGAGAGCGTATCAGGAAACTCTTGGTGCCACCATCACTGACAAGTTCTCCGTCATGATTTGGCCACGGTGTAAGCTAATACAGGGATTGTGAGGGAAATAAACCTCAAATCACCTCAACTCCAAGGTCTTTTGCTAATGGCTGGCCCAATGTATTTTTGCCCTGCTTGCTCTGCTTCTTCACTTCCTTTGAGGCTCACTTCCATATCTGTTAAAACAGGCTTTTATTCCCTCTCCAAGGTGTCTGTCCACATACCCTAAGGAATGGTCAACTCCTGAAAGCCACCATCCCTAACCTGAACAGCACCTGGGTCCTGCTCACAAATTTGCTGCCATATCACCCACATATAATGGAAAAATGCAGAAGCAAAGAAAGGCAAAGCATGGCATCACTATAAGAAGCTCCAATCTCTAGAGACTATAAAATATGTTGCTTCTGGCAACAATGGAGAGCTGATTGATGAACTACCGAAGGAAAGTAGCCCTCACTTCACTTTTACACTCATGAGTTTCTGAGCTGGTCCATTTGTATAGCTTCAGCTACTACCCTCAGGCAGATTAGATGATCCCTAAATTTCTATCTCCTGCCCTAACCTCTCCCCTAGCCTCCAGTGCTCCATCTCTAGCTGCCTGTAACACAATTCTATGGGGATATTCTGCCAATACCTCAAATTTAACAGGCACAAAGCACCATCTTCCTGATCCTAATAACTACGCAGGCTCAAAACTTCACCCTGACTTACGGCTCTCCATTTATTAGAGTAAATGGTAAAAGGTTCTGAAAATTCATTCTTCTTTCAAACTCTCTCTAATCTCAGTCCTCTTTCTTTTCACTGCCCCTGCCCTAGTCTAGCCCTTCCTTCCTGTATTGATTGAACTTGACTTCTAATTGGTATCTCTCCATCCACTTCCTTCTCCACCAATTCATTCTGCACACTGTTGCCAGATTAAACATCCTAAAAATATTACCTTCACCATTTTACTCTTCTACTGAAAAAGCATAACAGCTACTATCATCTGTGAAGTAATCATGCCCTCCCCAAAACAACTTAAATCTGATTAAGCCTCTTGGCCTAAGTTAGGGACATCGATAAATAGCAAATGACTCAATGGGGAAGCAATCAACAAAAGCCAGAATGTGGGAAATTACTATAGGACAAATGATCTGGCTTCTTCAGTAAATAAATTTCAAGAGGTAAAAATGAGATGCAGGGGAACTTACACATTAAAACAGTTTTAAGAAACTTACCAAACACACTGAAATATTTAAACCTTATTTGAATCCTGATTCAGACAAACTCTAAAAAATACACAATTATGACATTTGAGACAACTGGAAATGTGAACCCTGACTGGATATTTCACAGTAAGAAAACTATGCTTTTAGGTATGATCATGGTTTTTAAAAGGAGACCTTATCTTTCAGAGATTCACATTGGAATATAGATGAAACAATATGCCCTCTAGGATTTTTTTTAAAATAAGGGAAAGGGAAAGGGAAAGGGAAAGGGAAATGGGCAGGGGTAGAAACGAGACAATAGTACTATAAATTGGTAACATCAGAAAGTGAATTTGGACAATGGGTGCATGGGGGTTCATTATACATTTCTATGTATTTCTGAACACGTTTGAAATTTTCCGTAATAAAATAAAAAGCAAAAACAAAAAACCATAACAGCAGCCCACAGCCAAAAGAGGCAAGCCCAATCTCTTATTCAAAGATCTCCCTGGCACCCAAAATTATTCAATCTTATTTTGGTAACACTTCCCCCCCCAAAAAAAGCTAACCAAAAAAACCTCCATTCTTCCCAGCTCTCTATAATACTACATGTATTACGTATTCAACCCTAACCATGTTAGGGTGTGCCAAGTCTCTCCTTGTCCATGAACTCAAATGCTTTAACCCATTCTGACCTTGTTCTTCTATGATCTCCTCTGAAATTTTTCCCTGGGACCATAAACAGCCCTGTATTATTGTTGGTTATGTTTTTGTCTTAACTCCCTGCAAGGTTAAAATAATTTCATAAATTTCTTTTACATATACATCTTAAAAAAGAAATACCTTTTCCCCTTAGTTAAAAACAACAACAAATTTCCATTAATATAAATCTGAAAAACTCATACAGGTAATAAATAGGGGTGGGGAGAGAAGAAACAAAGAAAACAACTCTTTTCTTAATAAAAAGACAATCACTAAGATTCTGATATAACTGTTTCCAGTCCAAAAACTTCTTGAATGAAAAAATGTATTTTTCAATGTTCTCAACTACTCAAGTCAGAAATAGAAATTACCTATGTTTGCTGTCTTTGGGCTGCTAACTCTAAATAAAGTTGAATCAAAATCTCTAAATGGAGATTAATTACAGCACAGTCATTTGGTTTTACTTTTCCCTTTAACATATGCGTATATTAAAGCATTTCCCATCTTTATGGCACTTCAACATGCTAGCATCATTTGCTATATGTCATAGAACACACACTCCCTCCTAAACATGCCACAGTGATGCATCTTTCTAAATAAAACTAAACTCACTTTTTGTAAATTTCTCCCACCCCTTAAGACTGTCTTCTAATAGTCTTGGTTTTAATATGACCAAGCCTGTAATACTTGTTCATCGTAGCTCTGAACCAGATTGTGCATTAGAATCAGTTGGAATCCGACTGAAAGAGGCTTTTCAGATGTGGGATCCACAGGTAATTCTGACTGGGAGGAAGGGAGGAAGAAAGGAAGGCTCACTGACAACTAATAGCTGTGACTACCAAAATATTCAGAACATTCAGATGATCTAATCTGAAGCCACTGCAAAAACATAAATGAAATAATTTTCTTGTCCCTATTGGGTAAAGCAAAGGCTTAAACCAATTTTAGTGCATTTAACAAAATATCTGGCATTTTAGAACTGGAAAACCCAAATCTCTATTCAGTGACTGCTATTCTTTGAAACATGAAATCCTCAATTTTCACAATTTGAAAATATGTATACATATATAGGTGTAAATATACTACTTTATATACATACACTTAGTAAAATGCCTAGTGAGACATATTCCTCAACACAGAGTCTTTATTTTAAAATTATGAGAACTAAGATCATTTCAACTAAATGAATCAACTAAAAGTATCACAGATGCTCAAGTGAAATGTCAAGACGTCAAAATCCAAGCCAGAGTAGGCGTGTAAATCACTGACTTAAACATTTAAAAAGAAAGCTAGTGGGGCTTCCCTGGTGGCGCAGTGGCTAAGAATCTGCCTGCCAATGCAGGGGACGCGGGTTCGAGCCCTGGTCCAGGAAGATTCCCACATGCCACGGAGCAACTAAGCCCATGCGCCACAACTACTGAGCCTGTGCTCTAGAGCCCGCAAGCCACAACTACTGAGCCTGTGTGCCACAATTACTGAAGCCCGCATGCCTAGAGCCCATGCTCCACAACAAGAGAAGCCACCGCAGTAAGAAGCCTGCGCACTGCAAGGAAGAGCAGCCCCTGCTTGCCACAACTAGAGAAAGCCCGCGCGCAGCAACAAAGACTCAGTGCAGCTAAAAATAAAAAAAAATAATAATAATGATAATAAAATAAAATAAATTTATAAATTAAAAAAAAGAAAGCAAGCTAGGGCAAGCTGAGTTCTACATTTGACTCTTTGGTGCTATAACCATGATTTAAAACTCTTATCTCAGTTTCTCCAGCTCTAAAATGGGAACAATATGACAAATGGTAAAAACAGAAAGGACAAAGGGATTCATAAGATGCAAGAAATCATTTTAGTGCTTGAGTCTAAAGTGACAGATAAGTGAAATTACTTAAGAATTTCATAAACTCACTTGAACCAAGTAATTCCATGAAAGAGCTGTATTTTCCTAAATGTATTTTAAATGGTCTTTGTTTTAATATGATTGAAATGGTAAGATTTGCTGAGCCTGACAATCATTTAAATATTCTCTAACCAATTAAGATCAATAGGCAAGGGGCTTCCCTGGTGGTGCAGTGGTTAAGAATCTGCCTGCCAATGCAGGGGACACGGGTTCGAGCCCTGGTCCAGGAAGATCCCACATGCTGCAGAGCAACTAAGCCCGTGCGCCACAACTACTGAGCCTGTACTCTAGAGCCCGTGAGCCACAGCGACTGAGCCCGTGTGCCACAACTACTGAAGCCCACATGCCTAGAGCCCGTGCTCCGCAACAAGAGAAGCCACCGCAATGAGAAGCCCGCGCACCGCAACAAAGAGTAGCCCCCACTCACCACAACTAGAAAAAGCCCGTGCGTGGCAACAAAGACCCAATGCAGCCAAAAATTTTTTTAAAATAAATACATTAAAATAAGAAAAAAAGAAAAAGATCAGTAGGCAAGAATAAAATCTTGATCTTTATCTTGTGACAAAGACCCAGCAACAATAATCTAATGCCAGTGTCTGATGGATTATTCTAAAAGCAAACTTACAAACCTTACAATGTTGTGGTGGAGTAAAGATTGCCAAGAATTCCTTGCTACTCTTCCCACTGAATGGACTCTATTTTCCCTCCACTTTGACCAACAGAATGTGGCAGATGTGACACCATGTAATATACAAGGCAGGGCCTTAAGGGATCATCAGCCTCCACCTTTACCTTTTTGAATGCTCCGGACTGGAAGCCAGCATTCATGTACGAAGTCCAACTACCCTGAGACTGTCATGCTATGAGGTCCTACAGAGAGAGACAGAAAGCTTCTAACCCAGCCCAGCCTTTAGCTGAAGTAGCCAAGTGAATGTTCTCAGTTGACGCCATGTAAAGTAGAAGCACCACCCAGCTGAGCCCTGAGTGAACTTCTGACTCACAAAACTGAGAGCAAATAGAAGCCATGAAGTCTGAGGAATGTGGTACGCAGCAACAGACAACCAAACCCCAAGAACTATAACTATACTCAAGAATTCAGGCATACTCTCAAATCACTTCCACAATCAGAATAGGTTTAAGAGAAAGAAAGTTTTTTTTTAAAGTATTATCAATTCAGGAAGATATCATCATTGTTGCTCTAAAATCTTCTCAGGTAGGCAAGAGCAGTATCAGTGAAGCAATGCCAGTTGCTTTAATTTCACTCAAATCATATAATGATACTGTACATCACACTATCCCACCTATTATCATTAATCATCACCACTTATTATGGCCTCTCGGTTACTAGCAACCCCTTGCTTGGGCCCAGGTGCACCAAACCTTGATAAGCACACAGCCTCCTTAAGGACTAAGGCCGTTTAAATCACCAGGAGCAGTACAAATCTGCCTTGGCTTTCAATGGTCCACCCTCCAGTATCTCAGACAAAGCCAGAGAAAGAGAGGGACTTCCCTGGTGGTGCAGTGGTTAAAAATCCTCCTGCCAATGCAGGGGACATGGGTTCGAGCCCTGGTCCGGGAAGATCTCACATGCCGCAGAGCAACTAAGCCCATGAGCCACCAACTACTGAGCCTGCGCTCTAGAGCCTGCGAGCCACAACTACTGAGCCCATGCTCTGCAACAAGAGAAGACACCGCAGTGAGAAGCCCGCGCACTGCAACAAAGAGTAGCCCCCGCTCGCCACAACTAGAGAAAGCCCACGCGCAGCAACGAAGACCCAACGCAGCCAAAAATAAATAAAATAAAATAATTTAAAAAAAAACACACAAACAGACAAAGAGAAAAGCTTTGGAGGTGGTGGACTGTAAGGAAGCCCTGTCATTTCTACCCTTGGGTCCTCCAGACCAAGACCCAATCAGACCCAAGCAGATACTTCCTGGGCAATTAGAAATTTAAGGAGAGCAGACCAAATCCACCTAATTCTGGGGCATCAGCCACCGAGTTACTATTTTTTAAAGTTTGGCCCAGTGTATTAAGATATCCATGACATTCACCACAACTTTCACTGGGCCTCAGACACCCTAGCACTCTGACTTGTGCAACTGCCACACGTGCACGGGGAGCCAGAGGAATCTCCTTGGCTGCCCATCATTTCCTGCTTTAAGTAGTGAACATAAAACAACCTACGGAGAGTCCTGGTGCTATAGAAGCTGACTTCAATTTAGAGGAAGATTTCTACTTTAACTTTCACATGCTCACTTAATTCTATGCATTGGGCAGCATACTATCCATTGACCAGACAGAACAAAAATTCGAGGAGCAAGCACCTTCCTGGAGACTCAGTGGCCTGGCCGACAACATGACTTTAATATGTCACCCAAAACAGAGGCTATCAAAAAGTGTTAAAGGTTGAGAAATGAAGAAAAACTATTTCTGCAAGAATAATCGCACAAGTTATCTGGCCTAGAATACAGCAAAAAAAGCTAGTTTTACTTTGAGGAATGGAATCCTCAGCTAACCAAAATATCACATGAAACAAAAGCTAAGAATAACCTAGTTTCAGACCTGAATTCAAAACAGAAATTGCATCTGTCTCCTTGAAAAACTCCTCTAGGTCATGGATCAGTACCAATAAGATTTGTGGATTTTCTTACCTGACAGCAAACTTCAAGTTCTCTCTGCATGAGGTTAATTTTATCACTATTTAGACATTTAAGTGGCAGTTAACACAAGTAGAATGATTTTCCATTCTGTCTCTGTTAAGCTCCAGAAAGAGAGATCAGGGCACTAAAAAGTGAAGTGACTCGTGGTGTCACTGTCAGTGGTTCAACAGTGTAATTACAACCCACAGCCTCCATCTGTAGAACACTACTTAGCACACTCGGGGTTACACACTTAAGCCGACAATGGCTAAACCAGCAGTTTGGTTTTGAAAAGAGATGTGAATAAAAAAATGAGATTTTTTTCAGAATCATAACACCTGAAAGATAGGTTTGTTCAAAGTGATCCTCTTATTTCCTCTGTTATGTTAAATCCCACAGGAAATGGAGTATTTTGTGTTTCTAGTGTACCTCGGTCTTAACACACCTGAAAATGTGCAGCCAACGGTATGACAGGCATGTCACCACGTAGGTGACATTTCGGAAGGTGCTGTTGCTAATCAGAAGGGCAAAAACATGTATTTCTATTATCACAGTTCTAAAGAGTGTGTAAAACTGAAAAGGGAGTTCAATGGTGTGTGGTCACAGGGATGACACCAGGAGAAAACTCTGACACCCTGTTACTATGATAGCGACAGCCATGTCTCCACACACGGCTGTCTCCAGACACAAACACGCCGAGACAAATGAGCCTTCCAACTACAGGATGGATTCTGCCTGCCAGGGACAGCCCAGGTTCCAGTGGAGAAAAGCTGCCGAAGTCTCTACGTGATCAAAAATTATTTTCTTTTCCAATATTTAGTAAACAAAAGAGCATTTCCATTTTTCAGCAAGAAACATTTTCAATTCAAAGAAACACTGAAATTCAAAGTCTAAACACCTGTAACTCCATTCATCATATGATCCCATCACCTTCATACATGCTGGTACATGCTAACTGCAGGCGTCTATTGTTCTCAACTATGTCTGTTCTCCAGAAATGATTTTAACCTGAAGAGCATTCCACCAACAAGTATCAGAAAACTAAACTGGCCCTAAGCATAAACCTCTGCATGCAAACTTAAACCAAAAGTCCTCTTTTCTAAGCCCTCCATGTTGGCAAATATTCTCCTGTGTTACTTCCCATGCCAGCTGACTAACACTGAAGTAAAAACACACACTCTTGCCCTCTCCCCTCACTTCACCAGAGTGAGTTCTCTGACTATCTTGTGTTCAGCTTTATTCCCGAATACTTAGCACATAGTTGGCCGCAATAACTTAACACTAAAACATCACTAAAATATCTGTCATACTGGAAACCAGAATGACAAGTTGACTACGTGGTTTTATAGATTTTCCAAAAGACTCCCTAAAGGTTTACAAATCCTTCCCTCTTCTTTGTATTCCTCTAACATGCTCCATGAAAGCCTGTCATTTATTCTACTATTAGACAATATCTCAAGTAATATAACCCACAGACTCTCCACTAGCCTACACAATAGTTTCCTTGCCTTAGGCTCCAGCCTCTACACCCAATCCTTTTCAGTGCTACCATATTAATCCTACTTCATCTCACCACATGCCAATCCAAATCCAAAATGGCCCAGTATCACCTAAAACAAAGGTCCTCAAACTTGAGCGTGCATATGAATCACCTGAAGGGCTTACTAAAATACAGATTGTATGGCCTCACTCCTTGAGTTTCTGAATCAGTAACTACAAAGTAGGAACACAAATTTGCTTTCTTAACATGCTCCTAGGTAACACTAATGCTGCTGGTCCAGGAAACATACTTTGAGAACCACTGACCCAAAGCAACAGTTCCCAATTACAGGATCCCAAACAAATTATCAGAATCATCTTAGGAGCTAAAAAACAAACAAACAACAACAGCAACAAAAAACCCACAAAATCCAGTCCTTATCCACAGTGATCCTTAATCAGAAGGTCAAGGATGGGACTAGGAATCAATCCAGAGGTAAATCTAATGCACACGCAGCTTCAGGAGCCATTAGCCTAAAGACAAATCACAATCCCCTTAGATGACACTTAAGGGCTTCCACAACCTGAACCCAAACCTACCTATCTGAACTTATCTTCTAGTCCACAAAATAAACTCTCAGTTACAGCTAAACCATTCTTTTCTTACTTATCCCTGAATATCCTTGTCCATTCATTCCTTCTGTGCCACTTACCAGTATCTCACTTGCCATTCCAGCTGTCTGGAGTGCCATTTGCATCTTCTCTACCTCTGCAAAACCTCCAAGGATCAGCTCTTCAACAATCTTGAACACCTTTTTTGGTCCATTTAACATGTTTCAGGATGATTATATGACACATTGTGCCAACTGCCATTCTTACATTTAGCAACATTAGTCCATTTGTGTGTCTGTGTCACTGCATATCCAGTTTATTGATGGGTATATAACCTAATATTACACTGTAAGAAATCTGTAAGTAATCTGTAACCTGAAAGAATTTTTGAAGGAACTAGAAAATACAGAAAACTAAAACCGATTTAAAAATTGTATAACAGTTTTTATTACATAATAGTAATCATTTAAAATATGTAGATGACCTCTTACTTTAAAATGCTTTATTCTTAAATCTGTGGATTAATAAAGATGAGTACAACAGGGAGCTAAGAAACAATCAACCAGAGATTAATTCAAGTCATGACTAATATTCTTCCACAACATGTCTAAGAAAACACAAATTGGGGGCAGAAAAGTAGAAAAGTAAGAGGAGGAGAAAAATGGAGGAAAAGAAAGAAAGGAAAAAAGCAAAGAACACTGTCATACCTTGACCTCAAAACAATTAAACATAATACATGAAATGAAATGTTATTTCTACGTTAGACCCATCACCTTGTACTATTAGATCAGTTTTAGTTTTATGTTCTTTATCTGTCAAATAGCTTATGCCAACAGTATATGTACACATTAACATGAAATAGCAACAGTATTGCCAAGTGTATGATTTGGGGACTACAAGTTACTCAGAGATTTAACACACAAATGATCCCTCTTTAGTGTCTTAAATACATCTTAAGGGTGAAGGGAGTGGGGAATGGGAAGTGATTTCTAATGGACACAAACAGGGACTTCCCTGGTGGCGTGGTGGATAAGACTCCATGCTCCTAATGCAGGGGGACCGGGTTCGATCCCTGGTCAGGGAACTAGATCCCACATGCATGCCACAACTAAGAGTTCACATGCCACAACTAGGGAGCCCACATGCCATGACTAAGGAGCCAGTGAGCTACAACTAGGACCCGGCACAACCAAATAAATAAATATTTAATGGATACAAACAAGGTTTCTTTTTAGGGTGATGAAAATGTTATAAAATCATATCATGGTGATGGTTGCACAACTCCATAAATATACTAAAAAGCATTGAAATCTATACCTTAAACAGGTAAACCTTGTGGCAGGTACATTAAATCTCAATAAAGCTCTTTAAATAAACAAATGAATAACTCATTCCATAATATGGAAGATAGGATCCTCAATCATCTTTTGAAATGACATGTGTGAAAGGTATAACTCATTTAATAAGCCAGAAACATACTTTCAATCATTTTTTCATTTCAAGTTAATGTCTGATGGAACTTAAAGTTCCTTAGTTTATTATAAACATTTTTAATATGAGATAATGGGTTTTGTTTTCAAAAGTGTAGGAATTATATACATTTGACAAATCCAAAGTAAGTAGGGCTAAGTAAGGCATATCTTACTTTGTTTATAACCATAATTAATTCTTCATAATAGTACTATAAATAGGATCCTAGTAGATTCAAAAGTTGTTTTAAATTTAGAACATTAGTCTTATTCAAATATCAGATATCAAAAACTTATGCATAAAGCATTTTATAACCTTGTGACAATAGGATTACATAGTCTATAACATACTTCCTAGGGCTTAATGTATTCAGGTTTTAAATGCCATAAGTACTATGATACAAATAATTCCATTTGATAATATTATATTCTCATACTGTCCAATACATTTGCATAACACAAATATTTTTATTAGTATTTCATGGTACATCTCTT
Organism: Eubalaena glacialis; assembly: GCF_028564815.1. Taxonomy (NCBI): domain Eukaryota; kingdom Metazoa; phylum Chordata; class Mammalia; order Artiodactyla; family Balaenidae; genus Eubalaena; species Eubalaena glacialis. Next base: position 109,152,223 of record NC_083723.1, on the reverse strand, counting down.
TCCATTCATATACTTTTAATCTGTCTGTATCTTTATGTTTAAAATCTCTTAAGCCCAAAATGAGGAACTTGAATTAAAAGATGGGGATATATTCTTCAAAATGCCACTGTTATAATAAAAGGTAAAGAAAGGCTATGGAAATGTTCAAGCTTAAAGGAAACTAAAGAGGCATGAAAAGCAGATACAGTATCTAATGCTAGACTGGATTCTCTACTGGAGGAGCAAAAAAAAACAAAACTGCCCTAAAGAACATTACTGGGTCAATCGACAAAACTAGAATATAGAAAATAGATAACAGAGAAAACACACACAAGTACATATATAGAGAAAACAATTGATAAAGTGACAAAATGCTAACAATAGTTGAATTTGAATTAAGAGTTAAATGGGCACCCTTTGTACTATTCTTACAACCTTTCTAAAAGTTTGAAGTTATTTTAAAATTTAAAAAAAACCAACACAAAACGTATCTCTTGTAAACAGTATGCTTGGATTTTTCTTTTTTTTAAACCAATCTGACAAACTCTGCCTTTAAATTGAAGTATCTAGTCCATTTACATTTAATGTAATTATTTATATGGGCAGTATAAGTCTAACATGTTGCTATTTGTTTTCTATTCATCCTATCTTTGTTTTGTTCTTTATCTTTTCTTTCTTCATTGTTCTTTTTTCTTCCTTTCCTGCTTTTTTCTTTTGGATTAATCAAATATTTGTTCACTATTCAGTTTTATGCCCTTTACTGGCTTTTCAGCTATACATCTATTTTACAATTTAATGTTTGCTCTAGGGATTATAATATGCATCCTTAACTTACCACAGTTTACCTTAAACATTGTACCTCTTCATGTATAATGTAAGAAACTTACAGCAGTAGAGTTTCATTTACCCATCTTTTGTGCAATTTACCCATTCCCATCTTTTGTGCAATTATTGTCATACATTTTACTTTGAAATATATTATAAAACCCACATACATTACTATTGGTTTTGCTTTAAACAAAAATTAAGAAATGAGAAAAATGTATTTTATTTTTACCCACATATTTACCACTTCTGGCCTTCTTTATATTTTCCTGTAGATGAGTTACCATCTGGTATTGTTTTCCTTTAGCCTGAAAAACTTTCTTTAACATTTCTTTAAGTGCAGGTCCAGTGAAAACAAATTCTTTCAGCTTTAGTTAATGTGAAAATGTCACTATTTCACCTTCATTTCAAATGATTTTTTCGGTGAATATAAAATTCTAGATTGACAGTTTTTGTATTTTCCAGCACTTTCAAGATGACATACATCGATTTCCGGCTGGTATTGTTTCTGATGAGACGTTAGTGAAAATTTTTATCACTGGTTCCCTGTAGGCAATGCACTCTTTTTCCTCTGGCTATCTTTAAGATTTTTTTCTTTGCTTTTCAGCTACCTGATGATAATGTGTCTAGATATGGTTTTCTTTGTGTTAAACTTCCTTGGATTTGTTGAACTTCTTGATCTGTGGGTTTATGTTTTTCAACAAATTTAGACATTTTGAGTCATTGTTTCTTCCAATAATTAACTGCCCCAATCTCTCTCCCTGCTCTCCCTCTGTACTTCCAACCACACAAATGTTAGACAGCATGATACTGTCCCACAGGACATTATGGCTTTGCTCATTTTTCTTTTCAGTGTATTTTCTCCCTGTACTTTAGTTAGATTGGTTTTGATTGATTTTTCTTCAAGTTTTCTGATCCTTTCTTCTACAGCATGTAATCTGTGGCTAAATCCATCTGGTAAATTTTTCATTTCAGATATTAATTTTCATCAAATTTTTAAAATTCTGGTTATTAGTCACATTTTTCTACTTTTTTGCAAGTATAATACTTGTATGCTGCACAATGTGGATGCTTCATTATTGAGATACTAGATTATATTACTTTATTTACAGGTGGATCAGACTAATACTGTAGAGACTTGGTTTGGGGCTTTGTTACATGAAATTACAGTATCACGTACACTATGGCTAGAACAGCCCAATTCCTGAAACATCTGAGGTCACATCTGAAAGCACAGGATGTTCACCAAGTTCTCCCCACACTGGCTGGTCTGAACTCCAACGTTTCTGAGCATTTGGCAACTTCTGCAATTTCCATTCAGCTCACAGTCCCACAGTAGCTATTTTCTGCCTTGGAGTGGGTGAAACTTCACATCTGACCAAAGGCTCGACAATACTCTTTTCAGATTTCTGGGGCTCCTTCTCTCTGCAATTCCCTCTCCTTCAGTATCCTAACCCACAAACTGCAGCTGCCTCCGCACCCCTGAACCCTGAACTCTGCTTCATCTACTACTTAGAGCCTGCTGATGTTTGTTCACTTTCCTATGTCATAGTTTGAAAGTGTCCCCAGAGAAGAAGTTGGGATGAATGTGAAAGTGACCTCATGTATTCTCTTCTCTCAACTGACCATGCCAATCGCCTGAGTCCACCCAGTTTTCAAGTTACTTATGGTAGGAGGTAACCACATCATGGGCAGAACCAGAAGTCCTTAATTCTAACTATTTTTGAAATAGCTTTAAAATCTATTATCTTATTTCATCCTTAAAATAAACATGTAACCTGAAAAGCATATGTTTCCATGACAGATTAGCAAACCAAGATATAAAATATTAAATAACCAGTTTCCAAGCAATAAAGATATTTTATTCAACACACAAATATTCATCAAGCACCTACTATGGGCACATGGTAATTGACATAGCAGCAAAACAAACTCATGGAATATAGTTGCAACCTATATTCTTTCTACTGAACCATCAATAAAGCACACAGACCGTATCCAAAAAATTGTCTAATGAATGAATAACCAGGAATCAATCAATCCACCAAGAGCATGCCTATACTCTCAAAAATAACTACAATTTACATACATGATTTATTTTTTCCTGCAAAGAATCCTATTTGCCATGCAAATAATTTCATTTCTACACAGTTATATTTTTCAATTCCCTATATATACTTAATTTTTTTCCTATTAGTAGATACTGTCTAACCAAGTCACTTCTATTTAGCTATGTCAAATTTGCTTCAGCTAGCTCTTAATCGTATTTCTCATTTTCATCTGGCCAGATCAAATATATTTTCCTGGCACATGGAGAGAAAATATAATAAAATTTCTAAATACCACCTCTGCAGCATCATACCAAACAGTAATATCATTCCTCCGATCTTCAACAGATCAATCAAAGTGGTACATTTATACCTTACAGGTTTATCTTCATCTCTTAAAATAAGCTCTTGACCTGTCTTTTACCCCAACATATGCAAGAGCTGACGGTAAGAAAATGGTCATAAACTTAAGCTACATATATGTTTATAAAATAGTGTTTAAGAACATTTTAATATTGATTATATAAACATATGACTAATTCCAGTGAAGTAAAATACATTACAACAGAAAGCCAGATACTATAGATCCTTGATTGCTACGTATTGAGAATCTCTTTAATTTTAAAGCCTGGCCAAAAAAAGTTTGTTTAAAAGGTCTTTTGAAAATGATAGAAGTCCATAACATCAGCAAGCATCACCTTTAAATAGGAACACTACATTCTCACTCTGTTTATGATTAAGAGAATATTTTAGGTGGCTGATTTTTTTATATTCCTACCTGTTATTCTGAATCAAGATGGCACCCTCTGTAAAAGGATCTTACCTGCAGAACATCTTGGATCTTCACCCACACGTCTGCCATGTCATACAATTTGACATCTTCATGCTGAGTCAGTGGAGTCACAACAGTATCTTGCAGGTATCCCAGGACCACAGAGTGTGCAGCAGCTACAGCATTAAACTTGTCAAACAGCAACTCCAGCAGTTCTAGAAGTAACCTAGTGAAAAAAATAAACATTTACATACAAACAAACACAAAATGATTGACACTGGCCTGCAAGAAAAACATCAAACTAAAGTGAAGTAGCACACTACCATGTAAACAGCTCACTAAATTTCAACAGATTTCATTTCAAACAGTAATTTTGAGTAATTTTTGAAAATGTATCTAAAATTTATCTAAGTGTCAGTTTCCTCTGCTATAAAATGGACATGGTGAAGTCAGACAGACAAAGACAAGTATTATATGATCACTTATATGTGGGATCTAAAAAATAATACAAATGAATCTATATACAAAACAGAAACAGACTCACAGATGTAGAAGACAAACTTATAGTTACCAAAGGCGGAAGGGAAGGGGGAAGGATAAATTCGGAGTATGGGACTAACAAATGCAAACTACTATACATAAAATAGGTAAGCAACAGAATTTACTATATAGTGCTGGGAACTATATTCCATATCTTATAATAACCTATAATGGAAAATAATCTGAAAAATATATATGTCTAACTGAATCACTTTGCTGCACACCTGAGACTAACATAATATTGTAAATCAACTATACTTCAATTTAAAAAAATGGACACAGTGTAAAAATTTTAAAGACAATTGTAAAGTCCCTAAACCAGCAGTAGCAGCTCAATAAACATTTGTTTCCTTTTTAACATAATTCAGTGATCACTATACTCTCTATTTATATAGGTAGTTTTTCTAAGGAATTCAGGCAATTTTTCAGACAACAGTTTGAATGTTACAGAGAATGTGCTATTCTCTAGCAATAAATTGGGCACTTTGGTAAGGACACTAATCCTTTTAGTCATGGAAAGCTGCGCTTACTCCCATTCAAATGTATGGCCTAACTTGCCTGAAAAAACTACACACCTGCCGAGCAATCTGACTTTCACCACAGGGAGCAGCTTGGACCTCCGCATTATCTCATTTTTCATCTTGAGAGATGGACACATATTATTACATCAATTTTATATACTCAAGGACACAAAATGAGGTTGCAAGGCAGCTGACCCTAGAACAAAAGTTGATTTCCATGTCAGAGCACTGAGCCACCTACCTCTCTCTATAGTTTTACAGTGTAGATGTATATTCAGAGATGGCTCAGAGTTTCATGTCATGGATGCAAAGTAATTCTCCCATCACTGAGCCTTACAGCATCACTGATCACTCACACTTGGAATCATCCTTTCCTCCTCTGAAGTTGTATTTTATTCCACTTTTAAGGACCTTATCACATATGGCTCACATATGTGACTCAATCAATGTGGGTCACATTTATTTATATAGACATTTTACCTCCCTTCCCCATTATTAGCCTTTTAGAGCAGGCACTGCTTTATACATCTCTGTATACGCAGGAGCACTCAGAACAGTGATCAGCAAATATTTGCTGAATTAATTTAATGTGTATACCATGAATGAGTGCAGACAATTTTGGAATGTGACCTTTATTGTATAATCTGTGGCTCTCAGTTCATAGTTCCTAAGTAGACTTATAAACCAACATGCAAAGTAGAAAAAGCAAAATATCTTGTCAGCAATGTCGATTAACAAGATTTTATTACCATAAATAAGAGGCTATAACTACAATCTCATCAAAACGTATAGCATAATATCTATTCCTATGGCTTCTTTATTGCCCAATTACTGTAATTAATGTGCCAATGTGACAGCCAATAATTATCTTATGATAAAACCCTAATATCTCTGACACTTTGATTTAGACAAGACAGAATCAATAAAAATGTACATATTCCTCCAAGTCTAGAATATACATATATAATCCAGAAATTACACATCGTATTTGTAAGTAGGAGCCATTCTACCTTTGAATGATGATTTTTTAAAATCTTTTAAAGGTAAATTCATATTTATACTCACATTTACCTAAAACAATTCTTCACTTTCATCTGTGTTATATAAGAACTACTCAAAATCAGCAGAAAGAGGTACAAAGTACAGGAAGATGTATCTAACTTAACAACTAAAATAGTTAATTCAGTGTAGGTAAATAATCTGTGTAAGACTGGTATCTGGCATCATACAGAGAAAACACCTGATTAAGTAAGGTTCTACTTTTCCAATAAAGATTTATGCTGAGTATGTAGAAGCCTGTGGTTCCCAAATGTCAATCCACAGACCACAATGTATTTTTCAGTGGTAGACAGAAAAATAAGACCATATATTCACGTTTCACAAAGGTAAATTTGTTTGATATTTTTGGTATTCTCTTGGTAAGAAAAATCTGTTATTTTCTTCCATGACTGCAGTTATATTGCCAAATGTCCTTACTTGACAAAATTAAAACGTAGTAACCTTATGCTATACCCCAACATTTCTGGAATGATTTTAATTTTTATTTTATATTGGTGTATAGTTGATTTACAATGTTGTGTTAGTTTCAAGTGTACAGTAAAGTGATTTAGTTATACATATATCTATTCTTTTTCAGATTCTTTTCCCATATAGGTTATTACAGAGTACTGAGGAGAGTTCTCTGTGCTATACTGTAGGTCCCTGTTGATTACCTATTTTATGTATAGCAGTAGGTACATGTTAATCCAACCTCCTAATTTATCCCTCTCCCTCACCTTTCCCCTTTGGTAACCACTAGTTTGTTTTCTTCATGCGTCTTTCTGTTGAAATGCTGTCGATTCATGACATTCAGAAGCATAAGGCATGCTGGTATCCAACTTCCCAATGGCATGAAGTTCTAGGTACAGGCCTACAAACCAGCAATAAAGCAGAAAACACTGGAAGAGGAGTGGCTCCTCTGAATGGAGGGGCTGCTGTCTGGTTATCTCTAGGGCCACTAGACTCCATGACTGCACACACCTCGGCTGCCACTCAAGGACAAGAGCAACTCAGCAACCAGGGGCAGTGCTCTGTTTAGAAAAGAGACCTAAGAGGGAACTGAGGTGTAAAATGAGATCCACGGTATCTTAACAGTATGGAAATAGCAATCCCTGGATAAAATGCAACACACGACCACCTTCTGCCACACCTGGAGGATCAAGACCAAGATAGATGTGTTGTAGTGTGACTGTCAGAGCCATAAGACAGGTTACAGAAGGAAGAAAAAAAGAAGAGCCAGGCCAGAAATCAAGAGACTCTATTTGCCACTCTGCCTACTTTGATACATCCACCAATTTCAAAGAGAAGGAAGCTCTCCTCTGCCTCACCACAGCACAGTCTCGACAATACTAATAAAACCCGCAGCTCCGACATTAAAACTTAAAACTTCTGTGCTGCAAATGATACCATCAAGAAAGTGAAAAGAAATGGGAGAAAATATTTGCAAATAATTTACCTGATAAAGGATTTGTATCTAGAATACCTCAAGATTTCTTACAACTAGTAACAAGAAGACAACCAAATTTTAAAATGGACAAAGGATGTGAATATGCATTTCTCCAAAGAAGATATATGAATGACCAATAAGCAAACAGAAGATGCTCAACATCTTAGCCATCAGAGAAATGCAAATCAAAACCGGGAGATACCGGTTTTTGGATGGGTATAATCAAAAAGACAGACAATAAAAAGTACTGGTAAAAGGATGTAGAGAAATTTGAACTCTCATACAGCACTGGTGAGAATGTAAAAATGGTACAACTGCTTTGGAAAACAGCTTGGCAGTTCCTCAAAACATTAAACACAGAGTTACCATATGTACCCAGCAATTCCACTCCTAGGTATATACCCAAGAAAAACAAAAACACACATGTGCACAAAAACGTGTACACAAATGCTCACAGCAGCATTATTCATAATAGTAAAATATTAAAATAGTAGTAAAATAGTAATAGTAAAATCATAAAGTGGAAATAATCCAAATGTCCATCAACTAACAAATGGACCCAAAAAAACCGAGGTATATTCATACAATAGAATATTATTTGGCTATAAAACGAGATGAAGTACTGATACATACTACAACATGAACCATTATGCAAAGTGAAAAAAGTCACAGAAGACTACTTTGTGACTTTGTGTGATTCTACTTATATGAAATATCCGGAGTAGGCAAATTACACAGATGGAAAATATGTTAGTGGTTCTTAGGTAGGTGGGAATTACCCACTAAAGCATATGGGGTTTGTTTTGTAGGGGGGACAAAAATGTTCTGGAACTACAGAGCGGTGATGGTTGCACACCCTGTGAATACACCAAAAACCAGTGTTTCAATGGGTGATTTGTGTAGTATGTGAATTATATCTCAATTTATCTGTTTTTTTTGTTTTGTTTTTTTTTTAAATCATCAGCTGTGGCTCTGAGTCAGGACAGTGAGGGCCCAACACCTCCCCTGTGGTGAAGTAAAAACATATAGAACAGTGAAAAAAGGAAACTGATGTCTCAAAAAGTTAAGTATTATGAACACTGACTCCTTCAGAATCTTACTACCAGGAGGACATTAGCTTTTCTCTTTTGGTTCACTTGTTTTTTGTTTGTTTTTCCTTCTTACATAAGTAACCGGTAAAGAAACAAAAGATGCACATTCTTTCCCAACATTGATAATTCCTAACCCTGTAATTATGAGAAAATCTCTCAACTTCTTCAAGTGTTCCCATCTGTAAAACCAAAGTATTAATTAGTACCTGTTCCAGGAGCCTCACACAACTGATGGATGGATCACATTAGAAAATGGACATAATTAGTTGAGGTAATGGTACTGTATTAAAGAGAGAGAAGGTTTCAGGATCCCTTTGTCTGGATTTCTGGCTTGAGCAACTCTGAAGACAATGGTTACCCTTCCTGAGAGAAAAAGAAAGAGAAAGAGAGAGTGGGGAGAGGGAGAGAGAATGAGAATGAAGTGAAGACAGAAACTGTTGAAAAGGAGAGCCGTTGGGTTTAGATCTGAAGATGTTAATTTTTAGGTGTTACATACCGGTCCTTGGTTATGCAAGTCTGGAGCTCAGGAGTGAGACTGATATTGGAAATTTACAAAGTGATAAATATTTGAGAGGATGAGATTACTCAGGGATAATATGCAGAGTAAGACAAGCAAGCCAACATTCCCCAAAATAGCAGCAGTGAAGAGATGTTCAGGAAGTAGCGAGGCAGGAAAACGACGACAGGAAGGAAAATTGTAGAAGACAGTGGAGAAGAGAATAGCAACAGAGCCAAGGCTACATGGCAGCCAGCTGAGGTAAAGACAGAAATGTACAACTCACAGGTCCCAGTGACCTTGGCAAGAAGGGTTTCAGGGGAGCACTGGATGCTGAACTCAGCAGTGGGATAAGGAGTGAATGGCTAATAAGGGAAAGAATGCAAGTCAATCACACACTTTGCAAAGGCTGACCATTCCTCACCAACACATGCCCTCCTAAAAAAAGAAAATGAAAAAGCAAGTGACTCTCTCCCAATACAGCAAGAATAAGAGAGACCAGGAATCACTCACATAAACAAGACATAAAATGCACTAGTCTGGCCCAATTTAAAGCTACCAGAAATAAACTGAAATATGCTGTTAATATTCACATATACTCGCTGGCTACCCACCCAACACTAGATTGAGAAAACAAGTGTTTGCCTTTCACTGCAGACACACTCATGATAACCTGCACACACAAAGCCCCACAAAAGTCATCCCCTGAACTTGAGGACACAGGGAGGGGGAAGGGTAAGCTGGGACGAAGTAAGAGAGTGGCATGGACTTATATATACTACCAAATGTAAAATCGATAGCTAGTGGGAAGCAGCCGCATAGCACAGGGAGATCAGCTCGGTGTTTTGTGTTCACCTAGAGGGGTGGGATAGGGAGGGTAGGAGGGAGACGCAAGAGGGAGGAGATATGGGGATGTATGTATATGTATAGCTGATTCACTTTGTTATACAGCAGAAACTAACACACCATTGTAAAGCAATTATACTCCAATAAAGATGTTAAAAAAAAAAAAGTCATTCCCCACCGTACTCTGCCAACAAAACATTGACTAAATAAAAGAAGAAATAAAACATGACACTGCAACTAGCTCAGTTGCTTAAATCCTGTTAGGATCAAGGTTTTCACCACTGATCCAAAAGACAAAAGAGCAGGCAGAATCATTAAATTACTAGAGATTCCTTAAACTGAATTGAATAAGAAAAGGCCTCAGACAGGAATAAGCCTAAGAACCATAGAGATTAGAATTTCAATTAATTGCAATTTCTACCAGTCAGAAGAAAATCGTGCGTGTGAATGCGCACACACACACACACACACACACACACACAGGTTATTTCCAGAGTCACAAAACAGTATGCAATAATATGCAATACAACATCACAGTCACTGAAAGAATACTTCAATCCTGGGATGGCAATGTGGTATAAATGCCGGTATAAAGGACTGGCATTAGAAAGCTGGACTTGGTACCAGCTCTCTGCTGAATAGCCATGGGATTTTCAGTACATAATGGGACTGTTCCAAGTCTCAGGCTCCTCAAACACAAATTTCCTCAATTACAATTTCCTCATCACAAACTGTGAGAATTAAATGCAATAATGTAAGTGAAAGTATACTAAAAAGCAAGCGCAAAACAACAGTAAATTGCTTCCTATACACCTTTAATGGTTACCATCTAGAGGGGGAAAAGGGGGGGACAAGAGATACTCCAGATGTCCCCATGGCCCAGCTGCATCTCTGTCCTTCCCCCAGCTTAGTGAAGTCCTGCTTGTATTCCGTAAGATACACTAGTATCATCCCAGTAGAACCCCTCTTTAATTCTGTTAGTTGGAGGTGGGTTCTGTCACTGCTAACTGAAAGAGGTCTAATTCACAGAATAACAGCCAATTCCTTCATTCCCCTTTCATTCTATAATCTCTCAAAAAAAAGCAGATGATCACAATGGACTGAGAGAAGTGACAAAAGAGCAACATGCATGGCCTCCTGGGCCAGAGAGTAAGAACACAGTCCCTGTTTATGTGTGGTTATGTACCCACACCTCTCCCCCAACACATGGCCCAATGCCTAGAGTGGAAAAAACAGTTAAGTTGTGTGGGTGCCTGAGTACATATGAGTAAAAGAATGAGCAATTTAGGGTGGCAGTATTCGGAGAAGTCTAGGACTAGAGCCACCAACCTGGGGTCCTCTGCATGGGGCCAGGAGCTAAAGCTGTCATGATGGATGAGAGCCCTTAAACGGTGAGGCTGGAGTGAGATGATGATGACAACAACGAGGACCACAACAAAGACAATTACGTCTTCACAGCCACACTGATGACAACAGGCCAGGCATTGTATGAAGTGCACACTTTATCCTCGGGAGAACCCTATGACGAAGGTACTACTTTTATCCCCACGTTATAGACAAGACAACTAAAGCTCAGAGATAAAGAGAGACCATAGGACTCGATTTTGGAGAATGTTTCTTTTAAAGGATGTTAGGAAAAAAAGTAATTTAAGAGAAGAGGCCAGAGTTATCAGTACTATCAAATGCTAAAGAAACCAAGGCTGGAAAGAGCATCAACAGAACAGTCTATCCTGCCTCTATTTTCTCACTGCCAACCAGTTTACCCCTGGTACTCTACTAAAACAATTCCTGCAAAAGTCTCAAATCATCATTTTGCTCAATCTAAGATATACACACTACTCTATATAAAATAGATAACCAACAAGGACCTACTGTACAGCACAGGGAACTATACTTAATATTTTATAATAACCTATAAGGGAGAAGAATCTGAAAAAGAATAGATATATACACATGTATAACTGAATCACTCTGCTGTACACCTGAAACTAACACAACATTATAAATCAACTATACATCTAAATAAATAAATAAATAAGACCTCTTCAGTCCTTATTCAAGGAGGTGCAGTGCTTGTTTCTACTGACCACTCACTCCTCCTTGAAACACTGCCTTCCACTCTCCTTCCACCTCCCTGGTTGTGCCTTCTCAAGAATCTCTTCCTCAGCCTGTTCCTTAAATGCTGTCAACTCTTCTCAATCCTCATAACTCTCTCTGGGTGAGCTCATTCACCACTTATGTCTTCAATCATCTACCCGCTAATGACTCCCAAACGTATCTTCTGTCCAGATGGCTCTCCTGAGCTGTAGACATCAAACCTAACATGTCTTAAATAAAACTCATCATTCTCCTCCCCAAACCTACTTTTCCATTTACCAAACCTACTTTTCCATTTACCTAAGTCAGTGAACGGTATCACTTACCCCAGAAAATCATCCTCCCCTCCCCTCTTCCTCAAATCCAATCAATTACCAACCTCTTTTATTTCTACCTCTTTACTACCTCTACCATGGGCCTACTTTAGCCCATTGCCACTGTTACTCTGCTAATGCAGGCCTTGTAATTTCTTCCCTGGATTATTAAAACAACCCTTAGAGGAGTCTCCTTTCCTCCAGTCCTCGCCTCTCCCTCTCTAGACTGTAAATTCAATGAGGGTAAGAACTATGTCTGATTTATCACAGTATTCCAGTATTTGTCATAATAGTAAGCATATGACAGGCAATAAATGAGTACTTGTTCAAAGAAAGAATGAAACAATGAGCTCCAGCAGATGAGGGAGATAGAGACCGGATTACAGATAACAAGTGGCAAGGAAATACGTATTACTGACTGTAATCTCCTGGAAGGAAATTAGAGGACCACAACAAAAATATTTCACACAAAATTCTCCTCTCAAAAAGATAACCTCATCAACAGAAACATGAGAACGAAAAGAAATATAGTTACAAGCTGAAAGATATATATGCATTCAGAGCTAACTTTAATAATACTGTGTTAAAATCTATTTTGTATTAAAAAACATGAAACAGTCAAGAAGAAGCAAATATTTGTTCTTTAAACATACTTCCAATTACCTGGTCGGTTTTAAAAACAGCCTTCTTATAAATACAAGCAAAATGTTACCTATTCTCCCAGATAGCCTACTAACTTCCTACCCATAGCTACCCTTATGTATCTCATCTTGGACTGCCACCATGAAAAAAGGCAGAGGATTAAGGAGAAGAAAATGTTAAGGAATAGTCACAGTTGCACAAGTCAAGAAATGTCTAAGGTATAAAGCTGTATCATCAAGCTGTGAAAAATGTTCAATATTTAAGGTGAGATTCAACTATCTGAATCTAAATTTAACATCCAGGGAAACTTGAATTAGTCATTTGGCTGGAAAATCCATGTTAGCAGCCAAGAAGCTGCCTTACTTGGTCACGAAGTAAAGACACACACACAAGGTAGAAAATCAGTTCTGTTCTACTACTTATCTGCTGAGACCTTAATATCAGGGTTCTGCATTTTCGCACTGACAGACAAAGGCATTAACCACAGAATATTTATTTCCCTACTTCTATGTGCTAAAAGATAAGAAAATACTGAACTCTGAGCTTAGGTTTTATATGAAAAATTAAAAGAAACTGATCATCAATTATTTCATATCAAAATGGTCTTAGTTTTACACTCCTGTATCTCACATACACATTTTCCTAATAAGCTTGGCTGAGCTAATATTTTTCATTTCAAACAGGACATAGATGCCATTTAATCTTCAAGGTTACCTAATACCTACTTCTAAGGGATAGAGATTAGTTTCACCACTTTTATTAATAACAATCTTCATGTAAAGAGCAGTTACTATTTGAGGAGTGCTGACTAATTCTCCATCTGCACTATGAAAAGAACAGGAAAAAACTATTAGCAATATAGAATGAAACACAGTAAAAATAAAAAGAACCGGTCCTGGCTCTAGTAATTGCCTTCCTGTGTCACTTCCCCACTTGTCAAGTCAGCCTCTCATGCTCAGTTTCTGAATTCTTAGTAGATGACCTCGAATGAACTTCTAGTTCTAACGTGTGGCAAATTAGGGACTGAAATTAGAAAATAAACCCAGGCCCTTTTTCTTTGAATTAAAGTATTAGCATCATTCTTTCAAAAGTCTTTCCCAGGACAGTCTCCTCAACAAAAGATGATGAAAAAACTGAATAGTCATATGCAGAAGAATGAAACTGGAACACTCTCTTACACCATACACAAAAATCAACTCAAAATGAATTAAAGACTTGAACTTAGAACTGAAACCATATAACTCTTACATGAAAACACAGGAATAAGAGCCTTGACATTAGCCTTGGCAATGACTCTTTGAATTTGACACCAAAAGCAAAGATAAACAAGTAGAGAACCACATCAAATTAAAAGCTTCTGCACAGCAAAGGACACCATCAACAGAATGAAAAGCAACCTACGAATGGGAGAAAATATTTGCAAACCATATATCTGATAAAAAGTTAATATCCCAAATGTATAAAGAACTCACACAACTCAAAAAGAACACAAAACACAATCCGATTAATGGGCAGAGAAACTGAATAGACATTTTTCCGAAGAAGACATACAAATGAATGGATAAAGAAGATGTGGCACATATATACAATGGAATATTACTCAGCCATAAAAAGAAATGAAATGGAGGTATTTGTAATGAGGTGGATGGAGTTAGAGTCTGTCATACAGAGTGAAGTAAGTCAGAAAGAGAAAAAGAAATACAGTATGCTAACACATATATATGGAATCTAAGGGAAAAAAAGGTCATGAAGAACCTAGTGGCAAGATGGGAATAAAGACACAGACCTACTAGAGAATGGACTTGAGGATATGGGGAGGGGGAGGGGTGAGATGTGACAGGGTGAGAGAGTGTCATGGACATATATACACTACCAAATGTAAAATAGATAGCTAGTGGGAAGCAGCCGCATAGCACAGGGAGATCAGCTCGGTGCTTTGTGACCACCTAGAGGGGTGGGATAGGGAGGGTGGGAGGGAGGGAGATGCAAGAGGGAAGAGATACGGGAACATATGTATATGTATAACTGATTCACTTTGTTATAAGGCAGAAGCTAACACACCATTGTAAAGCAATTATACTTCAATAAAGATGTTTAAAAAAAAAAAAAAAAGAAGACATACAAATGACCAAAAGGTACACAAAATGGTGCTCAACATCACTAATCATCAGGGAAATGCAAATCAGACCATAAGGAGCTATCACCACACACCTGATAGAAGGGCTATCATCAAAAAGACAAGAGATAACAAGTGTCGGGGAGGATATGGAGAAAAGGGAACCCTTGTACACTGCTGGGTGGGAATGTAAATTGATGCAGCCACTATGAAAAATAGTATGGAGGTTCCTCAAAAGATTAAAAGAACTACCATATGATCCTGCAATCCCACTTCTGGGTATATATCCAATAGAAATGAAAACAGACTCTCAAAAAATATCTGCACTCCCATGTTTATTGCAGCATTATTCACAAGAGCGAAGACACGGAAACAACGTAAGTGTCCATCAATGAATGAATAGATAACATATGCACACGCACGCACAACTCCACGCTTCCACTGCAGGGAACAGGGGTTCGATCCCTGGTCGGAGAACTAGGATCCCACATGCTGCGTGGCATGGCCACAAAACACACACATACACAGACACACACACACACACACACACACACCGTGGACTATTATTCAGCCATGAGAAAGAAGGACATCCTGACATTTGCGACAACATGAATGAATGCCCTTGAGGGCATTAGGTTAAGTGAAATAAGCCAGACAGAGAAAGACAAATACTATATGTTCTCACTCATATGTGGAGCCTAAAAAAGCCAAAGTCAAAGGAACAGAGACTAGATTGGTGGCTGCCAGGGGCTACGGAAAACGGGAGATGGTGGTCAAGGAGTACAACCTTCAAGTTATAAGATGAATAAGATCTGAGGAGCTAAGATAAAGCATAGTGATTATAGTTAATACTGTATTATATACTTGAAAGTTACTAAGACAGTACATCTTAAAAGTTATCACCACAAAAAAGAAATGGTAATTATGTGATGTGATGCAGGTGTTAGCCAATGCTAGGGTGGTCATCATTTTACAATACTTAAGTATATCAAATCAACACATTGTATACCTTAAACCTACACAATGTTATGTCAGTTATTATCTCAATAAAGCTGGGGGAAGAAAAGCCTTTTTCACCCATTTGAAAAATCATATTTCATCATAATGGAACATTGGAAAATTTATCCACAAATCCACTTCCCAAAGACAAGAAAAGTTATGATTTTAGGTGTATATTCTTAGTACTTAGTTGTATACTGGTCTTAGTACAAGAACGTACAAGGTTTCTAGGGGACCTGTTTACGTGTCTCTAAGTCATCAGTCTGATTCTCAAGTGAGTCAATTAAGACTCATTTACTCTGTGGCGGCTGATCACACTTCTTAACATGTCCAGCTATCGCTGAGAGGCCTGCCATTGATCACAGCAGGGCTGGGGGTGGGGACTGTACGGGTGCGGGAATGGATGTGTCAGCGCAAATACCGCCCTCCTCCTGAGGAAGAACAAAATCAGGCCCAGGAAATGAGTTAGGACCGTCATCTTCACATAAGCCAGAAAGCAAACTTCCACGGCGGATACAGACAACTTATCCTCTTAATTCCACCATCAACCAGCTTTGTGAAACTGTCAAATCATTGCAGCTTTCCCACTTCCCTGGGTAAATCTGGGATTAATAATAACGGCCCTACCTGCGATGAGGCCAACAGTAAGTCTCACTCAGGTGAGATGCCAGATGGCAGACTGCTTTGCAAAGCATAAATGCTACAAAACTACAGGACTCCGTGATGTCTGTGATGTTATAAAGAGTGTTCTCAAATTTTAGCATGTGTAGAATCATCTAGAGACTCCTGTGGGCCCTGCACTCAGGGATTCCAATTTAATCACCCCTCTCCACAGGGATAATTTGCATTTCTAACTTTCAAGTGACATTGGTATTGCTGGTCCTTAGACCCCATTCTGTGTAGTGCTGAGATGTTTTTAAAAATAAAAATCGTGGGGGCTTCCCTGGTGGCGCAGTGGTT
The DNA here is from genome assembly GCF_028564815.1 of Eubalaena glacialis. Lineage (NCBI taxonomy): Eukaryota > Metazoa > Chordata > Mammalia > Artiodactyla > Balaenidae > Eubalaena > Eubalaena glacialis. The sequence goes on along the minus strand of NC_083723.1, from coordinate 109,135,492 downwards.
GAGAATCTGCCTGCCAATGCAGGGGACACGGGTTCAAGCCCTGGTCTGGGAAGATCCCACATGCCGCGGAGCAACTGGGCCCATGAGCCACAACTACTGAGCCTGTGCGTCTGGAGCCTGTGCTCCGCAACAAGAGAGGCCGCGATAGTGAGAGGCCCACGCACCGCGATGAAGAGTGGCCCCCGCTCGCCGCAACTAGAGAAAGCCCTCGCACAGAAACGAAGACCCAACACAGCCAAAAATAAATAAATAAATAAATTTATTTAAAAATTTAAAAATTTTTTTAAAAATTTTAAAAATTAAAAAAAAATAAAAATCGTTTCTTCTAATTTAAAAATTGTCTTCTTTGCATTTTTCTTATTTATTCATTCATTAAACTTCCTGGGCACTTAGTATGTGCCCAGCCCTAAATCAGGCTGCAAACACAAAGTTAACCCCCCTCTTAAAAACTTACAGCCCAATCTGATTAGAGAACATAATGATGATATGGGCCAGGAGCTAGAGGAGCCCAGAAAAATAAAGTACAGCCTAAGATACACACAAAGGTGCTCTAATCATATCTGACCTCACTCCTAAACATCACCAAGGGAAGAATTTCAATGGACACACTTTTTTTTTTTTTTTAAGCAGCACACAGCTCAGCTTTATATTGCATGTGTTACTAAAGAGGTTTAGTCAAAAAGAGCAAAGCCCATGTCATCGTCAGACTCTTCAGATTTTCTTTGCTTCCACCTTCTTCTCCTCAGCTGGGGCGGCAGTGGTGGAGGGGGCAGGACCTCCTGCTGGTGGTAGGAGGTCACCTGCCCCGCACCGTAGATGAGGCTCCCGATGCTGACACCGGCCACGGCCTTTGCAAACAAGCCTGGCCAAAAAGGTTCAACATTTACACCGGCTGCTTTAATGAGGGCATTGATCTTATCCTCCGTGACGGTCACCTCATCGTCGTGCAGGATGAGGGCCGAGTAGATGCAGGCGAGCTCCAAGACGGAGGCCACGGTGAGGGCGAGCGCTAGGCAGGGTCTGCCGGGTGCGGTGCTGCTCGCCAGATGAAGTGAGGGCCTCACCCCAATACGGCCTTACCTTCCTCGGAAGGACGGAGCAGCTCAGCGGTAGCTGAGGGAAGCTGACACAAGTTTTTGTTTGTGTGTTTTTGCTATGAGAAAGATTCAGTGCCGGTTTGAGTGTGGAGTATCTTTGGATTATGACACCAACAAGCACACAGAAAATGAAAAGCTCTAAGGCAGCTCCTACTATCTGCCAAATAAAGAAATGGCCTTGATGCAACACGAAGGCAGACACCTAAATAACGTTATCAATAACCTAAAATGTAGATTTTATTCGTCATTTCCTTAACTGGCCCCATCTCTAATATGAACCTCCTACAGCATGCAAAACAAGAGAAATAAAAAGCATATATATATATATTTTTTACCCTGACAAATATAAAACAAAGATTTAAGAAATGTAACACTGAGTAAGACCTCTAGCGCATTCAGCCAAGCTCCCTTTCTCCAGGGACTATAGCCAAAGGACAACATAAGGATCACAAAGACAGCTGTCCAACTGCACGTTTACCAAAGAGCTATGAACATTACCCACATTATTAATTCACCTGATATGCTAAGAAGCTATCATCTATCGCTTACGTGGGAAATCTAAAAAAAAAAAACAACAACAAAATAATACAAATGAACTTATTTACAGAACAGAAACAGAGTCACAGACTTAGAGAACGAACTTATGATTACCAGGGGGAAGGGTGGGGGGAGGGATAGTTATGGAGTGTGGGATTAACATGTACACACTGCTATATTTAAAATAGATAACCAACAAGGACCTACTGTATAGCACAGGGAACTCTGCTCAATATTCTGTGACAACTAATTGGGAAAAGAATTTAAAAAAGAATAGATACGTGTACATGTATAACTGAATCACCTTGTTGTACACCTGAAACTAACACAACATTGTTAATCAACTATACTCCAATATAAAATAAAATGTTAAAAAAAAAAAAAGAAGCTATCATCAATTAATTTAAGTCTTACAAGAAGGTATGTAGATTTGGGACCAGTACTACCTTCCATGGTAATGAACTGTATATTTTAGTTAACAAATGGTGTAATAAGCCCCATATGTAAAGAAGTAATTCCTTTCATTTGTTCTAAAAATATTTTCATAAAGCTGCAGGGGATTATATTCTAGTTGAGGAATAGTAGAATTTCTTCCATATGTCCCTGGTTCATCCTATTCATACTCTTCAGTATTTAATAGTTGGGTGTATTTAGAGCATGTTCTCACTGATACATGTAATCAAAAGTAGAGATTTAATCAAATGGAATCATAATCACTGAAGTTAAATTTACTTGCTTCCCGCTTGCTTTGATTCGAATTAACTACTCATCTAAATTACATCGAGGCCCTTCCTGATTCCAAGCATGTCCAGGTGCTACACGCAGTGCTTGGGAATGGCTACAAGAAGCCACAAGGACAAATGCTTGACCTTGCTTCAAAGCTGCTCTTAAATGATTTTTCTGTAAAATAAAATGACCAATTCCACCAAATCCTGCATTTCAGATACTTAGGTGAAGAGTAACTAATAGAGAAAGAAGAGATGAAAGGAAATGCTACTTATTTGAAAAAGAAATACATGCCTGACTCTAGCCACAGATATAAAGAAATCATGAGAAATATTTATTTCTCTTTCCATAAACACTGTACTTGTACCACAAAACTAAACTTGGGGCTTGAGCCTTTTGACTGTCTCATAGATAAAACCACTTTGTATGACTGGCCTATTACAACAGTATGCCCTCATTTCAAGTTCTGGACTCCGAATTTTTAAAGTACATTTCTCTAACTTTTAGAGCAATAATTCAATGTATCTCTACAAATCTATAGCCTGCAGAGACTGAGAAATCGGGGGCGGGCGAGTGAGGAGTTTTAGGAAATGAGGCAAATACCAACTATGAAGAAAAACATGACTATAAAGTGGATGATTCAATGTTAGAATTATTCAGCAAGTATTCATCTAACACTGACAATCAATTACATGACAGACACTTAGGAGGCAGAAATGAAAAGGGTATACAGTCCATTACAATACAATGTAGTAAGTGTTACGACTATTTTAAAGTAGCATGGCCACTCCTTCAGATTCCAGATCAAAAATATAAAGACTAGAAGAAAGTTTGGGAAATTTTATTTATAATCTAAGAGTGAAGAAGACCTAAGTTCTGACACAAAACCCAGATGCTTTAAAAGAAAACATTGATAAATACAACCTCATAAAAATAAAAACAATGTATACATGATCAGACATCATAAACAAAGTCAAAAGAGAAAGAAGCTGGAGGGAAATTAGAATATAAATCCCAAAGAACTAATTTTCTTGATATATAAAAAGTTCCTGTAAATCAATAGAAAGACATACTGGAAAAATAGGTGTTCACTATTTTTCAGTAAGGAAATAAAATATTTGACCACTGTATTATTGATAATTTCAACTTTTAAACAAGTCAGCTTTTAGGATAGGATAACGAACCATCCTGTACCTATCACCCTGATTCAGTAAGTATCATTTATCACTAATCTTGTTTTACCTATATCCACACTCACCCTCAACCCAGATTATTTTGAAGTAATATATCCATATATAACATAGATATCATAACAATGAATTACTTTTTACACAAATAAGAAGTTTAACCTCACTCAAATTTTCTCTAAAAAATACAAATCAAAACCACCTTGGAAATACCATTTTTCACCGATCAGATTGACAAAGATAAAAACGTTTTGATAATGTAATCTGTTTACTAGAGACTACAGGAACTCTCAAACATTATTGATGACATGAAAACTTGGTATTATCTCTAAGAAAAACACACTTGGCAATAATGATCAAAATCTAATAAACCACAAAAATCTAATCAACCAGCAAAGAACTCTGAAAATGGCACATCAAGAATCGGACGCCCTCCTTCTCACATCTTATATGTCAATGTCAAGGTAACTGCACAACTAAAAGAAACTAGTAGGTGCTATCAAATGAATGGAGCTTGATAACCACAACTTGTATAAAACAACAGTAAAAGCTGCCTTACTTTATTATGTAAAAGACACACACACACATCCCCCCAGACACAAGACACAGCCTAATGCCCACCTACCCAGACGAGATTAGGTCCCCATGGTTATATGCTCTCATGGCACATTTTGCTTTTCCTCTGCAGCACTTATCACAGTTTGTAATAATACACTTATCTAAAGGTTCTCTTATTAATGCCCTTCTTCCCCTCTAGACTTTAAACTCCATAAGGACAGGGATCATGTCGTATTTGTGTGGCATTTGAGCCCAGTTCCTGGTCCATCACTGATATTCAATATAAGTGGAATTCATTCTTTCATTCAAAATATATTTATTATGGGTCTGGTGGGCTCTGTGCCTACATTCTGGAGATATGGTGCTGAACAAGGCAAACTAGTTCTCTCTTCTCTTGAAGCTTCCATTCTAGGAGTAGTCAGAAAATAACCAAACACACACACACACACACACACTCACACACACACACACATATATACATTCACACACACATACACACCATAAAAAGTGACTTAATGAACATGATCCAGTTGGTCTGCAAACACGTACTATGTTTTTCCACACTAATACCCCCACAATCAGCATTTCCATTTGTAATGATTTCTTTTGATCAAAATAACTTGAGTAATACTTTAAATTAATTCTTAAATAATGAATTTATTTTTCACTATAACTTAATAACAGTTGCAAAATAAAGGGGGGAGCCTATAACCTTACTATCCAAACACAACTACTTTTAGCATTAAAGCATATTTCTCTCCCATTTCTTCCATGAATTTTTCCTCAATATAACAGTAAGCACAGAATATGCAGTGTTCTCTGCTTTTTATATCAGACTTAATCTTAATCTTCCCTCATTCATAATAGAGATCAAGGAACATCACAAAATGGTCTCCTTCCAAAAAGGGAAAAGGTCTCCCTGGCAGCCATTGTCCACTCATTCAATCCCTTCTGCCCTCTTCCAGACCAATAGTCTTACCGAAGTGGAGCGGGCCTCCAGCACCTCCCCAGCCTGCTTTCACTTTTAAACAGGACCGTTTTCAAATAAGTCAAGTAGCTGTTACACACACGCCAATCCTTCTCTTTTCCCACATTCTTCTCTCTCCCATATTCTTGACAAGGTTATCACACCTTTGAGAAGATTTTGTTCCATGTATTTTTCATGCTTTTCTTATTTGCTAAATAGTAAAGGACTTCCTCCAGCTTTTTTGAACAAAAATGAAAATGCTCATGAGCTAGATTTTGGGAAAGAACCAATAGCTAGGCAGCAGGAGTTGAAGAAACTGGTTATGAGCTGCACAGGCTGCAGACCACACAAGATATTGAAGACATTGCCTGCCTTTCTGAGGAAATTATGGGTAGCAGGTGGTTCTGGGAGATTTAAAAAGCCCTTGTTACCCTAATGTTTATCAACTTGGCAACAATAGTAGTTGAATATTTTCCTTTCATAGTAAACAGAGGTTTATAGGCACTAGATAATGAGTGAACAGGAAGACAAAATATTTCTCCTATAAATAGACAATAGATAGGATGGGGGATCAAGAATAAAATAAAATAATAAGTGGGTGACCAAAGTGATTTTTGAAAACTGTCTGTGAAAGTATTCTGGCTCTGCAGGAAGTGAAAGCAAAGCAGAGTTCACTAGTCTGGTTCCTACTACTTTTCTAGCAAAATAGCACACAACATTAATTCTCTTTACATAAAGACAAATGAAAACAGGCCTGCAATGCATCACAACCAGAATATATTTAAGAAGATGATGCTGAACAATGAGACTTTTAGGGAAAGTTACGATTCTGGTACCTAGCCTCAGAGTAGCATTTATATGCTAACGATTTGGAATAGGTTATTTCATTGGGGGGGTGGGGGTGGGTAGTGAGGGAGAGAATCATTTTGTGGAAGAAGGATTCATGGTTTTTTTGCCTATGCTCCAACTTCCTTTAAGGAAAACAGGCTCTTACACCTTTAACATAAGATCCCTTGAATGGTAAAAGATAATATTAATAATAATGTAAAGTATTATGACTTTACTTCTCTCTAAAATAATGTCACTCACACCTCCCAGTACAGTTTAACACAAGGTACCATGCAAGCTTCAAGGATAATCTGACAATACCCTTTCTAAACTTCTAAACCTCTAGAAGCAACAATGCAATCACTTTTGAATGAAGTTTCCCAGGTAATTAATTCTTGAGGAGTTTTAAAGCATTTGTTGGCACACAGCTACTATAGACTAGCTCCAAATTATCAGCCATTTGGAACACCAACTCAAGAATTTAATCTTTGATTTTCGAAAAGAGTAGTTCCAAATATTTGCTTACTCTGTACTATCTTATCTAATAATAAGGAGTTTTGGCCCAAAATTTCAGATTTGTACATTTTATAAAATGGGATCATGTTATAGGCATGAAATCAAGACAAATAGCTTGTTCACTTGCCGGTGTCCAATATATCTTACCTACAAAAGCTTTTAAAATACTGACAAAAAACGAAATTTAAAGAGGGAAAAATACCCTCCTGCTGACTCATTCTTCATAGAGAAACATTTATTATTTCCTGGGGCAGTATGCTGAATTTCCACTTCTGTTGCTGTAATTTCCACTTGTGAATTTTGGAAGGTGCCGAAGGAACGGGAAGAGGAAGAGGTCAAAATCCTAGGAAAGACACACTGCTGTTAAGGGGACTGTAATGAGAACTACAGAACAGTTATTGATCCGTGCCCTTTTCGTTTTATTTCCAATATATACTATAGTCATGCTATTTCCCTATGAAAGTTCACTGCATTCATCTAGGGACTTGCAGCAACTGGGCAAACAGCAAACCAGAATTCTGGAGTGTTCATTAGTAAGGAGGCAAAAAGTCTACACGAAAATCCAGGCACCAGGCAAAGAAAGAAGAAAAGCACAGTTCCGTTTAGAACCATTCCCAGCTTCTCTGGATCACAGTGTGAGTGATCAACGAACATTAAAGTTGAGAAAGGAACCAAGAATAAATAAACTTATGTATTCACACACACATACACAAATGCATGTAATGGTACCTACTGGCACTGCTCTACCAAGCTCTAACCATATAACCTCATCTAACACGAGCAACCTTGTAAGACAGGTATTGTTTTCCTCAGTTACAGAGCTGAAATTCAAAGTCAGGTCTGCTCAGCTCCAAAACCCATGCTCCTCAAAACATGTGCTTTGAAATACTCTGTGGCATAAGAGGGGTGGAGAACGTTTTCTTCACCAATCGTACTTCTGAATGAAGTTTACAAGGGAATTAATTTTTGAAGACTTCTAAAGTATAATTAAGATCACTATTATTTAGAAAAACAAAAGAATATAGAAAATGTAAACAGAATACATTAATTTCTTCAAAATTTTAAAGTGGGGAACTCCATACTAAGCTATTATTTCTCCTTAAATTTGCTTATCTTCTTTAAAAAAAAAAAAAAAATTTAAGTCCTAAGTACAAACAGTAGAATTTTCTTCACGATGTGTCAACAAGATTATGAACTCTGTCTAACACACAGTATCTCACACCTCCCAGGAACACACATTATTTGAGCAACTCAGAAGAAATGCCCTACTTTGCCCTCTGCTCTCAGATAAAATTGTAGTTTCCATTGGCCTTTTCCCTTCAAACGACAAATTCCTGCCTTGCCCATATCTGATGTACATGGAGGGTTGGGGAATAGAACAGAGAAAGGGAAGGAGGGAACAAAGATCCATGTAGAGTGAATCTTGGATTTTCTAGGAAAGCCTCAATTTGAAATATCTTCTCCCACCATCAGATGACATTAGACTAGTATGCCCTAAGCTCTGGTTTGGCAGACATGAGCTCCCAGTGTATCACAGTCAAGACAGAGTTAGGATCAGAGGACAATTTCAGTTTTCCCCTTATGAAACAAGAATTATGAAATCCAAACCTTATTAGCTGTTTTAAGTACATAAAGGAATTCCTGAGACTGATTTGCCTATTGGCAAATATCACTACACATTAAAGAAGAAAGCATGGGACAGAGGAAATACCATGGACTTGCATTCAGCTTGAAGGCCAGCCACATGTTCTGTGACCTTGAGCTAATTACTTCCACTCTGAACCCCAGTTTCCTTAACTATAAAATGTGGATACTAAGTAATCAGCTCAAAAAGTTGTAGTGAGAATTAAATAATATACATAAGTTGCCTTGAATATAGTTAAGTGCTTAAGAAATATTCAATAATTGCTACATTCTTTCATTTGAGTATGGACAACATGCTTTAAAACTTCTCAACTACCTCAAAAACCAGCTGAACTATGCCTCTTCAAGCTGTTTTCACCAATCTGAGTTTGTATGGGCCATAGTATACAAAGTTCAAGAAACAACATCAACCTAAGATATTTACTTACCCCACCCACCCTAGAAAAGGTACAGTAAATACAATTATCAAAAACACAAACCATGGGACTTCCCTGGTGGCACAGTGGTTAAGAATCCGCCTGCCAACGCAGGGGACACAGGTTGGATCCCTGGTCCGGGAAGATCCCACATCCGCGGAGCAACTAAGCCCGTGCACCACAACTACTGAGCCCGCACACCACAACTACTGAAGCCCACGTGCCTTAGAGCCCAGCATGCCGCAACTACTGAGCCCACACGCCACAACTACTGAGCCCACGTGCCACAACTACTGAAGCCCGTGCACTCTAGGGTCCATGGGATGCAACTACTGAGCCCACATGCCTAGACCCCACACTCCACAACAACAGAAGCCACCGCAATGAGAAGCCCGTGCACTGCAACAAAGAGCAGCCTCTGCTCGCCTAAACTAGAGAAAGCCTGCACGCAGCAGTGAAGTCCCAACGCAGCCAAAAAAAAAAAAAAAAACACACACACACAAACCACACCCCCACCTACCTTGGTTGGTTCTCAGCTGTGAGGTTCTCTCCCCTCTGATAACCACTGTCAGCCACCTGGGTTGTAGACCTCTTCACAATTTGCTTCAGCTCCTGCTCCAAGCGTTCTTTGATCGCCTTAACTGTCTCTGGGATCTTCTTCAGTTTGGCCAGCCCCTTGATGAGGATGCCCATAAAAAGGGTGCTGTTCTCCTCTGGATCCAACTCCAAATCCTCCTTGATGTCCTGAAGGTTTATCTCCTTCACTGTAAAAAATTAATAAATAGCCACAGATTCTATCACCAAATAGAAAAACAGAATGGGTCTAAAAAAATGCAACCATTCCCTTAAAGGAATCAGAGAGGTTTTTCAATTAAATTTGAAATTAAATTATACTTACACAGTAACTATCTAAGAATCACACATATACAAAAAAACAGTTATGTTCCTCATATTATACCCGTCAATTAATAAGAGAGAGAAGCAATTAAAAGTAAGCAAATCTCCACAGAAATTTTTCCATAGACTACCACTTCTACAATGAGTCATTTATTAACATTCACTGTTTATAAAATGCCATACTTCGTGCTGCAGGAGAATTCCAAAGAGCCAGACCATAGTCTAAAATTCCTATTTATTAAAGATAAGTAGCTTGATAAAAAGACATTATACATACGTGTGGAAAAGAAAAGGTAAATAAGTTAAAATTATAACCAATAAGAGAGATGAAGAAAAAGAAAGGAAAAATAATATGTACAAGTGAGACAAGACTGAGGAAAAGAGTAATGAAGAGTATTTCATAAATACCAAAGAACAACGTTCTATTTTTCTTTAAAAACATGTCCACCAAAACATCATTATCTATTGAAGACAGGTCTTGCTAAACCATGGAAGTTTTCTGAGTAGTATTATATGTCAAAATTCTCTGCAGACGTTTAGACTACAGCTTTCATCCAAACCATCTGGTTTCGGAATGAAAGAAACAGCTTCTAACCGTGGTTCTTAACCCCTGCGGGAGTTGGGGAGAGGGCAGGACTTGGATCCGAGACTTCCGTCACCTACTGAAAACCACAGGCCTTTCCCTCAAACTAACATGTATATACACAAAACTTCTCATATGACTTCAGGGGTTTCCACAACTACCAAAAGAACTACAGGTTGAAAACCTCTGGCCCCCAAATAATTCTCTCATTTTACAAATGGCTGGATTAAGATAGACAAAAGCAAAAGTGAATACAAGCCTGAAGATGGACCCTAACAAAGCTATCCCCATCCTCCCCTCTCCTCCACTCCTCTAAACAACTGAAAGGTTTCTAAAATGTGATATCCTGAAAGAACATATACATTCTTTAGTAGATTCAAGCTCAACTATACTACACAAACCACTCCAAGTTGTTTAACACCACTGGAGTGTTTTGAAATCTACTTACTTAAGGAAGAATGAAAATATCCCAGTACATGCAATAAGTCCTTCTAACCACTGTATAAAGTCTCTGAAACCTCTGCTTCAGATAACATGTAGGCTATTCTCAATCTCTTTTTTGCTCGCAACTCATGAAATGCACTTAAGTACGAACATTTAATGTTCATTTAATGACACCCATGATATAATTACTTACACAAATTTGTTCTTAAGTGAATAAGTCCTCTACAGATTTATGCATAATTCTGCTGCCTTACTCCAACTCACTAGACCCCTGAAACCCACAAGAGAGAAGCACACAGAGAATGACCAAATCCATATGGTTTCCTTCACAGTGAAGAGGGCATATGATGATACCAAATTTAATTTTAAATATCTTAATAGTAGCAAACTGGGCAAAGAACCAAGAAGGCTTAAAGCCTCTAAACTGACATGACAATTCTGAAGGCAAGTCGAAAAAAGTCATCGATATTTCCAGACGTGACATTCCAATAACAGACATTTTAGTTACTAGTTTTGTTTCACACATGAAGAGCTAGACACCTCAGGCCATGGAATCACTCTATGCTGCAAAACCAACCTCAACAGCAGCAAAGTACTTAGCAGCCAGGGAGCCATCTAAATTCAGCATGGCAGAGGGGGAAAATGAAACACAACTATAATCAGAGCTTTAGGCAGGCAAGAAAGTAATAGAAATTAAGCTGGGACAAAAATGATCTTCACAAAAGAGCACATATGAATCACAGACAGGACACATGCAAAGGGCCACCTCAACATCTCAGGCACCTGCTGCAACAGTGCTTGGGTAATGAGGTACATGTAGTTGAAATCAATAAGCCCCTAGATTAAGTGGCGTACAGCTACTTATATGCACACTAATATGATAGCTTATTTAAAAATAACAAATAAGCAAGGTATGAAAAATAAAATATCACAGCCCCAAATGGCACATTTGTTTACAACCTTATCTTCCTGTTTGTCTCCCAAAATCTCCTAGAGCATAAACACTGAACAGAGCCAGTATTAATTAATTTATATTATCTATTTCACTTACACCAGCTGAAAATTAAAAGGCAATTTAAAAAAATAATATAGAGCTGAGGCTCGGGCTTCGGAGTTCAGATCCCAGGGAGAAGACTGGGGTTGGCTGTGTGAACACAGCCTGAAGGGGGCTAGTGCGCCACAGCTAACCAGGAGGGAGCCCGGGAAAAAGTCTGGAAGTGCCTAGGAGTCAAGACACCATTGTTGCGGGGTAGGCGAAGAGAGGGCATTCAGAGCACCACCTAAACGAACTTCAGAGATGGGCTCAAGCCACAGGTATCAGAGCGCACACCAGAGATGGGCATGAAACACTAAGGCTGCTACTGCAGCCACCAAGAAGCCTGCATGCAAGCACAGGTCACTATCCACACCTCCCCTCCCGGAAGCCTGTGCAGCCCGCCACTGCCAGGGTCCCATGATCCAGGGACAACTTCCACAGTAGAACACATGGCGCAGCTCAGGCCTTTGCAATGTCATGCTGGGCTCTGACGCTGCAGGCTCGCCCCGCATTCCGTACCCCTCCCTCCCCCTGGCCTGAGTGAGCAAGAGCCCCCAAGACAGCCGCTCCTTTAACCCCCTCCTGTCTGGGCGAAGAACACATGCCAGAGGGTGACCTACATGCAGAGGCAGGGCCAAATCCAAAGCTGAACCCCAGGAGCTGTGCGAACAAAGAAGAGAAAGGGAAATCTCTCCCAGCAGCCTCAGGAGGAGCGGATTACATTACCACGATCAACTTGACATACCTTGCATCTGTGGAATACCTGAATAGACAACAAATCATCCCAAAATTGAGGAAGTGGACTTCAGAAGCAACTGTAGGCTTGGGGTTTGCTGTATGCGACTGACTGGTTTCTGATTTTTATGCTTAACTTAGTATAGTATTTAGCACTCGTTATCATTGGTAGATTTGTTTATTAGTTTGGTTGCTCTATTTTTTATTACTTTTCTAACTTTTTTATTTTAATAATATTTTTTTATTTTTTTTATTTTAATAACTTAATTTATTTTATTTTTTCCTATCTTTCCTTTTTTTCTCCCTTTTCCTCTGAGCTGTGTGGCTGACAGGGTCTTCGTGCTCCAGCGGGGTGTCAGGCCTAAGCCTCTGAGGTGGGAGAGCCGAGTTCAGGACACTGGACCACCAGAGACCTCCCGGTTCCATGTAATATCAATACGGGAGAGCTCTCCCAAAGATCTCCGTCTCAATGCTAAGATCCATCTCCACTCAACGACCAGCAAGCTACAATGCTGGACACCCCATGCCAAACAACTAGCAAGACAGGAACACAAACCCACCCATTAGCAGACAGGCTGCCTAAAATCATAATAAGTTCACAGACACCCCAAAACACAGCACCTGACGTGGTCGTGCCCACCAGAAAGACAAGATCCAGCCTCATCCACCAGAACACAGGCACCAGTCCCCTCCACCAAGAAGCCTACACAACCCACTGAACCAACCTTATCCACGGAGGCAGACACCAAAAAATGGGAAGTAAACCTGCAGCCTGCGAAAAGGAGACCCCAAACACAGTAAGTTAAGCAAAATGAGAAGACAGGAAAACATACAGCAGATGACGGAGGAAGGTAAAAGCCAACCAAGACCAAACAAATGAAGAGGAAATAGGCATCCTACCTGAATAAGAATTCAAAGTAATGACAGTAAAAATGATCCAAGATCTTGGAACTAGAATGGAGAAAATACAAGAACCATTTAACAAGGACCTAGAAGAACTAAAGAGCAAACAATGATGAACAACACAATAAAAGAAATTTAAAATTCTCTAGAAGGAATCAACAGCAGAATAACTGAGGTAGAAGTACGGATAAGTGACCTGGAAGATAAAATAGTGGAAATAACTAACGCAGAGCAGAATAAAGAAAAAAGAATGAAAAGAATTGAGTACAGTCTCAGAGACCTCTGGGATTTTAAACGCACCAACATTCGAATTATAGGGGTCCCAGAAGGAGAAGAGAAAAAAAAAGGGACTGAGAAAATATTTGAAGGGATTATAGTTGAAAACTTCCCTAATATGGGAAAGGAAATAGTCAATCAAGTCCAGGAAGCACAGAGTCCCATACAGGATAAATCCAAGGAGAAACACACCAAGACACATATTAATCAAACTATCAAAAATTAAATACAAAGAAAAAATATTCAAAGCAGCAAGGGAAAACAACAAATAACATACAAGGGAATCCCCAGAAGGCTAACAGCTGATCTTTCAGCAGAAACTCTGCAAGCCAGAAGGGAGTGGCAGGATATATTTAAAGTGATGAAAGGGCAAAACCTACAACCAAGATTACTCTACCCAGCAAGGATCTCATTCAGATTCGACAGAGAAATTAAAACCCTTACAGACAAGCAAAAGCTAAGAGAATTCAGCGCCACCAAACCAGCTTTACAACAAATGCTAAAGGAACTGTTCTAGGCAGGAAACACAAGAGAAGGAAAAGATCTACAAAAACAAACCCAAAACAATTAAGAAAATGGTAATGGGAACATACATATCTATAATTACCTTAAGTGTAAGTGGATTAAATGCTCCAACCAAAACACACAGACTGGCTGAATGGATACAAAAACAAGACCTGTATATATGCTGTCTACAAGAAACCCACTTTAGACCTAGGGACACAGACAGACTGAAAGTGATGGGATGGAAAAAGATATTCCATGCAAATGGAAATCAAAAGAAAGCTGGAGTAGCAATTCTCATATCAAACAAAATAGACTTTAAAATAAAGACTACTACAAGAGACAAAGAAGGACACTACATAATGATCAAGGCATCAATCCAAGAAGAAGATATAACAACTGCAAAATATTTATGCACCCAACATAGGAGCACCTCAATACACGAGGCAAATGCTAACAGCCATAAAAGGGGAAATCGACAGTAACACAATAATAGCAGGGGACTTTAACACCCCACTTTCACCAATGGACAGATCATCCAAAATGTAAATAAATAAGGAAACACAAGCTTTAAATGACACATTAAACAAGATGGACTTAATTGATATTTATAGGACATTCCATCCAAAAACAACAGAACACACTTTCTTCTCAAGTACACATGGAACATTCTCCAGGATAGATCATATCTTGGGTCACAAATCAAGCCTTGGTAAATTTAAGAAAATTGAAATCGTATGAACTATCTTTTCCGACCACAAAGCTATGAGACTAGATATCAATTACAGGACCACCTCACACGAGTTAGAATGGGCATCATCAGAAAATCTACAAACAACAAATGCTGGAGAGGGTGTGGAGAAAAGGGAACCCTCTTGCACTGTTGGTGGGAATGTGAATTGATACAGCCACTATAGAGAACAGTATGGAGGTTCCTTAAAAACCTAAAAATAGAATTACCATATGACCCAGCAATCCTACTACTGGGCATATACCCAGAGAAAACCATAATTCAAAAAGACACATGCACCCGAATGTTCATTGCAGCACTATTTACAATAGCCAGGTCATGGAAGCAACCTAAATGCCCATAGACAGACGAATGGATAAAGAAGTTGTGGTACATATATACAATGGAATATTACTCAGCCATAAAAAGGAACGAAATTGAGTCATTTGTTGAGACGTGGATGTATCTAGAGACTGTCATACAGAGTGAAGTAAGTCAGAAAGAGAAAAACAAATATCGTATATTAACGCATGTATGTGGAACCTAGAAAAATGGTACAGATGAACCGGTTTGCAGGGCAGAAGTTGAGACACAGATGTAGAGAACAAACGTATGGACACCAAGGGGGGAAAACTGCGGGGGGCGGGGGGATGGTGTTGTGCTGAATTGGGCGATTGGGATTGACATGTATACACTGATGTGTATAAAACTGATGACTAATAAGAACCTGCAGTAAAAAACAAACAAACAAACAAAACAACTAATACTAAACTTTCATTGGGTTATTTGTATGGAAATATGTTAATATAAATGTTTCAGACATTACATGAAATTTCTAAAAATCTTATATGTTCTGGCATAATGTTATAAGTCATAATCCTAGTTATTACTTTAAAATGTATATCTCAGAAATAACTAATTTTCTTGTCAACTGCATTATTATGAACTTTCATCAAATCTTTAACCATGGTCATTTTTAAGTCTTTTGTCATTTACAGACAGTTCTGGGTGTACTCTGATGCTTTTGCAAATATGTTCCTATAAAAGGGTTTCCTCTTCAAGAAATTCATGGAAAAGACTCTGACAAGTACAGTTTTCTGGTAACTGACTGTACTGCTGAACTGAATGAATAAGCATTTTCAGAACTCTAATGAAAAACTGATGAACTCATAAAAGTGCTAACAAAAGATCAAGATGAAAATAAAATTAATTACATGGGACTGAGTGAACTGATGAGGATGAGTATAATTTTTGTGACTTTCTGTTTGAATTAAAAAAAAAAAAAAATCCCACAAGGACTCAGAGGCAAAGAATATACAAATCAATTTTCACTGCAAAGTAAAGGAGCTGTTACAGTGGAGGATTACCAGACTGAATGTCAATATTATGACATAGTATGAGTGTGTTTCGTGTTTGGTAATTGCAATCATTGTTGCTTTTGTTGTGGTCATCCATGTACAATGCTTGGTGTCAGTCTATTTATCTCTTGTAAAAATAAAATACAGTGTGTGTGTGTGGAAAAAAAAAAAAAGAGGGGCTGTGAAGGAAAAAAATAAATAAAGACTGCTTGCTTAAAAAAAAAAAAAAAAAAAAATGGATTAAAGACCTAAGTGTAAGGCCAGAAACTATAAAATTCTTAGAGGAAAACATAGGCAGAACACTCTATGACATAAATCACAGCAAGATCCTTTTTGACCCAACTCCTAGAGAAATGGAAATAAAAACAAAAATAAACAAATGCGACCTAATGAAACTTAAAAGCTTCTGCACAGCAAATGAAACCATAAACAAGATGAAAAGACAACCCTCAGAATGGGAGAAAATATTTGCAAATGAAGCAAACGGACAAAGGATTAATCTCCAAAATATACAAGCAGCTCATGCAGCTCAATATCAAAAAAACAAAGAACCCAATCAAAAAATGGGCAGAAGACCTAAATAGACATTTCTCCAAAGAAGATATACAGATTGCCAACACACACAAAAGGATGCTCAACATCACTAATCATTGGAGAAATGCAAATCAAAACTACAATGAGGTATCACCTCACACCGGACTGAATGGCCATCATCAAAAAATCTACAAACTGTAAGTGCTGGAGAGGGTGTGGAGATAAGGGAACCCTCAAACACTGTGGGTGGGAATAAAAATTGATACAGCCACTATGGAGAACAGTATGGAGGTTCCTTAAAAAACTAAAAATAGAACTACCATATGACCCAGCAATCCCACTACTGGGCATATACCCTGAGAAAACCATAATTCAGAAAGCATCATGTACTACAACGTTCATTGCAGCACTATTTACAATAGCCAGGACATGGAAGCAACCTAAATGCCCATCAACAAATGAATAGATAAAGAAGACATGGCACATATACACAATGGAATATTACTCAGCCATAAAAAGAAATGAAATTGAGTTATTTGTAGTGAGGTGGATGGCCCTAGAGTCTGTCATACAAAGTGAAGTAAGTTAGAAAGAGAAAAACAAATACTGTATGCTAACACATATATGGAATCTAAAAAAAAAAAAAAAAACAAAAATGGTTCTGAAGAACCTAGGGGCAGGCCAGGAATAAAGACGCAGACGTAGAGAATGGACTTGAGGACATGGGGAAGGGGAAGGGGAAGCTGGGACGACCTGAGAGAGTGGCACTGACATATATACACTACCAAATGTAAGACAGATAGCTAGGGCTTCCCTGGTGGCGCAGTGGTTGAGAATCTGCCTGCCAATGCAGGGGACACAGGTTCGAGCCCTGGTCTGGGAAGATCCCACATGCCACGGAGCAACTAGGCCCATGAGCCACAACTACTGAGCCTGCGCGTCTGGAGCCTGTGCTCCGCAACAAGAGAGGCCGCGATAGTGAGAGGCCCGCGCACCGCGATGAAGAGTGGCCCCCGCTTGCCGCAACTAGAGAAAGCCTTCACACAGAAACGAAGACCCAATATAGCCAAAAATAAAAATAAATAAATGAATAAATAAATTTTTTAAAAAACAAAAAAAAAACCAGACAGCTAGTGGAGAGCAGCCACATAGCACATGGCGATCAGCTAGGTGCTTTATCACCATCTAGAGGGGTGGGATAGGGAGGGTGGGAGGGAGACCCAAGAGGGAGGGGATATTGGAATATATGTATATGTATAGGTGATTCACTGTTATACAGCAGAAACTAACACAACACTGTAAAGCAATTATACTCCAATAAGGATGTTTAAGAAAAGAAGAATATAGTCAACCATGAAGACTAGTCTGATAACCACAAAAAGCCTGTGAGGTCAGATAGAACTATTGGTGCTTTAAGGAAAAAGCCTTGTATAAAAATAATTTAGCTGAAATTCAGTAAGGCCTCACACCACCATTAGCACAAAATATACATCTTTCCAAACTAATAAACCCCAAATCATTCTCTTGTATGTATCTCTATTGTTATACTATGTACTCAATGTGTAGGTTTTAGAACACTTTAAAATTATAAATACTTTACTTCCTTTCCCAATTCTCTTATTTTTTTAAATAAGTTTGTTTATTTATTTATTTTCACTGCCTTGGGTTTTCTTTGCTGCGCCCAGGCTTTCTCTAGTTGCAGCGAGTGGGGACTACTCTTCATTGCAGTGCATGGGCTTCTCATTGTGGTGGCTTCTCTTGCTGCGGAGCACAGGCTCTAGGCACGCAGGCTTCAGTAGCTGTGGCACGCAGGCTTTAGAGCGCAGGCTCACTAGTTGTGGCGCACGGGCTTAGTTGCTCTACGGCATGTAGGATCTCCTCAGACCAGAGCTCTAACCTATGTCCCCTGCATTGGCAGGCGGATTCTTAACCACTGCGCGACCAGGGAAGTCGCTCCCAATTCTCTTTTTATTTTTGCTGAGGACCTTATCAAGTGACGATTTCTTCAACTGGGTTTTGAAGATTTTCACTGACAGGACAGTGCTAAATGTTAACGGTTAGCACTGTTAAGACGCTGATGTTCTTTAATCAATTATTTCTACTAAAATGCTATTGGTCCCAATTGTTTCTTTTATACACACACACATATTCCTAGACAGATAAACAGACAGATCAGACAGATAAGGCAGACAGATCAGTATATATCTGTACAGACATATATGCCTAAGTGGATATAAATCATGTCCATGTGGAATCATGGAAGGAGGGTTTAACTAGGACACTTTGGTAGTCATGAAAGGATTAAGTAGATGTTATCTAAGGTCTTTTCAAGCTCTGTAATTCCCTGATTCCATTATCTAGGGTTTAACTCTGGATATCTCTAGTTGCAAGGCTTATAGTTAATTATGTATACCTATATTATAAAAGCCCATTTCATAACAGATAAGCAAGGTGAATAATCCATTTATGCAGCTAAGTATCTTATAAAAGAAAACTACTTTTTTGTTTCCCAGTGAATATGGAAAGCAATCCAGACTAGTCCCTGGCTGCTTTCTTTTCTCAGTATGTTTGGTAAGAAGATCAGTAACACATGCCATGCCTATACACATATGTCATCACACTGCAGAAGATAAGGGCCCTGGTAATACACTTAAATTTTCATTAAATATGCTATTTTATTTCATTTATCATTTATATTTTTACATGTCGATTAAAGTATAAGAGATAATAGTAGTGTTTACTATAAACTCCTATAGACGTCACTCCTTACACTATGCACAGGATATAAATTATGTAAAGTTCATATAAATGATTTCAATCTATAGAACTTTATTTACATGTTGTGTTCAAAAACATTATCCTTATTTAAGAGGAGAACTGTCTGCCACTATTGAACAGAATTCAATGTAAGAAAGAACCTTCAAAAAATTACCAAGCTTAATTAGACCACAAAATATCCAGAGAATTACACATTCACAATGCTGCCCCCACAGATGGGAGCCTGGCCTCAGAACACTGTCAGTATTCTCAAGTAGAAAATAAGAAAGTTACCACTTAAAAATAATTCTTATGCTTCTGATCAAAATGGCACTGTAAATTCATACTTGAGATATCCAATCTGCTCAAAACACAATTATACATAAAATATAAATTAAGAAATTAAAAAGAAATAGTGGGCTCAAAATTGAGAATAACATGTCTGTGGACAAGAAATGCAAACAAGTCGAGCCAGAGTGTGTGTGCAATGAGCTCTGGGTGGAGAAGCAGGCAGAGTCAAGCAGGATTTGGCCCACGTAGGGTTATAGAGACTTAACATGCTCTACTGCCCAGGTGAGCTGACAAAATCCTCCATCAAAGGCTGCAAGCACAGGGCCAAACAAGCTCTAGACCTACAGTGGTAGGCTACTGGCCTCATCAAATCCTTATCCTCCATTTACATCCCAGTGGAGGGACTTGGTCAACTACTTATCTTAAATACCATTCCGTTCACCAATGAAAAATTACCTCTAACATCTTTTATTCTAATTAACACACCCACTGGTGCAGATTGAGAGAGCAGTATCTGATGCACTGGTTGCCTCTGGAGTATAGAATCTTGATTAGGGGCTTTCAAATGTTAACTAACTACCCCTAGAGTATGCATTCTTGATTAAGGTACTTCAAATGTCAACTAAGCACCCCTAAGGTGTAGATTAAATTACACCCCACTCCTGAAAGGAGACTGCCAAAAACTGTTGCCAGCTGCTACGTGGGGCGATCATTTACATTGAGCTAGGAGATTTTACAGCCTCAGCACAGGGATAGTTTCAATTCAGCGGGATGGAACCTCACACTGCAGTGAGTTTTGAAAACACAATGAATGTACACTGATCCTTCCATAGTGAAACTGGACTAAGGGGGAAATGACGGCATGTTTGATTGGGGAGAATGTAGAGTGGAATTCTCTATTAGGATAAAAACAAACAAAACTAACATCTATTGAATCAATTTTCCTTGGGACAATACTTAATGTGCATTGTATCACCTAGAGCAAGGAGGATGCACCTTTGTAGGTCAAGGAGTAGCAACCAATAGAGAAGAGGCTACTAGAAATATAACAGGGACACAGGATAAAAGACAAGGAACAGATGAATAAATTGACAGTTTATATTAATATTCCCTAAAATGTACTAGACTGTGGTAGTTGTTAATGTATGAGTTTGTAAGTTCAATTGCCCAGGGAGATAGTATGTAGAAAGAACAAGAACTCGGCATCACTTTAGATTTAATTATCATGTCTACCACTTTCTAGTTGTGGGATGTCTCTCAAGTTATTAAATCTTGCTGGACCTCAATTTCTTCATCTGTAAAGTGGAGATAACATTATCAATAGAATTGTCCCTATTAATGAGATAATATGACATCAAGACAAACTCCCAAAAGTAAAAAAATGTATTTTTAAAAATTCTAGCTTTAGGAACTCCAGGATTGCTGAAGACAAGGGTGGTGGCTTAGATCCCCATTTCTCAACATTTCCTCCGAAACCAACATAGAACAACAAGAAGAATAAAACTCATAAAAACTATGCCTTCGGGATAACCTAAAGATAGAAATTGCCCCAAATTCAAAATAACTGTAAATAAAAATAAGAAAAAAAACCCCACCTAATCCCAGGAAATAATATCTCATGCTCCTGCCCCACCCCTGCTTTGCCACAAGGCTTTGTTATAAGCAAAGGCAGACTGTGAAAAACTATGATGAAGAGATTAATTACAAGGGAGTTAGTGATGAGCCTAAGATTGATCTAAAACCATCAGTTTTAGAAAGACAAAGTCCACCCTAAGTTTCAAAACACTAAAAAAGTATCCAAGCAGATCACAGCATGGACTATAGGGACTTAAAAGCAGACACAATTTGAAAGAGCAGTGTTTGAAAATACACAGCCCCTGAGAGAGAAATAAGACAGAAAGGAAGAGATAAATCCCCTTTGGCTATTGGATGATGAAGGGAGAAAGAAGCAAAAAGAGAAACAGGAGAGTCAAAATTCAGAGAACAAACAAGCTTCCCCCTCTGCCAAAACAAAAAGTCAGCTGAAGTATCTGGAATTTGCTATAATAACAGAAGAGGGAGCCAATGAGCTAGGAATCCTACAAAACACCCCAATATCATAAAAATAAACAGAAAAAACAATGAACACATTCTCATTAGAGTACTACCAAAAGAAAAAAAAAAAAAAACCCAACACACATCAACAGAGGAAAATTTCATCCAATAGAACAACCATGAAGGACAAGAAAACTAGAAAATGACACTCCAGGTGGAATTAATATACTCAAACAAGAATTTGGGAATATGAAAAGCCACCTTGAGTCAAAAATCCAAAAATTATGACAGACATGGACAATCAAAAGCAAAGTGTGAAAAGAAAACTTACCAAACTCAGGAAAGAAATGGAAGAAAAAGACAAAATTATCTCAGATATGAAGAATAAAATACAAAATACCTATGGCAGAATAAACTGAAATGAATAATTTATAAAGGATACTGAGGAAATGCAGGGAACCAAAGTAGAGGATAAAGCGGACATAAAAAAAAAAAGAAGAAGAAGAAATGAAAAGACAGAAGACAAAGTAGTAGAAATGGAAGACAGGAGAAGAAAAAATAACAGTGATAAAGAGGGAAAGCAAACAACAGAACACTTAAAATTGTAAACCAAGAAAACTTAGGAAAAATTAAAAAAATAACGAATGTACAAAATGAAACAATAGCCCATTGGGTATCTTGGAAAATTAACGCCAAAAAAAAAAAAAAAATCAAAACTTCAAGACATAGCCTACTAAAACTATTAAGTTCCTAAGATTAAAAAATCCTTAAGGCCTACCGAATCAAGGAACTTACAGGGGAAAAAAAAATTAGACATCAGAATTTTTCTAAAGCTCTCAAAGGAAAACAACAATAAAATAGCATTTTGTAAAAATAATTCAATAATTGAAAGTGTAAACCAAAGAATTCATATCCCCAAGTTGTCCTTTAAGTATCAAGGCTACAGGGAAAGGAAAAAAAAAAAGTTTTCAAATAAAGGAACTCTGCACCCATGACCACTTCTTGAGGAATTTTTTAGGTAATGAACTTCATCCAATCAAGAGATGACTAGGAAACTTCAACAAAAAGTCTAATGAAGAACATTTAGAATATTTAAATGTAGATTTAATACAAAAACAAAAGTGTGGAAGACAACTAAGCAAAAGTAGTATGTTGTGAAAAAAGTAAAAGTATGCAACTAAAAAAATGGCATTAGAGAGAGAAAGAGGAAAATAGAGTGAGGTTATTGTCTGTTATCTAGGCAATAGATGGGAATTAAAGGATAACCAATAAAAATAGAGAAATCTGAGAGTAAAGGTTTAACAAAAAAAAAAGGCTAAGAGCATTTTTTAAAGGTATACATTAAAAGACAACCACCAGGGGATAAAAACTGTCCTAAACAAAAAAATTCTGCATAAGTTAAAGAGCAAAGAACACACATCTCAGAGAGAAAAAAACATAGCATACATAATACACATATTTACAAAATACTATGATACAGTTGAGAGAGAAGACATCAGTCATATCAATATATATCAATGGATTCAACTCATCTATTAAAAAAAAATTTTCAATTTGGCTTACAAAGCAAGGCCAAACTATATATGCTGTACACATATTAAAGCTAATTTAGAAAGGCTAAAAATATAGAATGAACAGTATGCCAGTCAAAAAGCATTAACCATGGCAATGAAAGGCATTTTCTAATGCCAAAAGGCACAATTCACAACGAAACTACAACACTCATGACTATTCCTATACCAAAAAACAGAAATCACTGTTTTTAAACAAAAACTATAGGTGATGGAAACAGACATAGAAGAAAAACACTAAAAATAAGAATGGAGATAGACCTAAACAACATAATTAAATAAGGTGAATTTCATGAATATATATCAAACTCTACACCTGATAACAGAAAATGCATCTTCTTCTCAGGTACCCCTGGGATATTTAAAAAAAAAAAAATTGATAATATATTAAGTCACAAAGAAAATGTCATAAGTTATATAAAGCAGAAATATTACAAGCAACACTGAATTCAACACAATAAAGCTAGAAAATATTAAAAACAAAACAAACACAAAAGACCTTTTCATCTTTAAATTTAAAATTCTTTTATTGAAAACACTTGGATGAAAGGGGAAATGAAAACTGAAATAAATTTTTGTAAATGATAAGAGTCTATGGGATACATTTAAAGCAGTAACGAGAGAACACTTCATATCACTAAACAATTTTATCAGTAAAAATGAAAGAATTAAAATACATGATTTCAATCTCTCGTGCAGGAAAAAAATAAACCAAAATAAAGCATGAAGAAGGAAAGAATAAAGATAGAAGTAGAAAATAATGAGGTAGAGGACAGAGAAACAATAGACCTAATCAATAAATCAAAATCCTGGTTATTTCTTGGGAGAAAAAAAAACCTAACATAATAGACAAACCATTAGCTACTTTGATCAAGAAGAAAAGGGAGACAGCACAAATTAAAGATAAATGACAAAAAGGAAACCAAAGAAAATTTCAAAAACATAAAAATATACTTTATACTCTATGTAAATAAAACTGAATAAATGAAATTAATCATTTCCTAGAGAAATACAGATTATTACAATTGATCCCACTAGAAACAATGTTTAAAGATAACAATTTACATTGATGAAACCGAAAATTATTAAAGAATGAAAGTAAAAATATTAAAAAGTACCAGATCCAAAAGGTTCCACAGGGAAATTCCTAAATCTTCAAACACCAGATAATTCCAATGCTCCATCAATTGTTCCAGAGCATTGAAAATGAAGAAAAACGTCCTAATTCCTTTTATGAAGCAAATTATTACACTGAAACCAAAATCTAGTACGATTTGAATCATGGGCCATTATTACTCATGAACATCCATGCAAAAATCCTAAATAAAATATTAGCAAACAGAATTCAAAACTACATAGAGAAATTTTTTAAAAATGCATTAACGTATATTAATAGATTAAAAATAAAATTTAAAAATGGATAAAAGATGAACAAGTCAGCCCTCCTTATCTGCGAGTTCCACATCCACAGATTCAACCAACCATGGATAGAAAATATTGGGGGGAAAATAAATTCCAAGAAGTTCCCAAAAGCAAAACTTGAATTTAGATGCATGCTGGCAACTATTTACATAGGATTTACACGGTATCTACAACTATTTACATAGCCTTTACAATATATTAGGTATTATAAATAGTCTCGAAATGATTTAAAGTATACGAGAGAATGTACATAGGTTATATGCAAATTCATTTTATATTAGGAACTTGATCATCCAAGGATTTTGGTGTCCTCAGGGGGTCCTGGAACCAATCCCCTGCAGATACCAAGGGATGACTGTAATGATAATTCACAAAAAAATTATAAAAATGGATCTTAAATATAAGAAAAATTGTTCAAACTCTTAGAGAAATGCAAATTACACAATATTGTGATAACCATTTTCACCTGTCAAACTGGCAAAAATTTTAAAATATGGCCATACATTCTGTTGGCAAAGCTGTGGGGAAAACAATCACTCTCACACACTGGTAGTGGGAATGCAAACTGGTACAACTCTTCTGAAGAATTGTCAATACCTTAAAAAACTACATATGGGCTTATCTTTTCACTTAGCTATCCCTCTTCTAGATAGTTACCCTAATGATATACCTCCAACAATATGAAAATACATAGTCATGCATCATTGCTTGTAATGGCAAAATATTAAAAACAACCTACATATCCATACATAAGAGACTAACTGAACTATGGTAAATCAACACAATGGAGTACTATGCAAGTGTAAAAAAAAAAATCTTTATGAACTAATGTGGAGTGATTTCCAGGATATATTATAAAGTGAAGAAAAGCAAAGTTTAAGAGAGTATCCTATCCTTAATGGAAGAAAGAGAGGTAGAAGAAAAGATACATATATCTTCTTTTTTGTGCAAAAAAACACAAGAAGGATAAACCAGAAACTAATGAGATTGATTAACTATACAGAATGGGTAGAAACAGAACAGAAGGAATAGGAGACTTGGGAATAGGATAAAAGAGAAAGGCAGGTGACAAGTCAGCATATCTGTTTATATAATTCTGACACTTAGAACATAATAATGTTTCATATGCCACCCCCAAATAAATAAATGGAAATCAACCAGGATCTGGGGGGAAACAAATAAAATACAAATATCAATAGTAAGAAATGAATCTAAGTGTATTACAAATAAATAACCATACTGAATGAATTAGGGAAGAAAAGAACTAGCCTAAGTAACTTTGAATTTTGTCTGTTTTGACCACGTACCAGAAGCCTTGCTGTATGCAAATAGAACTGTACACAAATACTGTACTCAAATTAATAAATCTGATTTTCACTGGGACATGAGTTGTTTTTCATGGGTTAGCAATCCTGAGACTGTATTATGTGTATACTAGGATTGTGCAAATAAATAAAAAAGAAGTGTACACACACACAAACATGAATTTATTTATTTATTTATTTCCTAGTTCTGTCATCTAAGAGGGACTACAGTAATGACACATCAGTAGCAATGACCACAACTAGAACACAGATCTTGGTTACTAGGTATCATTCACTTATAAAAGAAACCAGAGCTCATTAGAGAAATGGTTAATTCCAAGGCTAGGATAGGGAAAGTAAAAGTGAGCCTGAAATGTCTTGAGCTAACAGAATGTAAGGAAGTCTCCAACAAATGATGGTGGCAAATTGGAAGGACACAGGAAGCAAGCTGAATGAGCTACCAGTGGCCAAATCTGGGACAAATAAAGCAACAAAATAATGATGGCAACTGATTATAACTCACAGAACAAGATAAATATCCATGAATTCTTACTGATGTAATTAATGAATAAATAAATGCAGAAGTGGTAGTTCTTCATCACAGGAATTTCCAAATAGTAAATGTATAAAGAATGACAGAAGAAAACTACAACTTGGCCAAAGACCTAATAATTGCTTCAGGCAAGAATCATAGCTTGGAACATGTACTGCATTTGAAAGAAGAAAGAATAGATGGTTGAGATTTTTTAAAATATCTCTATAGCACAGTAGGTACCAAAAGAGAAAAAAATAGCATCTATAGCTTCCCACGCAGTGTAAGAGTAAATAACTGGTCAAAAATGAAGAGTAAACATTACACTGAATGGTGACATTTTAGAGGCATTTCCATTAAAGGCAAGACCCACTATTGCCTCTGCTATTCAACTTTGTACTGCAGGTTTTCCTGCTACGGAAAAATTAACAGAGAGAAAAGGAAGGGGGGAAAAGTAACTTACATTTTTAAGAAATAAAGACAAAATTGTCCTCACCTAAGACATTATAACTGCTTACATACAAAATCCAGGAAGATATACAAATATATTTTTCAAATATACTCTTCTAATTTAAAAAAAAAAATTCAGCAAAATTGCTAGGAAAAAAAAGATGAACAGGAAAAAAAATTCAAACTTTTCAGAAGTACAACCAAACAAAACATAGCAGAAAAAAATACCATTTCAATAACAACAAAAAATATAAGGTACTTAGGAATACATCTAACAAAAGATGAGCAAGATACTTATGGATCTAAAGAATTAAATGAAGTTCATAGATGGGAAGACAATAAAAGACACAAATTCTCTCAAATTACTATATAAATTAAATTCCAATCAAAATTCCAACAGAGTTTTTAATAGAACTTAACATTCTGATTCTAAATTGCATACATATGCAAGGGTAAAGGGCAAAGGGACTTCCCTTGTGGTCCAGTGGTTAAGACTCCATGCTCCCAATGCAGTGGGCCTGGGTTCAATCCCTGGTCAGGGAACTAGAACCCGCATGCCGCAACTAAAGGAGCTTGTGACTAAGAAAGATCCTGCATGCCATAACTAAAAAAGATCCCACATGCCGCAAAGATCCCGTGTGCCGCAACTAAGACCCAGCACAGCCAAATAAATATTTTTTTAAATATATATATATATTTTAAAAAAAGAGTAAATGGCCAAGAATAGCCTAGATAATTTTGAAGACAAGGAAAATGGGAATACTTCCCTTGTCAGTCATCAAAATAAATAATAAAGCTATCAATATCAAAACAGTATGGTCTCAGTACAAAGATAGACAACAGTGAAGTGAAACAAAGACTCTGAAAACCCACATATATAGAAATACGATAGAAGTAGTGCAAAAAATCAGTGGGACTGTGTATTGTCTTCGTAAGTTTTCTACAAATTGAAAACTATTTTTAAACAAAAAGCCTATTTAAAAAAATTTTTTTAAGTCAGTAGGGGAAGGATGGACTACCAGTAAATGCTGGAATAATGGCTATGTGTAAAAAATTCAGTTCCTCATAAAATAAGTAAAAACAAATCCAAAAGCTTAAGAGACCAAAGAGACCTGTAAAATATTAAGACAGATAAATACTTTTTCATGAAATCATAGTAGGAAAAGATTTCTTAAGACAGAAGGAATACAAATTATAAAGAAAAATACTGATATATTTTATTTTAATGTAGTTAAATTTAAAACATTTGTAGAACAAATAAAAACAAAGATAATCTATAACTAGGAGATACCTGCAAGCAACTCACAGTAAAATTATTAGCATCCCCTTGGCTTTTTTACATTTTAAGGAAGAAAAGAAATGGTATAATAAAAGACTGTGCTAACAATAGACAATTCACAAAAGAGACCATCAGAAACCATTAGACCATTAGAAACCAGAGAAATGCAATCTAAAATTTAAAAAATAAAAACACAAAACCTGTCACATTTACAGAAATCAATTTGTAAAAATTAAAGTCTAACAAAGCCAATTTTAACAGCAAGAAGTAGAGAAACAAAAGCTCATGCACTGCTTGGAGAATTCTACATTGGTATAACTACTTTAAAAACCAATTGCAAGTAGGGGCTTCCCTGGTGGCACAGTGGTTGAGGGTCTGCCTGCCAATGTGGGGGACACAGGTTTGAGCCCTGGTCTGGGGGGATCCCACATGCCGCGGAGCAACTGGGCCCGTGCGCCAGGACTGCTGAGCCTGCGTGTCTGGAGCCTGTGCTCCGCAACAAGAGAGGCCGCGACAGTGAGAGGCCCACGCACCGCGATGAAGAGTGGCCCCCGCTCGCCGCAACTGGAGAAAGCCCTCGCACAGAAACGAAGACCCAACACAGCCAAAAATAAATAAATTAATTAATTTAAAAAGTGTTTAAAAAAAATCAATTGCAAGTAAACTTTAAAAGGCACAACATTCTTATCCATACACACACATGCACCCTAAGAGCAAGGCTTCCCCACCTTCTGGGCATCATGGCACATATAGAAAATAATAGTGCTTCTATAGCACAGCTAGGGTATATGAAGGTGGCTGCATGTGGCTAGAAAGGACTTGCTGAGGGATTCTGACTGCCCCAACTGGCTATTCCAAAGGCTGAAATGTTTATCTTAGATATACTATAAACCATTCCAGGGGTTGGGAAACTCTGTCCTAGATAAATATGTACAAGAATCTTCATTGCTGTAAGGTTCCCAATAATGAAAAACAAGAAACAACTTATACCTTGTCTATCTATAACAGAATGAATAAAGTATGATCTAGTTATATAATAAAATACTATGACAGTAGTAAAATTAATAAACTAAAGTTATAGCACATGAGAAAATCCAAAAATACAATGTTGAATGAAACACTCCAGTAGTAGAATGATACATATTGTACTATATAATTATAAGTTAATTAAGTGATTATATAATTAAAATTAAGTAAATAAGTAAATTAATTTACTTAAGCCTTAAAATATTCAAAGGACAATACAGTTTGCATGTATAAACATAAAATTTATATACCAATATAAATATATATAAACTACGTGCATTGTTTCTATTTGACAAATGCCCAAAATATGTACACATATACATACATACACATAGTAAAAGTATGAAAACATACAGGAAAAAGATACAGAACAATTTCAAAATAGCAGCTAACCTCTGGGGTAGAAGGGAGAGGAAAGAATTGGGAAAGAAGTCATGAATTCATGGGAGCTGCAATTACATGTGTAATGTTTTATTTTTTCAAAAAAGAATCTGGAGCAAATACAGAAAAATAGTAAGATTTATTAATCTAGTGGGAAGTACACAGGTGATGGTTATATTGACCTCTGATGCATGAATAATGTAATATTCATATTTTATAATACATATTGATTATAAATATTTTAATAAATACAGAATACAGGTACACCTTGTTTTATTGTGCTTCATTTTATTGTGCTTTGCAGATATTGCATTTTTTACAAATTGAAGGTTTGCAGCAAGCTTGAGTCAAGCAAGTCTATCAGCGCCATTTTTCCAACAGCATTTGCTCACTCTGTCACATTTTGGTAATTCTCACAATTTGTCTAAACTTTTTCATTATTATTATTATATTTGTTACGGTGATCAGTGATCTCTGATGTAACTACTGTAACTGTTTTGGGATGCCACAAACCACACCCAAGTAAGATGGAAAACTTAATGGATAAATATTGTGTGTGTTCTGACTGCTCCACTGACTGGCTGTTCCCCTCTCCTCAGGCCTCCCTATACCCAGGGACACAACAATATTGAAATTAGGCCAATTAATAACCCTACAATGGCCTCTAAGTGTTCAAGTGAAAGGAAGAGTCAGTCAATAGGGCAAACTTCATTGCTGTCTTATTTTAAGAAATTGTCACAGCCTTCCCAGCCTTCAGCAACTACCACCTGATGATCAGTCAGCAGCCATCAACTCCAAGGCAAGACCCTCCACCTTTTTACTTCAGTAAAAAGATTACAACTCATGAAGGCTAAGATGATGGCTAGCATCTTTTAGCAATAAAGTGTTTTTTAATTAAGGTATGTATATACATTGTTTTTTTAGACATAGTGCTATTGCATACTTAATAGACTACAGTATAGTGTAAACATAACTTTTACATGCACAGTGAAACCAAAAACTTCCTGTGACTCACTTCATTGTGGTGGTCTGGAACCAAACCCACACAACCTCTGAGGTATACCTGTATTTATATTCTGTATTTTTTCCTGTTTGTTTTCATACTTTTACTGTGCATACATATGTATATGTGTATATAGGCTGTACATGTGTAAATACAGACTATATATATTGTTTCTATATATTGATCCATATGTCTGTTTTTGTCCCAATACCACACTGTTTTGATTACTGTAGCTTTGTAGTATTGTCTGAAGTCAGGGAGGGTTACGCCTCCTGCTTTGTTCTTTTTCCTCAGATTTACTTTGGCAATTCTGGGTCTATATGTTTATATATGTGTATATGTTATACAGAATTTATTCATATTTATAAACTATATTATTAAATACATTTTTATATATTAAAAATTAATATTTTTCACAAAATAAACTCTGGTCTTGCTTCATTTTTACATTTAGAAACATTTGAACTATTAGTTCTATTTTGTCTCCCTTGTATATATTCCTCAACTCTACTTTTGACCAATCATAGAAGTCAAAGATACTTAATAAGAGCAAATGCAAGAATACTTCAGAAACAGTTGATTTAAAATAGTAAGGGAGGGGACTTCCCTGGTGGCGCAGTGGTTAAGAATCTGCCTGCCGGGCTTCCCTGGTGGCGCAGTGGTTGAGAATCTGCCTGCCAATGCAGGGGACACGGGTTCGAGCCCTGGTCTGGGAAGATCCCATATGCCGCGGAGCAACTAGGCCCGTGAGCCACAATTACTGAGCCTGCGTGTCTGGAGCCTGTGCTCCGCAACAAGAGAGGCCGCGATAGTGAGAGGCCCATGCACCGCGATGAAGAGTGGCCCCTGCTTGCCACAACTAGAGAAAGCCCTCGCACAAAAACAAAGACCCAACACAGCCATAAATAAATTAATTAATTAATTAAAAAACAAAAAAGAATATGATAGTCCATAAATATTTTAAAAAAAAAAAAAGAATCTGCCTGCCAATTCAGGGGACATGGGTTTGAGCCCTGGTCCAGGAAGATCCCACATGCAGCAGAGCAACTAAGCCCATGAGTCAAAACTACTGAGCCTGAGCTCTAGAGCCCGTGAGCCACAACTACTGAGCCTGCCTGCCGCAACTACTGAAGCCCGTGTGCCTAGAGCCCATGCTCCATTACAAGAGAAGCCACCGCAGTGAGAAGCCCGCGCACCACAACGAAGAGTAGCCCCTGCTTGCCACAACTAGAGAAAGCCCACACGCAGTAACAAAGACCCAATGCAGCCAAAAATAAATAAATTAATTAATAAAAAAAAAAATACCAAGGGAGGTCTTGTCCTGAGGACAGAAGTAACTCAAAGGGTGTCAAGATTCTGGAGAATCAGATCCTCACTATTCTAGACATTTGAGTTCCAAAAAGAGAAACTTCATCTCCTTTTATGTTAGGATTCATAGCTCCCAACACATGTGAAGAGAATTTTTACAATATCAGACCCAAAATTCTTAAGATAAATATCAAGTCTCAGAACAAGGTTTGATGAAATAAAACACACATCAAGAAAACAGCAGCAAAAGAAAAAAAAAAATCATTTCATTTGTGATCTCTTTAAGTTTTATTGCTTAACCTATGCTGGTTCCAGAAAGAAAGGGAGTAAGAAGTCCAATTTCATTATAGTTATATTCACAGCAATCCCAGCAGAAGGGTGAATAAAATGAATAAAGAAGCCACAATGAAATGCCTGTGTACCTTGGGAGTAATTGCTCAGTCAAAATGTTCCAAAGGCAATTTGCCAAATAAAAAGACATACTTGGAATCCAAAAGCTTAAACCAACATCTTACTGTAATTATTGGCTTTTCTCCACACTTCGCCCATCCTTCTACTTAAGTTATAGTTGAATTACTGTTTCTAAATTAGACTTTAGTTTCCCTGTATATTACTAAATACCGTGACTGATGAGAATAATAGAAAAAAGGCTTGCAAAATACATCTTTTACATATTCAGAGTGAGGACAGCATGAGGCCAGCCTCCAACAATTACAATCTTGGTTGAACCTGGACCAATCACTCAACCTCCCTGGATTCAGTTTCCATATTTGTAAAATGAGTTTTAAAAATAACACTTGATTAACTGGAGTATAAGCAGTTTTTCATATATTTACTAGCATAGTTGTCCTCTTATGCAAACTGCCTGTTCATATTTTTGCCTATTTTTCTACTTGCTTGTTTCATTGATTTATAGGGATTCTTTATATATTCTGAATACTTAACGTCTGTCAGATAAATGCCAATCTTTCCATGTATATAGACTCTTCTGTGAATTGCACATTATTTGCCCAGTTCTTTATTATGCCATTGCTTTTCTTCATTATTATGTAAGAAAATTAAGTGGATGCTAATCATTTTCCTCTTAATGGGTTGCTTGCTTCTGCCAATCTGTGCCTTGATTTTGCATTTTGTAATTAAATGTTTTATTTTTTAATTAGATGATGCATAGACATATATAATTCCATACAACTTTTAGGATAACTTAAACACCTGATAATACACTTAAATGTCATATAAATATAATAATCTTAATGATAATGACAACAGTACCTGTCCCAACTACCTTGTAGGACTGCTGCATCAGTTGAATAATAACGTATCTTGCAAGGTATAACATGTAAACTATGATAAGAACACCTCTCAGGGACTTCCCTGGTGGCCCAGTGATTAAGAATCTGCCCGCCAATGCAGGGGACATGGGTTCGAGCCCTGGTCCAGGAAGATCCCACATGCCGCGGAGCAACTAAGCCCATGTGCCACAACTACTGAAGCCCGCGCGCCTAGAGCCCATGCTCCGCAACAAGAGAACCCACCACAATGAGAAGCCTGCGCACCGCAACGAAGAGTAGCCCCCACTCGCCGCAACGAAGAGTAGCCCCCACTCGCCGCAACTAGAGAAAGCCCGCGCACAGCAATCAAGACCCAACGCAGCCAAAAATAAAATTAAAAATAAAATTAAAAGAAAAAAAGAACACCTCTCATAGAAAAGTCACTCACAACTCTAACTCTAAGTAAGACATCTGAAAAACGACTCATTCACAAGCCATCAAAATTCTCATTTAATTAATAATAATCTGAAAGTTTTCAGGAATCACCTCTAACTTTAATTTATGGCACCCCGATGGGAGATCCATTCTACCCAGGGATTCCCTATTGCAACTTCCTCCATAAAAATGTCAGTTCTAATGGATTACACCCTCAATCCTACTATTTCACAAGATGAGAGAGGAGCTTTAAGAGCCTATGTTAAATTCCCTGCTGAAAATGACTATTACTTTCTAGGCTGACTTGCAGAGCACTTCACAAATAGACTCCCGGGACTTACTGTTCATTATTAAGAATAAGACAAAATTTCTGTCCTTTATTATAGTATATTTCTTCAACCCCACACTTTTATATTTACTTAGTAACAGCTTATGCAGTTCTCTACATAATTTACATCTTCCTCATTTATACAATCCCCTTTAATAATGTGACCCGGATTAATATAGTCCTAAAAACTAGAACTGCAAAGACTTCACACATAATTTCAAGAAAGTCAAATTTTTATACATTGGCTCCTAAAAATAACTTAAGTCAGAAGATAGGTAGTGCAGAGTGTGACAAGCAGAATAATGGTCCCTGAAAGAAATCCATGTCCTAATACCCAGAGTCTGTGAATATGCTGCTTTACATGGCAAAGGAGACTTTGCACGTGTGATTAAGGTTAAGGACCTTGAGATGTGGAAAGGATCTTGGATTATCCAGGTGGGAATCAATTTAATCACATGGGCCCATAAGAGAGGAAGAAGGAAGCAGAAGAGTGGGTCCGAGAGATGTGAGGTGGGAAGGATGTGACTCGAGTAAGATGTGACCCACCATCCCTGGTTTTGAAGATGGAGGAAGGGAGCCACAAGTCAAGGAAAGCAAGAGCCTCTAGGAGCAGGAAAAGGCAAGGAAATGGATTCTCCTGTAGAACCTCTGGTAGGAACATAGCCCTGCCCACAGCCTTCATTTTAGCCCAATGAGACACATGTCGGACTTCCTACGGACTTCAACCGTAAGATGATCAATGTATGTTGTAATTTGTTGCGGCAGCAATAGAAAACTAATACCTAGTTTTTGGTTGTTGTTTTTTTTAAGATTTTTTTTTGATGTGGACCATTTTTAAAGTCTTCATTGAATGTGTTACAATATTGCTTCTGTTTTATGTTTTGGTTTTTTGGCCACGAGGCATGTGGGATCTTAGCTCCCCGACCACGGATCGAACCCGCTCTCCCTGTACTAGAAGGCAGAGTATTAACCACTGGAACGCCAGGGAAGTCCCAAAATACCTTATTTTCAGGAAAAAAAAACTTAGCATACTCTGGAACCCAGCTCCTGATTTGAAATCACAGCACTACTATTTGTCAGCTGTGTCAACTTAAACCCATTATTAACCACCCTTAGTCTTTTTCTTACCTGTAAAATGGGGCTAATAGTGCCTCTCTCATAAGATCGCTAAAGGACTGAATGAGTTAATTCATGTAAAGCACTTATTTCTACTGTTTCACAGATAGAAGGTACTAAACACATCTTAACTACTGCTACTATTGACTTTAATCAATAATAATTTAATTACCTTCTTTTTCAGTCACCCCCCAGAAAAATCAAGAGATCGACAGTCTTCCAAACAGTCAAGGAAATGAGCTTTTCTAAAAAGAAAGGTTTGTGCACATATCTACAAGCCGTCTCCATAATGGTCCCAAGCTCCACTCATCTATCACACAGTTCTTCCAGAGTCATTCCCAAGAACAAAGGGACAGACTACTGAAGTCGAAGTGTCACTATGAACTCCACTCAGTGATAAAGGCTATCTACAGGGCCTGACAGGAAAAGTGTGCAAAGAGGAAGAGCTGTCTTATTAAAAATAATAGATGTTGCAAAATTAGTTTCTACTGAAGTTTGCCATCACTGGCATTTTCTTCAGCTTATTTGGTATTTATATTTTTCATTTTCAAAATGCCTGACCCATCATCTCTTCATGAACAATTAAAATTTTTATTTCACTTGGCCATTGACTCAGCAACATTTATGTAAATTGATATAACCAGGCTAAGCAATAATTCACATTATAAAAACACAAAGATCTAACAATTGGTAATTTCCACAAAAGGTAGAGGTAAAATACAAATCAAAAGTATAAATGCATTTTCTATTTCATAATTCCACACTCTATAACAGCTCAAAGCAGTGTCAAAATTCAAAGAACAGCAATATTACACCAGAAAGGGGGAGAAAAGAAAACCTGTTAATTCCAGGAAGAAGCTTGAGTACAAACCTTTGTAAAGTGTCATAATAAAAATACGTGTTTGGGTTTTAGAAAAAAAAAAACAGTAACTAAGACTAATAGAAAAATGTATTATAAAGCAATTCCTATACTTTTCCTACAGTAAAAGCAATACTCTTCAAGATTCCAAGCCTAAATAACCCTAAATTTTAATTAAATTATATTTTATAAAGTAATTAAATATGCCCCAGCAACAATATATTGTTAGGCTCTCAAAAGAAACACTTTCAATTAGTTGCACAAAACACATTGACTGAATCCAAATGATTTTTCTACCTCTTCATCATTTCAAGCTCTATAGGACTATAGAACTAGTAAGAACTAAGTTTTATCTGAAAAGCCAATGATAATCAACATTACTATTTTCTTTAAAAGGCATTGAGAACTTTAGCTGTCACACAAAGGCAACTGTGGGACAGCCCACAAAAAACATCCTGTCACCTTCTCCCTAGCCCAAAGCTGCAACATCAGGGCAGGTGTTTGCAGAGGCCCAGAAGGTCTGAATCCAGCTGAGCTGAACCTTCTGACGGGGCAGATCTGAGCCACTCCCGAAGAATTCCCTTAAATCTTTGCATCCCTATTCAAAGTACGGCTTCCCTCCCCCAACTTTAAATATAGGCAAAAATGGCTCTCCTTTGTCTTATTCGACACAATATTAGGTTGCGCAGGAAGAAACAAGATTAGTTTGTGGATATGTCCTCAAAGCGCATTGTGTGTGTCCGCGCATGCACACACACGCACGCAGGCGCATGTAGACGGGGAGAGGCCACTGGAAGATACAAGGAATCAAGATACAGGGCAGGGGTCACACACTCAAAAGCTCTCACGGACCAGACAAGGAATGTACTATGTGCAGCAGCTGGGTAAAAGCTAACAGGATCAACAGAAGTTATAGCAAAACATCAAAACAAAAAGCGTATGCTCCATCAAAAAGCATGCAAATTCAACTTCAGAAAAACAAGCAGTGCTGGTCACACAAAACACAGCTGGAGTCAGCAGACAGGCCAGCTTCAGCTGCCAGTTTTTAAAACTGATAATGCAATAGGCCCAACCAATCATCTTCTATCTTCTTCCTTCTGAGGGCGGCAAAGGGCTGATCACAGGCTCCAAGGCAGTAACCTCAGGCCCTCCCCACCCTGGCCCCGCAGGCTTCCCCAGGCCTGGGCCCAGGAACCGCAGCCCACGACAGGCTTCCCCAGGCCTGGGCCCAGGAACCGCAGCCCACAACAGGCTTCCCCAGGCCTGGGCCCAGGAACCGCAGCCCACCAAAAAGAAGTTGAGTGGCTGAAGAATTAAATACTTACCACTTGAGCTTCCAGGAGTAGAATACTGAGAGGTATCGAGGAATTTTCGAGGAGTAGGAACGTTTGTAACATCAAGCAGAGGAACAGGAGAAGTATCTTTCACGAGGGAGCTGAAGGGGGAAAGTAGCAGTAGTTACTTAGCACTTTCTCCAAAATCAACTTAAGTCCCACGACATGCCCATCCTTTATTGCTTTGCTTCTGTCATGAACCCTCTTTATACTCTGACTTCAAATATCTCAAGTCTATTTCAAGTAAAGTGGTGGTCACAGACAGGGGAATAAAAATGTATTTGAAGGATTCCAAATATCAACATTTACATTTTCATCATTTTTATTGCAATACTAGGTTAAAAAAAATAGTTTAAGTATATTCTGATCATCTGGATGACCACCTTATAACCAAATTCTGCCACACAACTTCAGTACCCCCTTTGTTTCTATATTAAAATTAATTTATCAGCAAAGAAAGATCAAATAACACCTTATCATGATAACTGAATGAAAGTTTAAGTAGTTAAGCCTAGATTAACTTGTGTTTTTCAAGCTGGACCTTTTTTTTTTTTTTTTTGACATATACTGGGAGTTCACTGCACTTAGTTTCCTTTAAAAAAAAAAGATTCATAAATTTCATCAAGTTGAGAATCGGGTTTATAAAAGATGATTTAAGGAATCGTAAACAGGTTAATTCAGTATTTGATTACCCATTTCACCTTTTCCAAAAAGGCCTAGCAACTCATCTTAATAATTAACTTTGGAGTCTCCAAAATAAACACATTAATTTTAAATGACACAAAG
The DNA here is from genome assembly GCF_028564815.1 of Eubalaena glacialis. Classification (NCBI taxonomy): domain Eukaryota; kingdom Metazoa; phylum Chordata; class Mammalia; order Artiodactyla; family Balaenidae; genus Eubalaena; species Eubalaena glacialis. The sequence goes on along the minus strand of NC_083723.1, from coordinate 109,097,529 downwards.
ACTATAAAGAACAAATTTTCAAGATAATTCCCATTTACAGGCATCTGTTAAGTCCAAGAACGTAGGCAGTGCCAAGGCAAATAACACCTGTGCCCTACCCTGAAGAAACTGAATCCAATCACACTGCATCTCCAACAGAAAAGCTTCTCTAACTCATGTTCCAAGGATAGACAGGCCAAAGCCATAGTTCTCACCTCCTTCCAGTACCAATAACATCACCAGTAAGAGTGGCTACCACGGAAGTGATTCTCAAAGTGGGCTGTAAAGGGAGGGCAGACAGAGGGGAGCAGGAACAAGACTACACCTTCAAGAAACCTTCCCCCAAATGGGAGAAAAAAAATGTGTGGAAGTTTGAACACTGACCCCCACAGCGATATATCCCCATCTCCCTCCCACCACTCCTTTGAAACCCACGTGCAAGGTACATGTATATATCTAAGCTAACAAAAAAATAAATAATAAACACGTTTCAGAAAACTTTGAAAAACAAACTTTAGGTTAAAAGGCAAAATTATCTTTCAAGGTATTATTTTTATCTGGTGCTAACAATGCTTACAGCCACTGTTCTAGGCACGGAGGTTAACTATGGCAGTCATTAGCTTCTCCCTTTTCACTTATTACAGGGAAGGGGGAATCATTACTCAAACAAGTCTCAGCATCTGTTATGTGCTTGGCACTTCGCTCAGCGCTGAGGATCCAAGTATGAGTAAGATATGAGCTATACACAACTTCACGCATTTCCAAGTGTTGGAATCATTTGCAGACTAACGCGAAACCTCAAGTGAGGAATGAGACATAAAAGTAACAGAAATAGCATTTACCAGGAGGTGAACTGACATAGTTCCAGTGACTCTCTTCCTCCAATATAAAGCTGTAAGTTCCTATTTGCCTACACTATCTTAAGAAAACCCAAAAGAGCCTTCAAATCCCCTGATTGGCTATAATAGTCTAATCATAAAATCAATTTGATCAGATTTATCCATTCATCTTTTCTATACTGACTACTGTTGTATTCTCATTTTTCTCCTCAGCTACCTCTCCTCCTTCTACCTGCATTTTACTCACAGTTGGAAAACTAGCTCTGCACACCTCCCCAGCCTCTGGATACACATGCCCAAAGAGACAGAGGATAACCACCGATGTTTACAGCGCTATTACTGAGTAATTAGGAAGAAGTTAATTTCAATTTCACATGATAGAAAAAAGATTTGATAAATTTAATAAATATATCCATAACAGAAGTGGAGGAGTTATTTTTAAAGCATTAATAAATGAAGGTATCCATTAGCAGGAAATTCAGGTACATAGCTGGAATACTGCCCGCCAAGGCTGTAAATGAGGCAGCAGTTAATACAGATGTGTGTGCACAGTGCTATGTATATCTGTAAGTATAATACACACTTCTATAAATACAGATGTGCACATGATTCACTTTAGATTAAAACCTACAATCATTTCCTCAGTTTTAACCTAAACATGTATTTCAGTTAAATATAGGGTGACAAATGGCTTGCCATTTTAACTTTGAAAAAACATAACCTGCTGACTTTATTATCAGAGCCAGAAGGGCCCTCAAACTCCATCAATAAACTCTTAGAAAGTCAATTTACTATAAAACTACTTGCATAGACTCTTTTCTCTTTCTAAAATTTTCCCTTGGGCTTCAATTTTCTCCTTTGTGAACACTAACCCAAAGGCAAGTAACTCTGGAAATGACTTCTGGTTTTTCTCTTGTTCTTTTATGGAAGGACTTAGTCTTAAGAGTTCAAGAGACAGGGGGCACACCCACTCATGTAGTTACCTCAGACGTGAAACTCAACAGAAAGGTACCTGCTACTATAGAATATCACATACTTTAGTTTCCATTTCAGAAGAGAGAAAAGTTGAAATAAAGAAATACATACATCAGAAATAAAGTTGAGAAGTATTAATTAATACCTTCAAAGGGTTTTGAATCTCTCAGAGGAAGTATTTCTGAGAACAAAAAAATAAAATCAAAACTAGATTGTTCTTAAAAGGAAAGAAATAACAAATGTTGGAGAAAATGTGGAAAAAAGGGAACCCTCATACACTGTTAGTGGGAATGTAAATTGGTGCAGCCACTACAGAAAGAAGTATGGAGATTCCTGGAAAAATTAAAACTAGAATTACCATATGACCCAGCTACTCCACTTCTGAGTATTTATCCAAAGAATACAAAAACACTAATTCGAAAAGATATATGCATCCTATGTTCATAGCAGCACTATTAACAGTGGTCAAGATACGGAAACAACCTCAGTGCCCATCAACAGATAAATAGATAAAGAAGATGTGATACATACACACACACACCCCCCACAGACACACACACAATGGAATACTACTCAGCCATAAAAAATATGAAATCTTCCTTGTTTGCAACAGCATGGATGGACATTGAGGGCATTAGGATAAGTGAAATAAATAAAACAAAAAAAGACAACTCTAGGATTTCACTCATGTATGGAATATAAAAACCAAATACAAACAAAATAAATGAGCAAACCAGAACACAACAAGTAACATTGATACAGAGAACAGAGTTGTGGTTACCAGGGGGAAGAGGAATGGGAGGAGGGCAGAAGAGGTAAAGTGGGTCAACTGAAGGGTGATGGATAATGATTGTTTGGTGGTGAGCACGCTGTAGGCTGTAGCGTATACAGAAGTCAAAAGATAATGTTGCACACGTGAAACTTATATTCAATACAATGTATAAACCAATGTTACCACAATAAAAAAATTAGATTGTTCTTTGAGTTTCTAATTAGTATGAATCCTCTGAACAGCTTTATTTCAAAGAAATACTGATAGAAATTATTTTTCTTCTTCAAGATCTATGATTACAAATTTTTATTTTAAATCCATTCAGAATCATTCATAGCCGAGTTGAAAAAGACAGGTGATGCACATAAAATCCTTCCCAGTATAAGATAGCCCCCCCAAAATCAGTAATTGTATCTTGTAATTGAGTGGTTTGCTATTTAATAACCACATGGTGGCAGGCAGGAAAACTATAAAGCAAATTTAACCATACCAAAAACAACAACCCCCTACCACCGTAACTCCTAGGACTTTCTGGCCATTCAACACTCATCCAACTAGTAAGGATCTACTTCAAAATGTGTCTGATTTCAGTATTTCAAGCCATGAAGTCTTTTTTTTTTTTTAAGAAGGGTTAGAAGCACTAACAGCTTATTAAATATTTGCATTTTAATTAGAACTTATTTCTGTTACTTCACTTAATAATAAATATGTCCAACTATGTCCAAAATTCACAGCAGCAGGTCATTTGGTTGACTTTATTGTCAAACTGAAACTTAACAGAGGTGAGTTGAACTTTAAGTTGTAAATCTAATAACTAATATATTCACCCTATAACCCCAACAGCTGGCACAGGACCTGTCAAAGAGCAAGTGCTCATAAAAGTTTGTCAAATCAAACTCAGCTGAGAAGTATCTGTCAAAGATAATATGCCCTTTGTAAGAAAATGTAACAGAATAATGAATCAGGAATGTCTGGCACAGTAATTCTCTATAGTTCTAAGATCTGCCTGAACGTACAGAAAGAATAATGATTCAGAGGGTAGAAAAGTCAAAAACAGTCATGGTCTCAAATGATAAACCAAGAGTGAAGACATGCAATACAAAATAAAGTGAAGCTAAAACCTAAGCAAAGCAGGAGGGCGGGGGGAAGCACTGAAAGATAACAAAAAGAAAACAGACATACATAAAAAAAAAAAATTAGTTAGGGAGCAAGAAATACAATGGGGTGAAGGACACCCTTTAAACACCTAGATATAAATATGGTCACCAAAATCCATGGGTCTGAAATTTTCTCCTCCACGAGCTAGAGTGTCCAAGGAAGCAAGATCAAATCAAGTATTAAACGAGGATGCATGCAACAAGTAAAAGGATTAACCGTTTTTAAAATAATTTTTTATTGATTTTATCTGCTTATAAAGGTATTAAATGTGTTTTGAAAATATAAACAAAATGAAAATAATCTACTAATATAATTATAGTATAATGTCTTTCAAAACATTTAACAGAAAGGAGTCTGTCCATCCCTACACACACACACACACACACACACACACACAAACACAGACCTACTCATGCATACACACAAAAATGTACACATGCTTTTTCAACATTCTTTGGATCACCCTGTATAGAATATTAAACCCTATGTTTTCCTTTTAACAGTAAACATTTTGCCATTTCATTAAAAGTATCTTCAAAAGTATTATCAATAGTATTATTATTATTATTAAAGTAATAACACATGCTCCTGGTGAATACATTCCCAGTGCAGAGGGTATGAAATAAATCTTTCTTTTCTATTCCCTGCCACCCCATTTCCATTTCCCATAGGTAATTCCTTTTATCACTGTTTTTCAGCATTATCCTTCCAAGAAATCATCGACACACACACAAATTTTTACATCTATATATAAAGGATATATATTTAAGTATATATTCTTTCAATCCTTACACAAATAGGTTCATAATGAACATGCTGTTTTTCACCTGGCTTTTCTGAACCCAAGAATACACCTTGGAAATCTTTTCCTACCAGCACTAAGAGATCTTTCTCATTCGTTTTAACGTCTAGTATTACACAGCATGGATACACCATAATTCATTTAACCATAGTCCTCTTGAATATTGAGCTTGTGTATTTTTGTTGTTCTGCCCATAATGTTCCAGTCAACACCCTGTTACATGTATTTTTATGAAATGGTACTATTTTTGTAGGATGTGGACCTAGAAAGCCTCCCACATACATATTCTCCCATTTTTTCCTAAAGCTAATAAAGTTGCATCATGTGATTTTTTTAAACCAAATTTACATATTTAATGCTGTGCAGTCAGTCCTGGCAGCAGTTTCAAGCCACCTCCAACTTTACTGTTCTCAAGTTGCTGATTTTGGTTTACATCTTATAGTTCATTTTTGAGTATTTTTCTCAGAAAAAGGACACTAGCTTTTCATTTTGTGTTAATTTATATCTGTTTTGTCTCTGTGCTGCCTATGTCCACTTGGCTGGGTATAGAAATCTTTGGTCCCAATTCTTTCCCATTCAACGCTTTGTAGACTTTGCTCTGTTGTCTTCTTGCACTTCGTGTTTAGCAAATCCCAGTGAGCCTGATTTTTACTCCTTTCTGTTTATCAGGACTAACTTTAACTGTATAAAACAGAAGACCCAAATAGCCGTAGCCTGAGTAAAACAAAAGGATTTCCTTCTTCCCATATAAAAGACACAAATCCATTCAGAGCCATAATGGAGGCCCCATGTCATTAAAAAGTTTACGATTTGGCTTTCATCCTCAAGGTCACTAGTGTCCAAGACGATGGCATCAATCCATGCCCTCAACAGAAAGTAAAGGAAGGCAAGTGAAGAGTAAAATAGTGACCATACCAGTTTAGCTGGCACCTTTAAAGAATTTTCCTGTGAGTCCTGATTCAACAGCTTGCAAGCAGAAGTCTCACGAATCACCTTTAGCTACAGAGGAGGATGGAAAATGTAGCCTTTTAGCTGGACATATGGCCACCATGAACAAAACAAGAGTTGTCACTAAAAATGAAGGAGAGAGACTCCCCTGGTGGTCCAGTGGTAAAGAATCCGCCTTCCAATGCAGGGGACGCAGGTTCCATCCCTGGTCGGGGAACTAAGATCCCTCATGCCGCGGGGCAACTAAGCCCGCACGCCACAACTACTGAGCTCGCGCACCTCAACGAGAGAGCCCGTGTGCCGCAAACTAGAGACAGAAAACCCACATGCCACAACTAGAGAGAAGCCTGCGTGCCGCAACGAAGAACCCACACCGCAAGGAAAGATCCCACTTGACTCAACAAAGATCACGCTTGCCACAACTAAGACCCGACATAGCAAAAAAAAAAAAAAAAAGAGAGAGAAAGAAAGGAATTAAATAAATCTAAAAAAAAAAAGGAGAGAATGGATATCGGGTGGGCAAATAACTGTATCTGGTCAGGGCAGGTAACATAATTTTTCTCCTTGGTGCTTACAGTATTTGTTTTTGAAATTCATAAAAAACGTCATGATCATATCTAACAGTAAGTTTTTCACTAATTTTACCTTGAATCCTTTTGATTTGCAGACCAAGGTCTTTTTTTTCTGTTTAAGTTTCTTTCTTTACACTATAATTATTGCTACTATTTCTCTCTGTGTTAGTTTGCTAGGGCTGCCATGACAAAGTACCACAGACTGGGTAGCTTAAACAACAGAAATTTGTTTTCTCACAGTTCTGGAGGCTCAAGATGTTGGCAGAGTTGGTTTCTCCTGAGGCCTCTCTCCTACGTTTGTAGACGGCCGTCTTATCACTGTGTCTTCACATGGTCTTCCCTCTTTGGAAGTGTGTGTCCAAATTTCCTCTTCTTATACAGACACCAGTCATATTGAATTAGGGCCCATGCTAATGACCTCATTTTAACTTATTTACCTATTGAAAGACCCTATCTCCAAATTTAGTCACAGTTAGGTACTGGGAGTTAGGACCTCAGTACATGAATTTTAAGGGGACACAGTTCAACCTATAACACTATCATTTTAGTGTCATTCTGTAGAATGCCTAAAATCATTTGATTGATCACTATTCTCCACCTTTCACATAATCTTTCATCATCTTGGGTTTTTCTTCTTCACGATGAGAAAAGTTTTCCCTCGTATCACTGATTTAATTCTTCTAATGTTTTAAAAAAGACTTAATTTCCCTATTATCATTTTGGTTTTTCCTTACATTTTGTTCTACTAACTACAGTTAGTACTACTAACTAACTACAGTTAGTTCTTTTTGCATTTCTCCCAATCCCATTCATATAGCTCCCCATTATCATTTCATAGAAGCTATACGCTTGCTGCATACAACCACAGAATCTCAGTCATGTTCAACAATAAGCACATATTTTTGTGACTGGCTGATTCAGGCTAGGCAGCTCAGCTGAACATGGCTCGATTCCACATGTCTCTCCTCCTCCTCCTGGGACCAGCGCCATCATGGCAATGGCAGAGGCATGACGGGGCATGCTCCCTGGCACAAGCGAATTTCAAGCCCCTAATGTTACATGCTAACAATCAGCAAAAGCAAGAGTCCAAAAATCAAAGAGAAGGAAATTCACTCCTCCCACTCAACTGGAGGGGAAAGGGTGATAATTTTGAGCAAAAATCTAACCTACTACATCATCTTGCATCTTTTGAGAAACTTTAGCTTCAGTCTCCTAAACTTTTCCTATTTTGCTTTATAAATCTTTTTCTTCAAATAAATGCTCTTCTTTGAGACCTCAACTTAATGCTTTTTCCCTAATGCTTATTCTATAGCATAAGGGAAAATAAGTATTTTTCCCTTGGGCTTATAAGGGAGTGGGGTTATTTTGTTTGTTTTTAATCCTTGCACGGGTAGAAATCTATTTAGATCTGCTATTTACCACCAGACACTCTGGAAAGTATTTCCTTAGCACAGCTCCCATCCACCACTTTACTCTCCAACAAGATTGTATTCCGACGCAGTGCTGAAGTTAAGTCTAAGGTACATAACCCTTAGCTCAATTTGTGTGCCTAAGTTTTTCTAGTGCCCATCTGCAGAAAAGAGATGGAAACTCCTCTTTCTCTGTCAGCGTCTCTGACTAAACTGAAGCGTCACACACAAAGTTGGAAATTCTGGTTTGAACAGAATACGATTTTATAGACTTCATTCCCAGCATGCGCTGCTTCCAGTGTTCCTCTCATCTATAGCCTGATGAAAAAGTATCAACAGTACATAGTTCTCAACTGCCCTCTGAAGAATCTTACGGCTATTTTAAAGGAATGCTGGAAGGACATATGATGTGCACAGCTATCTGATACATGCTAATAACGCCAACGTTCTACTGTCTTACCATCTGGTCTTATTCCCTACCAGGTCTCTCCTAACCTAATAAATGTCCTGAGTCCACCCAGGCCCTTCAACACAGGACTGTGCTACAATGAGCCCAGGCGTAAAAAAAAAAAATGCTCTCTCTAAACCTTGCCTAAACTACTCCAGAAAGAGGACTGTCAAAGCTGAACACAGCCTTAAGTAACAAAGAGTCTTCTAACTTCATATTCATACACCTATATTTCTTAATTAGGTGGACTTCACTATCCAATTTAAGGATTTCTTTTCTCTTCCTTATGAAATATACCAGAGGTCTCCCTGATCCAGTTACAGACCCACAGTAAATGTTTCTTATGTATCTTTACATAAAAGGACCACAAGAAATGTGCAGTGAGGGAATGAACAAACTTTGAATGTCAGCCTTCAGAACGTGGAGTACTTGGTATCATAAAACTCTCTTATATTTTCAGAGACAGTATGTTAAAAAGAGAAGTAAAATAAACTATAACAATATTCTGGGAAACAAATAATATTCCTTAAAATTCTACATGGCCACAAGACACTGTGGCAAAGAGCATCTTTAACCAACCTCATCCTGCCTTTTTCCTTGTTCTGCTGCACAACTCGGCTAGTGGATTTGATGTACAGGTGCCGATGCAGCTCGTCTATGAGAACTAAGTGGAGGTTCATCTTCTTGCTGTGAAGCTCCAGCCTAAGGTCACTCAGTCCTTCCACCTGGAGCAGGGGACCCTCCAAAGACTCGACTGCAGACACCTGAAAAGGGCAAAAAAAAAAAAAAAAAAAAAAAAAGATTAAGACAATGAAATAATCTAGTAATATTATAAATATGAAAGACTATCTTTCAAAAGACACTGTCGGGACTTCCCCAGTGGTCCAGTGGTTAAGAATCCGCCTGCCAATGCAGGGGACACGGGTTTGATCCCTGGTCCGGGAAGATCCCACATGCCGCAGAGCAACTAAGCCCATGCGCCACAACTACCGAGCCTGGGCTCTACAGCCCGCAAGCCGCAACTACTGAGCCCACGCACCACAGCTACCGAAGCCCACGTGTCCTAGAGCCCGTGCTCTGCAACAAGAGAAGCCACCGCAGTGAGAAGCCCGCGCACCACAACGAAGAGTAGCTCCCGCTCGCCACAACTAGAGAAAGCCCGCACACAGCAGCGAAGACCCAACGCAGCCAAAAATAAATAAATAAATAAATTTTTAAAAAATAAAATAAAAATAAAAGATACTGTCAAAAGAGTTTATGAGAACTTTATCAGCATACTTCAGACTTTCAGTATAATGTGGACAGGCCTAGTTCTGCTCTTGAAGGGTTTAACATTGGAGACAGATAATGCTGAAGAAAACAATCATGGTAAACATGAAGGCATCTAAAGCACCTCAGCAAAGCTGTACATACTATTTATTCCCGCACACATTGCCTATCCATGGACACAAGTAAAATGACCTCCTACTGAAATAATTATAATGTTTATATCCTCACAAGAAGTCCACATACTAATGATTTAGATCAACTTTTAGTCAAACTTAGCCTCTTATGACTAAGACTCAATAAAAGCGCACTATATCAGTTTTTTAATAATTCTCATGGCCATCATGAATCAGAGCTTGGTTAGCCTAAGTCTACAAGTGTATTTACAGTCATCTCTAGCTCTTTCTCATATTCACATACACACAGAGGAAAATGCATTTTTACATGAATGTTACAAGCAGACAACAGTAGTCATCACCTCTCCTTGGACTGACTCAGTTTGATAGAAGAAACAGGATTTGAAAGGTGAACAGAGGATAAACTATGAAGAGGGAGATTCTCTTGGCATAAAGTGCAATTTGGGAGATTTTAAGACAAAAAGGATTGAATGAATAAAAATGGTGCAGAAATACCTACAACAAATGGACAAGATGAGGGACTCAGGGAATTTGGAATAATTCACTTTGAAACCAAAATGAGAACTGCAAAGGGAAAAAAAAGACAGTATGTATTATATAATCCCATTTATCCATGTACATAAAATTTTATTTATGCCTTTCTATGTGTAAAGACCTTACATATTTTTCTTAAAGAAAAAACAAAGTGAAGAGGTACTATTCCTTGGGAGAAAAAAAAGAAGAGAGAAACACAAAGACTAATAATAATAATGATAGTAGTAGTAATAATAACAGTAGTAATGGAGAAGAGTTGACTACAAGCTGAACTCAGGGAAGAGAGCCCTACCAAGCTCCCTGAAGGAATTAATGTGCAATGACTAGTTCCTGCTTTGGCTATACATCTAAATATTCCTCATTTGTACAGATAAAGGCAATAACTAATAACACTATTTAAAAAAATCAAGCATTTATACAAAAACAATCAATAGGTAATAGAAGTCATGAAAGATCAGTGATCAAAAATGTTGATCGCAGATCTATCCCAGTATATGCAGTCACCTAGGAGAGTGTGGACAGTGCATACAGAAAGCTTTGCAGCTGCCAAATACAAACCGGCCTGAGATGGGGAGGAAAATGCAACGGCTTAGCCACAAACACATCACTTGTTTTGTGATGTGCTATAATGAAATGTCAGCAACAAATAAGTTTCCTTAAGTTGACCAAGACAGAATCGAGGAATGAAAGAGTGACAAGCCCTGGGCCAGCTCTGCCCTCTGAAGCCTGCCAGTTCATTTTCACGCTGACTTGCAACTGCCCCTGCTATGAGAGCCCCCCTGCCTGGTGCAAGCTGCGGGCAATTCCAAATGGAAAGGCTGCCTCACGAAATGACCAAAGTGTCCCCAAGGAGGAAAGACAACAACAAGTTCATTTACACATGTGCTCTAAAATGGATTTTAACTCAGGTCTCTAGCAGAGAAAAGAGGATGCATTAACCTTTAGTGACATCAAGATTCAGAAAATGAAAAATAATTTGGTAAACCACTGGCCCATCATGTAGCCTTATCCCTCAAGGTAATTAAATCCAGCTGAGATATTTAAGCTTAAAAACCACCCACTGCATGTCCACACTCAATTTGTTTGTAGGAATTTGCATGAAGATTTTTAACCCAAACATTTCATGTTCCAAGTACAAAACTATATGACGACGTCAACTTTCAAAGCCGCTTAATTTTTCTTAAATGTAGGTAAAGCACTTAGCAACACAGTGCCTGGCACATACTGAGGGCTCCTCACATTATTTTTAACAGAACCTATTTACCATGTGGATAAAGGAACCTCAGAGGGTGTTTCCAACATGTTTTAAGGCAGCATTTTCAGTAAAGTGCTGTCTCCATCATGGAACTATTATTAACCACGTAGATAACAAACTTTCTGAATATGTTTTCTTGACCCAAAATACAAGTAGTTACCATATATACAATCAAGAGTAGTCTCAGAACTTCAAAGATTTAAAAACCTTACCACAAATAGGAAAATAGCCTCTATTTCTGTATGAAGATACAGTGCTTTATTTTCTGGCCTTCACAAATTAAAAGTCTATTTATAAAGCTGTAATTATGAAAGCTAAGCAAGGCCACTGTCTTCCCTGACTCTAACCTTGCTTAGTGGTACTCGTAACAATTTGCAGAAAATAGTTGTCAATGCATATATTTCATCTCTAGAACTTCAGTTTAGAAACCTGATATTTATCTTCTGTGGTTCTAAGTAGCTTGTACCATAAAGCTTACACATAAGGAAAACTCGTTGGGGCAGCAGTCAATCCAACCATCACTGATGATTAATTCTGTTGTACTGGGGGGTCTGGTTTCTAGGCATTTCCTAACATTTAGCCTTTACTAGAGGACAAATCCTTAAATATCCATCTACAGTTAGAAATGTGCATAATTACTGATAAAAATACCACCAAAGCATTTTTTTCTTTAATGTATGGGAAGTGGTCTTTTGTAAATTATTTCACTGTTTTCTAAATTTAATGACTGCAGAGCACTTTTTAAATAACACACTGATGAAACATCAACAGGAATTCAAGAGATGCAGCTGGATTAAAGTGGACAGCAACAGATTCATTCTTTGAGAAATAATCAAAATCGGTTTCAGAAGTGTGACATACAACAATGAATACTGTCACAAATAAATATTAAAATTACAGGACAAGGCACGGCAGATGAAAGATCAGACAACATACAGTGGAACTGTTCACTGGAAAATGCTGTCTATACATCTACGCACAGATCGAAATACGATGAATTCATGTGTCAAATCATCTCTACTGTGACCTCTAGAATTCTCAGGTATGCCACACCATTTCTTTTTTTTTTTGAATTTTTGAATTTTATTTATTTTTTTATACAGTAGATTCTAACTAGTTATCTATTTTATACATATTAGTGTATACATGTCAATCCCAAACTGCCAATTCATCCCACCACCACCACCACCCCCCGCCACTTCCCCCCCTTGGTGTCCATACGTTTGTTCTCTACATCTGTGTCTCTATTTCTGCCCTGCAAACCGGTTCATCTGTACCATTTTTCTAGGTTCCACATGTATACGTTAATATATGATATTTGTTTTTCTCTTTCTGACTTACTTCACCCTGTATGACAGTCTCTAAATCCAACCACGCCTCTACAAATAACCCACTTTTGTTCCTTTTTATGGTTGAGTAATATTCCATTGTGTTAGTGCTGCATTGAACATTGGGGTGCAAGTGTCCTTTTGAATTATGGTTTTCTCTGGGTATATGCCCAGGAGTGGGATTGCTAGGTCATATGGTAATTCTATTTTTAGTTTTTTAAGGAACCTCCATACTCTTTTCTCCACAGTGGCTGTATCAATTTACATTCCCACCTACAGTGCAATAGGGTTCCCTTTTCTCCATACCTGCTCCAGCATTTGTCTGTACATTTTCTGATGACACCCATTCTAACTGGTGTGAGGTGACACCTCATTGTTGTTTTGATTTGCATTTCTCTAATAATTACTCATGTTGAGCAGCTTTTCATGTGCTTCTTGGCCAACTGTCTGTCTTCCTTGGAGAAACATCTATTTAGGTCTTCTGCCCATTTTTTGATTGGGTTTTTTTTTTAATATTGAGCTGCATGAGCTGTTTATATATTCTGGAGATTAATCCTTTGTCCGTTGATTCGTTTGCAAATATTTTCTCCCATTCTGAGGGTTGGCTTTTCGTCTTGTTTGTAGTTTCCTTTGTTTTGCAAAAGGTTTTAAGTTTCATTAGGTCCCATTTGTTTATTTTTGGTTTTATTTCCATTACTCTAGGAGGTGGACCAAACAAATTCTTGCTGTGACTTATGTCAAAGAGTATTCTTCCTGTTTTCCTCTAAGAGTTTTATAGTGTCCGGTCTAACATTTAGGTCTCTGATCCATTTTTAGTTTATTTTTGTGTATAGTGTTAGGAAGTGTTCTAATTTCATTCTTTTACATGTAGCTGTCAAGTTTTCCCACCGCCACGTATTGAAGAGACTGTGCTTTCTCCATTGTATATCCTTGCCTCCTTTGTCATAGACTAGCTGACCATAAGTGCATGGGTTTATCTCTGAGCTTTCTATCCTGTTCCATTGATCTATATTTCTGTTTTTGTGCCAGTACCATATTGTCTTGATTACTGTAGCTTTGTAGTATAGTCTCAAGTCAGGGAGACTGATTCCTCCAGCTCCGTTTTTTTCCCCCTCAAGACTTCTTTGGCTATTCGGGGTCTTTTGTGTCTCCACAGAAATTTTAAGATTTTTTGTTCTAGTTCTGTGAAACATGCCACTGGTAATTTGATAGGGATTGCACTGAATCTGTAGATTGCTTTGAGTAGTACAGTGATTTCACAATATTGATTCTTCCAATCCAAGAACATGGTATATCTCTCCATCTGTTTGTGTCATCTTTGATTTCTTTCATCAGTGTCTTACAGTTTTCTGAGTACAGGTCTTTTACCTCCTTATGTAGGTTTATTCCTAGGTATTTTATTCTTTTTGTTGCAATGGTGAATGGGATTTTGTCCTTAATTTATCTTCTGATCTTTCATTGTTAGTGTATAGGAATGCAAGAGATTTCTGTGCATTAATTTTGTATCCTGCAACTTTACCAAATTCATTGATTAGCTCTAGTACTTTTCTGGTGGCATCTTTAGGATTCTCTATGTATAGTATCATATCATCTGCAAACAGTGACAGTTTTACTTCTTTTCCTATTTCTTTACCTTTTGTTTCTTTTTCTTCTGACTGCTGTGGTTAGGACTTCCAAAACTATGTTGAATAAGAGTGGTGAGAGTGGACATCCTTGTTTTGTTCCTGATCTTAGAGGAAATGCTTTGTTTTTCACCATTGAGAATGATATTTCCTGTGGGTTTGTCGTATATGGCCTTTATTATGTTGAAGTAGGTTCCCTCTATGCCCACTTTCTAGAGAGTTTTTATCATAAATGGGTATTGAATTTTCTCAAAAGCTTTTTCTGCATCTATGGAGATGATCATATGGTTTTTATTCTTCAATTTGTTAATATGGTGTATCACATTGATTGATTTGCATATGTTGAAGAATCCGTGCATCCCTGGGATAAATCACACTTGATCATGGTGTATGATCCCTTTAATGTGTCGTTGGATTCTGTTTGCTAGTGTTTTGTTGAGGATTTTTGCATCTATATTCATCAGTGACATTGGTCTGTAATTTTCTTTTTTTGTAGTATCTTTGTCTGGTTTTGGTATCAGGGTGATGGTGGCCTCATAGAATGAGTTTGGGAGTGTTCTTTCCTCTGCAAATTTTTGAAGAGTTTGAGAAGGATGGGTGTTAGCTCTTCTCTAAATGTTTGAGAGAATTCACCTGTGGAGCCACCTGGTCCTGGACTTCTGTTTGTTGGAAGATTTTTAATCACAGTTTCAATTTCATTACTTGTGATTGGTCTGTTCATATTTTCTATTTCTTCCTGGTTCAGTCTTGGAAGGTTCTACCTTTCTAAGAATTTGTCCATTTCTTTCAGGTTGTCCATTTTATTGGCATAGAGTTGCTTGCAGTAGTCTGTTAGGATGCTTTGTATTTCTGCGGTGTCCATTGTAACTTCTCCTTTTTCATTTCTAATTTTATTGATTTGAGTCCTAACCCTCTTTTTCTTGATGAGTCTGGCTAAAGGTTTATCAATTTTGTTTATCTTCTCAAAGAACCAGCTTTTAGTTTTATTGATCTTCGCTATTGTTTTCTTTGTTTCTATTTCATTTATTTCTGCTCTGATCTTTAGGATTTCTTTCCTTCTACTAACTTTGGGTTTTGTTTGTTCTTCTTTCTCTAGCTCCTTTAGGTGTTAAGGTTAGTTTTTTTGAGATTTTTCTTGTTTCTTGAGGTAGGCTTATATTGCTATAAACTTCCCTCTTAGAAGTGCTTTTGCTGCATCCCATAGGTTTTGGATCATCGTGTTTTCATGGTCATTTGTCTCTAGGTATTTTTTGATTTCCTCTTTGATTTCTTCAGTCATCTCTTGGTTATTTAGTACATATTGTTTAGCCTCCATGTGTTTGTGTTCTTTATGTTGTTTTCCCTGTAATTGATTTCTAATCTCATAGCACTGTGGTCAGAAAAGATGCTTGATATGATTTCAATTTTCTCAAATTTACCAAGGCTTAATTTGTGACCCAAGATATGATCTATCCTGGAAAATGTTCCATGTACACTTGAGAAGAAAGTATAATCTGCTGTTTTTGGATGGAATGTCCTATGAATATCAATTAAATCTATCTGGTCTATTGTGTCATTTAAAGCTTGTGTGTCCTTATTAATCTTCTGTCTGGATGATCTGTCCATTGGTGTAAGTGAGGTGTTAAAGTCCCCCACTACTATTGTGTTACTGTCGATTTTCTCTTTTATAGCTGTTAGCAGTTGCCTTATGTATTGAGGTGCTCCTATGTTGGGTGCATATATATTTATAATTGTTATATCTTCTTCTTGGATTGATCCCTTGGTCATTATGTAGTGTCCTTCCTTGTCTCTTGTAACATTCTCTATTTTATCTGATATGAGTATTGCTACTTCAGCTTTCTTTTTATTTCCATTTGCATGGAATATGTTTTTCCATCCCCTCACTTTCAGTCTGTATGTGTCCCTAGGTCTGAAGTGGGTCTCTTGTAGACAGCATATATACATGGGTCTTGTTTGTATCCATTCAGCCAGTCTGTGTCTTTTGGTTGGAGCATTTAATCCATTCACGTTTAAGGTAATTATCAATATGTATGTTCCTATTACCATTTTCTCAACTGTTATGGGTTTGTTTTTGTAGGTCCTTTTCTTCTGTTGTGTTTCCCACTTAGAGAAGTTCCTTTAGCATTTGTTGTAGAGCTGGTTTGATGGTGCTGAATTCTCTTAGCTTTTGCTTGTCCTTAAAGCTTTTGATTTCACCATCGAATCTGAATGAGATCCTTGCTGGGTAGAGTAATCTTGGTTGTAGGTTCTTCCCTTTCATCACTTTAAGTATATCGTGCCACTCCCTTCTGGCTTGTAGAGTTTCTGCTGAGAAATCAGCTGTTAACCTTATGGGAGTTCCCTTGTATGTTATTTGTCATTTTTCCCTTGTTGCTTTCAATAATTTTTGTCTTTAATTTTTGTCAATTTGATTACTATGTGTCTTGGCATGTTTCTCCTTGGGTTTATCCTGCCTGGGACTCTCTGCGCTTCCTGGACTTGGGTGGCTATTTCCTTTCCCATGTTAGGGAAGTTTTCAACTATAATCTCTTCAAGTATTTTCTCGGGTCCTTTCTCTCTCTCTTCTCCTTCTGGGACCCCTATAATGCGAATGTTCTTGCGTTTAATGTTGTCCCAGAGGCCTCTTAGGCCGTCTTCATTTCTTTTCATTCTTTTTTCTTTATTCTGTTCTGTGGCAGTGAATTCCACCATTCTGTCTTCCAGGTCACTTATCCGTTCTTCTGCCTCAGTTATTCTGCTATTGATTCCTTCTAGTGTATTTTTCGTTTCAGTTATTGTATTGTTAACCTCTGTTTGTTTGTTCTTTAATTCTTCTAGGTGTTTGTTCTTTAATTCTAGATCTTTGTTAAACATTTCTTTCATCTTCTCGATCTTTACCTCCATTCTTTTTCTGAGGTCCTAGATCATCTTTACTATCATTATGCTGAATTCTTTTTCTGGAAGGTTGCCTATCTCCACTTCATTTAGTTGTTTTTCCGGGGTTTTATCTTGTTCCTTCATCTGGTACGTAACCCTCTGCCTTTTCATTCTGTCTATCTTTCTGTGAATGTGGTTTTCCTACCACAGGCTGCAGGATTGTAGTTCTTCTTGCTTCTGCTGTCTGCCCTCTGGTGGATGAGGCTATCTAAGAGGCTTGTGCAAGCTTCCTGATAGGAGGGACTGGTGGTGGGTAGAGCTGGGTGTTGCTCTGGTGGGCAGAGCTCAATAAAACTTTAATCCGCTTGTCTGCTGATGGGTAGGGCTGAGTTCTCTCCCAGTTGGTTGTTTGGCCTGAGGCAATCCAGCACTAGAGGCTACAGGCTCTTTGGTGGGGCTAATGGCGGACTCTGGGAGGGCTCACACCAAGGTGTACTTCCCAGAACTTCTGCTGCCAGTGTCCTTGTCCCCACAGCGAGCAACAGCCACCCCCTGCCTCTGCAGGAAACCCTCCAACACTACCAGGTAGGTCTGGTTCAGTCGCCTATGTGGTCACTGCTCCTTCCCCTGGGTCCCGATGCACACAATACTTTGTGTGTGCCCTCCAATAGTGGAGTCCCCACACCATTTCTTAAAGGTAGAGTACTACATAATGAGCCAACCAGATGTATTTGGAAGTTTTCTTACACATATTTTCAAAAATAAATCCATGCAGGGAGAGGGGGAGGGAGGGGAGATAGATACTACCAACAGGGAATCTTTTCACAGAACACCTACTATTATCTGACAGAACGTTAATGTTTTAACTCACCAGAGTTAGAAACTGCTCATACAGGCAACAGAAATCTGTTTGAGTTGAAAACAAATATTTCTTTTAGGATTATGAAGATAAGCAAACATCTACAAAATGTTTTAACACATGATGTTGAACAGGACAGTAAGTTTCACTATTAAAAACCTATCCACTTAGGAAACAAGTTCTGAGAAATATTTCCTTAACTCAAAAATATAGGTCAGAGGTACAGTTAAAATGTACATAATCAAGAATCGTCTGGTGTTTTCAAAAAAGAAATTTGCCTTGAGTTGAGAGATGAACCTACAACAAAGGAAATCTTTGTAATTAGAAACTACAGTGCCCTTAAATTTTCTTTCCCAAATGTCTATTTCTCATTTTCAATTTAGTTTAAACTAGGAATAATGATTTCATAGTTAAGTGTTTGTCTTCTACCAATCTTACTCAAGCTGATTAGGTAAAAAGATCTAGTTTTGTGCTTTAACACGAACCAGTGGAAATGTCTTTAAGTAACACCAAAGTCAGCCATTCTAAACAGCTGCTTCATTGAAAAAAACTCTGGAAAAGAAACCACTGATCTTTATTTTATTTTATTTTTTTGGTTGGGGGAGGTGAGATACACAAAGGTGAATGACAACTGTAACTGTTTCTAAATAGAACTAAGGTTCAAGCCAAAAAACAAACAAAAAAAATCTTTTAAATTTAAGCAAAAAAACCCAACCTGATAACTAAACCATCTGCTAGCTAATAAAAATGCTTATTTTGGCAACAGTGTTCCCTACAAAAAGCAAATGTGTTGCCACTATTGAGTCCAAAACAAATATTTCCTTCAGGACTCTTATAATTACATGGTTCCAAAATGTTCTATCACTTTTCAATAGGTCAGTACATCTCCCTTAAGGAAGCATTCTTCTAGTAAGACAACATAACCATCCTGAAAATGTTGCCTTGGTCCAACTTACAGATACAATAGAAAGATATGAAATTAGGCTATTCTAGAGAATCGATACCATCCCTTCCCATAAGTATACAAAAAGACACAAGTCTGAACAGTCTCAACTAAATAAGAACACCAAAAATCTTTGGCTATGAACAACAAAAGAAACATGCCTTGGAACCTGAGATTTACTTAGCACCCAGGTCACCAGCCTGCTGCCATGGGCCCCTGAACTGTGGGAAGGCAAACTCTGGTGTCTTCAGGCCCTAATCCTCAAGACAGTAGTCTACCTAGAATTCTCCACATTCAGGCTCAGGGGGTCCCAGATGGGCCCAAGAAGTCTCACTCTGAATCAAGTATGATTCATACCCATCTCAGCACAAGCAGGGAAGATGTGTTTCTCACAAGAATCCCAGATCATTCACTTAGCAAACATTCCCATTTAGCTATACTGTATTTCCCAAAGCAGAGATTTTATTCTTTATCAGAGAGAAACTGGTAAAAGAAACCAAATGCAAGTTTAAAAAAAACGTGATTTCATGTATTAATTTGAAATATGAAACTACTGTTTTCATGAGTCAAAAATGATCAAATATCGGCTGTTTCAATCTAACAGTTTAAGGAGCCAGTCTGAAAGCTTTGATGCATCTAGGAAATCACTGTACTCTGTAGAATGTTGTGGCCCATATAGAGTCCTAGGTATTTAACTGCATAGAGAAACTAGCAACAATTTTACTTGCAGAATATAGTATCATATTATATGGGATATAAAACACAAGCATGTGACCCCAAAGGATTTTGTGCACAAAACTCCTACCTGGTAGATATAAACTTAATAGCACTTAAAAACTTTCTTAAGGATAAATGTCATCCGCTCACTTGTGTTTATAGCATGACACGAGCCACCACATGTGGCCTAAGTAGAGGACGGCTTAGACTGCTCTGCATGCAAAAGTGGTTGGTGGAGGGAGGAAAAGAGTATGGGACTTACAAGGGAGAAAAAAGGGCTCAGGCTACTGTGGAGGTTTCAGGGAGTCAGTCCTAGGGGTCTAGAGGAAAAACAGAATCCCTGATCCCAGCTTCACTGGAGAAGATAGAGGTTTTTGGCTCCCTAGGGTTCAGCTTGGCCTCTGACTGAAGGCCTCAGGGCTATTGACAGTTTGGTACTTAAGACAGACTTCCCAAGAAAGCTGCATAGGGCAAGGCCAAGTGTCTGGAGCAAGAACACTTTTTTTTCCCCTAACTCCTCAGCTTGTAGCCCATCCACAGTGATCAAATCAGGCCATCAAAAAAGCCCATTCTTAGAATAAGTCAGTTTGCTAACATAATATTGATCAGCCGCATTCAAGTGCCCTTTCTTCTCCCTCAGGAAGCCCAATACCTATTATGCAAACTCAGCAGGCTCTCACCACTACGAACAGGATGCTGGCCACCTCCATTTTCCCTTCATTACTGCCAGGGTTATTGCATGTTTTGTATTTAATAAACCTTCATCAGCTCAAATGGAGGGTTGTTAGTAGTTGAGGTAACAGCCAAATGATAATGCTCCAGAGAGATATCAGTGCTTGTTGGTGCATTAACAAAGAGAGGACAAGGGCTGAGGTCAAGCACGTGTCAATGTAAATGAGGCGATATTAGGTACTAAAGGCTTAATGCAATAGACTGCCTGGGAGATAATGGAATTTACAGGATAAAGCAAATCAGATGAAGTTATTGATAAGTGAAGGAAGGGAGGGGGGCCTGTAAAATAAAGTGTTGTCAAAGAAAAGGCCTTTTCCTTGTGAATTTCTCCTGTAAAGGATCTTCAAATCTATCTCAGAAAAAAAAACTCAAAAGAGATCAAATGTGCCTTCTAACTTCATCAAAGATCTCATCCTATGACTGCCATGAACCACTGACTTGTTCTAAAAGCATACCAGTCTACTAAACTATTCTTAAGCTTTTTTGAGGGTTCTCCCTTATTTTTGGTTTTCTTAAACATCAGGGCATTCTACCACATCTAATTCCCATATTTTATTAAAGCAAGTCTTTTTTTTTTTTTTCTCTTGTAAAGTATGGGCAACCAGGTCTTCTAAAATAGCCATCCCATTAGCACAAGCCTCACAGAATGACAGTATCCGAGAAATGAAAGGTAAGAATTTTCTATTTTCAGGGATCTTTAAAAGTTGTTAAGACTGAGGCCCCATGCCAATTTTACATATTTAAAAAAAAAAAAAAAGTGAGGCCCAAAAATGTTTTTCTTAACTTTTTTCTTTCAAATTAGAAAAGTAATAGATGTGCAATCAAGAAAACTTGAAAAACAGATCACAAGGAGAAAAAGATCCATATTTTTACTGATCAGATAAAATACATTTTAAACTGACTCCTTCCAATCATTTTCCACACAGAGTTTTTACAAAAATACTGTTACTTTTCAATATGCTTTTTTCATTTGTAAATATTTTGGGACCATCTGCCCATCACTAAACATGATTTTTAGTATTTTCTTGCTAGTCCATAATATGAATATTCCATAAATGACTTAAACCAACTCACTACACTTAGGTAACTGCTAATTTTTTTTACTTCCATAAATCTTACTGTGATAATTATCCTTGTATACATATTTTTGAACACTTCACAATTAAAATTCTTAATTATTTCCTTAACATAATATTCAAGAAGTAGAATTCCAAGTCCAAAGTTATTTAGGGCTTCTGATGCATAATGCCAACTTAAGAGCATTATTTTGTTCTAAATGGACTTAACAGCTCTGTTCACAATCACTTTCCTGATGAAATTAAACTATACCTAATACCTTATAAGAACTGTAATTGCTTATGGAAAAGCTCATGAAAAAATCCTTCTTTGTTCCTAATTTTATGATGCCTTCAATTCTCAGTTCCCATTGTTACCAAAAGCTCTTGGCCTCTCTGTACACTGGTGCCAAATCGAATCTCAGAATCTCAAAGACAGAGTTTGGGGTGAAGTAGAAAAGAAGAGCTTTATGACTTTGGCAGGCAAAGGGAGCCACAGTGGGCTCCTGCCTTCAATGTGTCCCAACCCAGGAGGATTTGCTGAGGGTTTTATAGCAGTGGTTCGGGGGGGGGGGGGTCTCTGACAAGATTAGGGGGTGAGCAGGGCTTGCTCTCCCTTAGTCTCCTCTCAGGTGGTCCGTCTCCTCATCTTGATGAGCTTCTCTGGTCCCTTTAATCTCGCCTCAGGTGGGTTCTTGCCTGCTCCTCCCTTGATTAGCGACTGTTCAAATCTGCCCTTTGGAACTCAGGGTAGGCCATGGAGGCTGGAGTCTTGCCTACAAGAAATGGGGGACAAAAGGGCCTCCATGCCCGGGAGCCCCACGGGGCCTCACTTGGTTTCACCATCAGTGCTCCGTAAAAAGAGCATTGGAACTTAGTTTTCTACTCTAAAATACAAGAAAAGAGGGACTTCCCTGGTGGCGCAGTGGTTAAGAATCCGCCTGCCAATGCAGGGGACACGGGTTCGAGCCCTGGTCCGGGAAGATCCCACATGCCGCGGAGCAACTAAGCCCACGCACCCTAGAGCTTGCGCACTGCAACTACTGAGCCCATGCGCTGCAACTACTGAAGCCTGTGCGCTCTAGTGCCCCCGTGCCCCAAATACTGAGCCCACGTGCTGCAACTACTGAAGCCCCTGCGCCTAGAGCCCATGCTCCGCGACAAGAGAAGCCACCGCAATGAGAAGCCCGCGCACCACAACCAAGAGCAGCCCCCGCTCACCGCAACTAGAGAAAGCCTGCGCGCAGCAACGAAGACCCAACGCAGCCAAAAATTAATTAATTAATTAATTTTTAAAAATAAAGAATTAAATAAATAAATAAATAAATAAATAAATAAATAAAATACAAGAGAAGAGACAACTGGGAAAGACAGTCTCATTTAACAAGTGTCCCAAAGTCACTTACCTTGTCATCTTATTTGTTGTTTGCGGACAAGAAAAAGTTACAGGACACTCTCCTCTTATGAGGTGGCAAAGGAGGTCTCTGAGAATCACTTCAAATCACTTAAATCAAGACACACATTCTGCAAGAGCCCCAAATCCATTAGAAACGCTCAGCACTTCTACAGCTCTTTACTAACACGAACTATTAAAATCCCACAAAAGAATGTGAGAGGAATATGGCTTTTTTTCATTTTAAGAGCTAGGCAACCACAAGTAATTAGTATTTGGATGAATCTCAAAGAAAACAGACTTCCTTAACAAGCTCCCCCTATCTTGTCAAAGCCAAGCAAAAACTACTGATCAGCATTCTCAGACCACCACCAGGTTGAGAGAGGGCTCCCAGCAACAACAGGCGTTGCCATCTGCTGCCATTTACACATATATTAGGGTCCCCACCTGGCCACAGACTGACCAGTCAAAATCCTGTTCGAGCAAATCCATACGTGAGGCTGAAACCAGACATAAGGACGATATCAGCAAAGGACTTGTGTGTTATTCTGGACTGAGATCATTCCTCCTACAGACTTGAAGTGTGTAAATGTAAGCACGTGCGCATATGGCTAAACTGATTACAACATGTAAGCATTAGTGATGGTAGAACCAGGAGAGAAATGCTGCTCAACGTCAGAAGCCCCAGACTACCACTTTTTCTTTTCATCTGGCGCCGTGTGACAGTGATGACTATCATGCTACCTACACCACTGTAAATTTGTATACTGCCTTCTGTTTCCCAAAACACTTTACCTGTACAAAGTTTCATTTTTATTCTCACAACCATTCTATAATGTACACGGAGTAAGTATCTGTATATCCACTCTACAGAAGAGGATACTGAAAAACAGAGAGAAAGTGATATATCTGTCTAACCTCATAGAACTAGTGGGTTGTTGGGTCAGGACTAGAATTAAGAACGTCTGGCTTTTCAACCCATTTTGTTTTTACTATACCATGCTGTACCTAGCCACCACTTGTCAATAAATAAATTTATTGCCCCAATTTCAATCCATTCAATCCCAGCAGCAAGTCAGATAAGAACGCACAGTAAAGATAAAGAAATCAGAGCACCAAGATGACAGCTCTAAAGAGTTCCAAGTCAGCTCAAAACTGGAGAGCATCTAATTTAGCCATTCAACAAAACTCATATTGACCAAATAATCAGGCTATAAAATCAGAATAAGAGCCAAATACTCATCAGCTCTATCCAAAAACTGCACTAGAGGACAGCAACAAAGTAACTTTAGTCAACCTACAACATTTCTACATAAAGGTCAATATTGCCATGTGATGTCTGTCTTACACAAATATTTGGTTTCAAATGTAAGTGTTAAATGAAGTCAAGGACAATTAGTTTTGGTCTACTGCATAGCACAGGCTATACCCTACACATCACTGGTTCCAAATCTGTCTGAACATTGGAATCCCTTAGAGAATGCCAACAATTACTGAAGCTAGCGTCCCACCCCCAGAGATTTCAATGTCATCAGTCTAGGATGCAACCTGGGCTTTAGGATTCTTGAAGGATTCCCTAATGTGCAGAGTTTGGGAACCACCGCCCTAGAGCCAAGTGAGCCAGCTGAAAACTGCTGAACCTTATGAGGTTTAGTGAAATAAAACAGAATTTCTATTTGCTTTAAAATAAAAGAGGTAAATGAAGAGCAGATAGAAAGGGCAAACTAAAACTAAAAGAGAAGGAAAGCTATTACAATAAGCCAGTGCCTATCAAACAGTGTGGCTTTTAAAAACCCCAGCCTTCAAAAACAAACATAAATTAAAAGGGCAATGAGCAGCAAGAAAAATAGTTACTACAAAGCCCTGTACCTTTACTCTCTAGGAGAAACATAACACTGCCACACTCAAGCTACTTACTTAATTTGGGATCCAAAAACCGAGGTTACTCATTTACTAACTTTATCTTCAGCTTTTCCTTCATCTTTTTGCCAAGAAAATCAGATGTAGGTGTTTGAGGGAATTCAGGGTTCCCAAATGCAGCTGAAAGCAGCTACGGCTGACCAGACAATTAAAATAGCACACCAGACTACCCCCACTCCCAGCCCCCGTATTCCTGGAACTCCTGTTGCACTGATGATGATATGAGATGCTGTTTATTTCTTCATCATCTGCCTCTTCCTCCTAGCACGTAAGCTCCTTCAAGTTTAAGGCCACCTTCACAGATCCACATACCAACAACACAAGTAATCAACAATGGCATCGTCACATTCATTTGTCTGTCTATCAAAATATGTGCCAAATTCTTTGCTGACAAATTATGAGTATAGAATACTGGCATCAGTCTTTCAGATCAGTATTCTACACTAGGAACAAATGGGCTTGAATTGTGGCTGTTTCATTATTGATCACCGATACATTTTTTTTTTTTTTTATCATGTAGGGAAATCTATATGGAATTTTGAAACATTTTGTAGTCACTGAGCCACTTTCAGGTTAGGTCCAATAAGTTCGCTAGAGTTTCGGCTCCTGATGTTCCCAGTGCTTTCACCTCAATACCATTCCCAGAGTCAGGATAAGAAAAATCAGTCCTGTGAGATCTCAGAATCTTTCAAGCCAGATGAAAGGGATATGCACTTTGGCCCCTTTTTTCTTGTACATGAATCAGTGGATGCATGGTCACCCCTTGCCTGCCCATAATCTGAGAAAAGAGGAATTAGTTTATTTGCTGATGACACAGTTTTACTGGCACCAACAGGACCAACCTCACTGGTCCACTGGTCCTGCCATCTAAGTGATGACAGAAAGAATAACTGAACATCAACTACTCTGATACTAAAATCAACATTTGTGATAAGCACTCTCTTATAGTGAACTGGCTTGTATCTGATTACAATACCCAAGAGATTAACACATCTAGTCACCTAAGACTAGATTTTGCAACCAACTGGTCTTGGATAGTTTACCAACAAATCACATTGCTCATAACTGGACAGTCAGTGGGTACCCATTGAACATATACTTGATGTAGGCTGAAGAGGTGATTGATGACACAGAAACTGAAATTTGTTCATGCCAAATCCCGAAAATATGGCCTAGAACTCTGGGGTCTTGATCATCCATCTGTGCCTGTGTTAGAGCAGACTAGACTTGTTTTCCAAGAAAAATCCTATCTCTGCCTGCAGGAATTCCTTGACCATATAAAATGTGGAGTGGTCTTTCATTCAGGGCAAGAAGAAAATGAATCAAAAATGCCTAACTTAGCCAGCCCTACTTCAACTCTTATCAGCTCAAAACAAGTCCACCTCACATGGGTTTTTGAGGGTATAACATGATAGCAATCACTACATCCTTTCTTACAGTATCAGTAAACATAATCAATTATAAATAACATTTCTAAGGTCTTACTATGTATACTGTGCATACTTTACATACATAGCTTAATATTTCATTTAATCCCGTCAACAACTCTGGGGCATACAATTATTCTCAACTCCAACTTTCAGCAAAGTCAAATTAAATAAGTAGCCCCAAGTCATCCAGCTAGTAAAGGTCAAAGCTGGGATTCAAGCACAGGTTCACCTGACCCTCACTAAGACCCACGCTGACATTCACAGCCTTGAATGTTGTCCAACAATTGCAAAGGCTCTTGTAAACTAAAAATATTACACATATACCTATTTTTATTATAGGATCTTAAAAAACTATGCAATTAAATAGCTGTTTTACTCTCTTCACCCCAGATGTGGCCACATCTTCATAGGGTAAGTGAAATAATTCCACCATACCATTCTTTCAGCAAAGCACTCTGGGATTCTCTGGGAAGAAGGCAGCCAACATATATATGTTGTTATTATAATTATCATAATAATCCTTATGACTATACAGCTATGGATTCTTTTTAAAAAGGCATATAAATTTAAAAAAAAAATGATCAAGAGACATTCAAAATCTCTACAATCTCAGGAAGCCTTAGAAATGAAAAATTTATTTTAGTCACAAGCCTTGTGACTGTCAGCTAAAGTGCTTCAAAACTATTCACACTGGCTTGGTTTCCACTGATTGAATGCAATTATGAATTGACTTCTATGGGTTGATAAATCAGAACTTGTGTAAGTGGTTTTCAAAGCTCATCTGTGCAATTTCAGTTCGATGCAGACTTCCACACAAAATTCTTCTTAAAAAAATAGTTCGTGAAAATATTAACTATCATGAAATACCTTCCTGGTTAGCTCATGCCACTGGGAAGAAGCTGCTGTTCTTACATTAATAATTCTTCCCAGAATTAATCAGTCATTGTACATTAGAACCAGCAGTTGGAGTGTTCTGAGTGATAATGAAACCTGTAACAAGGCATCTTCAGCCGTCTTTTCAAGACAATAAGGGAATTAAAATTTCAATTTAAATGCAGGGGTTTGAAACACGCTTCACTGGCAAAATTACTTCAATTAATGTGAGTGGAATACAAAGGACAAACTGCAGAAATGTGATGCAGCAACCAGAAATTATGTCATTAATGCGCTTGCATCAACCCAGCACAATGACTGCAGAGGTCTAATTTAAACTGTACATATCACAAAGCTACAGGCTACAGTATTAATCAAGTCTCTGATTTCAATGTGACGGATACAGGCTTCTTGTTGGATCACTTTTAGCTTTTCATAGGCTAACAGCAGCTGTTTACCTTGAAGGAGGAAACAAAAGGCCATGCCTATTTGCAGACATCCCCTGTCATGACAATTTATTTTATGCAATACTCAGGTTATCAAAAGACATAAATATCCCATCTAGAAGCCAAGTGTATAGCTATCAGCCCAGGCTGATGGTGAAATAGGAACTGCAGGAGCTGACAAGAGCCATGGGTCACCACTGATTTATTTACTCTGAATTTATTAACCTGAGTAGGGATTAAATTACTGGGCATCTGCACCTGCCTTAAAAATGGAAAGACAAAATCTCTTGATAAAAAGATCTAAGCAAATCAGAGGGGTTTGAAAGACTAGATTGTTCTGTCTTCACTTTCCTCTGATGTCTTTTAAAGGAAAGTACTTTTTCTTTTTTTTTTAATTTATTTTTATTTATTTATTTTTGGCTGTCTTGGGTCTTCGTTGCTGCGCACAGGCTTTCTCTACTTGCGGGCGAGCGGGGGCTACCCTTTGTTGAGGTGCGTGGGCTTCTCATGCGGTGGCTTCCCCTGTTGCGGAGCACAGGCTCCAGGCACATGGGCTTCAACAGTTGTGGCTCACGGACTCCAGAGCGCAGCCTCAGTAGTTGTGGCGCACGGGCTTAGTTGCTCCGCAGCATGTGGGATCTTCCCAGACAAGGGATCGAACCTGTGTCCCCTGCATTGGCAGGCGGATTCTTAACCACTGCGCCACCAGGTAAGTCCTCCTCTGATGTCTTTTAGCAAAGATTTCCATTTGGACCCTTGAGATGCCTTAAGTAGATTTTACTTCTAATAGCACATTACCATGGGGAAAGGAAATGTGATTATTTTCTCATATGAAGTCCAATCAAAGAGCAATTATAGACCTTACTATTTACTCATATACAAAAGACCAAATTGAAGAATATTTCCAACCTTTTGAGCACATCTTAAATCCTACCTCCATGAAATCTTCATTGTATATTACAATATGCTAAACCCCCAGGTCATCCAAAGCAACTACCTCCTCTGGAAAATGGGGAGGATATCAGAAACCTATCTCTCATAGGATTGTTGTGAGAATTCAAAGTGTTAACAAATGTAACATACTTAAAATGGTACCAGCACATAGTGAGGGCTCAACACATATTAGCTATTATTATAATTATTGTTTCTGTTGTCCATTTAAATATTGCAGAAAGGAACGGTTAGAAACTAGAGAACCTTGCCATTAAAAAAACAAAAACAAAACCTAACAAAAACCCCAAACCAGAGGAGAAAAAAATCAGACCAGAGCTCCTAGAGAGGAATTTTCCTTTTCTCTGTTTAGTGGTATCAAAGCCTTCCACAGAGTTACCCATTTGGCTAATCATCTGTGAACTCTGACCATGTGAAGTACATTATGCTAAGTACAGGGTAGACAAAAATAGGTAAGATATAGTCCCTGCCCTCAATGACCTACCATACCAACAAAAGCAATTATATTTCAGTGAAATACACACAACTTATGGAAACAAAGAAAAGCATCTACTCATGTCAAGTATTCTTGCCACAATAAAAATATATAATAATTCTTTTTAAAAAAAAGAGAAGCATCTAATTACCTGGGACATTCAGAAACTTGATGAAATTTGAGCCAAGTCTTAAAGAATAAATCATCATTTTCCAAGCAAGCAGGATAAGGATTAGGTTCAAGGAAATTTACGCTTCATGAAAAAGAAATCTATCACATCCCTATACATCAGCAACAAATAACTAGAAATTATAATTAATAAAGAGCCACTATTTTAAAAAGCAACCAGGAGCTGATAGCCAGAAGTAAAACTAACAAAATACATGTACTGTCTCTAAGGAATACATTACTAAGCATTATTATAAAGCACATAAATTAAGACTTCAATAAATGAGAGATACCCTGTTCTGAAAGACCTGATATTACAAAGATGAAATTCTCCTAAATTTAATCAAAATCCCATCACACTTTTCATGGAACTTGACAAGTTGATACCAAAATTCATATGGAAGAGAAAAGGGCCAAGAATAGCACAGACAGTTCTGAATAGCAAAGTGAGGGAATGTCTTCACCTGCTATCAAGATATATTATAAAATTATAGTAATTAAAACAACATGGTTTTGATGCAGATACAGACAAGACCAACTGAACAACATAAAGAGCTCAGAAACAGACCCATGCACATGTGAAAACTTGGTATGTGACCAAGATGGAATTATAAATCGGTAGGAAATGAATTCAATAAATGGCCTGAGCCAAGTGGCCATAGAGAAGGTAAAATCAGATCCCTAGTTCACACCATATATGATAATACATTTTAAATGGATTAAAGACAATGATATAAGAGATTCTCTTTATGACAGTAGGATAAAAAAATTTCTCAAAATAAGTCACATAACAAAGGAAATAAAGAATGAAAAACATTATTGAATTAAATTTTAAAACTTTTTAATAAAAGACACCCTAAACAAAAAGATATACCACCAACTGGGAAAAGATATTTACAATCCATCTAACAGACAAAGGATAAGTATCCAGAGTACATAAAGAACTACAAACAGAAAAAGAGGAACTTCTGGGAAATATCTCTCTCACACTTACTCTTTTCTAGAGGTGACTGCCCTTCCTTCCCACACAACTCCCCAGGACCCCCCTTCCCCCAACCACATAGTTTTAGTTGGAACTGACAATCACAGTACCCAAGCTGCTTAATCTAGATCTGACCCCCATTTTTGAATTAGAAGATTATTTTCCTCTGCAAATCTGGAAAAATGTAAAATACAGCTCACAACCCTTCTTTTCCCCACACACCCAAACCCCGCCCACATATGGAAGAAAGCCTATAGTAACACAATGAAAAAACATGCAAAAACATACAGATGGCATTGCACATATACTCCTGTTCTTTTAGCAGATTGGTTACATGAGTAAAGCAATTTTTACCTAAGCTAGCTAGAGCTGAATTTCTTTAACTTACAGCCAAGAATTTGAAGAAGTATTTAATGAGGTCCTTAAGTCAAAACAAAAAAAGAAAAGACAGTGTTCATTATTAATTAGTTCTTAAATAAATTAGCCCTTAAGGAATAAAGGCTAATCCTAAAATCTGAAATCCTAAAATGAACATAATTAACACCAAAATAAATTCTAACAACCTATTTTTAATATATGGCACTTACTTAAAAGCAGGCCCACTACAAAAAATCATGATTCAAATAGATGTGTAAATGCTACACAAATACATATAAGCTTATCTATTCAGATTGCTGAATCTTGAATATTTAGCACATATATGCCTTCCTAACACATAAACCAACAGCAAAGCTAAGAGGTGACTAACTTTTTTGTTGGACACCGTATAGTCATTATTAAGGAAGATGACACTATAAAGATACCGAAAATACCCAATTATTTTACCACTCCAAAGAAAAGACCATTATTAATCTCCCTCCACTGTGGAAACTGACTATTCACTATCACACAACCAGGTTTTAATATATGAGAGAATATCACGGCACATCTCATCTCTTGGTTACCAAATTTCCTTTAAAGCTTCTTATGACGGACTTAGAGCAAAATTCCTCTTGAAAGTCTGAATGAATTAGAACCACTTAGAGGATTTAACCTGTTTTTCTCCCACTAATTCCTCTCAGTGTTTTGTTTTTTTTTTCCCCCAGTGTTACAGCCAATCTAATTTGTTGAAACAAAGATAAGGGACTTTCACCTACTGTGAAAAGAAAATCCAAATACAGTCCATCTACTCCTGAGAGTTTCCGTAGTCACCAGACAACTGTGAGAAGGAAGTAGGGAAGTTTTTGTGGAAAGAGGAGGTGGAATGAGCAGCCCTTGCTAACAGCCACAGGCCCTAGGAAAGTTAGCGCTTTTAGGGAGCAAGATGTGTATTTTTATTTTTTTATTCATTATCTTGACACTCAGCCACAGGTACCACCAGCTGCAACCTTCTCTGAATTTTCATTCCTAATTCAAAAAGTAGCAAAATGGGCTTCCCTGATGGCACAGGGGTTAAGAATCCACCTGCCAACGCAGGGGACACGGGTTCAAACCCTGGTCCAGGAAGATCCCACATGCCGCAGAGCAACTAAGCCCGTGCACCACAACTACTAAGCCTGCGCTCTAGAGCCCACGAGCCACAGCTACTGAGCCCACGTGCTACAACTACTGAAGCCTGCATGCCTAGAGCCCATGCTCCACACCAAGAGAAGCCACCGCAATGAGAAGCCCACGCACCGCAACAGACAGTAACTAGAGAAAGCCTGCGCACAGCAATGAAGACCCAACGCAGCCAAAAATAAATTAAATAAATTAATTTTTTTTAAAAAGTAGCAGAATGGATGAAGATACAGGCTAAAGGCTAGGCTGTGGAATACTCCTGCTGGACAAAATTATTCCAGAATTATTCCCCCCAAAATTATTTTCTTTCTTATCAACTTAAAGGAAAAAAACAAAGCCCTAATGTAAATAGTCCTTCACAGAATTTGTGGAACATAGTTTATAAATCTCCTAAACTTCTCTCTCATGCAGATTTCATTCTTCAAAATGGGATTCATTAACTATCTTCCTCTGAAACTAAAACAAACACCTCTCATTACCATTCCAACATGACTTAAGTTCTGGTTTCTTACCATTATACTTCTTGCCGCTGTTCCAAAGGCAGACAATGTAAATAATAATCGCCTACTATTGCAAACACTGACATTAGGAAGAGAACCAGGCAGGCTTCACCTGCAAGGGCACGTGAATCCCAAGAGGGCAGTTTGTCATGTGCTTCATACAGAATTCAGAGAGAACAGAAGGAAGCACTCTATCTTAGCAGAAATGCCCAGGAGCGCAGGCTGTGCTCTTACCAGCATGTCGGTGGCACTGAGATAGTGCTTGCTGGCCATGCACTGTTCCAGCTTTTGAGGCACTTGCTTGATATTCTCGATTTCATCCAGCAGGTTCAGGACATGCTTGTGTTCAATTCCTTCAATCCACAATTTCCGAAGCTCATCTCGTTTGCAGTGCAACAGCATCTTGCATGAAAGCAGATTCTCTTTTACCTACAAGAGAACAGTTTCAATCTTGGGTCAGTCCAAAGTCTTTCCAGCCTAAACCCACAATTTGGTTAGTATTCTTCACCAGTACTGCTATAAGTAACAGTTCCTAGTTATCACTGCCACTCATTCTGCTGTGGTTAATCTGCTTGCGAAATTCTAATCCTGGTTATGACACAGACTCACTTGCTCAGGTCTCCACTTCTCTGCATTTTCTCTCCTGTGAAATGAGAAAATTACTCAGGATATAGAGCATATACTCTGAAAATATGAAGTTCCACACCAAAGTTAATATATCTAGAAGGGAATGACTGATTTGAGAGTCCGTGATATTATTCCTTCCCCATTCTTCCTGGCATGTTTCCTATTCACCTGATAGGTCACTTGGTCCATCCTTCTAGGTCTAGAACTTTAGCTGAAGTTGATAACAAAGGAAATGGGCGTTCGTCTCAACTGACTAAAATGAAGGTAATCCCAGTTCCCAGAAAAGAGTAGATGCTTCCAGAGACAGTCGTGAAATAAAGGGAATTAAAACATACCAAGAATTTTTTCCATGTATTCTGATTTTAGGTATTAAATAAGACAGTTGCAAGCAATCTCGTAGATCTGCAGTTTGCTGACCAGCCAAGGCACAGCTTGATAACATAGGAGGAGGAGAAGAGGAGCAGGGAAGGGTAGTCACCATGTACATGATAAGTGTATTTTCATGTTCTACCCTAATTAAAAATTTGATTTTTATAGCGTGAAAAAATAAAAAGAATCATGACCTTTCACAATTCATAGAACTACTTCCATATACTTTTGACATTCCTTTACATGTATTTTTATTTAAATTAGAATTTCATGTTTGTTTACAGTTTTGGTTTTGTTTTCTGTTTGAGGTAAAAGTTATGCATGAAAGTGTATCACTTGATGAGTTTTAGCAAATGCATACACACCTGCAATAATTCGTCGATATATAGGACATTCCCATCACCCTAGAAAGTCTACCATGTTTTTAACAATTAAAAATCTGTCTTCTTTTACAACATTTGGTGTGGTGGTACACAGACTCATGATGCTATTTTTTGGTGACTGTAAAACTTAATTTTGACATTTTTCCAGCAAACATGGAAAATATGAAGATTGAATGCTAAAATTAGAAGGTATCTTGAGACAGCATCTAATCCAATCCTACAACTTTAGGACAATATCTAAATCATGCTTTTATCAAACTGTCCAATGTAAAAAGAGCCCTGAATAAACAGATTTTGTAATCTGTCTTGATTAGCACAGAAGAATGACTGTTAGCTTTTGGGGGAGTTACAGACCCCTTTGACAATCTGTTGAAGAAGGTTCTAATCACCTCTACTCCTTCCATCAATCCCAAAGAGTTAGCAAAATAATTCTATTTATTTTTTAGCATAAAACACCAAGAAAAGACAGAACAGAGAGGAGGGAACAGCAAGGATGGCAAGAAACCCTTGGAAGCTGGTAAGAAGACAGCTGGCATCAAGTGGGGTTTGCTAACACTGAAAAGGAGGCACCAAGAATATTGAAGGCAAGAGTACAGGATTGAAACTAAGTATTTTGAGCCCGCATCCAACATCCTCATCAAACCACACAAACGTGTAATTCCCTCCCCCACGGCACTGGCCAAATAGGAGGTTTACAATCTGAAGAAACTGAACTAGAAAGAATCTGGACCAGGAAATGCCAGACAGCTGAGAGGAGGGTGTGAGGCACTGGACAGAAAAGAGGAGGATGAAGTCAAAGTGGACCCACCGACAAGTAAGGTCCTCAGCCCTCCCTGGACTCTCAGCCTCCTTCCTGGACTCTCAGCCTCCTTCCTGGACCCTCAGCCTCCTTCCTGGACCCTCAGCCTCCTTCCTGGGTTGGCTCCGATAACATTCAGCTTGACTTTGAGCCCCAACACAGGAAACTTATGGCTTTCCCCTGGGAAAAACAACCAAGTGAAAAGACCTATCGATAGTGATATTTGAGGTTTCACCAAGGAAACTGCTGGGTCCCTACCCAATCATCGCTAGACAAGCCCCACCACATGCTGTGAGCTCCGTCTCAGCTTTGTAGTATACCTCCCTCCTCCATCCAAACAGTTAGCCAAGGATCACCACACAGTCAAGGAAAGCCTGTAATATGGAAAGACAGGCATCAGAACAAAGAAAAAAGTGCTGAGGGGAGTAGGGGAACAGAAACTAGGCAGGAAAAAGAAATTTTAAAAAGCTATAATTAATATCCCTTGGGGGAAAAGATATTACACCAATGAAACAAGAATAGGATGCTATAAAAAATTCAGAGAATGAAAAACAGCTCTTGGAAATTAAAAATATGATAGAAAAAAAAATCCAATACAAAGGTTAGAAGAGACTCTTGAAATCCCCAAAGAGTAAGACACAAAAAACAAAGAAAGGAAAATAGGAGATAAAAGAAAATGGGGTTGGTTGATCCGAGAGGTCCAAATAAGAATTCCAGGGGAGGAAAAGTGAGACAAAGTGGAGAAAAAATAATAATAAAATGAAAGAAAATGTTCCAGAGCAAAAGACATGAACTTTCAGATTGAAAAGGCACACAGAGTGTTCGAAACAATGGAGTGAAAAAAGACCCAGGGCACATTATCCTGACTCGTAAGAACACAAGGATATAGAGACAATCCTAAAAGCTTTCAAAGGAGGAAAAAAAGCCATACGAAGGACTGTGAATCAGAATGCGTCTCAACAGCAACACTAAAAGCTACAAGACAAAGGAATAATGTATCTTCAAACTCCTAAGAGAGAATTATTTCCCAGAAAACCTATCAATCAAGTGTGAGGAAAAAACAAAGGCATTTTCAGACATGAAAGCTCTTAAAAAATAAACCTCATATGCACCATATCTCAGCAAGCTACTGAAGAATGTACTCCATCAACATAAGAGAAAAACAAAAGGAGAAACAGAGGATCCAGGAAAGGGGGAAACCGATGCAGAACAAAGGCAATGGGATTTTACAATCATTAACTCCAAGGAAAACGAAAACAAAATTGCACAGGCAAAAATAGTACACTAGATGGTTTAGATGTAAATATTTACGTCGTTATAATAAAATAAGCACCAGCTATTTAACCAAAAACTAGGACATAACTATACAGAAAGGATGAGGGAAGAAGATAAGGTGGGGTGGGGGAAAGAGTGAAGGAGGAACCATAACTGGAAGCTCATATACAATGTCTAAAATAGAAAAATCCAGAAAAGTAGTATAAGCATATTACTTAGAAATACAGAAATACAAATATCTGAAAAAAAACAAAAACAAAAACTAAAAGAGTAAAATTCTGTACCTCTGAAGTGTTGGAATTAGTACTGTGGTAGGATGAGGTAGGGGAATGCTGGTTTTTATCAGCATTTGTGGTTTTATTTGATTTTTTAAACACATTTCTCAAGGCCATTCCTAGATCCTCCAGGAGTTCTTGGTGCCTGGGTTAAGAACTCTAGCTATTAAATCCATTCTATGTTAAATCTTAGTTACAATCTCTCAGAATCTAATTTCTGATATTCTACTTATATCACCTTGGTTCTATACTTCTCAGCTTTTCCCTCTGTGTGTAATGGTTACTATGGAAACTGTTAAAAATAAATTTTATGTCATACAACACCCAACTAGGCTCTTGATCCAGATAGTGGGAGAGAAACTTACATGGTGTCAGTAAAGCTTGGCAAACTCCCTTCTGATTAGAAAAAAAGACCATTATGGCATTTCACACTAGGATATATACAATGTAAACAGCTCACTCCTCATTTTTGCATACTACATGGAGGAAAAATGAAAGGAAGGTAGAATGTGTGTGTGTGTGTGTGTTTGGGGGTGGGGGAGATGGCATCAGGCTGTGTGGAAAATGAACATCACCAAAACTATTTCCTAAACAGTTTAGCCAAAGCTGCAGACATAAGAAGCTAAAAGAACTTTTAATACTAAATTGCCCTGAGGCTTCAGCTTTTTGATCAGAAAGTCAGTTATGAAGAAATGTTCTTTTAAAACTTGGGGTGGGAGGTCTGGGCAAGATGGCGGAAGAATAAGACGCGGAGATCACCTTCCTCCTCACAGATACATCAGAAATACATCTACACGTGGAACTGCTCCTACAGAACACCCACTGAACGCTGGCAGAAGACGTCAGACCTCCCAAAAGGCAAGAAACTCCCCACGTACTTGGGTAGGGCAAAAGAAAAAAAAAGAAATAACAGAGACAGAAGAATAGGGATGGGACCGGCACCAGTGGGAGGGAGCTTTGAAGGAGGAAAGGTTTCCACACACTAGGAAGGCCCTTCGCGGGCGGAGACTGCAGGTGGCGGAGGCGGGAAGCTTCGGAGCCACGGAGGAGAGCGCAGCCACAGGGGTGCGGAGGGCAAAGCGGAGAGACTCCCACACAGAGGCTCGGTGCCAAGCAGCACTCACCAGCCCGAGAGGCTTGTCTGCTCACCTGCCGGGGCGGGCGGGGGCTGGGAGCTGAGGCTCGGGCTTCGGAGGTTGGATCGCAGGGAAAGGACTAGGGTTGGCGGCGTGAACACAGCCTGAAGGGGGCTAGTGCACCACAGCTAGCCGGGAGGGAGTCCGGGAAAAGGTCTGGAGCTGCGGAAGAGGCAAGAGACTTTTTCTTGCCTCTTTGTTTCCTGGTGCGCGAGGAGAGGAGATTCAGAGCGCCGCTTAAACGAGCTCCAGAGACGGGCACGAGCCGCGGCTATCAGCACGGACCCCAGAGACGGGCATGAGACGCTAAGGCTGCTGCTGCCGCCACCAAAAAGCCTGTGTGCGAGCACAGGTCACTCTCCACACCGCCCCTCCCGGGAGCCTGTGCAGCCCGTCACTGCCAGGCTCCCGTGATCCAGGGACAACTTCCCCAGGAGAACGCACGGCGCGCCTCAGGCTGCTGCAATGTCACACCGGCCTCCGCTGCCGCAGGCTCGCCCCGCATCCGTACCCCTCCCTCCCCCCCCGGCCTGAGTGAGCCAGAGCCCCCGAAGCAGCTGCTCCTTTAATCCCGTCCTGTGTGAGCTGGACACCCTACGCCAAACAACTAGCAAGACAGGAACACAGCCCCATCCATTAGCAGAGAGGCTGCCTAAAATCATAATAAGGCCACAGACACCCCAAAACACACCACCAGACGTGGACGTGCCCACCAGAAAGACAAGATCCAGCCTCATCCACCAGAACACAGGCACTAGTTCCCTCCACCAGGAAGCCTACACAACCCACTGAACCAACCTTAGCCACTGGGGGACAGATACCAACAACAACGGGAACTATGAACCTGCAGCCTGTGAAAAGGAGACCCCAAACACAGTAAGATAAGCAAAATGAGAAGACAGAAAAACACACAGCAGATGAAGGAGCAGGGTCAAAACACACCAGACCTAACAAATGAAGAGGAAATAAGCAGTTTACCTGAAAAACAATTCAGAATAATGATAGTAAAGATGATCCAAAATGTTGGAAATAGAATAGACAAAATGCAAGAAACATTTAACAAGGACGTAGAAGAACTAAAGAGGAACCAAGCAATGATGAAAAACACAATAAATGAAATTAAAAATACTCTAGAAGGGATCAATAGCAGAATAACTGAGGCAGAAAAACGGATAAGTGACCTGGAAGATAAAATAGTGGAAATAACTACTGCAGAGCAGAATAAAGAAAAAAGAATGAAAAGAACTGAGGACAGTCTCAGAGACCTCTGGGACAACATTAAACACACCAACATTCAAATTATAGGGGTCCCAGAAGAAGAAGTGAAAAAGAAAGGGACTGAGAAAATATTTGAAGACATTATAGTTGAAAACTTCCCTAATATGGGAAAGGAAATAGTTAATCAAGTCCTGGAAGCACAGAGAGTCCCATACAGGATAAATCCAAGGAGAAACACGCCAAGACACATATTAATCAAACTATCAAAAATTAAATATAAAGAAAACATATTAAAAGCAGCAAGGGAAAAACAACAAATAACACACAAGGGCATCCCCATAAGGTTAACAGCTGATCTTTCAGCAGAAACTCTGCAAGCCAGAAGGGAGTGGCAGGATATACTTAAAGTGATGAAGGAGAAAAACCTACAACCAAGATTACTCTACCCAGCAAGGATCTCATTCAGATTTGATGGAGAAATTAAAACCTTTACAGAAAAGCAAAAGCTGAGAGAGTTCAGCACCACCAAACCAGCTTTACAACAAATGCTAAAGGAACTTCTCTAGGCAAGAAACACAAGAGAAGGAAAACACCTACAATAACAAACCCAAAACATTTAAGAAAATGGGAATAGGAACATACATATCGATAATTACCTTAAATGTAAATAGATTAAATGCTCCCACCAAAAGACACAGACTGGCTGAATGGATACAAAAACAAGACCCGTATATATGCTGTCTACAAGAGACCCACTTCAGACCTAGGGACACATACAGACTGAATGTGAGGGGACGGAAAAAGATACTCCATGCAAATGGAAATCAAAAGAAAGCTGGAGTGGCAATTCTCATATCAGACAAAATAGACTTTAAAAAAAAAAATATTACAAGAGACAAAGAAGGACACTATATAATGATCAAGGGATCGATCCAAGAGGAAGGTATAACAATTGTAAATATTTATGCACCCAACATAGGAGCACCTGAATACATAAGGCAAATACTAACAGCCATAACAGGGGAAATCGACAGTAACACAATCATAGTAGGGGACTTTAACACCCCACTTTCACCAATGGACAGATCATCCAAAATGAAAATAAATAAGGAAACACAAGCTTTAAATGATACATTAAACAAGATGGACTTAATTGATATTTATAGGACGTTCCACCCAAAAACAACAGAATACACATTTTTCTCAAGTGCTCATGGAACATTCTCCAGGATAGATCATATCTTGGGTCACAAATCAAGCCTTGGTAAATTTAAGAAAATTGAAATTGTATCAAGTATCTTTTCCGACCACAATGCTATGAGACTAGACATCAATTACAGGAAAAGATCTGTAAAAAATACAAACACATGGAGGCTACACAATACACTACTTAATAACGAAGTGATCACTGAAGAAATCAAAGGGGAAATCAAAAAATACCTAGAAACAAATGACAATGGAGACACGACGACCCAAAACCTATGGGATGCAGCAAAAGCAGTGCTAAGAGGGAAGTTTATAGCAATACAAGCCTACATCAAGAAACAGGAAACATCTCGAATAAACAACCTAACCTTGCACCTAAAGCAATTAGAGAAAGAACAAAAAAACCCCAAAGCTAGCAGAAGGAAAGAAATCATAAAGATCAGATCAGAAATAAATGAAAAAGAAATGAAGGAGACAATACCAAAGATCAATAAAACTAAAAGCTGGTTCTTTGAGAAGATAAACAAAATTGATAAACCATTAGCCAGACTCATCAAGAGAAAAAGGGAGAAGACTCAAATCAATAGAATTAGAAATGAAAAAGGAGAAGTAACCACTGACACTGCAGAAATACAAACGATCATGAGAGATTACTACAAGCAACTCTATGCCAATAAAATGGACAACCTGGAAGAAATGGACAGATTCTTAAAAATGCACAACCTGCCAAGACTGAACCAGGAAGAAATAGAAAATATGAACAGACCAATCACAAGCACTGAAATTGAAACTGTGACTAAAAATCTTCCAACAAACAAGAGCCCAGGACCAGATGGCTTCACAGGCGAATTCTATCAAACATTTAGAGAAGAGCTAACACCCATCCTTCTCAAACTCTTCCAAAATATTGCAGAGGGAGGAACACTCCCCAACTCATTCTATGAGGCCACCATCACCCTGATACCAAAACCAGACAAAGATGCCACAAAGAAAGAAAACTACAGGCCAATATCACTGATGAACATAGATGCAAAAATCCTCAACAAAATACTAGCAAACAGAATCCAACAGCACATTAAAAGGATCATACACCATGATCAAGTGGGGTTTATCCCAGGGATGCAAGGATTCTTCAATATACGCAAATCAATCAACGTGATACATCATATTAACAAATTGAAGGAGAAAAACCATATGATCATCTCAATAGATGCAGAGAAAGCTTTCGACAAAATTCAACACCCATTTATGATAAAAGCCCTGCAAAAAGTAGGCACAGAGGGAACTTTCCTCAACATAATAAAGGCCATATATGACAAACCCACAGCCACCATTGTCCTCAATGGTGAAAAACTGAAACCATTTCCACTAAGATCAGGAACAAGACAAGGTTGCCCACTCTCACCACTATTATTCAACATAGTTTTGGAAGTGTAAGCCACAGCAATCAGAGAAGAAAAAGAAATAAAAGGAATCCAAATCGGAAAAGAAGAAGTAAAGCTGTCACTGTCTGCAGATGACATGATACTATACATAGAGAATCCTAAAGACGCTACCAGAAAAGTACTAGAACTAATCAATGAATTTGGTAAAGTAGCAGTATACAAAATTAATGCACAGAAATCTCTTGCATTCCTATACACTAATGATGAAAAATCTGAAAGAGAAATTAAGAAAACACTCCCATTTACAATTGCAACAAAAAGAATAAAATATCTAGGAATAAACCTACCTAAGGAGACAAAAGACCTGTATGCAGAAAATTATAAGACACTGATGAAAGAAATTAAAGATGATACAAATAGATGGAGAGAGATACCATGTTCTTGGATTGGAAGAATCAACATTGTGAAAATGACTCTACTACCCAAAGCAATCTACAGATTCAATGCAATCCCTATCAAACTACCACTGGCATTTTTCACAGAACTAGAACAAAAAATTTCACAATTTGTATGGAAACACAAAAGACCCCGAATGGCCAAAGCAATCTTGAGAACGAAAAATGGAGCTGGAGGAATCAGGCTCCCTGACTTCAGACTATATTACAAAGCTACAGTAATCAAGACAGTTTGGTACTGGCACAAAAACAGAAACATAGATCAATGGAACAGGATAGAAAGCCCAGAGATAAACCCACGCACATATGGTCACCTTATCTTTGATAAAGGAGGCAAGGATATACGATGGAGAAAAGACAGCCTCTTCAATAAGTGGTGCTGGGAAAACTGGACAGCTACATGTAAAAGTAAGAAATTAGAACACTCCCTAACACCATACACAAAAATAAACTCAAAATGGATTAAAGACCTAAATGTAAGGCCAGACACTATCAAACTCTTAGAGGAAAACATAGGGAGAACACTCTATGACATAAATCACAGCAAGATCCTTTTTGACCCAACTCCTAGAGAAATGGAAATAAAAACACAGATAAACAAATGGGACCTAATGAAACTTAAAAGCTTTTGCACAGCAAAGGAAACCATAAACAAGACCAAAAGACAACCCTCAGAATGGGAGAAAATATTTGCAAATGAAGCAACTGACAAAGGATTAATCTCCAAGATTTACAAGCAGCTCATGCAGCTCAATAACAAAAAAACAAACAACCCAATCCAAAAATGGGCAGAAAACCTAAATAGACATTTCTCCAAAGAAGATACACAGATTGCCAACAGACACATGAAAGAATGCTCAACATCATTAATCATTAGAGAAATGCAAATCAAAACTACAATGAGGTATCATCTCACACTGGTCAGAATGGCCATCATCAAAAAATCTAGAAACAGTAAATGCTGGAGAGGGTGTGGAGAAAAGGGAACACTCTTGCACTGTTGGTGGGAATGTAAATTGATACAGCCACTATGGAGAACAGTATGGAGGTTCCTTAAAAAACTACAAATAGAACTACCATACGACCCAGCAATCCCACTACTGGGCATATACCCTGAGAAAAC
The DNA here is from genome assembly GCF_028564815.1 of Eubalaena glacialis. NCBI lineage: Eukaryota > Metazoa > Chordata > Mammalia > Artiodactyla > Balaenidae > Eubalaena > Eubalaena glacialis. Next base: position 109,055,395 of record NC_083723.1, on the reverse strand, counting down.
CATAATTCAAAAAGAGTCATGTACCAAAACGTTCATTGCAGCTCTATTTACAATAGCCAGGACATGGAAGCAACCTAAGTGTCCATCATTGGACGAATGGATAAAGAAGATGTGGCACATACATACAATGGAATATTACTCAGCCATAAAAAGAAACGAAATGGAGGTATTTGTAGTGAGGTGGATGGAGTTAGAGTCTGTCATACAGAGTGAAGTAAGTCAGAAAGAGAAAAACAAATACAGTATGCTAACACATATATATGGAATCTAAGGAAAAAAAAAAAAAAAGGTCATGAAGAACCTAGGGACAAGACGGGAATAAAGACACAGACCTACTAGAGAACGGACTTGAGGATATGGGGAGGGGGAGGGGGAGGGGGAGGGGGAGGGGTGAGATGTGACAGGGTGAGAGAGTGGCATGGACATATATACACTACCAAATGTAAAATAGATAGCTAGTGGGAAGCAGCCGCATAGCACAGGGAGATCAGCTCGGTGCTTTGTGACCACCTAGAGGGGTGGGATAGGGAGGGTGGGAGGGAGGGAGACGCAAGAGGGAAGAGATATGGGGATATATGTATATGTATAAGTGATTCACTTTGTTATAAAGCAGAAACTAACACACCATTGTAAAGCAATTATACCGCAATAAAGATGTAAAAAAAAAAAAAAAAAAAAACTTGGGGTGGCAGGGGGAATACCAGTCAGCAATAAAAGGGAAGAAATGTGAAGAATCTCAACATTATACTGAGCAAAAGAAGCCAGACGCAGGAGTATACATGCTATGAAGTTCTATAACAGGTAAAAATAATATATGGTGATAGATTTCAAATCAGTATTTGTTTGGAGCAAAATGGGGTGGGGGGTATGGCCTATAAAGAAGGAGGAGAGAAGTCTCTGGGGCAATGGAAACATATTCAAGGATATATACGTTTGACAAAACTCACTGAACTAAAAATAATGCATTTTATTGTATGTGAATGCTAGCTCAATAAATATGATTTTTGAAACAGGGAGGGGAGAAACAGGGCTATGTCCATCAATGAATAAATGCAGGTAAATGTAAGAAAGGTACCGTATTCCACCTAAATGTTTATTTCTCAAAGGCCTGTTCTTTTAGAAACGTGGTGACAGCATTTTAATTCCATTCTAATTTAATCTGGATAGTTAAGATTCAAAAATTCTGTTACTCTGTTTCTTCCTTAAATAAATCCATGAAGAGTCAAGCTTTTCAAATCATGACATCAAAACCCAAGTAAAGAAATCCTTCCTCAAACACAAGTTTCCTTTGCTTCCTTAGAATTCTAGCAACTTCATTTGCTCCAAATCACCTGTTCAGAAAAAACAAGAATTTCAGTTTCAATAAACAAGAACTAAGTCACTTTAATTAGAGACTATTAGAAAAAGAGAAAATAAGGAACACAGGGCCCAAGAGGTCATTGTGAATGGATATGTGAGATGACACAGAAAGCCGAGAGATAGAGATTTTTGCAACCCTGCCTTGAGAAAGATCAAGAGAGGAGGAAATGAACTGGGGCCTCTGAACAACACGTTGGGACATGTGACAGAGGAGGATGCTGATGGAGGCACAGGGGAGGTGGTGGAGGCCCTAACTTTTAAGTCATAAAATCAGAAAAGCATTGAACTTGGATGAAGTATTAGGGGAGGAGGGGAATGCCTTTGAGGGTGCGTATTATCTGTAATAAAATACAACCAATGTGCAAGCACCTCATTGATACTGTAGACTAGAAATATCCTGTAAAGTTCCTCAGAAGCAAGGGATGGTAAATGAAAATTAATGAAACAATCAATGTTATTCTTACTTCTAAAAGTACAGAGTATCATATTTTCTCTTTTTTGTAGTAAAAACAAATCCACATATAAGCATTTTCATGGGTATCCTCCTAACACATGTCCAAGCCATTTTTTCCCATAGTCTTAACAGAAAGTGCCTAGAACAAATGAACTTCAGAAACACTACTCACTGCTCTGTTTAAAAGCCCTTTAGAACTAAAGATCATTTTTTAATTACCCTCAAACTTTTATTTCTCATGCTTTTTGCTCCTTAGTTTTTCAGCTTCCATTTTAAGGTCTTAAATTCTGAGAGGCTCCACTCAACCTTTTCCAAAGGCAACACTATCCTTTTGAGTTGTAGAGTCTGGATACAGAACACAAATACAGATACAGTTAAACTTAATGAAAAGACTGCCTTGTAGTTCTTATGACTGCATTAATGATCCAGACCACTGCCTAGATTTTAAATGATGATATCTCATTCTTGCCCACAGTTTAGCATGTCCATTTCTAGGCTTTTTTCCCTTTCTCATACAAGCAGCTGGGATTTCCTATCTTATGTCTGGGCTTAAATAACTTCCTACCAAAACCATGTTGTCCTACTGTGACTTTCTTTTTTATATCAATTAAGGTTATTCTTCATTCTAATTCTACCTCACAACATACACTTTCATATAAAAAGTCACAAAATTATTTTAGTTAAATGTTAAGTAATGAATGTTACATTACTCAATGATCAAGCCCTAACAACTTCACTTTAACAATCACATATGGTTATTTCCAATTACAGGCAAGAAAAATGAGTTAAGAGCTCGATCAAGCACCAATAGAACAGCCAAAACTGGGGCGAAATGTAAAGTGTTTGTGCGCACATCACAACAGAGACAAGTATCTGTGTTTTCCCTTCACTTTACCTGCTTCTGTGATAAGCATTAGATGGATACTTAGTATCTTTAAAGAAATCTGGTATCATCTCATCTACTTAATACAGGATGGAAGAAACACTCAAATTCAAATACTACCAACAAGCATACGGCCCAAGTTCCCAACTCATATCCATTCATATTCATCTATTCTGGTGCTGCTATAACAGTCATTATGACAGACACGGGTAGAACCTATAAATTCTGAGGTTTTCTAATGCGGTAACATCTCATTTGTACTCAACAGTAATAAGACAGCCCAACTATCTTACTTATCCACATAATTGACCTGATCAATCATACATGGTATTTTATTTGCACATTTAATCTCGAAAAAATTCCAAGTGGACTTGACTGATATAAAGAAGTTTGGAGCATCGAAGAAGAGTCAAATCTATCTGTCAGCTCATATTATCCTCAAGGACAGAGATTCTACCAACAAGAATCCATAAATGAAAGAAATACCAAAATGGGAAATGTAAACAGTTCGGTGTTCTGAAGCTTTAAAAGCTAACAAAGCATGAATGTGAACATCTTCATCTGCCTTGGCCCCCACTAAAATCTATTCTCAGTATAGCAGCTAGAGTGGCCCTTCTAACATGTTAGACACATCGTGCCATTCTTGTGCTCAAAACCTTAGTGATTTCCACACACCCAGAGTTAAAATCAAACTCCTTACAGTGGTCAAGACCCCACGTGACCTGACCCACTCTGCCACACCCCCCCACCAGCTCCCTCATCTCCCTCTGCCACTCTCCCCACTTCTCACTGTGCTCCAGCTCCAACCTCGCTGCTCCCCCAAATTCCAATCATGTTCTTGCTTGAGGATCTTCCTGTACCTGCTATTCCTTCTTCCTGGGGTGCTTTTCCGGACTCTCCCTCACCTTCTTCTAGTGTTGGCTTCAATATAACCTCAGTGAAGCCTTCCCTGACCACTCTGTTCAAAACAGCAACTCCCTATTCTCCTTCCTTGCTTTTATTTTATTTATTTATTTTTTAAGCACAGCATTTCTTACCATCTGTTATACCCTCTTACTAATTTATAGCCTGCCTTTCTTGACTAGAAGGTAAACTCCACGAGGACAGGAATTTTTGTCTGTTTTACTCACTTCTATACCCCAGGACCTAGACCACTGCTCAGCACAAAACAAACACTTAATATAGAGACTAAATCAATGTTGCTAAATATCATCTATTTGTTTTCCTGTGTCTTCCCACTAGCATGTAAGCTCCATGAGGACAGGGACAGGCATTTTCCATTACATGGAAATCTAAAACAGATTTCAGTATCGAAACCACCACCAGCACATAGCTGGCACTCCACAAATATTTACCGAGTGAATCCTCGTTCCACTCTTTTGGCAGAGAGCAGAAACATAATTTCAACTCAGATTCACACATTCTCAACACCTTGCTTGGCTCTGAAATAATGTAAACCAATGATTACTGAATCATTCCCATTTTTACTTTAAAAATATACATACCTTTATTTTGTATACAATCTAAAGTGCAATTAAAAACCAAAAATGACAGGCAAAGATTAGTGAGGAAACATCAGTGTTTCCTTGGTGATAAGAAACACTTTCACAGTACAGAACTGTCAAATTATACACTAAAAACAAATTCCCTTTCATTTTTCCCTAAAATTTTCTTCTCCCATGTATCAATTATCAAAGGCTTTCTTGAAAAGAGATTTAGCCCTTTATTTTTCTCTTGCCAATACTGAGGCTAGTTCATAACACTGAGTTATGTGACATTTGCTTTCTTGACAACTGTCTGATATAATAAAAAAAATTTTGTTGTTGTTTCCTTTTGCTCAAAACTCCAGCATACTTGAGAATGAGGAGGACGGTGAAAAGACTGGCTACTACAACAAATGTGAAATAATCAAGATGAGACTCTCTTTTTCAGTACCAGCAAACACTCTTTGTTTGGGCAAAGATACTATTGACTCAGAGTGATAGGGAGTCAAGGCAAAGACCACTGCAGTGCCTCCCTTGAGATTAGGACAAAGTCCTTCCAGTCAAGCACACTCATCAGAAAACACAAATACCAAGAGGTCCTTCACTTTTACTGTGATTACCCGAGGCAAAGCCAGAAGGTCAGCAGCTCTACAGATTCACTTTCTGACCCCTCTTGAGCTTAGTATATTGGGTCAAAATGGACTACAGTTTACTTTAAATCTAGAGCTACTGATCTATAGCTTTACCTAGTTTCACCGATAAATCCACAGGATGAACTCACCACTTGTAAAGGCTAAGAATTATAGAATTCCTTCTGAAAATGCCCAGTTAATTTTAAAATGTAAAGCGGTCACCACATTGCTTCAAAAAAGGTTAAGAACCTACTGATTGTGGAACTGTACTCTTCAAGGCTGAAACTCACATATAACAGCATTCTTAGAAGAATCATTTAGGTACCTATTACCAAATCAAAAGGTCTAGAAGGCAGGGAAGAAAACATGTGAGGAGACTGTAGGCACAGCCATCACTGGGCAGGTACATCCAGAGAATTCCCGAACCAATCACATAGCACAGGGCAGCGCACTTCAAATGGTCTATGCAGCCCTCTGGCCACAGAGGTGCTTGAGGGTCAGCTGCTGAGCGCTAAGGAGGGGAGCCAGCATGAGGCTCTGCATCTCTCGGCCCAATACCAAACAAGAGGCAACTGGTATGTTGGGGTTCTGCAAAATATCTCATGTACAAAGAAATGGGGGGCTACTGCTTAAAAGATGTCTGAAAACCAGCATCAAGGACCTCAGAGCAGGGAGACCAGAGTTCAAATCCTAAATTTGTTGAGTGGGGAACAGACATAATTCTGCCTGGCAAGGAATCAGTGCCCAGTAAGTGGGAGCAATTGTTATTTATCAGAGAGCAGTAATACAAGGTATTAAAGGAGCGACCCTCAAAATACATAGCCAAGAACCACATAACTATGATGTGACAGTATATAACCTTTATTTGATCAGTTCATCCTTTGGCCAAATATAAAAAATACCCCTTATGAACCCACTTTATCCTTTAGGAACTAAAGATGTGGCACCCAGGAACCAAAAGTTTTTCAAAGACCAACCACAGAAGGAAGGGGGGAGGGGAGGGAGCGAAGGAAGGAGAGAGGAAGGAAGGAAAGAAGAAAGGAACCAATTTCTGCCTTGCAAACCAGAAATAGAGACACAGATGTAGAGAACAAATGTATGGACACCAAGGGGGGAAAGCGGGGTGGGTGGGTAGTGGTGGGATGAATTGGGAGATTGGGATTGACATGTATACACTAATATGTATAAAATAGATAACTAATAAGAACCTGCTGTATAGCACAGGGAACTCTACTTCACTTCGCTGTACAGTAGAAACTAACACAACATTGTAAAACAACTATATCCCAATTAAAAAAAAGAAGAAGAAGAAAGGAACCAAGAAGAGCAAAGAAGGAGAGGAAGAGAGAAGGGAGAAAGAAAAAGAGTGAAAGAAAAACAGCTCCCAAATATGAAAGACAATTACAAAATAAAAATTAATACATGCTTGTCACTACTAAAGAATAATATTCAAGTACTTCAGTATTCATAAATATTTACATTTAAATAATTTGTGAGTTAGATTTTCTTCTCAAAAACCACCAAGAATGTACAATGACTGCAGAGAAATCACAACCAACTTCAAATGGGGTGACATACTCAAAACCAAAAATTTTTTTTATTTTCAACTGCTACAGCAATACACACACACAATGTGTGACATAAGCACAATAAATACATTTAATACATTATAACGAGAGCCTCTAACAATAAAAGGCCCTAGTGTCTTAAAACAGCTCCACTTTTTAGGCTTCCTCAAGTTGAGGCCATCTCCTCTGTGCCATTTCACACTGCAGTGAAAAGTAATGGCAGAGGGACTTCCCTGGTAGAGCAGCGGTTAAGAATCCGCCTGCCAACGCAGGGGACATGGGTTCGATCCCTGGTCCAGGAAGATCCCACATGCCGCAGAGCAACTAAGCCTCTGCACCACAACTACTGAGCCTGTGCTCTAGAGCCTGCGAGCCACAACTACTGAGCCCACGCACCTAGAGTCCGTGCTCTGCAACAAGAAAAGCCACCGCAATGAGAAGCCCACGCACCGCCACAAAGAGTAGGCCCCACTCACTGCAACTAGAGGAAGCCTGCGCACAGCAAGGAAGACCCAAGGCAGCCAAAAATAAAAAATAAATAAATTTATTAAAAAAAAGAAAAGTAATGGCAGAAGCCAAGGGTCAGACTTAAGGGAGAAAAGAAGCAAGGCCAGATGCCCTCTGTGATCCTCTGCAGCCTGGCTTTCCAGAAACCTGAAAAACTCCTGCAAAGCATCAGTATGAATCACTCGTTAAGGTTATTACCATTACCAGGGCACCTCCAAGCTATAACACCTGGACTAATGGTAGATGCAACAATCACCAGATATTAGAAGGATGGAGGCTTACCTGCTTTATTTTGTTTCGGGAGTTGGTGATGCGCTCTGTGATGCTCTGGTACGTGCGAATGGCTGTCGTCAATTCTGTGTAGTGCTGCACGATCAATTCATCCAGGTCACGATCACACTTCTCATAGGCTTCTTCAAGACGCCCCTTCTCGTTTTCTCTGTCTTCAACATCATCACTGGTAGACAGGGTCCTGGTAAAGACAGAATATATCAAGCTGAGGCAAACTTAAAACCCAAAAGTAGACGAAGGATGAGTTAGTCAATGAGAGCACATTCACCTAACTAGGAAATGAAACAAGTTACTAAGAGAAAATATGAAACTGCCTGCATAGTAAATTTCAGTAGCCTATCTAAATGGATTTATTGGTTGCCAATCCAAGGAGTCCTTCTCTTCACTTTTCCCCTTGGCATAATCAGGTAACAGGCAGCATGAGCTCTGCAAGAGCCTGGGTAGGTCTTGACTTGTTGGAGTGAATTCAAGTACTTGCATTCCCCTTACCAGTGACAAGTCTGGCCAATGAGACCTAAGGACTTCTAGGAGTAGTTTTCTTTCTTTAAAATGATATTTTATTTATTTATTTATTTTAGGCTACGTTGGGTCTTCGTTGCGGCGCACGGGCTTTCTCTAGTTGCAGCGAGCGGGGGCTATTCTTCGTTGTGGAGCATGGGCTCTAGGCGTGCCGGCTCAGTAGTTGTGGATCGTGGGCTCTAGAGCGCAGGCTCAGTAGTTGTGGCTCAGGGGCCCAGGTGCTCCACGGCATGTGGGATCTTCCCGGACCAGGGCTCGAACCTGTGTCCCCTGCATTGGCAGGCGGATTCTTAACCACTGTGCCACCAGGGAAGCCCCTAGGAGTAGTTTTCTTGCAAGAAGGTTAACAGGAAGCAGGTCCCGTTTCCCAACACTGGGTATTGTTATACAAAACTAAGATAATCATACATTAGCCATACTATAATCCTGGAAGGGGAAGCCAAGAGGAATGCCAAGCTACTGCCATGACATCATTGGGCCTCTAAAGCAGCCAACCCACAGCTGCCTTACCGAGGGACTCCTTGTTAGGGGAGATAATAAATATCCATTGTTTAAGTCACTTTCCCTTGGTCTTCTTTTATATATAGCCAAAAGCATACTTACTATAAAATTGCTTCTACACTGAGGAACCGCCTTCCAAATAGTTCATTCAAATGACCTGAATTTAGTACAGAGCCCCCCAGCGGCCTGGAAATAAGGTCACAGTCATTCTAAAAGCCTTTACAACAGCAATATCAGCTATACTACAGGCAGTTCCTGCATCTACTATTCTTCCAACAGCACTAACAAGATTGATACGAATCAACAATAAGCAGGTAATGAGATAGATACACTTATTAAAAATCTTTCAATAACTTAGTTTGATACATGAACCACAGGTCTTGTTTCCTCTTTTATCCTTCTTGGATAATTTTTTTTTAATTTAGTGTTATAATCAGTAACAAAGAAACCTCTTTCTCTTATCTGTTGGCTGCGGTAATTTAGTTTCATTAAATTCCCTCAGATTTGTCAGCTTATACATTCAGCATACTTTATTTCATTTATCTTTTTTAATTTAGGGAGGGGGTAGTTTAGGCTCTCAATGATGGATGCAATCAATTATAAGTCCATCATTAGAACTGCTTTCAGAGATGGTCTGTCAGTGAATCAGTCACATACCCCCTTCCAGATTTTTGCAAGCAATATACTGTACAACAGTCTTCTCCAAAATGTCATTTAAAGCGAAAGATCTTAATTCATGAGTCACATAATATATAAAACTTATCTTCCAATTTAGAGGGCGATTCAGCAGGCCAGTCTCTGACTTCAATCTAACCTCAAAAAAGAAGTTTGTAAATGTGTTAGGGATGTCAAGAGATGGGGCCCAGCATGAAATGGGGAGCAGGAGGGACAGAAATGGAATGAAGGAAAAGGCGAAGCCTGTGAGGGCTACAGGATACACTCCAGGCAACACACTGGGAACCCCAAGACTTGAAGGAAGGCCTTTACCATGCCAGATCCTGTGTCCTCCTCTGTCAACTGGTAAGCCTACACCAGACTACCTCCAAGCTTACTTTCAGGTAGAAAATACCACACAAGCATTTGACTAACAAAGTAAATCAGAGTAGAGAACTTAGGGGGAATTTGCTTTCAAAGAGAGAGCTACCAATACTACTTGCAGTATTTGGCTACAGGGTGGCTAAGCGTATCATCCTGTTGTTTCTGTGATCTACAACTTTGCTCTTTAAATCTGAAACCTTGCAGCTGTTAATCTCAAGTAAAGCACAATCAGAAAATGCCTTCAATTTATCAAGTGTCCCAAAGGGAAGAGTTCCCAGATATTTAACTATTATATCCCCCCTTTCACAGCAAATGGCCACAGACTTTTCAAAGCTACACTGGATCAGTTTGCCATCTTTACGACGCTTTGTATGATTTCCTCCCCACCACCGTTTGTGGAAGGAAACATGCCAAGCATTTCACATTGTTTATATTAACTAGTAGAATTACCATCAAGGAAGATGTCAGGCTGAGAGAGAGGACACCTTCTCGGGCATCAGTGGTCACTGTAACACATTACCACAGCATTAGGAATTATTTAGAAAACAGAAAGGGTTACTAAAATGAAGATGAGAGAGTAAGTTGGGCCTATAGGGGGTTTTAGCTCCTATTTTCATTTTCAGAGAAAATATTTATGTAAGGAAATAGCCTGTGCCATGTTTGCCCCATATTTGAAATTCATCCTCTTGATGTAAACTGGGCTGAATGACATTTTGCCTTTAGTCAAAAAAACTTATAGGAGAACTCTGAGAGGACAAAACCATTAAAGTTTTTTTTTTTTTAAATTAGAGAAAAGGAAGGCAGCAATAACAGCCACTAATATCTAAAGGCTGTACATTTTTTTTTGTTACAATATTTTTTTAATTAATTAATTTATTTATTTGTTTGTTTGTTTATTTATTTATGGCTGTGTTGGGTCTTCGTTTCTGTGCGAGGGCTTTCTCTAGTTGCGGCAAGCGGGGGTCACTCTTCATCGCGGTGCGCGGGCCTCTCACTATCGCGGCCTCTCTTGTTGCGGAGCACAGGCTCCAGACGCGCAGGCTCAGTAATTGTGGCTCACGGGCCTAGCTGCTCCGCGGCATGTGGGATCTTCCCAGACCAGGGCTCGAACCCGTGTCCCCTGCATTGGCAGGCAGACTCTCAACCACTGCGCCACCAGGGAAGCCCAAGGCTGTACATTTTATAGAAAGTATGTCTAATCCTCAGAACAGCCCACTGGAGTGGGTCCCGTGGTTATCCTTCCTCTCTCTTTTTATAGGAGAGGCATGAGATTTGACCTCCCACTTCACTCCTCCATACTGTCAAGAAATGCGAAGTCTGAGACTTTATCCTACTTCGAAGCTAACAAGTTAGCCTGCCACAGTTTCACGGATGCTGGGGGAAGTCACAAAACTCCCGGGTGGGTCAGAAGCTCAGGACTTTATTAGTCACAGCACAGCAAGTAACACGAGCATCAGCATATTTGTAGCAGGCCCCCTGCCCCCAAGTCCCATGGGCGTTGGAAAGATGGGCCCAAATGGATGCCTGCACATGCTGAGTTGCTGGAGAGGAACCCTGAGCTTAAACATGCCCACTTAAAGGCAGTAAACATGCCTGCCCTTTGCTCTGGAAAGATTATCTCTATCTTCCAAACATGTCAAACAAACATCCTTGACAGTCTAAAACAAAGGGCACCCGTACTTTGCTCACAAGAACTTCAGAAACACAACCTTCCCAAGGAGAATTGTCTCCCAACAAAAATGAAACCTAATTCATTGGGTTCCTCCGGGGACTGCATGGTGTCAAGCAATAGTAGACCATAAACGAAGATTCATTTCCAACCTGTTTTCTTTTCTGCAAAATGAGACCAGAAATACAATACCTCCCACAATAAATCTCTGCAAAATGAATGAATGATAGACCATAAAAGCAGACTAACTCTAGGGAGAAAGTTCCCACACATGCTACCAAAACGCAGCAAATTTCAGTGTAGGATTATCCTACTTTAAGCAAGTCACTTGACCTGAACTGAGAGCAGGGTAGAAGAGAACGTTTGTCGTCTGGCTCACCCCGCCAGCCAGGTCAGGAACTTCTCCTCGGCCTTCTAAGCCTCTGTGCAAGGGAAACCTCACTGGCCCACAAAGCCATTCACTGCAATTTTGAACTGCTCTACTTGTTACAAGGTCTTTCATTAACATAAAGCAAAATCAGCCTCTTTGTAATTTCTCCCCATTGATCCTAGTTCCGCCTTTTTCAGCAACATAAAATAAGTCTATTCCCTCTTTCATAAAGTCTCTCTTTAAATGGTAAAGGACTCTCAATAGTTTTTTCTCACCTTCAGCACCTCCAATTTCTTCGTCTGTTTCTTCCACAACATGGCAGCCCACCAGCCTTGTTACTTTCTCCTGAAGTTCCCTTGAAAATGGGTAACACTCACATAGGACTTACTACATTAATCTAAGTGGTTTATATATAATAATTTATTCCAGACAACACCTGTGGAGTAGGTGCCATTGTCCCCCCTCTTCTTACAAATGAAGACCGAGTTGTGCATTTGAAGCACAGAACTTTTAAGTAGCAGAGCCAGGCCTCAAACCTGGAGAGTCTGGTTCTTAAAAGGTTCCCTATCCTGCCTCAAGATGTGGTACTCAGAACTGACACAACATACTTCTAATATGGTGTGACCATCCAAACAGAAAGAGGTTTTATATCCCATAATATAGGCACTCTATTTCTAATCATGTAACCTAAAACTACACAGCATTTTTTTTGTAAATGTTGAGTCCAAAAATGATCCAAGATCCCTTTGACTGTAAGTACAGACAATCTAGCTCTCACTCACCCTCTACTTGGGAGATTTTAAAACTAAATGCACAAATTTACATGCATTCCTGTGTCCCACATTTTGCGAAAAGAAGGTCAAAAGTGAGGCACAGGATATAAATTACTGAGTGCCTATTACACACTAAACAATGCAGTGGCTATTTTGTACACATAGTTTAAGGTGACTCTCAAAATGGTCTGGTGAGATAGTATCACCACTTTTTTTACAGATCAAGAATCAAAGGAACAGAGAGGTAAAGTTGCACACATGCACACAGCTAATATCAAAAATGAAATTAAAGCTAAATATACTTGATGCCAAAACCCATGCCCTTTCCGCTATACATGCTGTGAAACCTACTTTCCTGCCTTCAGCTCCTGAGCTGCAGGACTGCAGCCTAATCAAGCTACAGCCCACATGTCAAGAGAGGAGTGAACAGCTAGAGATGTCAACAGAGCACCTGGCAGCTTTTTCAGTAGTAACAGTCTTGAATCTGGACAAGAAGGTTTAAAAAGCATGAGCTAAAAGAAGACACGGAGCAGAGGAGAAACTATTTGAAGTTGCCATCCCAAGATGCCTTCAAGTTACTGAATCATTCTTTAGAGCTTTTTCCATTCCTATCTCAAAATCATTATGCTTTACAAACTATTGCCAAGTTCATGGATGAACATAAAAGCGTAGATTCCAGTTAAGCTGGACACAGACGTCTCTGGATCACTAAGAATTTTTCACTAAGACAGCTCTGGCATTTGCATGATGAATTACATCACTAACCATGACTAATTAATCCCAGGAAGGAATTTATTTACCCAGTGGACTAAAAGGACCATGATACCCATGCTAAGCTATTGTTAACAACACCTCGTAGGAACACATACGTTAAATGGTTCTAGTGAATTTACAACCACCAGCTCCAAGAAAGCCCTATAAACAAGCATAAAAACCCAGGGGAAATATCTGCAGGTCTAAAATGAAATTCGTCGGTTTCCTCTTTGATACCAGCTTCTGTATTTCAGTGTAGCCGGTCAAGTGTTTTGAAAGGAAAATAACTAGTCACTGTAACTGGCTCCTTCTATGGAACAATTTTGCTTTCACTTTGGACTTAATAGAGTAATGGAGTCCAGACAGGGGAAAGTACACAAAAGTCGATATTACTCTTTAAAAAGGACAAAAGCAAGATCAAATAAAAGAAAAAGCACACCTATGAAAACAGGGTTAGTCACCCAAAGGTAACCTATCACTCAAGAGAAACAATAACCTCCAGTCAAAGGCAGAATAAGATGAAAAAAACAAATCTACAATACTACCGTTAGGAATACAGCAGAAGCGTCTTACTTCTCTGACCAAATAATGTCAAACATGAGGCGTCTGCAACTTTCAAGCTCTTTGACCTTGGGCAAGTCACTTAACATGTCTGGGCCTGTTTCTTTCCTTGTCAAACAGACAAGGTAAGAGAACCTGCCTCACCAGGTTATCGTGAGGATTGGAGAAGTGTGTGAATGTGTTTTGTAAAATATAAAGTGCCCTCAATGCGTGGGCTGACACGTCATTAGGAACAAAATAAATCATTTGTGAATCACAACATTGTTAGCCCAAATCCCCTAAAGCCTCCCTCAGTGGAAAATTCCTGAGGATATTTATGAACTGAGATCAGACCTTTTCTCTATATTCTTATGGTGCCTGGTGCACTAAGAGCTTAGATAAAGCTACATAATGAGCAGCAGCAAGATGCAGGATCTGAAGAGGTCATGGAGGGTAGTTACCTGCCTTAAGAAACAACTGCAACTAGACTATCTCACACAAAGAAGTGTCAGTTCAAAAATCTACAGGAGGGCTTCTCTGTTGGCACAGTGGTTGGGAGTCCGCCTGCCGGTGCAGGGCACACGGGTTCGAGCCCTGGTCTGGGAGGATCCCACATGCCGCGGAGCAACTGATCCCGTGCATCACAGCTACTGAGCCTGCGCTCTAGAGCCCGTGAGCCACAACTACTGAAGCCTGTGCGCCTGGAGCCCGTGCTCTGAAACAGGAGAGGCCACTGCAATGAGAGGCCCGCAAACTGCAACGAAGAGTGGCCCCCACTCACTGCAACTAGAGAAAGCCTGCACACATCAACGAAGACCCAACACAGCCAAACTAAAAAAATAAAATAAATAAATTTATTAAAAAAAAAAAAAAAAATCTACAGGAGAGGACAAGCAATAGTTACATTGACCCTATTTAGTCCATTTAGTCATTGAACAAATAGTTATGACACACCTACAACTTAGCAGGCATAGCTGTTAAGTGGCTAGAGACACAGCTGTGAATATAAACCAATCTCTCCCTCATGAAGCTCACACCCTGGTCTAGTGTATGCCTGGAAAGCAGGCATACAACACGTGGAGGCCGGGAGAGTGAGGGAGCAGCTATGGAAAAATGAAGGCAGGGTAGGGAGGAGGGATACTCTTTTACCCAAGAAGGCCAGGAATGGTTTCTCAGATCAAGAGGCCATTTGAACAGAGCTTTCTAGAAAGCCGGAGGGGGGGGAGGAGTGCAGCTGGCACTACCTGGGTAAACTGATCCCAGAGACAACAGAAGACGCACAGGCCCTGAAGTAGGACATGTTTGGCCTGTTCAAGGAACAAGGAATGGTCAAGAAGTCAATGTGGCTTTAGAGAAGGGAGGAAGGATGACAATTATAGGAGACGAGGTCAGAGAGGAAGCTGGGAGCCAGATCAGGACAGCTTTACGGGCTTTTACTCTAAAAGTGTTCTCTGAAGTCACTTGGGAGTTAGCACCAAAGAAAAGAATGACAGCTTTCAACCAACAGTTAATGGTGAATAATGAGTAACAATATTTACTTTCAAGTTTCATTTCAATTCTATCCCAGTTCTTTCCAAAAAGATCTGAGATGGTTTGTATATACAAGAATGTGGACAATACAAATGAGAAAGAGGAACTAGCTAAAGACATGCAGGACAACAATGCCATATAAATGTAAAACACAGGTACGCAGGTCATATGGACAAACGTAGCATGTATGAAATGAGCCCCCAATTTAACTTTGGTGTTCCTAGTAGCCAATGCAAAAAGAGAACCCTAGCCCATTATATATAATTCCCATTCTCAAAAAGACAGATTCCAGTTGCTCTAAGCAAGCAAACTTTAAACTAGTACTAAATTCTAAAAAAAAAAAAATCTTTCACTTAAAACAAGAAGACATGGACTTCCCTGGTGGCGCAGCAGTTAAGAATCCACCTGCCAATGCAAGGGACACAGGTTCGAGCCCTGGTCCGGGAAGATCCCACATGCCACGGAGCAACTAAGCCCACGCGCCACAACTACTGAGCCTGAGCTCTAGAGCCTGAGAGCCACAACTACTGAAGCCCTCTTGCCACAACTACTTAAGCCTGTGCGCCTAGAGCCCGTGCTCTGCAACAAGAGAAGCCACTGCAATGAGAAGCCCGTGCACCACAACGAAGAGTAGCCCCCATGTGCAACAACTGGAGAAAGCCTGCGCGTAGCAATGAAGACCCAATGCAGCCAAAAATAAATAAAAATTTTTTTAAAATAAAGTAAAAATAAAAGAAGACATTATACAATATAGTGACCAATGTCCTCAACAACCTTCTAAAAACAAAGTAATAAATTTTACATGGCCATTTCTTATAAGTTCCTTCAAGAACGTAACATTAAAACACAACTCGGACCTAAGAGATTTTCAAAGACTCTGAATATAGTCCAAAGTATTAAGCTTTCCAATGATTTTAATCTAAGAATAGAATTTAGGGAATTTAAAGGACTAAATGGATCAAATCATGTTTCATTAACTTCCTCCTCTGAGCAAGCCTTTTGATAGTTCAAGCTGACCAGACAGCAATTCTCTGAAGAGAGTCCACAGTACAAGTATTTGGTATTGGAGGGCTACAAGAGGGCTGTTAAACATTGTAAGACAGAAAAGCATGTAGTAAGACTGACAACCAATTGTGAAAAATTAGCCTGACCAGGGCTCTTGCCTGAGCCTCAAGATTGCCAGACTGTCACTCTGGAAGCATTTTAGGGTATTTTAACAAATAAGAGTGCCCAGAGTACCATATGTTATGGACTGAATTGTGACACACACACCACCTACCACCACCAAATTCATATGTTGAAGCCCTAATCCCTAACGTGACTGTATTTGGAGGCAGGGCCTAGAAGGGAGGTAATAAAGATTAAGTGAGGTCATATAGGCAGGGCGTTAATGCGATGGAACTGGTGTCCTAAAAAGAGGAAGAGACACAAGAGAGCCCTCTCCCTCCCCACACACTCAGAGGAAGGGCCATCTGAGGACACACAAGAAGGTGGCCATCCACCAGCCAAGAAGAGAGGCCTCACCAGACACCAACCCTGATGGTACAATACCGTGATCTTAGACTTCTAGCCTCCAAAACTGTGAGAAAATCTGTTGTTTAAGTCACCCAGTCTATGGTATTTTGTTATGGCAGCCTGTGCAGACTAATACACCGCCCTATAAAACACAGGAGGCTTTATTCTGGTTGGGTAAACTCTCAAGGCAGATGTTATCAGTAATCCCCCGCTTAACCACAGCAACACAGATTCTTCCCCAAGAAGAGTTAGCTGCCTGATAGAGTCTCAGATAACTAATTAACCTGTTATAAGAAATATTTAACATAATACACCTGAATTTTGGTGACACCTGCAGAATAATCAGCATTAAGTCAGGCTTTCTGAAAACAGTTAATACGCTTAATTGTCTTCTAAGGGCATTCCTTGTTGACATCCAGTGACCTCTCCTCCAGGAATAATAAAGATTAAACAATTAATGGAAATCACTTCAAGCAACTCAGAAAAACTAATTACAAGTAAGGCTCACATATCCAGAAATCACTTACCAGGAAGCTACAGCTCTATAGATCAAAATCTACAGTAAGAATCAAATCTCCTCAGTGATCCCCATTCTGGGAAGTACTCAAAGTGGGCCCCTTAGCAGATAAACTAGATGTCACCGAGCCCCTGCACTTTTTACTCATCAAGCACCTGAATCCCTCAATCAGTACCACCTTCTCTCTTTTTAGGACAATTCTTATTAATTTTTTAAATTGCATAATGGAAAAAGCAGAAGACAAGGAGTCATCTTTACAACATATTCTAACATATTATCATAAGGCCCAAACTGAGTATTTTTAAATTCTCAACAAATATTCAAGGGTTAACTAATTTCTGAACCTCACTCCAAGTAGGACGAAAATGAACAATTAACTTACTGATCTTTCTAGAACATAGTATTCCTTTTTGTTACTGATCCCAACACAAGAAAAAAAGAGTCTAGAGCTGACATGATTCTTGAAAACGTGAATTCTATTTTCTTTTCCAAACTGCTTTTAACTAGAAGATATTAGGTTACACTATTAGATCCACTTAGCCGTTATTTCAGTGTGAGTCAGATTTTCTTTTCTTCGAAAATATGTAACAGCCATCCTAAGAAATGCCTGACAGTAACAATATACCTATTATGTCAGGAGGGACACTAAATACAGTTCTGAGTAGTGTGAAAGCACAAACTGAAAAGGAGGAAAAGAGTTTATACTAAGACTATGAACCCTAACCAAACAAGTTGAGAAGTGGTCTTCAAAGCCTATTAAAGGAAGCAGACCCCTTTGTATAAGAAGAATAGTCTATGAAGGCTTCCAATGAACTACAAAAACCCATAATTCTGAGTTTCAAAAAAAAAAAATTACACATTAAATATATGAGATGTGTATCACTATATAATCACATAAGATATGGCTTCACTCAAAGCATAACCAAATCTACATTACACTTTTAAATCAGATTTTATTATATTCAATTAGGCATTGCAATTGCTTGTTTCTTAATTATGTCTTATTAGATCCCACAAAATACAAGATAATCCCATCCCAATTGATAGCGAATCCCATCCCAATTGATAGCGATTCACAATGACAAGTCCCTCTGAAAAAGTTTTCTGACGCATAAAAACAACATCCCCTAATTCACTACAAAGAGAGTCACTTAATATCAAGTGACAGTAAACAATTTCTGCTTTAAAGTCAATTGAAAAATTCACTGGCATCTTGCTTCAGACAGCACTTAGGGCCAATTACTACACCTGACACATGCAGTTTTTCTATATTTCAATTAACTCGGTTATATAAAACACTTGGGGGGACCGAAAGTATAAATCTTGTAGCCAACAGAGAAGGCCATTACCAAAATTAAGTAAAATCACCTCTACCAAAAGCATACAACAGTCTAGGGTTGACAAAGTCAACTTAAAATCTCCCCCACCCTTACTGAACCAAACTCTACCTCTCTTTCACTCCCATTTTAAACCCCATGTCCTTAAAGCACTGTTTTCAGTCATCTCATTTTTCACCTCCAGTGGAATGTTTGTTACTACAACGCATTACAACATTCGATCATTTTAAACGTGTATGCTATTTCTTAATGAGCAGTTTCTAGTGAGTTCCTCAGAAACAGGGTTTTATAAGATATTAATAGATATTACGTGGTAATAGGCTATTTTGGAAATTCTGGGTTACACAAATTGAAGGTTTCCTAACAACAGTCATTTTCAGGAGACTTTAATATGTTAATGTACAAGGTACCTCTGGGCGGGAGGGTGTGTGCGTAGGGGCGGGGTGGCTAGAACAGGAATATATTATGCAGCATTTCTGCAATTTATTAACCTACAGAACCTTGTCATTCCCACCACCTTCCCTCTCCCCAGAATATACATATATTATAAACATACATACACATGTGCATCTTTATGGAAATTTTCAAACACAAAAATTAAGGGACTCATTGAATAAACCCAGCTTCAACAATTATCAACACATTCCCATCTTGTTTCATCTATACTCTCACTGACTCCAACCTTCTTCCTTATTATTCTGAAGCAAATCCCAGAAATGATATTATTTTTACTGGTATGTATTTCAGTATTTATCTGTTAAGAATAGTACTTTTTTAAAAAGAAAAATAGCCATACCATTATCTCAGCTAAAAACAAGCTAACAATGCTACTTGGTTTCTTGTATTTTCCCAAATTATGTCCTAAGGGCTACTCAAACTAACATTTATTCGACTCACCTGAGACTCTTGTTAAACAGCAGATTCAGGTTAGGTGGTTCAGGTGGCGCCTAAGAGTCTGCATTTCTAACAAGCTCTCAAGTGACATTTTGAGTATAAAATAATGTCTCCCGTAATATTCAGCACAATGATAAGGCACCAAGTTTCCAACAGAAAAACACCTGAATTACGTGCCACGGTATTTTTTGCAAAGGCTTTATAAAAACTTTTAAAAGAATAAATGAAAGTCAGAAAAGGTTCTAAGGATCTTGAAATACTTATTTTTCTTACAATGTCAAATGATACACGAGAATTTTCCCTTATAACTTCCTGTTAAATGGTGAGTCCCTGTGTTTTTCAAGGTGAAAACCACAAAGGACTGGCTACCATAAAGACCAAGGTCATAACTCATTTCATAGCTTGAAAGCAGTTAACAAAAACGTAAGGCGCGGCAGAGTATAAGACAATAGGGAGCAGAGCTCACCACTGCAAACTGAAAAAGGCCAGCGCAGGTTGAAAGCATCCCAATGCACAGAAAAACAAAACAACAACCAACAGAAAAAGTCTAAGTACTATGTCACCCAGAGAAAACCCATTTACCAACCACACTAGACCTCAATAAACAATACCATCACAGGCATTAAATAAACAAAAAGAACTATATTTTTTAAAATGAGTACATAAACCGATGCAAACTAGTTCCAAGGCATTTCTAAGAGTTCTGGAGGAAAAGTTCCTGAAACAGTACTATACGAAATGAACTGTTTAATTAAATACTCTGTAAAATACTGCAAAATCAGAAAGACCATCAGCGCTGAGACACCTAGTTCACCTTCGCGCCACAACTTCATTTAGCACATCTGATTACCTTATTCTTCCTCTCTGAGCATATGCAACCCAAAATTTGACCCATGACGATTAATCTTCTGAGATATTTTTTAAAATATGAAGCACTGATAGACTTCTACTCCTTCAACCGATGAAATAACAGAAAATAGATTTACCCTCCCATCTGAAACAACAAACAGAACAGGTTTCAAAACCTTGGACATGAAAGCTGTTCGAATTTGCAGAGCAGAGTCCCGGAGAGGAGAGAGCTACCCAAAGCACCCTGGAGATCTGTGGAGGAGCTCCCGCGAGTCTTCCCCTGAGCATGCGTGGTAGAAAACTACTCAAGGCCACAAAAAGAACCACCTGAAAGCACTGCGAGAACAATTATCTGAAATCACACACAGCCAGAGCGAAAAATCTCATCACTCACAGAGCACTGGGTGGGGTACTCAGAAGGATTTTGCCATAGTACTGAGACAAAATGGCCCTAAACTAATGTTGCTCTGCTCCCAATTAGCAAAATTTACAACAGGACCTTAAAGGGCCACCCTGTTTCCAAGTAACTTAACCATATCCCAGAAAAGTGCTCAAGAATATTTATAGGAAATCAAAGATATCCAATATCAGTACCCAACAAGGTAAAATTCCCAAAATCTAGCATCCAAAAAGTGGCAAGGCACACGGGGGTGGGGGGGGGGATTAATTAACCGAAACTAACCCCAAAATGACGACAGATGATAAAATTAGCAAAGAAAAACATTTAAACAGCTATAACACCTGTATTCCATATGTTCAAGAAGCTATGGGAAAGACTGAAGATATTTTTTTAAAATACCCAAATCAAACTTCTTAGAGAGCAAAACCACAATCTAATAAAAATTACATTACATGGAATTAACAGCAGATTAGGAATTGCAGAAAAGATTAGTGAACTTTAACACACAGCAATAGAAACTATACCAAAAAAAAAAAATTGCTGAGAGGAGTTAAGTGGAGAGAGATAACCTGTTCATGGATCGGAAAACTCATATTGTTAAGACGTCCATTCTCCCATATTAATCAGGACATTCAATGCAATTCCAACCAAAATCCCAGCAGGTTTTGTTCTAGAAATTGATTAGCTAATTTTAAAACTGATATGGAAATGCAAAGGACCTAGAATGGCCAAAAAAACTTTGAAAAAGTAGAACAGAGTTGGAAAGCTTACACTATCTGTCTCCAAGACTTATAAAAGCAGTAATCAAGACTGTGTAGAATAGTCATTAAGATAAACAGATGAATGGAACACACTAGAGAGTCAAGAAATATTGATAGCTCCACACTGGCCACCTGATTTTTGACAAAGTTGCCAAAGAAATTCAGTGAAAAAAGAAGCCTTTTAAACAAACGGTGTTGGAACCACAGGATATCCTTACAAAAAAACTGAACTGGAAAAAAATTGACAGGGATGCTGGAAGTGTTCTCTATCTTGACACGGGTAATGGTTACACAGGCAAAAATTCATTAAGCCATATACTTAATATGTGTGCACTTTACTATATGTATGTATACCTTAAAAACAGAGACATTAAGCTATCGTGTTAAGTTTAGCACACAGAGTAAGATCCCATATTTATCTTTTAAAATATTTCTATCTATCCATCCAACATCTCATACAGAGAGATAGAGACACACAGAGAGAGATCTAAAATTAGGTTCACCTAATATCAATGATGGTAACTTATGGAGGATAAAGTTTGGAAAAATATTTTTTACTTTCATCTTCACATTTTTCTGCATTTCCATTGTTTGAATACTTTATGAGTATGTACTATTTTTATAATAATGCAATGATTTTTAAAAGCTGAAAGCAAAGTTATTAACGATGGTTAATTCTGGGTGAATATGAGTAACTTATATTTCCTTCTCTGTAATTTTCTACCACTTTAAAAATATTCATACAAAGATATAATATTTATATTATTTTGTTATGCTAAAAAAAGTGTTAACTTTGTTATAATTACAACCGTTAAGCCCTGTAGGTACCTGGACAGGATCCACACAAAAACCTTAAAAACAAAAACAGTATTTTGGGAAACAGGATTTTTGGACAATGTTTCTCTTTGATGACTTTTTTTTAACAAGTCTGTGTGATACGATTTTTATAAAGGAAAATGGGAAAAGTTACAATGACAAGTGTGCATAGAAAGAGAACAAAAAGCATAGAACGTTGGTGAAGATCTCACATATATCCAACAATGGAGAAAAGATAATCTTTTCAACAAATGGTGTGAGAACAACTGGACAGTCACCGAAAAAAAAATCAATCTAGACAGAGATCTTACAGCCTTCACAAAAATTAATTCAAAATGAGTATGAGACCTAAATATCAAACATCTAGAAGTTAGCATAGGAGAAAATTGAGATGACCTTGGGTACAGCAATGACTTTTTAGCTACACCAAAGACATCATCCATGAAAGAAACAAGTGATAAGCTGGATTTTACTAAGATTAAAAACTTCTGCTCTGGACGAGACAAATTCTCTGCCTAGAGAATAAGAAGAAAAGCCACAGACCAGGAAAAAATATTTTCAAATCACATATATCCACATACATGCAACAGCACTGTCTAAATGACAGTGGGGCAAACACTTCCCTCTTAATCATGCAGTAGAGGAGAGTTAACAGAGACAATCATCAAAAATACTCGGTTTCTGGCAAGAGCATGGGAAAACAGGTACTCTAATACACCACTTGTGGGGATATCAATTACCGTCTTTCTGGAGGACATTTTGGCTCTGTCAAAATGCAAAATGCACATATACTCTAAATCAGCTATTCTCTTGCCACTGCCATGGACTTACACCATGGATATACTGCCCAATGTACAAGAATGCTCATTGCAACATATTTTTAACAGAAGAAAAAATAAAACCAAAAGTATGTGCTAAAAAGTGGGGGGGTAGGGGCCACCAATTAAATAGACTATGGTGTATCCACGTGACAGAATACTACCTAGCCACTAAAAACAATGAATAAGATCAACGTGTGCTGCTAGAAAAGATCTCCAAGATAAAGAAAAACAAATGAACAAAGGTTCAAAAGTGCACATAGTATGATCCCATTTGTTTAAAGCACATAGAATATATAATTTTTATGAATATTCCTTAAGTGCATATAAACTCATAAACAATATTAGATATTAATACATTAAAGAATATATATTATTTTGTTTAAAGATTATACATTCACACATACTTAAATAGTCTTCTATTTCCCTCAGGACACTTAAAAGGGGTATGTTTCAGGAGGGAGACGAACAGGGGGAAAAGTCTACTTTTTATTTTGTACCTCTTGAAATATCTGAATTTTCTAAATATGTAACTAATTTTAGAAAATTATGCATATAATTTTAGAAAATCACATATATAATTTTTTAATGGCAACAAGGGTTATGTAGGCAAAGAGACCATGGGCCCTTCGGTTTGCTTGTTTATAGTCTTTTTATCTTTAATAAATGTTTTACATTTTATGTCTGTTCATATTTTACATGTTTCATATACACACATAAGCATACATATATTTAAATCTAGCTTCTTTAGCTGAGTCTCAAATTATCAAAGAATTACCATCTTAAGTCAGCTATACAAGGTTTCTTAGTTACAAAGAGAACATTCTGACAACTGGCATCAAACATTCTAGTCAACATAGCAAGGATATTTCTGATGGAAAATTATATCCTGGTTGCTATCTGGCAAACTTACTCAAATCAACTTTCTAACCAGAGAAGCTGGGGCTCCTGGAAAGGAGGAAATGAACATTTGGGTGCCTTCTCTGTGCCAAACTGTGAGGCACTTTTTCATACTCTTATTTAATTTTTCCAAAACCCAGAGCACATTGTATGATTATCCCATTTTACAAATGACAAACTAAGACACAGGGGTTTTTAAGTAATGAGTCCAAGGTCACTTTACATGGATAATACAGTAAGTCTCTACTACCTATACCGAACCTCCCACTGAAGACTCTGACAACGTTTATCTATAAGAAATGGCTTAGAAAAAACCTGATCATATCACCCCAAATTAAAACTATATACCTCAAAGCCTTTAAGAAATTTCAATGCTAAAAATTACACGAGGTTAGAAACTTAGACATGGGTTCCCAAGGTATTAATTCTGTGCGTTTAGCCAGAAAAATGGGAATTCTTTTGCCCCTTACATCCATATATGCTTCCAGATGCCCCAGGGCTTCCAGAAAGTCTATACGTGTTTAGTTTCCAGATATACCAACAGTAATTTTCAAACAGTACTGCATCACTAGTATCAAGACTCCCCAGGGTACAAAGAGAGCTGGAAACCCTAAAAACTATTATGAGACAGGCTCAGATGAAGAGAGGAGTTAGTGCTGTAAAAACAACACTAATCCCCTAACGACTCCAAGGACTCTGCTCCGAACCGTGACCACGCTCCCTTCCTGCCACAGTCTGTGGCACGGACCTCAAAGCTGTTTGTTCAAAGTTCTGATCAAAACGTGGACTCCTTCAACAAAGTTTACTTTGAATTAAATACAGGGCTGACCAAAATACTCTGAGGAGGAAGGGGATTTAACAGGTGTCTACCATAAAGGATTTTCCAAGTTTTTGAAATTCCAACTTCTGTGAAGACATAAAAGTTGATGACAATGTGAGCCTTTAACTGCCTTCAAACCTCCTTGACATCTGTGAGCAGAGTCTGTCCACAAAAGCTCCGCTCCGAGGTTTCAATGAGGTCTCCTCAAGTCACAGCCGAAGTTTGTCTTCCAAATTAAACCAGCTATTAAAGGCCAACTTATAAAGAGAAGAGAGTCAACATGTAATTGGGAAGTAAATCACCCAACAGTAAGTGGTAGACACATTTCCCAATTAAAAATCTGACAAGACCTCACAAAAATAAAATAGCATCTCCAAAATGCCATCTTGCTTGTTTCCTGTTTAGAAGGGCTGCCTGCCCCAACTTCACACCAAACAAAAGGTTGGGGCAGGGGGGGAATCAACAGAAAAGTAGGAAAATGCTGTGTGGGTACCTGTGTGTGTCCAAATAGTACATGAGCAGGTAATTAGGACTCTGTCCACCCAATTAGTTCCATTTTAAAGGGCCAAGGGCAAGACTTAAAACCAAAAGCTGTGGTTAGCAGCAGCCTCCAAAAGACTCAGTCCCAAACACCGTGTGTCTCCTCATCAAAGCACCGCATCACGACAGAACAACCTCTTCTGCAAAACCCCAGAGTCCACCCTTTGAAACATCTGACCCTCCTGAAATATTTTTATTCAGCATTTTATAAATGGTTAAGAATTTCATTTATGAGTCTCAAGGCACTTAAATAACCCATCCACCAAATGTAACACTTCCATTACAATTACACTATACTTCTTTAAATCATTTTGACTTTTAAAGTGGACTATCACACTAACAAAATAGTCATCATTTAACTATTTGGTACCATGGCTGCAAATAGTGATGAGATTTGGTTATTCCCCATATATACTCCTACCCTGTCCCCAGGTCAAACCCTTATCCACCTATTGTCTTTTTTCCAGTTAAAAGATGCTTGTAACAATAAATGCTGTTCATTGCTAATAGGAAGAGTATAAAATATAGTGTTATGCTAATACATAATGTAGTATAGAAATGACAATTGTTACGTATCAGAACGGAATTGAAGGAGAATTTTTAACATTCACTATTCAAAAAGGAAACACAACTGCTCCTTGATAGAAAAAGATAAAGCTAAACTAATCAAACTTTTCAAAGGACAATGGACTCTATCACTAACAAGTAATTTATTTTGTGACAAAATGACAGGTCCAAGGAAACACGGAAGAGAACTGGCACGTACCAGATACATCTTCAGGGATGCTCAGATTTTATAAACATGAGCCTAAAATGGTTTTCCTTTTTGAGGTTTGTTGCCAAAGCAACCAGGAAAGCTACAGTCTTTGAGAATTTGAAGTAGAGGTTAAGGATAAGAGGTAATTAAAGTTTTATGTGAGAATTTAGAATCATGAATACAATGTTGCAAGAAGGGTAACACAAAGAATACAAATTGAACAGATAGACAAAGCAACTTCAGAGTCACAGAACAATTTACTAACAAGAGATACGCATCCTCCGTTCTTTATTTTCATTTTATTGAAATGGGGGGTTTGAAAGGGTTCTCCACCCTTATAATTTATTTCACTTAAAGAAAAAAGAGCCTCTAAAAGGTCGACCACTCCTACTCCCACCATATATAGTCTGGGAAAATGATATGCATAGAGGATAACGTGAAATTTGTTTTGTTTTGTTTTTTAAAGACTAGATCGGGATAGGAAGGCAGAACAAAAATCAAACACGGATGTGTGCTTTCAAACCCACAGCCCTTCTACCAGCTCACTACAGGCTATTGTATTTGAGGCTGTGGCCATTCACAGGTGGTTGGAGGTGTCCAACGTGTGAGAACAGTCTGCAACTCGTGACAGGAGTCTCCGGACTTCAGGGCCTGACACCCAGAAGCCCAGGGAACAAGGTGCGTTCCACAGTGAGCGCTGCTGAAGGCAATCAATCAATAAATATATGAATAAGTGAACACACCTGGCTTTCTCTACCAAGTCCCAAACAGTGTGCTTTTAGGGCCCCGGGACCCTAATGCAAGGCTCTGGCCCTAAATTAGGAAAACACTGCGAGGCCGGGCTCCTCCCTCTAGCCCAACCCCAGAGAAAAAGGCAGAACTGCGGGGGCCCTTGGGAGGGGCTGAGGGGAGGCAAGGAGGGAAGGGAGGGGTCAGCAGGGTGGAACCCAGCTAACCCTTCTCCCTTCCAAAGCGGAGGTCGAGCCGCTGCCCCCGTCCCCTGACCCTGCCTCCCTCACCTGATCACAGAGATGAGCAGCCCCGAGGGGTCTTTGCTTTTGCTGACTGTGCTTCTGTATTTCCCACCAGCTCCTTCTGCCGCCATCTTGGTACAAGGTGGAGAGCGGCTGAGCTAGAAGGAACAGAGGGTAAACTCTGTAATTGACCTCTGGAGAGTGCACCAATGGGAGAAGAGAAGTCCAGAGTCACGGAACCGGATAATCCAATCGCTGAAGGGAGGAGGCGGGACTGAGGCAGCAAGTTTCGAGGGCCGACGCGCGCTCTTAGCATTCTGGGTACTGTAGTTTTCTTTCGCGTTTCCTGGGCGCGCAGAAAAACTTATCTAGTTGCGACTTGGTGAAATCTCCTAATGTCTTCATTTATATTTATTCTGATCGTGGGTTTTTTCCCAGTTTCCTTCTTTCAGAATTTTATTACTTTTTGAATCAAATTTATCTGACATTGCCAAAGTGCGTATGTGGGGTGTGTATTTAAGTAGGGTCGGTGCTTGATGTCTATATACAAAGTTTTTACTTTAAACACAAGTTAAGAAAAAGCCAATAAAATGCGAAAATGAATAGACACAGAAATGCTTTTCTTTAGTATTCTCTAAAACTAAATGTTTATACATTCGTTTAATGCGTGAGTTCGATTATTTTGATATTTCCAGATAATCCTAAAAAACATGCAAGCAGGAACACACAAATGGATATTGATAAAGAAAAGACAGAAAAACCGAAAAACAACACTGACCACATTGCAGATTCCTTTTCTTCCCAAGCTAAATAAAATATAGTTGGTAATGATGCACAGTTGTGCTTTATTAATATTTTTTCTGGTAAGTTTTCATATGTCCTGCATTCGACTCTACTGGCTTAGTCACTAATTCAGCAGATGAACTAAAAAAAAGATCAGAGTAAGAATAGAAAGTGCATAAATCGAGGAACAAGAAGAAAAATAAATATTGAAAAGGAGGGAAGGCAGTGAGTGATCTCCTTAGTAGAGGTAGAGATTAAAGAACTTCAGAGATGGATAGAAAGCAAACTCAGAGGTCCTGGAGTTACGAAATAGCAAGCACAGAGAATGTCCACTGCTTTGATTAGGCAGCTATAAGATGGTAGAGGTTCACAGTGATTTTTTTTTAAATAAGTTGGAAATATATATATATATATATTTTTTTTTTTTTTTTAGTGTTCCTTGCCTTTGGCCCAATAATTCCAGTTCTAGGGACTTTGATCCTAAAGGAACAGAGATATAGAAAAAATACTGAAAATTTTTAAACAGAAGTATTAAATAAATTATGGAACGTCCACAAGAGGATAGATATATTATAACATATAGCCATTGGAAATCACAATTTTAGTGAGTTTTAATGACGAGAAGATGTTCATGATGTAAGTGCAAAAAGCAGGCTATAAAATTAAAGAACTTATATATATGGGGCGGGGGGGGGGTGGTAATTGGGCCTAGTGGCTAAGGATGCAGGCAGTAGGGAAAAAAACACATGATCACCTCAGTTGATACAGAAAAAGCTTTTGACAGAATCCAACAACCTTTTCATGATGAAACACTCAGAAAACTGGAAATAGAAGGAAATTTATTCAATGTGATAAAGGATGTTTATTAAAAACCCACAGCTAATACTCAATGGTGAAAAACTTAAAGCTTTCCAGCTATGATCCAGCTTGTATGAGGTACAAGGCAATGATGTCCATTTTGCCACTTGTACTCAACAAAGATCTGGAAATTCTAGCCAGAACAATTAGGCAAAAAAAAAAAAAAAAAAAGAATGAAAGGCATTGAAATTAGAAAGGAAGAAGTAAAACCATCTCTATTTGTAGACAACATGGTTGTATATATGGAAATCCTAGAGAAATTTTTAAAAACTATTAGAGCTAATAAATGAATTCAGCAAGGTTGCAGGACACAATAGCAAGACAAAAATATCAATAGTGTTTTTAGACACTAGCAATAAACAATCCAAACAGGAAATTAACAAAACAATTCCATTTACAATAGCATCAAAAAGGATAAAATATTTAGGAATAAATTTAACCAAGAAGGTGAAAGACTTATACACTGAAAACTACAAAACTTTGCTGAAAGAAATTAAAGAAGACCTAAATAAATGGAAAGACATCCTGTGTTCACGGACTGGAAGACTTAATATCATTAAGATGTCAATACTCCCTAAAGCTGTCTGCAGATTCAATGCAATCCTTAGGAAAATTTCAATGGTCTTTTTGCAGAATTAGAAAAACTGATGCTAAAATTTATATGGTATTGCAAGGAATCCCAAATAGCCAAAACAATCTTGAAAAAAATAGCAAGTTTGGAGGACACAGACTTCTTGACTTCAGAACTTACCAAAAAGCTACAGTAATCAAAAGTGTGGTACTTGCAAAAAGATAAGCACATAGATAAATGGGATACAATTGTAAGTCCAGAAATAAACCCATACATCTATAATCAACTGACTTTCTACAAGGGTGCCAATATTATTCAATGGGAGAAGAATAGTCTCTTCAACAAATGATGCTAGAAAAACTGGATATCCACATGCAAAAGAATGAAGTTGGACACTGTCTTAGTCCATCCAGGCTGCTATAACAAAATACCACAGATTGGGTCGCTTATAAACAACAGAAATTTATTTCTCACAGTTCTGAATCTTAGGAAGTCCAAGATCAAGGTGTCATCATGGTCGTTTCATGGGGAATGCCCTCTTCCTAGTTCTTAGCCAGCACCTTCTCACTGGGTCCTCACATGGTGGAAGAGGCTAAGGATCTCTGTGAGGTGTCGTTTATGAGAACACTAATCCCTAATCACCTCCAAAAGCCCCCACCTTCTAATACCATCACCATTGAGGGTTAGGAGTCAACATATGAATTTTGGGAGCGGGGAGGATACCACCCATTCAGACCTTGAACCACACATAAAATTTAACTCAAAATGCATAAAAGACCTAAATGTAAGAGATAAAACTCTTAAAAGAAAACATAGGGGTAAATCCTTATGACCTTAGATTTGGCAGTGGATTCTTATGTATGACACCAAAAGCATCAGCAACAAAAGGAAAAATAGATAAGTTGGAATTCATCAAAATTTAAAACTTTTGTGCATCAAAGAACACTATGAAGTAATTTTTAAAAGATAACCCACAGAATGTGAGAAAATATGTGCAAATCATATATGTGATAAGGGTCCTATATCCAACATATGGAAAGAATTCTTACAACTCAAAAGCGAAAGACAAAAGCTCCAATTAAAAACTGGGCAACAGATGTGAATAGACATTTCTCCAAAGAAGATATATCAGTACAAATGGCCAACAAACACATGAAAAGATGCTCAACAACAGGGAAATGCAAATCAAAATCACAGTGAGATACCACTTTACACCTACTAGTTTGGCTTTAATTTTTAAAAATGGGGAAAAAAATGTTGATAAAAAAAACCTTCAAACTTTGCTGCTGGGAATGTAAAATGATACAGCAGCTGTGGAAAACAATTTGGTGGTTCCTCAAAAAGTTAAACATAAAATTACCATATGACCCAGCAATTCCACTCATAGGTATATAACAAAAAGAATTGAAAACAGGTGCTCAAAAAAATACTTGTACAAAAACATTCATAGCAACATTGTTCATAATAGCAAAAAGGCAGAAACAACTCAAATGTCCATCAATAGATGAATGTGGTATAATATGTGGTATATAACTAAGGTATAAACAAAATGTGACATATCCATCCAATGGAATATTATTCAGCTATAAACGGGAATGAAATACTGATGCATGCTACATCATTAATGAAACTTGAAAACATTATACTAAATGAAAGAAGCCAGACACAAAGGGCCACACAGCATATGATTCTGTTTACATGAAATATCTGGACTAGGTGAATTCATACAGACAGAAAGCAGATGAGTGATTCCCAGGGTTTGGTGTGAGGTGGGGATGGAGAATGACTGCTTTATAGACACAGGGTTCCTTTGGAGATGATGAAAATGTTCTGGAACTTAATAATGGTGATGGTTGTACAATTTTGTGAATATTAAAGGCCACTGAATGATATGCTTTAAAATGGTTAAAATGATAATTCCTATGTTATGTGTATTTTACCACAATAAGAAAATAAAGAATGTAGGTTATGCGGTAGACTGGCTAGATTCAATCCCAGCTCTCCACTTGCTTGCTAGATTACCTTAGGCAAGTTTCGTAATCTTCCTGTGCCTCAGCTTCCTTATCTGTAAAGCAGATGACGATACTACTTCCCTTAGAGTGTTATAGTGAGACTGTGTGAGGTATACATGACCAGCACTTTGTAAATATCAGCTGTTGTTACTAAAGTATGGTACTAATTTTATTTAAAATACATCTCTCAGTATTATGAAGTTGTTTTGAGGAGCAAGCAAAAGATAATTTTCCTTTTTTTTTTTTTTTAAACACTTCACTGTGTTTTCCAAATTTTCTCTGAATAGGTGTTGCTTTTATAAACAGAAATTTTTAAAGAGAACTTTTTTTTAAAAAAGCAAGAATTGGATAAGCATCAAAAATGATGGGCTACTTTAATTACACACTGGAAATGCAATTACATGATAATTAAATCAACACACCCCAATTAAACCTTCATTCAATAAATTGTTTTCTCTTCTCTGTTCCACTTCCTTCACATCCCACCTCAGGAAATCTTTGTACCATTGTACCTTTCATCTTCAGGTGACAACCATAGCCTTTCACATTGCTTCTATTCTAGATGGCCTTCTAAACTAATTCCAAACTTGCACTAAACTGTGAACAATGGGGAAAATAAAATTAGGAGAAGGCATAGTGGGTCTGCCTCTTTGTAACCTTCAGCCTTCAACGCAGACTCCCAAACTCACCAGGCTACTTGGAACCAGCTAAGGTTTATGAACATCTAACGCATTGATGATAGACTTCTCTGTGTGGAGGGGCTGACATGCTATACAGGGAAAGAAAAGAAAAGGAAATGACCATAAACCACAGCATCAATGCCCAAAGAATAAGAGCATAAATGCTTCAGATTTTTCAATGGGAAATAAGCAAGGAAGGCTAAGACGCTATAGCAGTCTTCATGGAATAGACGGGTTATAAGTCAGCTGGACCAAAAAAACCAAAAGTACAGACTTAAAACACCTGAAGAGAAGGAGAAGGGCCTTCTGTAACAGGTTAAGGAGCAAAGTGAAAACATGCATCCTATGATAAGGGAATAATTTGACTAAAATAAAGAACTCATGGAGAAAAAGTGGAGTTATGGGTAAAGAGACACACAGAGATCTGCTCAGAAAGGACCCTGAACCCCATGCCCAGGCATCGGACATGTTTGTGCAGTGAGGGTGAGAAGCAGTGTATGTTCAGGTCTTATTTTATGCTGTCTATTATATTGTAAACCAGAGCAGACTGTTTCTTATTATTACATTTGTAAATATACCCAGAGGCTCTTAAAGCCGCAGGAACATCCAATTAAATTAAAATGCTTTGACCTCTTTGGATGAGAGGCTCTATATAAATCCAAGGTATTGATATTCTTATTATTGTGGATAAATGAAATGTGTGAGTGAGGCTAGCTCAGCAGCAGAATGGCTTCCCTGACATTCATAAAAAACATAATGCCAGGCTTGGGTGTCTGCAGGACACCCAGCACGGATCCAGGGGATTTTAAAAAGAGTGTCTCATAATATAAGCTATGTGGGCAGAATTCTAAAAAGGAGGTATTTCATGCCCGCATCAACATTGCCTGCTCGCCCAAGATATAAAAATCTGCTTTAGGCATGGCTGAGTAAATCAAGGCACAGCATACAGATTATAAACTGAAGGCAAAATTCAATGATGCTGGACTTCCCTGGTGGCACAGTGGTTAAGAATCCACCTGCCAATGCAGGGGACACAGGTTCGAGCCCTGGTCCGGGAAGATCCCACATGCCACGGAGCAACTAAGCCCATGTGCCACAACTACTGAGCCTGCGCTCTAGAGCCCGCAAGCCACAACTACTGAGCCCGAGTGCCACAACTACTAAAGCCTGTGCGCCTAGAGCCTGTGTTGAGCACCACGAGAAGCCCACACACCACAACAAAGAGTAGCCCCTGCTCACCACAACTTGAGAAAAGCCTGTGCGCAGCAACGAAGACCCAACGCAGCCAAAAATTAATTAATTAATTTTTAAAAAAGTCAATCATGCATCATGGAAAAAGGAACTGTTTTATTTATACAGGATTTGAATTTTATATCAGCTTTTTCAATTACTTTGGTTCAAATAAATCTTACATAAATATAAGCTTAGATTAAGATATACACACATTGTATTCTATTTGAAGGGAAATATTATAAGTAGATTACAATAGGCTGTATCTCTCACTGGTTGATTTTGTTTTCTGTATTCTCGGTAATGTGGTTCAGCCTACGCTGTCTGATCCGGGAATTGTGGCCAAATCTTCAAGTTCATTTGAATTTCTGACTGTTTTAGGAGGTTGGCCAAAAACAGTATTTTCAACAATAAAGGACAACTTTGTTGAAAGGGGAGTGTCCTTTGTTTCTGTGGAATACAGCCTGACGGCTTGTAGCTAAAGCAGGAACTGTCCCCAGCTTCTCTCCCAGATTCCATCAATCAACAAACACCAAATGCATAGGATGTTCCAGGCACCATGTGTAGCCAAATACCTTTGGCTGGGTGTCCCCACTCAGATTTCCGACCAACGCCTCCAACTGAACCCACTTCTCCTACCCCTTTCTATCCTCATTGGCTTCTTCCTCTGTGTTTCCTGTTTCAATAAATGGCTCAAAAATCTCTTGACTGAAAAGACAACCTCCAGAATGGGAAAAAAATATTTGCAAATCCTATATATCTGATAAGAATTTAGTATCCAGAAAATATAAAAAACTTTTACAACTCAGCAACAAAAAGACAATCCAATGTTTTTAACAAGCAAAGTTTCTGAATACACATTTCTCCAAAGGAGATGTACAAATGGCCAACATACACGTGAAAAGATGCTCAACACCATTAGTCATTAAGGAAATGCAAATCAAAGCCACCATGAGATACCACTTCACAACCACTAGGATGGCCATAATTTAAAATTTTTTGAAAAAAGAAAATAAGTGTTGGCAAGTCTGTGGAGAAATGGAACCCTAGTACATTACCTATAAGAATATAAAATAGTGCAGCTGCTTGGAAAACAGTTTTGTGGTTCTTCCAAAATGTAAACATAAAATTCAACGTGACCCAGCAATTCTACTCATAGGTACATATGCAAAAGAATTGAAAACAAGTGTTCAAATAAAAACTTGTACACAAATATTCATAGCAGTACTATTCACAATATCCAAAAAGTGGAAACAACCTTAACGTTCATCAGTGGACAGATGGATAAACCAAAGGTGGTATATCCATACAATGGAATATTATTCATCCATAACAAGAAATGAAGTACTGATAGATTCTACAACCTGGATGAATCTCAAAAACATTATGCTAAGTGAAAGAAGCCAGACAAAAGGTCACATATGTATGATTTCTTTTATATGAAATATCCAGAAGAGGTAAATCCAAAGAGAGAGAAAATAGATTAGTGGTTGTCAGGAGCCAGGAGGAAGGGAATATGAGGAGTAACTGCTACAGGTACAGGATTTCCTTTTGAGGTGATGAAAGTTCTGGACCTAGAGAGTGTTGCATACCATGTGAATGTATTAAATGGCACCAAATTGTACACGTTTAAATGGTTAATTTAATATTACAAATTTTACCCAAAAAATATATCTACCTATACACGTATATGTACATGGCATTTGTGGCCTTTGCTGACGTGAAGCAGTTCTGTGAGGTTTGCTTATCAACTAATAACTTAGTGATCAAACTTTGCACTATGGATTAAAGAAAATTTTATTATGCATTATATCAAATCTACCATTGTATGAGTAGAAATTAAGACTTTATGTAGTTTTTATATGCTGTAGTATTTCTTCTAATAAATCTCTCCTATAAACAAGCAAACAAACAAACAAAAAAGGCAGGAATCTGATCCTTTTACTCCTGCCTTTAAAATCTCCAAGGACTGCCATTGCCCAAAGCATGGTTTTTCACATTGTTTACTAGAGAGCCTGCTCCAAGCTATCTTTCCAGCTTCCTTATCGATCACTCCCCATTATACCCTACTCTCTAGACATGTCCCAAATATTCCAGGTATTCTTTTTTTGGCTGCATTGGGTCTTCGCTGCTGCGTGAGGGCTTTCTCTAGTTGCAGTCAGCAGGGTCTACTATTGTTGCGGAGCACGGGCTCTAGGTGCGTGGGCTTCAGTAGTTGTGGCTCGCGGGCTTAGTTGCTCCGTGGCATGTGAGATCTTCCCAGACCAGGGATCAAACCCGTGTCCCCTGCATTGGCAGGTGGATTCTTAACCACTGCGTCAACAGGGAAGTCCCACGCCAGGTATTCTTATATTTCCCTTTTTCCTACCTACTTTTGCTCAACCTAAAATGTCTCTGAGCCTAGATACCACACCTGTTAAAATGTGGTTACCTAGCTTCAGGTTTGTTGAGATACTCAAAGATAATGAGATATGTTTGTAGGACACTCAGCATATGGTTATTTTTAAGAAAAAATGTTTTTCAATTCACCTGGTTAAAATTCTGCTTACCTTTTAAGGCCAAAGTTTGTTGTCGAAATTCAGCCTCGGTACACTGGTGCTGGGTTAAATCTCCGAGACAGAGTTTTGGGTGAAGTAAAACAAATAGCTGTATTGCTTTGCCAGGCAAGGGCGGGGGGGGCGCGCACAGCGGGCTAAGGACCTCAAGACTGCATCTCCCACCCTGGAGGGGGTAGTAAGGAGTCTTACAGTGTTCAAGGAGCAGGGCGTGATCAGCTCGTGGGCATTCTTCTGATTGGTCGGTGGTGAGGTAATTGGGAGTCAACATCATCAACCTTCCGGTTCCAACCAGTCTGGAGGTCTGTGCGCTTGCGGGCAGCATAAGTTAATTTCTCCCACCTGGTGAGGGTTTCAGTGTCTGCAAAACAGCTCAAAGGACATGGCTCAGAATATTATCTATAGTCCTTGAGGAAGAACTAAAGGTCCGTGACTTTGTTTAATGGTTAAAGTATTATTATTTTGTCTTGCTTGACTGTTTTCCTTTTTTTCTATATTTTCTCATTTCTCTGATTAAATTTATTCTTTGACTAAAGTTTTTCTACAGACAAAAGGCAGGCAGAGGACATGGGTGGGTGTCTATTCTGGGAGAACCTCGTAGGGTCCTTCTCGGTTACAAGGTCAGTAGCTCACCTGAGCACTTATGCATGGCACACGTGCACAACACAGATCCCTTAATTCTTGGTTAGTAGCAATTATGACAAGAGAATATGATAGTTATGCAGGATGTGTTTGTTTCCTTCAGTCTTGTTTGCAAAATAGAGTGCAAAAACACTGTTGAATTCCTTTTTACACACTCAGTCCTTCCACAGAGCAGTGGCTCAGTATTTATTGAAACATCCTCTCTACCATAATATATAATGAGGCTGAGACTGAATCTTCCAAAAATACTTGATTTTTAAGGAAAATTACACCAGAGAGGCTGGTAAAAGTCACCACAGTCATCAAACTAATAACAAGTGATTTAAACACAGTATTTCCTTTAGCAATTTTAAAAAGACTTCACCATTTAGTTGAATTAATTCAAACTTAAGTTACCTTTTGGGAACAATAACAAAAATAGAAACATTTTTGATAGATTTATAGATTATAATCTCATCTTAATATATAAAATCAGAAGGAACATTAAAACAGAATCAACAACATGATTTCATATCTGAAATTTTTCATACTGTCTGGAGTAAAATCCTCTAATGTATTGTTCATATTTTTCACATATGGAAGTAAAACTGTAGATAATACAAAACTCCATGTGCTTGTTCTGTAAAAATACTTAGAGATGTTTATTGTGGAATGAAACAAATATCCAAAATAGCAAAGCATTTGAATTTTTATTTAATTAGTTATTTGATGCTTATTTTTGTCCTTAATTGGCTCATCAGTGATTTAGAAAACAAAACAAAACAAACTTGTACCAATCAGTTATACAGTGGCATTGTCCATTCCAAGATTTCAAGTACAGGTTTCCCCCACTATCCAAAATTAGAGCGTTCCTATGAAACCTTTTGTAAGCTAAAATTGCCTCAAGGAAAGAAGCAATTACCTTCAGACGGATCTTGGTAAGGGGTGCACAAAATAAATCTAGATAAAGCACAGATGCATACAGACAGAGTTCAAAGCTAAGGCAGCTTCATGCTGAGATGTTGAGTGTAATTCCCGGGGAAGGAGCTTGACAGGACCATTCTCCCTGCGCTGGGTATGTGCTGCCCCTGTAATGGGCTTGCTGCAGAAGGAACGCAGAACGCTATTTTTGCTTTTCATTTCTTCTTTGTAAAAGTGAAAATCATCTTTGAATTTCTCAGATGCCGAAAACAGGTACCAATGTAGGTCTTTAATAAAAGCGAAGGGGTGTAAAGCAAACTTTTGAAGAACAGGGGACACCTGTATTAATGTCTCAAGAAATTCAATCACCCTGAAATCACACTTCCCTTTGCAATGGCTTCTGGCTGCTACAACAGCATGACCATTTTCAGCTCTTCTAAGAGGATCTTCAACCATCCACAGAGATCATTTTATTTGTTATGACAATGCCCTTTGATACCCAGAGATTGGAAGGCATTACATGGGAACCTGATTCACAGATGGGATTATTATTCTGTATGGATTAAACATCTATTGAACAGAGATGATCGAGCCGAATTGGTTCAGCAGAAGTGAGAAACAGCAAACTACATGGTATAATTTGATTAGCTCTCCCAAACTAACTTGCCTCTATTAGTCCTGTTTCCTAAAAAACCCTTGAGAAAAAAACCATTGTGTGTATGAAGAGAAGGGTAACACATTAAGACTTATTTATGTTCTATGCGTATATTTTTCCCAACAGATATATGAGTACATATGCACCAAGAGATGTGTAAAAGATATTCACAACAGCATTATTCATAATATCCCCAAAGTGAGCATTACAGAAAAACACCCAACAACAGTGGAATGCATAAACAATGCCACAGCCATACAAGAGAACACTCTAGAGCAACGAAAAAGAAGCCAGCTTCAGCTACACACAACAATGTGAATGGATCTCAAAAACACGATGTGGAACAAGAAAAGACAGACACACAAGAATGCACATTGTTTAATATCATCTATATAAAGTTCAAAAACAGGCAAAACAAACTATACTGTTATAAGTCAAAATAGTGATTACCTTCTTGGTAAGAGGGGAGGGGAGGGGTACTGGTAATGTTCTCTTTCTGGATTAGGTGTAGCTATGTAGATAGTAACTTCGTTTTATATTCTATCTATATTTTATTTTTGTGAGCTATTCTACTAACCTTTCTGAAGGTGACAACAATATACTGTCAAATATATTGTTCTCTTTTCTGAATGTGAATAGATATATTGAATTTATATATATTCTGAATAGATTATGCTTACATATGGATTATATACCCTTATAAGAATACAAGAAGCTGATAATATGATAATCTTGGTTGCCTCTTGATGAAGGAACTGGGTGGCTAAAGGGTAGGGGTGTATTTTTTAAAATTTGAACCATATAAATGTATTATCTGTTCAAAAAATAGTAATTAAAAAAAATCATTACAAGGAACTTTACCTGACATAACATACATTGTTCTAACAGACAAATAATTTTGATATTCTGGCTTTTACTTACTTTTTACTTCTGTCACTAATGTCCTGCTTGCACAGTGCTCACGTTGTTCTGCTATGCTGCTGACAGCTTGTTGACTATTAGCCTCTATTCAAGAAATTCCAGGGTATTTTGTTTCCAATCATCTTCTTTCTTCAGCATTTTCTATCCATGTTCCATTTCAGACTCCAAAAATCTCCCCTAATATTTCATTGACAATTCTGATACATTTATTTCAGAGTTCCTACACACAGTTCCTTCACTTTTACACACTCTAAAACTTAAAAATTTTTAATTAAATGATTGCTCAAAATCTCATCAAATCCTTTGGTGATGTAATAATTGCTCAGAAGCAGCACTTTTATAAACACTTGTATGTACTAAGTCAAGGCAAAACAGGTGACGTTTGTTTAACTTTACAGGTTTGTGAAACTTCCACACTTAATTTCAAAAATATTGAGTAAATAAATGCTCAGATATGCACACAATCCTTTAAAAACCATCATTACCACCTGCTACCTATTCAGTGCCAACATGTGTAAATTAACAAATATGGTTTTCACCTGAGCACTGAATGCTGGGTTCTTTGGCTGCAGTGATCATGTAGAAAATGTGCTCTTCTTTGAGGAAATGTAAATAGAATTGTTTTATATGATGGATGAGTATGAGTGCAAAGAAGGGCAAAACGCAGAGAATTATGGGACTGAGTAAGAGGATGACATAAACACCTTAAATGGTAAAAACTGTTTAATCCTAAACCTACTGAGTGACTTGATGAAATATCAGAAGTTCTAAAATAATTCTTTTAGCCATGATCTCATTTAACAGATGAGAAAAATGGAAATAGACACAGAGTAATCTGGAATATGTCTGTTGAAGGTTTTCATTCTTTTAATCCAGGGGTGATATTTAAAACTTTAAGAATGATATGACATAGGTACTGACCCATTAGAATGGACGACTCAGCCTTGGTCCTGGAGGTCATCTGTGGTGCCAGGAATTAAGTCTTCAGGTCCTGTAGTGATGGCTGTGAGAGGCAGGAGAAAGAGAGCACGTGGGGTGGGGGTGGGGTGCTCAGGCAACAGCTATTTACCGTCAGTAAATAACATTTCAGTATCAACACCCATGTAATTATGCTGTTGCCTGTCAGCAGAATATCAACCCTACTCTAATCCTAATGTTATCTCTAGCCCCTCTTTGATCTTTCTAGGTAGAAATAATTATTCCAGGTTCCACCAAGAAGAACGATGGGACAGAAACAGTAAATGAATGACTTTGAACTTCCACATCCATTCAAACTGACTTTTAGGATAGAAGAACAAAATGCAATCTATGAACCTCAATGGGATCCTAGATTTTCAAAAAGCAATAGCAATAACTGTAAAAGGCATTTTTGAGACAGTTCTAGGATTTTAAACATGGACTGTATATTATTCTCTTTTCGTAGGTGTCATGATAGTACTGTGATTATATAGGAAAATGTCCTTAATTTTAGGAAATGTGTGTTGTAATATTTATGGGTAAAAATCATGATTTCTGCAGCTTACTTTCAAATGGTTTAGAAAATAAGATATTTATAAACAGATAAAGCAAATGTGGCCAAATATAGGCAACTGGTAAGTCTAGGTATACATGTTCTCGTTCTTTTCTCCCAACTTCTCTGTAGGTTTGAACATTTTAAAAATAATACATTGAGAGGAAAAATATGAAAGGTGTATGCGTAAAAAGCATATTTATTGGGTATTTAATACATACAGAGCAATGAGCCAGACATGGAGAAAAACAAAACAAATATGAAAGTAGCCCCCTCCTTGTAGAAACACACCAGCAAGTTGGGAAATAACGCAGGTGCAGTGCATGATTACAATTTGATGTTACTACATGATTTTAGAAATGGAGTGTTCAAACAATAACATCGTCAGTCAATGGTACAGAGAGGAAGAGAATGTTTAATGGTGTTACCCAGAAAGGGCCATGGTGTGTCTCAAAGCAGGATCTTTTAACAGAGCTGCCAAGCAGAAGTGATACTTCTCAACAAAGAGGGATGAAACAGCTCTGCGATCGCCACCATCCAGGGAACATGAATTGTACCAAAGCAGAAACAGAGGCCAAGAGACCAAGGGTGCAGTGCCCTCTGAGCAGAATGAGAGATGCAGCAACCCTCTGCACCCATTCTTGTTAACAAGTCGAGCAGGCAACTAGCACGTAATTTGCAGAATACATGGCAGGCAAATCTTCCCTAGAAAATAGGTGAAAAAAGATTCAGTCCTTAGCGGTGATGCTTTGACAGGCAAATGAATCTGCATCTGCAGCAAGAACGCCATGGAATGCATAAAAGACGGCACAAACTAGACCTGAACCATCTTCTTTCAACGTACTGGTTAAGGTTTTTTACCAGGGTGTTAGAAGATACGCTTTAGTATATGTTTAATAAAAGTGCCTAGAGAAAAATAAGCTATTTTCCTTACAGAGAGTGCATTCAGTCTTTCTCAATAAATCTTTGCTGCCATTTCCATAAAATTCTAAGATAAGAAATTTTTTCAAAGTATTATTACATTTAGGTACATGGACCCAAAGAACCGCCTATCACGAGGTCTGTATTCCCCTAACCTGGTCAGGCAAACAAAAGCTAAGCGGCCCCCTTTGCAGAATCCGATTTCAACAGTCTTACTTCTGTCCAGGATGCTATGTTACATTAACATGAGGGACACCAAGAGTTTTAAAAGATTGGAAGCTGAGAAAGGGACTGGGGAGAAACAAAATTGAGAGTGAGAGAGAGGAAAATATCATTAGTAGGAAACCCAGAAAGATAATGTGGAGTTGCATAGAAAGTAAGGATTTGCTGATTGTAAGGATGAGTCACACAGGAATGAGTGACTGGGGGAAGTACACACACACACACACACACACACACACAGAGTTTTCACAAATATCCGTAGGCCATGAAAATTCTATTCTCCCCACAAAATCAGAATTGTTCTTTCTGCAATAGGAAGCGCACCCTGGATGACCTCTCCTTCACAGCCATCAACCCCACCTTCTACATCCTTCCATATCACTAAAATAAGAAAGCACAAGCATCAGCCTGCAGCAAATCCTAAAAGGACTTTGGCATATCCCATTGGTTTTGCATCAAATTTATTGCTGAATTTCACTAGCGTCTCCTGATCTGGTTTATTGCTGATTTTAATCTTGTTTGTTTTGTGCTTCTGAGCCTACCGCAAAATACCTAATATACTCTTTGTAGCTAGAGACTATATAAATAAAATGTATCATAGTCCCATTATAACCACGCTCTATCATCCACATTACCCAGCACCTAGATAGTTTACATTTTTAATTATTTTCCCCCCCAAACTCTAAATTACTACAATGAATTTACAAGTTCCTCCACCTCTCATCGGAGCAAGTAACTGAATACTCCATTATGATAATAGACCATTTTTCCCCGTAAGTGCTCATTCCCAGAGGTCTTTGTTCTGTGCAGGAAGTCCACAGGTAGTAGTTCCAAAAGGGCAATGTGTGCTGAGTACTCAGATAATAATGCTTTGTTATCTTGCCTTGGATCTTAAACTACTTTTACTCTAACAAACCCTCCCAGGGTTCTGCAGTCCATCGTATCAAGGGAGCACCATTCTTTGGGTAAAAAAGCAATTCCCAGTCTCTGGTGGTGAGGATGTACCTTTACTTCCTGATACAGGGAAGGCATCTTTCTTATAGGAAATTTCATGGCCTGTTTTTAGGTGGAAGGGGTCAGAGAGCCTCTCCCGCACCTGCTGTTTCTCAAGTGCCTTCAGCTCAGAATAATCGATGTGCAAAAGCAGCATATTTGAGGGTGGCACATCCTGAACTCCTTCGCAGCCTGGACAGGCGGCCAACACCATGGTGAGGTTGGAAGGCTGATAAAGGGCCTCGCTGAACAGATTCACCTCCCCCAGCAAGCCACAGGGGTGACAAATCACTCCTCTGTCCTACACGTCACATCAGAGACCCCCTCTGAAAACAGAAATAAAAATCGTGACCAAGGGGAGGAGGAGGATGAGCATCTGAACAGCCCTCCCTTCAAAACCCTCTTTTTAAAATTTATTTATTTATTTATTTATTTTTATTTTATTTATTTATTTTTGGCTGCGATGGGTCTTCGTTGCTGCGCGTGGGCCTTCTCTAGTTGTGGCGAGCAGGGGCCACTCTTCGTCGCGGTGCGCAGGCCTCTTATTGCGGCGGCTTCTCTCGTTGCAGAGCACAGGCTCCAGGCACGCGGGCTTCAGCAGTTGCGGCACGTGGGCTCAGTGGTTGTGGCTCATGGGCTCTAGAGCACAGGCTCAGTAGTTTGGCGCAGGGGCTTAGTTGCTCCGCGGCATGCGGGATCCTCCCGGACCAGGGCTCAAACCCGTGCCCCCTGCCTTGGCAGGCGGATTCTCAACCACTGGGCCACCAGGGAAGTCCCTCAAAACCCTCTTGATTCCTGATCGCCTAACAAAAGATCCCTCCCCTAGCTTTCAAAGCCCTCTACTGTATGGCCCCAGACTGCTTTTCCCACCTGGACTCTTCACTACTTTCCCCATTTCTCTTAGCTCTGGGTCTTCAGTTCATCTACCTGCTGCTACTAAGGTCAATTTCAGCTAGAAGTAATTCTTCTCAAAGCATCTTTCCTGGGCTTCCCTGGTGGCGCAGTGGTTGGGGGTCTTCCTGCTAGTGCAGGGGACACGGGTTCGCGTCCTGGTCTGGGAGGATCCCACATGCCGCGGAGCAACTAAGCCCGTGAGCCACGACTGCTGAGCCTGCGCGTCTGGAGCCTGTGCTCTGCAAGGGGAGCGGCCACGGTGGTGAGAGGCCTGCGCACCGCGATGAAGAGTGGCCCCCGCTTGCCGCAACTACAGAAAGCCCTAGCACAGAAACAAAGACCCAACATAGCAATCAATCAATAAATAAATCTTAAAAAAAAAAAAAAAAAAAAAAGCATCTTTCCTACGGGGCACTACTTACCCAATCTGGGCATGGGAACCCTTGACAGAAAATGCCGTTAAGGTCCCCTGAGTCCCTCGTCTATCCCTGGCAACACCTAATTGATGTTCACTCCTAATGGGAGTGTTCGTAACAGAAGGATTCATTGTCCACGCAACAGTG
This sequence comes from Eubalaena glacialis, assembly GCF_028564815.1. Taxonomy (NCBI): domain Eukaryota; kingdom Metazoa; phylum Chordata; class Mammalia; order Artiodactyla; family Balaenidae; genus Eubalaena; species Eubalaena glacialis. Next base: position 109,011,716 of record NC_083723.1, on the reverse strand, counting down.
AGAAATTTGTATGCGGTAACTAGCAATTGATCTTCATAAACTCAGCTATAATTGACAGACAATGCCATTCTCTTGTATTTCTAATCCCTTCACACAAAAGGGCAATGTGTGCTGTGCACTCAGCTCAAAGGGAACAATCTGTTCCCTTGGGGATGGGGTTCTGAGGGCTCACCAGGGATACTAGAAGCCCCAAGATAAACATGGAGCTTCTTTCTGAATCTTGTCCTTTGCACCATGCAACCCTTGTTATTAAAGTACACAAGTGACTAGCAAATAATTGGTAGAACATTTGCCAGCTAAGCACATCTTCCACAGCAAATCAGACAGACTCAGGACTTAAAGATAATTCTTTCACAGGAAAATGCACAGGGGCAGGAGGGAGCTTCTGCAATGCTTGTCATGTTCTATTTCTTGATCTGGGTGGTAGCTACATGGGGGTGTTCATTTTGTGAAAATTCATGCAGCTGCATACTTATGAGTTGTGTACTCTTCTCTATGTGAGTTACACTTCAATTAAAAAACTCATTAAAGGCAGAAGGGGAGAGGCAGCACGTGGAAGGGAGGGCCTCTGGAGTGTGGAGTTCCGGAGTTTGGAGAGTAAAACTAACGTGCCTCAGGCAAAACAGTCTGTCAACAGAGACACAAGGCTGGAGAGCCCAGGATCAATGTGCCAACTGATCTGGTTCCTGATAGACCTACATGGGAACCAGATGACTATTTTAAAAAATCATGCCATCTCATGTGCCTATTAAAGTATGTGGGGCAGATGATGATTTCCATATAAGTGCTCAGTTCACAGCTACCACCAAAGCTTCTAAATCTTCTGTCTACTTTCAATAAAAACTTGTAATAAATCACAACCAGAAGAAGCAAACGTGAATGTAAACTGAAGCCAGAAATGAATAAGAGCAAGTTCATTTTATTTTAGTGGCATTTCTTAGAGGTGATAAGCACAGTTTTCTAAATATCTGTTCAGGGTCTGAAATCCTACTGTATGTGTGTCCAAAATGAAATCAGTATACAAAGGGCAATCACGTAAAATGTATTCGTGTATTTCAGGTTAAAATTCATGATGTGCCATAATGTGAGATGTCTCATTGGTTTTTATGTCTCTTAGTTTATAACCCTGGTGATACATTATTGGAAGACATTTGGAAGTGATAAAGTAAAGGCAGATTTTGTCATTTCCTGATAGAAACAATAACCTGAAAGTCATGCTGACTTTTATTGAGATTCTATGCTAGGTAACATTACAATAAGTATTTCTGTATCTAATTCTGTCATCTTAGGGGGAAAATCTAGAAAATATGTCAAATAATCTAACAGATAATTCATTTTATTGTTTTCATTTGTGTAGAAAACACCAGAGTATGAAAGGTAACTTGTAAGTTTTTTTTCCTCCAGATTGTTCTCCTATCTGGACTCTAGGTATTGTTACATCGCACAATTCTGGTTAAATTTCCTTTCTGTTTTAATTTCCTTTTAATTAATTTTGATACCTGATTTGCATCAAAATCTTATTTGTACTATAACATTGCTAATTAACTGTGTATTGAAGAAGTGAAGAAAATTAAATAAGGTTAATAGATTTGAAAAAAAACCTCATTAAAGTATTAAAGAAAATTGAATATGTTAAGTATACGTACTACTTGAAATTTTAAAGGAATGCTGATTAACTAGGTAAATGGACTAAATATTAATCAGTTTAAAAGTTATTGTTCAAAATTTGCTAATTCTATGAAATAGAATAATACAATTTATAAGCTGAACTTAAAAACTTAAGGAAATTATTATTCAGCCATAAAAAAGAATGAACTATTGATACATGTTACAATGTGGATGAACCTCAGAAACATTATGCTGAGTAAAAGAAGCCAGAAACAAAAAGTCACAGATTGTATGACTCCATATATATGAAATGTCCAGAATAGATACATTCATAGAGACAGAGAAAATTGGTGGTTTCCAGGGTCGTGGAGGAGGGGGAAATAGGGACAAACGGCTTAAAGGGTAAGAGGTTTTACCCTGGAGTTATGGGAATCTTTTGGAGCTAGATAGAAGTTGTGGTAGCACAACATTGTGAATGTGTTGTACTAAATGCCACTGAATTATTCACTTTATTTATTTATTTTTAACATCTTTATTGGAGTATAATTGCTTTACAATGTTGTGTTAGTTTCTGCTGTATAACAAAGTGAATCAGCTACACGTATACATATATCCCCATATCCCCTCCCTCTTGCATCTCCCTCCCACCCTCCATATCCCACCCCTCTAGGTGGTCACAAAGCACCGAGCTGATCTCCCTGTGCTATGCGGCTGCTTCCCACTAGCTATCTATTTTACATTTGGTAGTGTATATATGTCCATGCAACTCTCTCACTTTCTCCCAGCTTACCCTTCCCCCTCCCCGTGTCCTCAAGTGCATTCTCCATGTCTGCATCTTTATTCCTGTCCTGCCCCTAGGTTCTTCAGAATTTTTTTTTTTTTTTTACATTACATATATGTGTGTTAGCATACGGTATTGGTTTTTCTCTTTCTGACTTACTTCACTCTGTATGACAGACTCTAGGTCCATCCACCTTACTACAAATAACTCAATTTCATTCCTTTTTATGGCTGAGTAATATTCCATTGTATATATGTGCCACATCTTTATCCATTCATCTGTTGATGGACACTTAGGTTGCTTCCATGATCTGGCTATTGTAAATAGTGCTGCAGTGAACATTTTGGTACATGACTCTTTTTGAATTATGGTTTTCTCAGGGTATATGCCAAGTAGTGGGATTGCTGGGTCATATGGTAGTTCTATTTTTAGTTTTTTAAGGAACCTCCATACTGTTCTCCATACTATCAATTTACATTCCCACCAACAGTGCAAGAGGGTTCCTTTTTCTCCACACCCACTCCAGCATTTATTGTTTGTAGATTTTTTGATGATGGCCATTCTGACTGGTGTGAGGAGATTCCTCATTGTAGTTTTGATTTGCATTTCTCTAATGATTAGTGATGTTGAGCATCCTTTCATGTCTTTGTTGGCAATCTGTATCTCTTCTTTGGAGAAATGTCTATTTAGGTCTTCTGCCCATTTTTGGATTGGGTTCTTTGTTTTTTTAATATTGAGCTGCATGAGCTGCTTGTAAATTTTGGAGATTAATCCTTTGTCAGTTTCTTCATTTGCAAATATTTTCCCCACTCTGAGGGTGGTCTTTTCATCTTGTTTATGGTTTCCTTTGCTGTGCAAAAGCTATTAAGTTTCATTAGGTCCCATTTGTTTATTTGTGTTTTTATTCCCATTTCTCTAGGAGGTGGGTCAAAAAGGATCTTGCTGTGATTTATGTCATAGAGTGTTCTGCCTATGTTTTCCTCTAAGAGTTTTATAGTCTCTGGCCTTATATTTAGATCTTTAATCCATTTTGAGTTTATTTTTGTGTATGGTGTTAGGGAGTGTTCTAATTTCATTCTTTTATATGTAGCTGTCCAGTTTTCCCAGCACCACTTATTGAAGAGGCTGTCTTTTCTCCATTGTATATTCTTTCCTCCTTTATCAAAAATAAGGTGAACATATGTGTGTGGGTTTATCTCTGGGCTTTCAATCCTGTTCCATTGACCTAAATTTTTGTTTTAGTGCCAGTACCATACTGTCTTGATTACTGTAGCTTTGTACTATAGTCTAAAGTCTGGGAGCCTGATTCCTCCAGCTCCATTTTTCTTTCTCAAGATTGCTTTGGCCATTCGGGGTCTTTTGTGTTTCCATACAAATTGTGCAATTTTTTGCTCTAGTTCTGAGAAAAATGCCGTTGGTAGTTTGATAGGGATTGCATAGAATCTGTAGATTGCTTTGGGTAGTATAGTCATTTTCACAATGTTGAGTCATCCAATCCAAGAACATGATATATCTCGCCATCTGTTTGTATTATCTTTAATTTCTTTCATCAGTGTCTTATAGATTTCTGCATACAGCTCTTTTGTCTCCTTAGGTAGGTTTATTCCTAGGTATTTTATTATTTTTATTGCAATTGTAAATGGGAGTGTTTCCTCAATTTCTCTTTCAGATTCTTCATCATTAGGGTAAAGAAATGCAAGAGATTTCTGTGCATTAATTTTGTATCCTGCTACTTTACCAAATTCATTGATTAGCTCTAATAGTTTTCTGGTAGCATCTTTAGGATTCTCTATGTATAGTATCATGTCATCTGCAAACACTGACAGCTTTACTTCTTCTTTTCCAATTTGGATTCCTTTTATTTCTTTTTCTTCTCTGATGGCTGTGGCTAAAACTTCCAAAACTATGTTGAATAATAGTGGTGAGAGTGGACAACCTTGTCTTGTTCCTGATCTTAGAGGAAATGGTTTTAGTTTTTAACCACTGAAAATGATGTTGGCTGTGGGTTTCTCATATACGTCCTTTATTATGTTGAGGTAAGTTCCCTCTATGCCTGCTTTCTGGAGGGTTTTTATCATAAATGTGTGTTGAATTTTGTCTAAAGTTTTCCTGCATCTCTTCAGATGATCATATGATTTTTCTCCTTCAGTTTGTTAATATGGTGTATCACACTGATTGATTTGTGTATATTGAAGAACCCTTGCATTCCTGAGATAAACCCCACTTGATCATGGTGTATGATGCTTTTAATGTGCTGTTGGATTCTGTTTGCTAGTATTTTGTTGAGGACTTTTGCATCTGTGTTCATCAGTGATATTGGCCTATAGTTTTCTTTCTTTGTGACATCTTTGTCTGGTTTTGGTATCAGGGTGATAGTGGCCTCGTAGAATGAGTTTGGTAGTGTTCTTCCCTCTGCTATATTTTGGAGGAGTTTGAGAAGGATAGGTGTTAGCTCTTCTCTAAATGTTTGATAGAATTCGCCTGTGAAGCCATCTGGTCCTGGGCTTTTGTTTGTTGGAAGATTTTTAATCACAGTCTCAATTTCAGTTCTTGTGAATGGTCTGTTTATATTTTCTATTTCTTCCCGGTTAAGTCTCGGAATGTTGTGCTTTACTAAGAATTTATCCATTTCTCCCAGGTTGTCCATTTTATTGGCATATAGTTGCTTGTAGTAATCTCTCATGATCCTTTGTATTTCTGCAGTGTCTGTTGTAACTTCTCCTTTTTCATTTCTAATTTTAGTGATTTGAGTCCTCTCCCTCTTTTTTCTTGATGAGTCTGGCTAATGGTTTATGAATTTTGTTTATCTTCTCAAAGAACCAGCTTTTAGTTTTATTGATCTTTGCTATTTTCTTTGTTTCTATTTCATTTATTTCTGCTCTGATATTTATGATTTCTTTCCTTCTACTAACTTTGTGTTTTGTTTGTTCTTCTTTCTCTAGTTCCTTTAGGTGTAAGGTTAGATTGTTTATTTGAGATTTTTCTTGTTTCTTGCGGTAGGCTTGTATTGCTATAAACTTCCTTCTTAGAATGCTTTAGCTGGATCGTCGTGTTTTCGTTGTAATTTGTGTCAAGGTATTTTTTGATGTCCTCTTTTATTTCTTCAGTGATCACTTGGTTATTTAGTAATGAATTGTTTAGCCTCCATGTGTTTGCTTTTTTACAGATTTTTTCCTGTAATTATATCTAATCTCATAGTGTTGTGGTCGGAAAAGATACTTGATACGATTTCAATTTTCTTAAATTTACCAAGGCTTGATTTGTGACCCAAGATATGATCTATCCTGGAAAATGTTCCATGAGCACTTGAGAAGAAATTGTAATCTGCTATTTTTGGATAGAATGTCTTATAAATATCAATTAAATCTATCTGGTCTATTGTGTCATTTAAAGCTTGTGTTTCCGTATTAATTTTCTGTTTGGATGATCTGTCCATTGGTGTAAGTGAGGTGTTAAAGTCCCCCACTATTATTGTGTTACTGTCGATTTTCTGTTTTATAGCTGTTAGCAGTTGCCTTATGTATTGACGTGCTCCTATATTGGGTGCATATATATTTATAATTGTTATATCTTCTTCTTGGATTGATCCCTTGATCATTATGTAGTGTCTTTCCTTGTCTCTTGTAACATTCTTTATTTTAAAGTCTATTTTATCTGATATGAGTATTGCTACTCCAGCTTTCTTTTGATTTCCATTTGCACAGAATATCTTTTTCCATCCTCTCACTTTCAGTCTGTATGTGTCCCTAGATCTGAAGTGGGTCTCTTGTAGAGAGCATATACACACGTCTTGTTTTTGTATCCATTCAGCCAGTCTCTGTCTTTTGGCTGGAGCATTTAATCCATTTACATATAAGGTATTTATCGATATGTATGTTCCTATTACCATTTTCTTAATTGTTTTGGGTTTATTATTGTAGTCTCTTCCTTCTCTTGTGTTTCCTGCCTAGGAAAGTTCCTTTAGCATTTGTTGTAAAGCTGGTTTGGTGGTGCTGAATTCTCTTAGCTTTTGCTTGTCTGTCACGGTTTCAATTTCTCCATCAAATCTGAATGAGATCCTTGCTGGGTAGAGTAATCTTGGCTGTAGGTTTTTCCCTTTCATCACTTTAAATATGTCCTGCCACTCCCTTCTGGCTTGCAGAATTTCTGCTGAAAGATCAGCTGTTAGCGTTATGGGGAATTCCCTTGTATGTTCTTTGTTGTTTTTCCCTTGCTGCTCTTAATATTTTTTCTTCATATTTAATTTCTGATAGTTTGACTAATATGTGTCTTGGCACGTTTCTCCTTGGATTTATCCTGTATGGGACTCTCTGCCCTTCCTGGACTTGATTAACTATTTCCTTTCCCATATTAGGGAAGTTTTCAACTATAATCTCTTCAAATATTTTCTCAGCCTCTGTCTTTTTCTCTTCTTCTGGAACCCCTATAATTCGAATGTTGGTGTATTTAATGTTGTCCCTGAGGTCTCTGAAACTGTCCTCAATTCTTTTCATTCCTTTTTCTTTATTCTGCTCTGCAGTAGTTATTTCTACTATTTTATCTTCCATGTCACTTATTTGTTCTTCTGCCTCAGTTATTCTGCTAGTGATTCCTTCTAGAGAATTTTTCATTTCATTTATTGTGTTGTTCACCATTGCTTGTTTGCTCTTTAGTTCTACTAGGTCCTTGTGAAACGTTTCTTGTATTTTCTCCATTCTATTTCCAAGATTTTGGACCATCTTTACTATCATTACTCTGAATTCTTTTTCAGGTAGACTGCCTATTTCCTCTTCATGTGTTTGGTCTGGTGGGTTTTTACCTTGCTCCTTCATCTGCTGTGTGTTTCTCTGTCTTCTCATTTTGCTTAACTTACTGTGTTTGGGGTCTCCTTTTCGCAGGCTGCAGGTTCCTAGTTCCCGTTGTTTTTGGTGTCTTTTCCCCAGTGGCCAGGGTTGGTTCAGTGGGTTGTGTAGGCTTCCTGGTGGAAGGGACTAGTGCCTGTGTTCTGGTGGATGAGGCTGGATTTTCTCTTTCTGGTGGGCCGGACCGCATCTGATGCTGTGTTTTGGGATGTCTGTGACCTTATTATGATTTTAGGCAGCCTCTCTGCTAATGGATGGGGTTGTGTTCCTATCTTGCTAGTTGTTTGGCATAAGGTGTCCAGCACTGTAGCTTGCTGGCTGTCGAGTGGAGCTGGGTCTTAGTGTTGAGACGGAGGTCTCTGGGAGAGCTTTCACCATTTGATATTACGTGGAGCCGGGAGGTCTCTGGTGGACCAATGTCCTGAACTCGGCTCTCCCACCTCAGAGGCACAGGCCTGACACTTGGCCAGAGCACCAAGACTCTGTCAGCCATATGGTTCAGAAGGAAAGGGAGAAAGAATGAAAGAATGAAAGAATGAAAGAAAGAACGAAAGAAAGAAAGAAAGAAAGAAAGAAAGAGAGAGAGAAAGAAAGAAAGGAAGGAACAGAAAATAAAATAATTAAAATAAAAAAATTGTTAAAAATTAAAAAAATTAAAAAGTAATAAAATAAAAGACAGACAAAACCCTTGGACAAATGGTAAAAGCATAGCTGTACAGACAAAATCACACAAAGAAGCATACACATACACACTAGCAAAAAGAGAAAAAGGAAAAATATATATATATATCTATATTTTAAAAAAAAAGGAAGAGAGCAACCAAATCAATAAACAAATCCACCAGTGATAATAAACTCTAAATACTGAACTAAGATAAACATAAAACCAGAAACAAATTAGATGCAGAAAGCAAACCCCAAGTCTACAGTTGCTCCCAAAGTCCACCATCTCAATTTTGGGATGATTCATTGTTTATTCAGGTATTCCAGAGATGCAGGGTACTTCAAGTTGATTGTGAAGATTTAATCCGCTGCTCCTGAGGCTGCTGGGAGAGATTTCCCTTTCTCTTCTTTGTTCCCACAGCTCCTGGGGTTCAGCTTTGGATTTGGCCCCGCCTCTGCGTGTAGGTCGCCTGAGGGCATCTGTTCCCGTCCAGACAGGATGGGGTTAAAGGAGCAGCTGACTAGGGGGCTCTGGCTCACTCAGGCCGGGGGGAGGGAGGGGTCCGGATGCGGGGCGAGCCTGCTGCAGCAGAGGCCTGCATGACGTTGCAACAGCCTGAGGTGCGCCGTGTGTTCTCCCAGGGAAGTTGTCCCTGGATCACGGGACCCTGGCAGTGGCGGGCTGCACAGGCTCTTGGGAGGGGAGGTATGGATAGTGACCTCTGCTTGCACACAGGCTTCTTGGTGGCTGCAGCAGCAGCCTTAGCATCTCATGCCCGTCTCTGGTGTCCACGCCGATAGCTGTGGCTCATGCCCATCTCTGGAGTTCATTTAGGTGGTGCTCTAAATCCCCTCTCCTCATGCACCCCGAAACAATAGTCTCTTGCCTCTTCGGCAGGTCCAGAGTTTTTCCCGGACTCCCTCCCAGCTAGCTGTGGCACACTAGCCCCCCTCAGGCTGTGTTCACGCAGCCAACCCCAGTCCTCTCACTGGGATCCGACCTCCGAAGCCCGAGCCTCAGCTCCCAGGCCCCGCCCGCCCCGGCCGGGGAACACACAAGCCTCTTGGGCTGGTGAGTGCTGGTCGGCACCGATCCTCTGTGCGGGAATCTCTCCGCTTTGCCCTCCGCACCCCTGTTGCTGCGCTCTCCTCCGTGTCTCCGAAACTTCCCCCCAAGCCATCCCCCCATCTCTGCCAGTGAAGGGACTTCCTAGTGTGTGGAAACTTTTCCTCCTTCACAGCTCCCTCCCAGAGGGCAGGTTCCATCCCTATTATTTTGTCTCTGTTTTTCCTTTTTTCTTTTGCCCTACCCAGGTACATGGGGAATTTCTTGCCTTTTGGGAGGTCTGAGGTCTTCTGCCAGCATTCAGTAGGTGTTCTGTAGGAGTTGTTCCACATGTAGATGTATTTCTGATGTATTTGTGGGGAGGAAGGTGATCTCCATGTCTTACTCCTCCACCATCTTGAGGGTCCCCCCTATTCACTTTAAAATGGCTAATTTTATGTGAATTTCACCTCAATAAAAAACTTACAGATTAGACTTAGATTTTAATTCATTAAAATTTAATACATTCAACTGCAATTAAAAGCCTCTAAATGTTTTTTCTATCTGTGCATCATAGCAACCCTCTAGGGCACACAAAGCAATCATACTTTCTTTTTGCTTTGAATGTGGGGGCTATAGATGGGGTCATGTTCATGGTTGGGTGCAGAGATAGGAGTATTCCCCTACGTTCTTTGTATGCAACGGTTTACGGTCCTTGCCAGTCCAATTTCATAAGTTCTCCCTAAAAAAAACCGGGAGAAATGGATACTGCAAATAAAATTGCAATTGATGTAATCTGAGGAATTGTGTAGTCTTTGCCCCTGCCATTTGTTAAACCTGAATTCAACCCACTTGAGATGACTTGTCCTAAATTAACTCCTGGGAAGGATAGTCTACAAATATTTAGTGATAGATCTTATACCCAAAGAGAAGGATTTTCAAGATATACCAAAGAGACAAAGCTACAGTAATTAAGACAGCATGGTACTGGCACAAAAACAGAAATATAGATCAATGGAACAGGATAGAAAACAAAGAGATAAAACCACACACCTATGGTCACCTAAACTATGACAAAGGAGGCAAAAATATACAATGGAGAAAAGACAGCCTCTTCAATAAGTGGTGCTGGGAAAACTGGACAGCTACATGTAAAGGAATGAAATTAGAACACTCCTTAACACCACACACAAAAATAAACTCAAAATGGATTAAAGACTTAAATTAAGACTGGACACTGTAAAACTCTTAGAGGAAAACATAGGCAGAACACTCTTTGACATAAATCACAGCAACATCTTTTTTGTCTGATCTCCTGGAGTAATGAAAATTAAAACAAAAATAAACAAATGGAACCTAATGAAATTTAAAAGCTTTTGCACAGCAAAAGAAACCATAAACAAGACGAAAAGACAACACTCAGAATGTGATAAAATATTTGCAAAGGAAGCAACTGACAAAAGATTAATCTCCAAAATATACAAGCAGCTCATACAGCTCCATATCAAAAAAACAACCCAATCAAAAAATGGGTGGAAGACCTAAACAGACATTTCTCCAAAGACATACAGATGGGCCAACAAACACATGAAAAGATGCTCACATCACTAATCACTAGAGAAATACAAATCAAAAGTACAATGAGGTATCAACTCAAACCGGTCAGAATGGCCATCATCAAAAAATCTACAAACAATAAATGCTGGAGAGGGTGTGGAGAAAAGGGAACCCTCTTGCACTGCTGGTGGGAATGTAACTATTACAGCCACTATGGAGAACAGGATGGAGGTTCCTTAAAAAACTAAAAATAGAACTACCATATGACCCAGCAATCCCACTACTTGACATATACCCAGAGAAAACCACAATTCAAAAAAACACATGCACCCCAGTGTTCATAGCAGAACCATTTACAATAGCCAGGAAATGGAAGCAACCTAAATGTCCATCGACAAAGGAATGATTAAAGAAGATGTGGTACATACATACAGTGGAATATTACTCAGCCATAAAAAAGGAATCAAATTGGGTCATCTGTAGAGTGGATGGACCTAGAGAGTGTCATACAGAGTAAAGTAAGTCAGAAAGAGAAAAGCAAATATCGTATAATAATGCATATATGTGGAATCTAGAAAAATGGTACAGATGTTCTTATTTGCAAAGCAGAAATAGAGACACAGATGTAGAAAACAAATATATGGATACCAACGCAGAAAGGGGTGGGGTGGGAGGAATTGGGAGACTGGGATTGACACATATACATTATTGATACTATGTATAAAATAAACAACTGATGGGAACATACTGTATAGCACAGGGAACTCTACCTAAGGCAGTGTGGTAACCTAAATGGGAGAGAAGTCCAAAAGGGAGGGGATATCTGTATGTGTATGGCTGATTCATTTTGTTGTGCAGTGGAGGCTAACACAACATTGTAAAGCAACCATACTCCAATAAAGATTAATAAAAAAAAAGATATACCAAAGAGAATCATTTGACATTGATGATTAAGCCTTCGTAGGGATATTCTACATGGTCCATAAGGAGGTGGACATGAAGTTCACTTTGTGATTTAACTGGAGATGTTTGCTGGTTTGACAAAGGAAACTGTCTTGGTGGTAGTGGAAGGAATTGAGCATCTCTGGAATTTGGGAAGAGAGAGAACAAATTCCAAGATCTGTCTACTTGAAAAACTTTCCCCAGCATTGGCAGAGTGAGAATGGCACGTAAAGTGTGAGCTTTGAGTAACTACAGACGGAAACTAAGAATCATTTGCAACTAATATGCATGTCCTAATACAAGAAAATAACTGTTCCAACATAGGCCAGCAGGGAACAGTGACAATGTCCTCTGCTCTGATTAGACTACATTCAGTGGTAGAAAGTGGATCTGAAGTTTAATTAGGTTAAGGTTGCCAGATTTAACAAATAAAAATACAGGACATCCAATTAAATCTGAATTGCAGATAAACAGCACATTTTTTAAGTGTAAGTATATTCCATGTGTAGCTTGGAATATATTTAGACTAAAAAAATGATTCATTGTTTCATCTGAAAACCAAATTTAACTGGTAGCCTGTATTCTACCTGAATTAGGGAGGGTGTGTGTGTGTGTGTGTGTGTGTGTGTGTGTGTGTGAAACAGTCTCAAAGAAGACGTGTAGCTCATCCAGTTTACACAGTCTTACATGGTAAAACAGGGTCTCCGTTCATTTTACCCTAAGATGGTATGAAAAGGTAAAATAGCGGTCTGAAAGATGTGGAGTTTTCTTTCCTGATCTCCCTTACTGCCTCATGTCTTTTGTGCTTTATGGCCAGATTTCTAATTAACCTCTTTCTTATACTGGCAATCAACGTCATGGTTTATGTCTCCAATGAAACTGTCTTCTTCTCCCTGTTTTCTTACCCTGCCCTGAGGTCTAATTTTGTTCAAGAGTCTTCTCAAAACAAGTAGAAAGTAAATGAGGACTGTCAACTTACCTCAACCTGGACCAAGTGGGGGTAGAGAAGTAGTGAAAATATGAAGCAAAAGAGAAGAAAAAATCATCTGTTTTACTTTCCTCTTTCTGCCACGTACCATAGTATACGGGACCTGCCGTGTCTGTGTACATTTACCTTAGAAACAAGCTTTGTGTAAATTAAGTAAGCCACTTGACCTCAGGTTTTTCAACTGTAAATAAAAATAATCTCAACTTACAACTGCAAGGAGGCTCCACTGAGAAAAGGATATGAAAATACTTTAGAAAATGTTAAGGGCTATGATTATGGGGTTTTTTTAATTATATATTTTTTCCTCTTGGAATACCACATTAAATACCTGCTTTGATTTCTACAAAAGAAACATTGTTATTATATTCTCTTCACCTTCACCCTGATCCCAACAACTAGTTAAAGGTGTTATAAACAGTGATAAAGAAACATAACTAAGGTGAGTCAGGTGTCACCTCCGGCATAATACACTAGCACCTTCCAATTTCTTGAGTTAAGCCCCTCCATTGGGAGCAGGTGATGGTTGGAGGAGAAACAGTCTCTTTTTAAAGCTTGAGATGTATGAAAGGAAACGCTCTGGAGCTAAACACCAGGAAACATCTATCAAACACAAAGGAAGTGACAAATTACTTTATAATATGCAGAAAAATATGCATTTGAATGATCATCTTTAAAGACTTTTTTTTGGGAAAATAACACATTTATAGATGTTATGCAGGAGGATGGGTGACTGCTTTATTCTATTAAATTTTCCCAGAAAAGGAAATTTTAGGGACTCTAAAGATGCTTGGAAATCACACTTACAGCTTCTCTCCTTATCTTACCGGCTTCTTTTGGACTTTTGCTCTCAATAAGCATCACCTGTGTTGGGTCTCTGATGTTATATCCATCACCTGTGTTGGGTCTCTACTGTGATTTTGTTTTGTTTTGTTTTGTTTTGTTATGTTTTTAAAACATCCTTCTTGGGTTTCCCTGGTGGCACAGTGGTTAAGAATCCGCCTGCCAATGCAGGGGACACGTGTTCGATCCCTGGCCCGGGAAGATCCCACATGCCGTGGAGCAACTAAGCCCGTGCACCACAGCTACTGAGCCTGCACTCTAGAGACCACGAGCCACAACTACTGAGCCCACGTGCCACAACTGCTGAAACCCACGCGCCTAGAGCCTGTGCTCCACAACCACAGAAGCCACCGCAATGAGAAGCCTGCGCACCTCAACAGAGAGTAGCCCCCACTCGCTGCAACTAGAGAAAGCCCGTGCACAGCAGCGAAGACCCAATGCAGCCAAAAATAAAATAAATTAATTAATTAAAAAAAAAAATCCTTGTGGTCTCTTCTTTTCTGCCCCACAGAGATAGCTAAGTGTTTTCTAGCTGTTTGTGTTCTTATATCCCTTGGATACAATCCAGTTTTGTAAATCCAAGTTACAGCAATTCCCTACCTCTTACAAAAGGGGATATGCCTCTCAGGAACCCTTGTTGGAGTTCCTACAAAGCCATTTAACACTATTTGTCAGTGTTAGTTGCCAGCAAAGGATTAGACCATAGGTCTCTAAAAGGGGATGGAGAGAGGACATAGAATACTTATTATATGGATTGACACCACCACCCTCACTCAGTCCATTCAGCCATTTGTCACCAGTGATATGCCAAGGGTCTTGGGAAGAGTGGAGATTCCACAATCGAGATTGACAATGACCCCCATTCTTATTCACTCTGTTTCATAGAATTGTGAAATACTGCAGTTTGCATATACAGTAATATAGTATTACAGATTATGTGGTTTAGTTTTAATCCACCAAATGAAGAAGTAGCTTTAAAATATTCCTGCAGAGAGACCATGAATAGAATTGAATTTTGACAATGCAAGCACAAAGGAAGAACAAGAAATTGACAGAACTGACACTTTTCCTTCTCCTGGTTTGAGATCTATCTCAGCCACATTACAGGTGAAAACAGATAATCTAATAGAGCTGACACATTTCTCTTGCTTAAAAATTTTGTTTCCCTGAAAAGAAAAAGTTTTATAACATAAATAAATGAAATAAAATCTATTTTTAAGTACTGTGTATTTTTCCCTTGATAATTTAATAGCCATATTAGTAGACCAGTATATATGTATGTAATGTAAAACTATTGATATTTTGCAATTGTAAACTCAAAGAATTGTTACTGACAGCTATATGCAACAACAAAAAAATTTTAGCAACCACTGGGTGAAAGTCAGTATGTTGGAGTTGGCTCATATAGGCTCATGAGAGCTGATTGTTAAATTTGCAGGAGGTTTTTTCATGCTATCTGTTAAATACAACTTTTATTAAAATTTTAATTATATAAATTTATAATGATATAAATTATGCTAAAAACAAAAGTAGGAAATATCAAAAGTTACCACTTCCTAATTATTTTACTATTATTATTTTACCATTATCTATGCTCTTGAAGTTGTCTACATCTATTTTATCTGTATGGCAGTGTATTAGTTATCTATTGCTGAAAAACAAATTACCCCAAAATTTAGCAGCGTAAAATAACAAACATTAGCTTACCAGGGTTCTAAGTTAGGAATCTGAGAGCAGCTTAGCTGGGTAGTTCTGGCTCAGGGTTTTTCATGAGGCTACAGCCAAGATAACCTTTGGGGCTGTAGCCATCTCAAGGCCTGACTGGGGCTGGAGGATTTGCTTCCAAGAATGTTAACTCACATGCCTATTGGCTGGAGGCCTCAGTTCCTGCTACATGAGCTTCTTAATCAGGCAACTTACAGTATGGCAGCTAGCCTCAAAGTGAGTGATGAGATAGAGGTAGAGACAGAGAGCGAGAGCGAGAGGAAGAAAGGGGGAGGGAGGAGGAAGGAGGGGGGAGAGAGGAAGAGAGGGAGAGAGGGAGGGAGAGGGAGAGAGGGAGAGATGGAGAAAGGGAGAGAGAGAGAGAGAGAGAGAGAGAGAGAAGCTGCAGTGTCTTTTATAGCCTAATCTTGGGAGTAATATACCATCACCTCTCCCATATTTTATTGGTCACACAAACCATCTCTGGAACAATGCGGGAGGAGAATAAACATTAGAAGTGAATACCGGAGGGCTATCTTGGAGGCTGGCTAGCACAGGTGGAAATACAATGATATGTTACTCTGTATTTCTTCCCCACTCACATTCAGTGACAGCACACTGATTGTTTGAAATTGGCCATGGTAGAAGTATTATACCACAGAAATCAGCAAATGGTACAAAATCAAGTGGTTGTTGTTCTTTCTTTGCATGTTATTTTGTTTGTTTGTTTTGCCTGGAGAACCACGTTAAACACTTCCCAACACTTCCCAGATTAGAGTATACCACCACACTGCACTGTCCATGCATGCTGTGTTTACAAGGTAATGGGGGTGGGTACCCATCGGTATGAGCGTGTGGTAGGGAGGATTAGCTGGAAATTAGTTGGGATGAGATGGGGGTTAAAAAACCAAGGCAGAAGCGGAAAAACCAAGATGGAGGTGGTAGGAGGTGGGATCAAGTGAGGGGCTGGTCCCTCAGTGGTTCTGAAGGAGGGCAGGGCAGCCTGCAGATTGCCACATGATCACTCTAAATGTCTAGGGTGAGGAAAGACTAGACAGATACTTTACCAGGTATGACATGGTGAGGACCCAAGGCTCCGACTCCGTAGGGGGGTTGACAGACTATCTGAATTTTGACCTTGAGCTCATTTCAGTGCTCTAAACTGAGACTGACAGGAGTGATTTAAGATTGGGCGAGCAAGAATTTGAACCAATGATTAAGGAAATAAGGAGAGAAGCATAGCAGAGGAATGAGAAACAATGGGAATGTTCTTCTGGATACTGAAAGGCTCTTGCACAGAAGGGTGGCAGGATAATGACAGTAATGATCAGAAATGACTCTACCCTATGAGGTAAGATCTGTTTCAATCTTGATTCGCTACTAGATAATGAATATAGGCTTGTTTCATCATCAATCTAATCATTCAAAATTCAACTTAATAAGTGATTATTTAAGGTCTGCTGTGTGCCACAGACTGGCCTGGGCTCCTGGGAATGGAGGCTGGGGTGGGAGGTAAGAGAGCTATATTAAACAGTCTCTACATTACTGACTTTTGGGTCTAGTTTACAACATTTTAAAGAATCTCCAATTTTTTTCTGATAACAAATAAGGATATTGGAACTTAAAAGTTGTGGGTTTTTTTTTTTTCCCTTTGGTAAAATATACACCACACAAAATTTACCACTTTACCCATTTTTACATCACTATCCATTTTCAGAAATTTTTCATCATCTGAAACAGAAATCTGTACTTGTTAGACAATAACTTTTGTCTGACAGATATTCAAACTTTTCATATTTTGGATTGCTTTTATTTTTCTTTTCCTTAATTCCTTCAAAGTCTGGATATTAGGCTTTAAATATGGAATCATCAAATCACTAGCCAGTGTTAACTGAGCCTGACATGGATTAAAATGTTTTAAACCCAAATAAAACAAGGCATTAACCTACATTGTATAACTGCTGATAAATTAGAACTGAAAATTTAAAGACCAATGAAAGAATGGTTAATCAATTTAACTGCAAAATTGGAGGACAACTGGATGCAACCAACCCAGGAATAAAGGCCAGTTAGTTCAAATGTCCACTGAACACAGAAATCAGGTGGGCTGAAATAAGAGTCAGAGCTGTAGCTTTCAGAATTTGGCCATCCAACTGTGTATGGAACGCAGATGTCCTACTCTGACTTGCATATCTGTAACCAGGTTGAGGTAAATATATATATATATATATATATACACACACACAGAAATAAATATATACAGAAATATATATATATTTCTAGAAACAGAAATGTTCTAGAGAGCCCAGCAGTCTGCCTACACCACCCCCAGCACTCCAATGTCTAGACTTGATGGCTAGACCTATTTTATTTTCAATCTTAGGAATCATACCAAAGTATCAATACTATGGGAGGAGGGTTGGGAGGGCAGGTGGGCAGGAGAATGAGATATAATACAACCTCAGTTCGGTATTTGTCCTTAGTACTTCCTTAATTTTGAATTTTGTCAGAAGCAGTCCCTTAGACAACTATTCAAGTGCAGTTAGTTTATTCTGGAGAAGCAGGAAACTCCCTAAGGGAGTGGGGAGGTGAGACAGGGACGGGAAGGCAGCCCATAAAGGATGCATTATCAAGCTAACTTCCACTTGGGTGACTGAAGTGTAATCCTGTAAGAAGCTCTGGTAAATGGTATAGAGCACACATCTGAATCATCCAAGCCCAGGGCTGAAGGACCTGGGGTATTGTAGGGGAGAAAAAATATTTTTCCCTCTACCATTCTGAGTTCTTAGCTGAGACCTCTGTAATAAAAGACAGATGAACAAGAGAAAAACAAACAAGTTCATTAACTTGTTTAATGAACAAGTTAACCTCCTACATACATGAGAGACACCCGGGGGAAAATGATTAACTTTGAGGTGGCTTAGAACTTAAATACCATCTTAGGGGCTTCCCTGGTGGCACAGTGGTTAAGAATCCACCTGCCAATGCAGGGGACATGGGTTCGAGCCCTGGTCTGGGAGGATCCCACATGCCGTGGAGCAACTAAGCCCGTGCATGCCACAACTGCTGAGCCTGCGCTCTAGAGCCCGCAAACCACAACTACTGAAGCCTGCATGCCTGGAGCCCGTGCTCCGCAACAAGAGAGGCCACCTCAATGAGGAGCCCATGCACCGCAGTGAAGAGCGGCCCCCGCTTGTTGCAACTAGAGAAAGCCCACGCACAGCAGTGAGGACCCATCGCAGCCAAAAAATAAAATAAATAAAATAAAATAATAAAATAAAATACTATCTTAAAAGGCAAAGGGGGACTTCCCTGGTGGTCCAGTGGTTAAGATTCTGTGTTTCCAATGCAGGGAATGAAGGTTTGATCCCTGGCTGGGGAGCTAAGATCCCACATGCTGGCGCAGCCAAAAACAAAAAAACAAAAAAAATAGGGCAAGGGGAGGGTAAATGATTTTTAGGAAAGATGAATGGATCCTTAGAAGGCTATGTGGTGTGATAGTTTGTGACAAAATGTGTCTGGGTGTGGTGTTGACTTCTAGTTTCCTCTCCTGTGATGAGTCAATCTTCCCTGGTTGATGAAAATCCTAGGGATTTACGACAATTGAGTTCCTTTTGGAGGATCTGTTTTTAGGCAGAGAAGGGAAGTTCAGAGAAACTTCTCCCTGCATTTGCTGTTTTTCAAGTACCTACAGCTCAAAATAATCAATATACCAAAGCAGTATATTTTGCAGTGACCTGTCCTGAGCTCACACAGTCATATTTTGGAGTGGATATTCTGCTCTTCTCCAGTATTTATGTACCAACTCCCACAGTCACTGTTTGAGGGAGGTTCTCAGGGGTCGATTGAAAAATAGCATGAAATGTAAGTCTGCATTTGAATTCATATAAGTTGAAGAGGCAGATTGAAGGCTGTAAAACATGATGAGCAGTTAGAATTTTATTCTTGAAATCAAGAATTTCATTCAAGAATTTACTCTTGAATTACTGGAAAGTATTTTCAACATGGGAATGTTATCTAGCTTACGCTTTTAGTTAAGATTATTCTGGCTGCTGTGTGAATAATAAATCATAGGAGAAAAAGAGTTAAAACAGAGAAACCAATTAGAAGCTATTTTAAATTAGTAACTGGGCAGTAGATGGTGGGGGCCCGGGTTAGGGGGATGGTAGCAGATACTGAGAGAAGCGGCGTGATTCAAGATATTTTGAATCAAACAGTATTGTAAGGAAAGAGAAAAGTCAATGGTGGCTCAGCTTTTTGACTTGAACAACTAGGAGACTGACAGTGTTAATTCTGGAAAGGCAGGAGACGCACAAGTTTGGGGGTAAAAATCAGAAATTCTGTTTCTAACATGTTATGCTTGAGATGTCAGTTAGACATACAAGTGAAGCTGCTAAGTAGGCAGCTGGAGCTAGATTTTAAAGAAATCTGGCTTGAGATATAAATTTAGGCCTAATAACATCAATTTAGGTGTCAAAAAACAAGATAACATTTAAAGCCAAGAGATCAAACTTGCAGTTTTAAAATAGTTGCAGAAGACATTCCTACCCCTGTGCCAGATAGCTTCTGTTTGCCCCTCCAGCCCCTCTCCTCTTTCTACCCTGTTTTCTGCCTCAAGGGGATTGATAGGTCTCTATGGAGCCATCAGTGGGTTCCCTGGACCTCCAGCTCCCAGTTGAGTTCCACCAGTGGCGGAACCCTTCCTCCACCCCCAGGAGATGAGAGGGAGGAAAGATGATGAGGTCCTTTGGTTGCCTCCTTACGGGGTCACCTCAACCAAAGGTCACTGCTACTCTTTCAAGATGGCTTCCTTTGTAATTGAGCAGGATCCTATGGGGCCTCCTGGGGGCAGGCCCTTCCCCTATATCCTCTGGTTTAGTTCCTCTCTGAAGTACCTAGATAACAGTAACTAATGCACATTTCCTGAGTTGTTTTACAGATGTGAAAATCCCCCACCAAATGGAAGATATTAACTACTTGAAGACCATGAGCACATAGCCCCCAGACCTCCTGGAGCCTAAGGATTGATAATGTTAACCCCTGTGAAATCACCCTATTACCTCACCATCAACCAATCAGAGAATTGTGCAGGAACTGGTCACATACCCTGAGACCCACTTCCCTCACCTGACCTTTAAAGATGCTTTGCTGAAACCCTTCAGGGAGTTTGGGGTTAATGAGGGTACAAACACCCCGTCTCCTTGATTGGCCCTGTAATAAACCTTTCTCTGCTCCAAACTCCAACATTTAGGTTTGTTTGGCCTCACTGTGCATCGGGCACATGAACTTGCCTTTGCTAGCATGTTTAACTCTCTCTTCTGCATCCCGGCAACCTCTCCCTATTTTCCCTCTCAGGCTGGGAGCCAGGGTGGTAACAGCTTTGCTATACCCTCTGGCACTCTTGTATCCCCCTTGGTTCCCACATCTAGTTCATACCTTTGTAAACAGTCCATATATTGAACATTCCCCAAATTATACAGCTTAGTATGCCATGTGTTTCCTCTCTGGACCTTGAATAATATACCTCTTTTCTCCTCTTCAAAATCACCCCCAAAACAAGAATGAGAGCAGTGAACAGAAGCATAAACTCCCTCTTGTCATGTATAACCCCATGTCACACCCTAGGAAGATGGAAAATTGGATGAGGAATGAGAAATGATTTGGCAAAGCTTAGGAAACTCAAGAATTGGGAGGACCAGATTCTTTGGAAGCAGTGGTGAGGCAAAGGGATAAACAAAAGAAGATTGTGGAGAAACCTGTTTAGCAACACATGTGTCCTCACCTCTACTTCAAATCCAGGATAGTTACTCTCACCCACTCCTGCAGGAGATAAGAGATTTATTTTCTGGAGAAATTAAACCAGAGAGGGTCGCAACTGGTACCAAGAGGAATATTTCCAGGAAATAAAAATTGGAATGGATCAATTTCCTGACAAGTTTGACTATGAAGAAAATTTTTGCAGTGACATTTTCCATTTCTCTGTGATTTTGTACAGGAAAGCTTAACTCTACCTTCAAAGAATATTAAGCAAATGAAAAATGAGTGTATTTTTAACTCCAGGTAAAACAAAAATTTGCACAAGAAAATAAATGTAATTTTGGCACATCCATTGGCTCAGCAGTGAACAATATTTATATACTCATTATACTGAAAACAGATTTTACATGTAACTGTGTTGGGAAGAAAAGGTTTCTAATAACTTAAAATGCACATACCTTATGACCCAGAAATTATGCTTAAAATAACTTATACTGTTTATTTGCACATATTCAAGTATATTTTTGATAATGTTGTTTGAAACAGCAAATGGTTGATGACACCCTAAAGGACAACAGAGTTAAATCAATAGTATTCCAAACAATGAAATACTATTCAACCATCAGAAAGAATAAGGCAGCGCTATACGTACTGATACTGAAAACATTTCCAAGATGTATTGTTAAGTGAAAAAAGCAAGATTCAGAGTACTATGAAAACTTTACGTAGAAGTGTGTTTGTGATTGTATATGTAGAGAATACTTCTAGAAGGAGATGCAAGACACAGGTGACATCGGTTGCCTCTGTGGAAGGGAACCAGGTGGCCATGGGATGGTGTGGAAGGGAGATGGACTGGGATGGGCTAAGAGAGTGGTATATTTTGTCATAAATGCCTCTGGCACTGTTTGACATTTTTTAAAGTATGTGTATGTATTGTTGATCCCCCCAAATCAAAACTCAAGGCTCTTCCATAGTCATTCATGAATATGCAGAGCAGAGGATGATTTGAGTCACCCAATGCACACTTTCCCGCTGACGTCTAACAAGGCTACCCTCTGTCTTCAGTTCTCAAACTGTAAACAAGTATCCTTTTCACCGTCTATCTAGCGCCATGTTTTTCTCATTCTTGTACTTTGTGTTGGTGATTTTACTGCATAAAATGGCCCCCAAATGTAAGGCACCCATGTAACTATTTCTATAGGTTGGGTTTCACCTAGAGTTGCAATTTCTGGATCAAAGAAAATGAGAATTAAACTTTTTGAAAGCTACCTCCAAATTTTGTTTCCAAATTTTTCTCTCAGCCTCATCGTATGGAAACACTGATTACCCTCACCCTTACCAATGTTGGAGATTATCAATCTTTTAAATTTTTACTAATTTGATGGGCAAATAATGCTACCTCATTTTAAAATTTCTATATTTAGTATAGTATTCATATGGAAAACTACACAGAAGTGTACCATTCAGTGAATTTTTGAAAACTGAATGCAAACCTGTGACTCAGCGCCCAGATCAAGCACCCTGCTCCAGTCACTATCCTCACTTTAAGGTTTCACTTTGAAGAACATAGATTCATTTTGTCTGTTTTTCTACTTTATATATATGGAATTATCTAACATACACTCTTGTGTGTCTAGTTTTTTTGACTCAACATAATGCTTGTAAGATTCCTTCACATGATTGCAGGGAGCTATGGGCCATTCATGCTCACTGCTCTGTCTCACTGTGTATTTTGTTGATCTGAGGTAGAATGGTATTTAGTTTATAGACGGATAATAGGTGTCTTTATAATATTAAATCTCCCCATTTAGAAACATACCATGTCTCTCAACTTATTTTATTATTTCATTGTAGATAGTGCACATTTCTTATTAGATTGCCTTCTAAGTACTTTATAATTTTCATTGCTATTATGAGAGGAATTTTAAAATTTCTATTACACATTATTACTGAATTTTAAGAGCAAATAGGAAATGATTTTTATATGCTGATTTCAAATCTGGTCAAATTTCTGAACTTTCTTATCAACACTAATAGTTTTAATTAATTATCTTGAAATTTCTAGTTAAACAGTAATTTTTAAAGGTACAAATAAGGACAGTTTTGTTACTTTCCCTCAGTAATTGTGACTTATTTCTTTGTCTTCTAGCTCAAAGTTCCAGTACAATGTTGAATTCTGAGTGAATGTAGACACCTTTCCCTCATCCTGAATTCAGTGGGAATAACCCCCTCAAAGTTCCATTGCTTGCTCTGAATTTATGGCAGATATCATTTATCAAGTTAAGGGTGTTTTCTTCCTTTCCTATTTTAGTATGAAGTTTTTAATGTTAATCAGAAATAGGAACTGAATTTGAGCAGATTTTTAAAGCATGTATCAATGTTAATTTCCCCATTTGTTAATTTAGAAATTATATGAAAAGATTTTCCAACATTACAGTTTCCTTATATTCATGGGATTAAATGATAGTTGGCTATGGTGAAGGTTAAATGTATATACATTATTTAGGATATTTACTTATATTTATAGCCATATGATTTTTTTTTTTTTTGGTTCTATGCTTTCCATCTTTTTCTAGTCCTGGATTCCTGGATTAATTTATATAAAAATTATATGTTTCCTTATGGCCAACAGGCATATGAAAAGATGCTCAACATCACTAACTCTTAGAGAAATGCAAATCAAAACTACAATGAGGTACCACCCCATACTGATCAAGAATGGCCGTCATTAAAAAATCTACAAATAACAAATGCTGGAGAGGATGTGGAGAAAAGGGACCCCTCCTACATTGTTGGTGGGAATGTAAATTGGTGCAGTCACCATGGAAAATAGTACGGAGTTTCCTCAAAACACTAAAAATAGAGTTGCCATATGATCCAGCAATCCCACTCCTGGGCATATATCTGGACAAAACTATAATTCAAAAAGATACATGCATCCCTATGTTCACAGCAGCACTGTTCACAATAGCCAAGACATGGAAACAACCTAAATGTCCATCAACAGATGAATGGATAAAGAAGATATGGTACATACATACAATAGAATACTACTCAGCCATAAAAAAAGAATGAAATAATGGCATTTGCAGCAACATGGATGGAGTGAGAGATTATCATACTAAATGAAGTAAGTCAGAAAGAGAAAGACAAATACCATATGATATCACTTATATGTGGAATCTAAAATATGACACAAATGAATTTATCTATGAAACAGAAACAGACTCACAGACATATAGAACAGACTTGTGGTTGCCAAGGGGGATGGAGGTGGGGGAAGGATTGATTGGGAGTTTGGGATTAGCAGATCCATTATTCAGAATGGATAAACAACTAGGCTTTACCGTATAACAAAGGGAACTATATTCAATATCCTGTGATAAACCATAATGAAAAAGAATATGAAAAAGAATGTATATATAATTGAATCACTTTACTGTACAGCAGAAATTAATGCAATATTGTAAATCAACTATACTTCAATAAAATAAATTTTAAAATAAGAATTATCTGTTCTTCAAAAGTTTGGTAGAACTTGTCTATAAATTGTCTGTGACTGAGCCTTTTAAAGGATAGATCTTTGATTACCTATTCACTTACTTTTATAGTTACTGAATTGTTCAGTTTTCTATCTTTTATTTCTCCTTAAGTTAATATATAAATTTATATTTTTTTCTGGGAAATCATCCATTTCATCTATATTTTCAAACATAATGGCATAAAATTTACATAATCTCTTATAATTTAAGAAAAATGCTGGACCTTTAGTTTATTTGCTTTCTTTTTTCTAAGGTTTATTATTTTTATTTTCTCTCAATTTGTCTTTATAAGAATTGCCAAAAAATTGTTTATTTTACTTTTTAAAAAAATAATTCATTTTTTCTATTGATAAAGTCTACTATATTTATATTGTTTCATCAATTTCTGCTTTCATTTTTATAATACTTCCCCTTTACTTTTGTGTTTTTTTCAAATGTTCTAGTGATGAATGACTAGTTCATTTATTTTTAATCTTTTTTATTTTCTAATACATATACTTAAAGCTATAAATTTTCTTTGGCCACGCCCCACAGATTTTAATATGTAGGGCTGTTGTGGCCATTCATTTCTCAATAATTTGTAATTTTGACAATGATTTCCTTTTTAAGCCAAGAATTATTAGAAGTGTCTTCTGTATATCCAAGTTGTGTTTTGGGGTAATTGAATTTCCTTTCTAACACAACAAAAGGCACAACAATGTGAATATACTTAACACTACTGAACTAGACACTTAAAAATAGTTAAGATGGTATAGTTTATGTTGTATATATTTTACCATATTTAAAAATTTTTTAATGCAAAAAAAAAAAAAGATAAATAGATTCCTGGGTGGGCTCAATGTAATGACAAGGGCCTTTAAAAATGGAAGAGGGAGTTAAAAGAACAAGAGAAATGGCATTGTCAGAAGGACTTGACCCATCCTTGCTGACTTTGAAGATGGAGCAAGGGGTCGTGAGCAGAGAAATACAGCAGCCTTTAGAAGCTAGAATAGACCAGGAAATAGATTCTCCCCTAGAGCCTCCAGAAAAAATTGCAGCCTTGCTGACACTTGATTTTTTAGCCCAGCCCCATTTTGGACTTCTGACCTCCAGAACTGAATTATAATAAATTTGTATTGTTTTCGGCTCCCCCCACAAACTGTCTAAAAGTGTATTTTTAAAAAATCTAATTGAACAGATTTTAAGAGAGGCTATAATTATGCTAATTCTAATGAACTTTTATTACCAACAGTTAAATAAACCCTAAAGTTAATATGAGATACTGCATTAGTATTAGCCCCTTTCTATATTTGGTATAAAAGTAATTCTAATCTTCTTTATTGATATAAAAATAATCTAAGCATAGTGATATAAATGGCCAGGCATATAAGCCATAGGGAAATTCTTCCTGTAAGATACTCAATAATCTGTTCTCCCCTTGCCATCCTTTTGCACAACCATAGTGCAGATAGCACAATCCAAGGTTTTCAGTGAGAAAACAGAAGCAGAAGGAAGGTAAGCTCCAACCCTCAGAATCTCAGTGGTGGACAAGGGGGTAGGACTTCCTAGGTCAGGGTTACTTCCACCATCCTAACTGAGCTCTCTCCAGAAGCCACTCCACACAGCTAGGATCAGAACACTAAGCCCTCTGGCACCCAGGCCCAAAGAGTAGAGCCTGGGAAATATTAACCTGAAACATTATTAAAACTTTCATCTGCAGTGTTTAGAACAATAATGAGAGAGTAAGTCCAGCAGTGAGAGAGAAAGGCCACAGTTCACCAGGCTCTTTGTCCTCTCCAGGACTTAAGGGAATTTCATTCCTGGAAATGTGTACAGAGCCTTTGCCATTGTGTCCCAGATGTGTTCCACCTGCTTATCCTCTGAACTTTAGATTGCATTAGAAGACTAACATTTGCTTGTTTGGAAGGAGGCTGAGCCTCTTCTCCACCCTTCTCCCTGGCCATTTGAGAAAGGTCTGAGAGGGAGAATGATTCTTTTAATAAATGGAGACAGAAACCCATTTTGCCAACAATATTTTCGTCAATCTTTCATTTCACTATTTTTAAAAACAGAATTCAAAGTGATTTTCAAATTTGGTACAATTCCTCTGACCTATGATTCTCAAGTTTGTAAATTAGTGCAGGACCTTCTGGTTTATAAGGTGGGAAAACTGAGGCAGGGAGTTGGGGGGGGGGGTGAAGGAGTCCAAGTTACTCAAGATTAGAAAAAGGGGATTTTGAGGGAGGGAGGGATAAATTGGGAATTTGGGATACATACTACTATATATAAAATAGATAACCAACAAGGACCTACTGTATAGCACAGGGACCTATACTCAATACCTTGTAATAACCTATAAGGGAAAAGAATCTGAAAAAGAACATATATATATATATATATATATATATATATATATATATATATATATAACTGAATCACTTTGCTGTACACCTGAAACATTGTAAATCAACTATACTTCAATTTAAAAAAAAAGAAAAGAAAAAGGGGAATTTGAGAACCTGTGACAGCATAACGAGTTGATGAGAAACTCATCCAGAGGCTTTCCAATTTTCTCCCCTCTCTTCCCCTCAATGACTCCTCGGCATCTTAGAATAATTACCTCCTAGACTTAATCTATAGCTGTCTTTCTATAAGGAAGAATATGAAGGTGAAGATGGACTCCACATGTTTAGAGCTGTGGAGTAATATTTACTCCACACTGTATTACTTACAAAAGAGTAATATTTTCTTTCCTACCCTGCCCCTCACCAAATCATGCAAATAATTTTGGGAGTCCTTGAGTCATGAAAAAAACTTAAAATCTCCTTTTAGCAGTTTACATTTTTGGTGTTAACATGCTATTCCACATGTAAATCCTGAAGACAAAAATATTTGCGCACAATAATTTTTATTAGGACTTTTACGACATACAATCTTTACAAACTATCTTATGTAATCTTCCTCAGAAAGCAGTTTACTTAAGAAGGCAGTTTCTGAAAGTTGTAAGTTGCTAAGAAGTTACTAAGGAAAATCATTTATGTGCAAAATAAAATATTGATCAAATGGTTGTAACCTGGAGTGAGCTCTCACATAAAAGAAAAATAAAACGCCAAGTGTAATGGCACTCAAGTGAAGAGAGATCTAGAAATAGAATTGATTACTAAGAGTTTTTTCCTGGAGGGCTGAAATGCCTTACCTGGTCATAATCTCCTTTTCCTGCTCCATGGAAATAATCGATGAAGAGACCTGAAACTTATAAGGAACTGCTTCAACAGAAGCTGTGAGAAAGGGGAGTCATTGAAACGATTCTTTAATAAATAGCCAGTAGTTGATAGAAGCTATAAAAATAACTTTTCACCCTAAGGCAGAAAAGCCATGGACATGATCCCTCTGACATATTATATGACTTTAAAATAAGATTTAAGAGAAATCACAAAGATATTAAAAAATCAACTCTTGGGAAAACAAACTATGCTATGAATGATCATGTTTAGAATTCATAAGAAATGAACTGGGTTTTGCCACATACCTAAGTTTTTGCCAACTATTGCCCAGAGATTAGTGCATTTGAAGCAAAGGGCACCAGAGATGGAATGCCAGTGCTCACTAATATCCATGCCTTTTCTATTCTACCTAAATATACTATGAGACCACATTCCCATTCCCAATTTACAGTTAGGGTGACCTCTTGACTGAATTCAGCCCTGGACTTACGATGGTCACTGCTATGATAGCCTGTAAAAACTCTCAAAACTCTCATGTACTGTATAAACCACATTCTGAATCTTCCTTCACTTCTTGGCTGGAGACAAGGTTTTCCACAGAGGGTTCCACATCCCTAGAAGATGACAGAACCACGAAGTGTAAGAAGTCTGGATTCCTGAAACTCTGCAATGGAAAGCTACTGATCCATTTGGATTGGGATATGAGCAAGAAATGGACCTGTTATTGTGTTAACCATCTGAGGTTTGGAGGTGATTTGCTATGGCAGATAAGCTACCTTGATTAATACAATGCTTATTAAAATTACAGATTCCTTGTTCCACTCCAAGATATATTGAACCAGAAACTCTTGGGATAGGATTCAGGAATCTGGAATTCCTAACAAGTTCTCCAAGTGATTCTCTGCACACTAAAGTTTGAGAAGCACTGGTTTAGACTTTGATTTCTTTGAAAGTCTTCCGTATATATCAAGTTGAAACCTTGCTTAAAGGTGTTAAGTGGAACTGTTCAAAAGAGTGTTAAATCTGTTAGTAGAGAACAATGCATTTGAAACTATGTTAATCTTGTTTACAATACCACACTCATAGTTTAAATCATGTAGGTCAGGGTATGCAACATTTATTCAACAAATATTTATTAAGCACCAATCTTGTGCCAGGTACTATACTAGATGCTGGAGATACATGATCAACAAATAGTCACATCTCCTGCTCCCACAGAGCCTCCTATGTATATGGACAACTATAACATGTTGTGATAAGTGGAAATACGTGGTGCTCTGGGAGCAAATAGGAAAAAATTGATCCTAGGTGTGCTGGATTCATGGTTAACATCACAGCTTAAGTATGAAGGATGGCTAGGAATTAGCCCGATAGAAGGGAAGAGGAAAGAGGGAGGGTAAAACGTTGGTCCAAGTGGGGAAAACAGCATGCACTAAGATCAAAAGCTGAGAGAGAGCATGCAACATAATGTTAGGGGTGGGCATAAGGAGAGCTGGGGCAAGAGAACTAAGTATGGCCAGGTCAAAGAGGCGGGTGAATCAATTTAAGGAACTTGGAAATTATCTCGAGGGGAATGAGGGACCATTGAAGAGGTTTACAAGGAAATGCACTTTATCACATTTGCTTATAATAATTACTCCAGCTACACTGTGGAGAATGGATTGGCTGGGCCAAGACTAGAGGAAACCCATTAAAAGACTGGTTTGTTGTGTTGCAAAATTCCAGATGATAAGTTAACTAATCAATTTGTTCATTCGATTTACTTGTATTGAGTCCCATGCAGGGGGCTTAGGATACAATGCTGACAAGACAGACATGATTTCTGTCCTCATGAACTTTAAAGCTTAGAGAGAGACAGAACCACACACAGAGAGAGATTGAGATTGAATATGTAATGAAAAGATGATAGTGGCTGAGACTAGCCATAGTAAGAGTGGAAAGAAGTACTGGTAATTGATGAAATGCAGGAGTGGAGGAAGGAGAAGCCCAAGAGGATGCTCTGGTTTCTGGCACGAATGAATGGCACCACCATTCATTGAGATAAAGAATAAAAGAATAAGACTAGATTAAGGGCTTCCCTGGTGGCGCAGTGGTTGAGAATCTGCCTGCCAATGCAGGGGACACGGGTTCGAGCCCTGGTCTGGGAAGATCCCACATGCCGCAGAGCAACTAGGCCCGTGAGCCACAATTGCTGAGCCTGAGCGTCTGGAGCCTGTGCTCCGCAACAAGAGAGGCCTCGATAATGAGAGGCCCGCGCACTGCAATGAGGAGTGGCCCCCACTT
The DNA here is from genome assembly GCF_028564815.1 of Eubalaena glacialis. Classification (NCBI taxonomy): domain Eukaryota; kingdom Metazoa; phylum Chordata; class Mammalia; order Artiodactyla; family Balaenidae; genus Eubalaena; species Eubalaena glacialis. The sequence goes on along the minus strand of NC_083723.1, from coordinate 108,981,962 downwards.
GCCACAACTGGAGAAAGCCCTCGCATAGAAACGAAGACCCAACACAGCCATAAATAAATAAATAAATAAACCCCAAATTTTAAAAAAAAGACTAGGTTAAAAGAGAGAATGTGTTCAATTTTGGCCTAACACTACCTGATTTCAAGACTTATTATAAAATATAGCAATTAAGACAGTGAGATATTTGCATAAAGATAGATCAATAGATCAATGGAACAAATTAGAGAATCCAGAAATAGATGCACACATATGTGGCCAACTGATCTTCAGCAAAGGCACAAAAGCAATTCAATGGAGTTAAGATAGTCTTTCCAACAAATGATTCTGTAACGATTGGACAACTATATGCAAAAACAAAGTTAGATCCATACCTTATGCCAAATTAAAAAAAAAACTCAGAATGGATTTTAGATATAGCTATAAAACTAAAAACTGTAGAACTTCCACAAGAAAATATCTGTAACTTTAGACAAAGATTTCTTAGATATGACACCAAAAATATTAAAATATAAAATATAAAAGGAAAAAATGGATACATTGAATTTCATCAAATTTCATCAAAATTATAGAACTTTGAAAGAGAGAACCTCATCAAAATTAAGAACTTCGTTAAGAGAATGAAAAGACAAGCCTCAGACTGGAAGAAAATATTTTAAAATCACATATCTGGTAAAGAATTTAGTTCCGGAATATATAAAGAATTGTCAAAACTCAATAATAAGAAAAGAAGCAGTTATATTAAAAATGGGCCAATTTTTGAGAAGTCACTTCTCAAATTTTTGAGAAGTCACTCCACCAAAGAAGATATATAGGTGACAAATAATCACATGAAAAAGTGCTTAACATCATTAGTCATTAGAAAAATACAAATTAAAACTACAACGAGATGCCACTGCATACCCCCGTAGAATGGCTAAAATTAAAGACTGATCAGACCAAGTGTAGGCGAGGATGTGGAGTAAGTGGTACTACACACACCACATACACTGCTGGTGGGAATGCAAAATGGTACAACCACTCTAGAAAATAGTTTGGCAGTTTCTTAAAAATTAAGCATACACCTACCATATGACCCAGACATTGACTTCTAGGTACTTACTGAAGAAAAATGAAAACATACGTCTATACAAAGACTTGTACACAAATGTATATAGCAGAATTATCTGTAATAACCCCAAACTGGAAACGCAAATGTTCAACAGGTGAGTGAGTGAACAAATTGTACTATGCCTACACAATGGAATACTACTCAGCAACAAAAAGGAATTCACTATTGATACATGCAATAACAGAGATGGATCTCAAAATTATTATGATGATTGAAAAAAAGCCAAGAAAAAAGGGTATATGCTATATGGTTTTATTTCTTCAAAATTCTACAAAATCCAAATGAATCTATAGAGACAGAAGGCAGATCAGTAGTTGCCTGGCAATTGACAGGGAGTGGAAGGAGGAGCTGGAGGGAGGGATTACAGAGGAATACAAGGAAACCCTTAGCGGGTGATGGATTTGTTTATGATCTTGATTGTGGTGACAGTTTCATGGGTATACACATATGTAAAACTCTTCAAACTGTCCACTTTAAATATGTGTAGTTTCTTGTATATCAATTATAACTCAATGAAACTGTCAAAACACTTTAAAAAATAAAATTATATGGGTGGGCCTCATCCAATTCATTGAAGGCCTGAATAGAATAAAAGCCTTAGTAAGAAAGAATTCTCTCTCTGCTTGACTATCTTCTAGCTGGGATATCAGTCTTCTCCTGCCTTTAAACTTGGACTCAGACTGGAACTTGCAACATTGGCTCTCCCGATCTCTGGCTTAGGACTATAGATCTTGGACTTCTCAGTCTCCATAATTGCAAGAGGCCAATCCCTTAAGTAAATCTCAATCTCTCTCTCTCTCTCTCTGTCTCTGTCTCTCTGTCTGTCTGTCTGTCTCTCTCTCTATATATATATAATATGAGATACATAAATCTGTATAATATAAATGCTCTCTCTATATAATTGTATATAATTCTTTATACATAGAGTAGAAAATATATTATAGAGAGAATTATATATATATATATATATATATATATATATATATATATATATAATTCTATATAGGGAGAATATAGAACATAGAATACAGACCTATATTCTCTGGAGGACTCAGACTAATACAGAAACAGAGAAGGTAGACAGTTGGATCAGTCAAGCAGTGCTGTCTGGCCAGGTGGTTGAACTGGAAAACGAAGAGACAAGAGAGTTGAGGCAAGATAAAGCAATGGAGGCAGAGGAACAAAGGTGCTGGGTGTGAGGGAAAATAGAAGGGTCAGGGAAGTAGAGTGGTCAAAGTGTAAACTAACAGATAAAGAGGGAATAATGGGTGAATAAAGTAGTTGCCACAAGGAGAACTTTAAAATGAAAGCTTTCAGACAAATACTGTATCATATCACTTATATGTGCAATCTAAAAAATACAACAAACTAGTGAATCTAACAAAAAAGCAGCAGACTCACAGATATAGAGAATTAAACTAGTGGTTACCAGTGGGGAGGGGGGAGGAGGGGCAATACAGGGGTTGGGGAGTGGAAGGTACAAACTATTGGGTGTAAGATAGACTCAAGGATGTATTGTACAACATGGGGAATATAGCCAATATTTTGTAATAACTTTGACAACTGTAAATGGAGAGTACCCTTTAAAAATTATATAAAAACTCTTAAAAATTAAAATAAAATAAAACAAAAGCTTTCAGAAACAGAGACATGCTAGGTGATGACAAGATCTAGGGATGTGACCTTGGAAGCATATGGCTGAGAAAAAGTGGAGGTGATTTTTATTGGTATTGTGTGAATCAAGGAACTGATTGACCAGGGTGTTGAGTCATCCCCGTGTTCTTGGTGAGAGGAAGATTCACAAGAGTCCAGACATGTGTTGCCGACTGATATCAGCATCTCCTATGTTCAGATTCTGCTACTGTAAGTGATGCAGAACCTCTGGAGAAATTACACCCCTAAACACATAAAATGATCATGGAAAATATCATGCCTGAAATACTCTGATCAGAAAAACCATGTATTTACTGTTCTAGATGGTGCAGCCCCCTCCCCCCTTTTTTTTTAAGTCCTTTTATGGTGTTTTTAGCCTTGCAAGCTATAGGACTATCAAAAGTCTTGTTAGAGAAGTTCCTTTCCTGTGATTGATTTCTCCTAATCCCTCACCTGGCAGCTCTGCTTTAGCACAGCAACTTGAGGAGTTATGATTGGATGGATTCTATGAAATTAGGGCTTTGGATTAGATCAGCGAGAGGTTCTGAACCTCTTTTTGATTGTTGACCTCTTTGGAAATTTGATGAAAATATGACTCCTTTTTGCAGGAAAATGAACGTTTGTACAGATCCACACAATTCTGCATTGGATTTAAAGGCCATTCACAGACTGTCGCTTAATACAACCTGAAATTGATTAATGTGGGTATCTTTTCAGTTCTACAATATTATGACTACAATTATACTACAAAATCAGTTGACTCATTAGCAAAAAAAAAAAAAAAGTGTTAATCTTATTGCAATCCTTTTTCCAAAACTTGTCTCAGATCCCTTTCTGTAACTGGTGAGGTCTAGAGCTACCATACAAATTCCTCTCTGACTGTAGCCTGATATTTCTTTGCTAGTATGACCCTTCCCTGTCAGAGCACCTGAGAGTCATGTTATTCATCCCAACAGATTTTATTTAAAAAGGATCAACCTCTTCGGCTGAAACAGCTGAGCCTGATATCCGTTTGTGGACTGGCAACAGCCCAATCCCACAGCTGAAGTGGTGGAAGGGACGCCAGAGACACTTACCATCCAGCCAATTCATTCTGAACTGGGAATTACAAGCCTGAGAGTAGGGGGGTTGGCACAGAAGACAGGGCAGGGAACTGATGGGCTGATGACAGGGTCTCTGCTGAACACATTTGTGCCTGTGGTCTCAAGAGTGTTTAGACATGACAAGCCTAAGAATAGTCCACGGAGCAAAATGAGGAAAGAGAAAAGAAAAAATCCCCCTAAACAAGCAAGGAAGCTACAAACATAGGCCATTATAAAAAATCATGTCTAGAGATAGCCTTAATTTTTTTAAGTTATTCTTAAATTAAAATCAGTCACCAAGCTGGTATCTTTCTCTTTCTGTTAAAAGGTCACTAACCGGGCTTCCCTGGTGGCGCAGTGGTTGAGAGTCTGCCTGCCAATGCAGGGGACACGGGTTCGAGCCCTGGTCTGGGAAGATCCCACATACCGCGGAGCAACTGGGCCCGTGAGCCACAACTACTGAGCCTGCGCGTCTGGAGCCTGTGCTCCGCAACAAGAGAGGCCGCGACAGTGAGAGGCCCGCGCACCGCAATGAAGAGTGGCCCCCGCTTGCCACAACTGGAGAAGGCCCTCGCACAGAAACGAAGACCCAACACAGCCAAAAATAAATAAATTAATTTATTAAAAAAAAAAAAAGTGCTCAGTTTGAGTGTGACATGTTAAAAAAAAAAAAAAAAAAAAAGGTCACTAACCATTTGCCCAAAGCAGCAGTAGGAGATCTGCTCAGTATCCAGAGTAGGTGCAAATTCTAATCCATTTTAGAAAATAAGTGCGTTCTGTAGATCAGATTATTTCGTCCTGCTCTTCCTCTTGGGCAGAAAATTACCTTTATTCTGTTTCTCTCTATCTATGCCTTCTCTTTTTCTATGGCAGTTCATTCTCTCTCTACCTCTAACTATACTCTATCAAATTCCTAGAGTGGTGATATAAAAATTATACAGTTTATCTACATATTACTTTGATTTTATCTATTGCCCAAGGGATTTGAAGTGATTTCTAATAAAGACTAAAATACTAGAAAACCACTAAACAATAGCAAGAGAATAAGAGCCAAGCAATATGTGGATTACAGCTGTGTCATAAAGACTTAGGTTAAGCAAAACTACTGCAGTAGATCCCAAAACATAGTTCTGAGCTCCCTGGAAGCTGAGAGAAGAAACATAATGACAGGAAGTCTTCACTACTTATTAAATTAAATATACCAACTTAAAAAGATTTTCCTACAATCAAATTCTAAAATGAATTTATCTGCCATGGAGATATTCAACTGATATGATGAATTTAAATATCTTCAATTTTACTTGAGATATAGCAACATTTTTATACAGAAAGTTCTCAGTATATCCTTGATAAGTACCAAGGGGAGGATGTTAAGTCATGGATTTGTTAAGGTTTTTCTCAAAAGTAGCTTAAAGAAGCTTATCACAGGAGTGTTCTTCGTTACTTTTTGACTTGGCATGAGGATAAAACTTAGGCTAGAGGAGAATTTAGGCTAGAGGAATACCACTGTAGGTATGCTTCTTAGAAAATTCTTTTTAATTATCAGTTGTCTCAGGTGGGTAATTAACAGACAATGAATGGTAGGTAACTTGAGACCTGAAGCATAGATTGTCCACATTGTTGATAGAAGATTCATGTGCTGTATGTGTATGATGTGCTGATGGCAAAGCTGAAGTTTTATTATGAAAACTAAGATTTATTTAAACTAAGAAGCTTGATTTATATTCTTGCCTAGATAGCAGGTCTTTCCATTTGTAGCCTGGGTAGGAATCAGGTGTATACGCAAAGAGTGCCAAAAATTTTCTCAGGAAACAGCTTTGGATAACTAAAATATCTCCTGGTAACTAAATTAAATAACAAAGTTGTTTAGTCTGGAAACTGGAGTACCTATAACTAGGGTGACTATTTTGAAATTGGCACAATTAATTTTAGGCTTTTATTTTTGATAGTGGTTAGTCAATGGGATTATTTGCTTTAGGATGATTGCTAAAGAGAGTAAGATTATGCCATTGCCAAAGGAAAGGATGCTTATATTCCTGTTTGCTATGGGAGGAGAGAATGCATCCAGCTCATCTTGTATAATATACTGTTATGAGTTCCAGGGAATGGGAAGGAGTTATATAGTTGTTACTAAAAAGGAATTGGATCGCCCATTTCTGCTCTTCTAGAGTCACTTAAGGGTGCTATTGAAGTGAGACAGAGTAGAATCAGATTTACATTATTCATTTCAGTCCACGAGCCATCAGAATCAAAAGATTCAACATGTCAGCATGGTTGTTAGAACAAGAAGAAATTTGCATTATAGTTTTCCATATTGTAACACACACATAAAAAATTTTCCTTTAGAGTCAAAGTTCACTCAAGTACCTTATCCTACGACTTAGCATTTGAGAATAAAGAGTTCCTTTGTTCTATACAAAGTTATTTTCTCTCTGTGAATATGATTATCCTATAGCCAATGAATAGTCAGGCAGAACGGAGGTTCTAAGAAGAAGAATATAGTAATGAAAGACACTTCTTTGAGTTCCAGGATTTGAAAAACAAATCTAACCAATGTTGACAGCGTGCAATGAACAAAGGAGTATAATCAATATAACCATCTGGACCTGAGGTTCAAATAAACAAACAAGCAAAACAACCCAGCAACACAAAATGTCTAGGTCTTAAAATAGACTGTAAGTCAAAATTGGTTACAAGAGACACAGAAGGTCATTATATAATGATAAACGGGTCAATTCATCAAGAGGATATAACAATTGTAAATATATTTTACATTGCAGCAACCCAACATTGCAGCACCTAAACATATTAAGCAAATACTAACAGATCAGAAGGGAAAAATAGACAACAATACAATAATAGAAGGGGACTTTAATACCCCATTTTCAACAATGGATAGATCATCCAGATAGAAAATCAATAAGGAACCATTGGACTGGAACTATACCTTAGACCAAATGGACCTAACAATCATATACAGAACATTACATTCAAGAGCAGCAGAATAAACATTTTTCTCAAGAACTCAAGAAACATTCTACAGGATAGATCATACATTAAGTCACAAAATAAGCCTTAGCAAATGTAAGATGACTGAAATCATATCAAGTATCTCTTCCAATCACAGTGGCTTAAAACTAGAAATCAATAACAAGAGGAAAAACGGAAAATTTACAAATATGTGGAAATTAAACAACACACTCCTGAACAACCAATGGGTCAAAGAAGAAACCAAAAGGGAAATCAAATGACATCTTAAAAAAAAATTAAAACACAACATAAAAAATTTATGGGCTGCATCAAAAGCAGTTCCAAGAGGGAAGTTTATAAAGATAATTACCTACATTAAAAAAAAGAAAGATCTCTTGGGCTTCCCTGGTGACGCAGTGGTTAAGAATCTGCCTGCCAATGAAGGGGACACGGGTTCGAGCGCTGGTCCGGGAAGATCCCACATGCCACAGAGCAACAAAGCCCGTGCGTCACAACTACTGAGCCTGCTCTCTAGAGCCCGCGAGCCACAACTACTGAGCCCGCATCCACAACTACTGAAGCCTGCGCACCTAGAGCCTGTGCTCTGCAACAAGAGAAGCCACCGCAATGAGAAGACTGCGCACCGCAACGAAGAGTAGCCCCCGTTCGCCACAACTAGAGAAAGCCCGCGCGCAGTAACGATGACCCAACACAGCCAAAAATAAATAAAAATAAAATTAATTAATTAAAAAAAAAAGATCTCAAATAAACAACCTAACTTTATACCTCAAAAACTAGAAAACCAAGAACAAAAACTAAGCCCAAATAAAAGATCAATGAAACTAAGAGTTGGTGTTTTGAAAAGATAAACAAAATAGACAAACTTTTACCTAGACTTACCAAGAAAAAAAGGATGGTTCAACATCCACAAATTAATAAATGTGGTATACTACATTCATAAGTTAAAAGATAAAAATCATATGACTGGGGCTTCTCTGGTGGTGCAGTGGTTAAGAATTTGCCTGCCAATGCAGGGGACATAGGTTCGAGCCCTGGTCCGGGAAGATCCCACATGCTGCGGAGCAACTAAGCCTGTGCACCACAACTACCGAGCCTGTGAGCCACAACTACTGAGCCCGTGCACCACAACTACTGAAGCCCGTGTGCCTAGAGCCTGTGCTCCACAACAAGAGAAGCCACCGCAATGAGAAGCCCATGCACTGCAACAAAGAGTAGCCCCTGCTTGCCGTAACTAGAGAAAAGCCCTCATGCAGCAACGAAGACCCAACGCAGCCAAAAATAAAATAAATTTATTTAAAAAATCATATGATCATCTCAATTATGTAGGGAATAGATGTAGGGAAAGAAATTGACAAAATTCAGTATACTTCTATGATAAAAACTCTCAAGAAATTGGGTATAGAAAGAATGTACCTCAGCATAATAAAGACCATATATGACGAAGCACAGCTAATATCACACTCAGTGGTGAAATGTTGAAAACTTTCCTTCTAAGATTAGGAACAAGACAAGAGTGCCCACTCTCACCACTCCTATTCAACATAGTACTAGAAGTCCTAGCCAGAGCAATTAGTCAAGAAAAAGAAGTAAAAGGCATCCAAATCAGAAAGGAAGAAGTAAAATTGTCTCTGTAGATGATATGATGTTATATACATAAAACCCTAAAGATCCACCAAAAAGCAGTTAGAACTAATAAACAAATTCAGTAAAGTTGCAGGATACAAAATCAGCATACAAAAATCAGTTGTATTTCTATATACTAACAACGAACTATCTGAAAGAGAAATAAAACAATCCCATTTACAATAGCATCAAAAATAATAAAATTCATAGGAATAAATTTAACCAAGGAGGTAAAAGATCTGTACACTGAAAACTATGAGACATTCATGAAAGAAATTGAAGACATAAATAAATGAAAAGATATCCCGTGCTCATGGATCAGAATTCCTCCTGTTAAAATGCCCATACTTCCCAAAGCCATCTATAGATTCAATGCAATCCCTATCCAAATTCCAATGTCATTTTTCACAGAAAAAGAAAAAAAAAAACAGTCCTAAAATTTGTATGGAACTACAAAAGACCTCCAGTAGCCAAAGCAATCCTGAGAAAGAAGAATGAAGCTGGAGGCATCACAACTCCTGATTTCAAACTTTTCTACAAAACTACAGTAATGAAAAACTTACGATACTGGCATAAAAATAGATACACAGACCAATGGAACAGAATTCAGATCCCAGAAATAAACCCATGCAGGTACAATCAAATAATATTCGACAAGGGATCCAAGAAGGCTCAATGGGGGAAAGGATAGTCTCTTCAGTAACTTGTGCTGGGAAACCTGGATAACCACATGCAGAAGAATGAAATTGGACCCCTATCTTACATCACTCACAAAAATTAACTCAAAATGGATTATGGACTTAAATCTAAGACTTGAAACTGTAAAACTTCTAGAAGAAAACATCAGGAAAACTCTTTGACACTGGTCTTGGCAACAATTTTTTGGATATGACACCTAAAGCACAAGCAGCAAGAACAAAAATAAACAAATGGGACCCTGTCAAACTAAAAAGCTTATGCACAGCGAAAGAAACAATCAGCAAAATAAAAAGGCAACCTATGGAATGGGAGAAAATATTTGCAAACCATTTACCCGACAAGGGGTCAGTATCCAAATACATAAGAAACTCATACAAAAGAAAAAAAGGATATGATTAAAAAACAGGCAAAGGACTTGAATAGACATTTTTCCAAAGAAGACAAACAAATGGCCAGCAGGTACATTAAAAGATGCTCAACATAACTAATCATCAGAGTAATGAAAATCAAAACCACAAGGAGATATCACCTCACACCTGTTAGAATGGCTACTGTCAAAAAGACAAGAGACAATAAGTGTTGGCAAGGCTATGGAGAAAAGGGAACCCTGTGTACTATTGGTGGGAATGTAAATTGGTGCAACCGCTATGGGAAACAGTATGGATGTTCCTCAGAAAATTAAAAATAGAGATGCCATATGATTCAGCAATTTCACTTCTGGGTATACATGGGCAGGAAATGAAATCACTATCTCAAAGATAGTGTTCATCGCAACATTATTCACAACAGCCAAGCCATGGAAACAACTCAGGTGTCCATCAATGGATGAATGGATAAAGAAAATGTGGTATATATATAGAATAGAATATTAGCCAAAACAGAAGGAAATCCTGCCTTTTGTGAAAACATGGATGGACCTTGAAGGCATTATGCTAAATGAAATGTCAGAGAAAGACAAATACTATAAGTTCTCATTTGTATGTGGAATTTTTAAAAAGCTGAATTAAAAGAAATAGAGACTAGAGTGGTGGTTGCTAGGGGCTAGGGGGTGGGAGAAATGGGAAGATGTTGGTCAAAGGGTACAACCTTCCAGCTATAAGATGATTAAGTTCTGGGGATCTAATGTACAGCATGGTGACTATAATTAACAATAATCTATTATATCCTTTTTTGGGATTAAAACTTAAAAAAAATTATTGGTATCTACAGGCCCTATTACTTCTGCATCCATGGAGGAAACTAATCTGCTTATGGAGATCCAGACATTGTATAAAGCTATCATCTCAAAGGTTCCTGGAGTCAAATCTGTTGTAAAAATTGCAGATTCTCTTGGTTTAATATGGATATGAAAAGTTTCATATGTGTGACAATTTCCTGTAATTAATCATCTTTCAGATTATTAGTATTTGCCTATTTGCTTATGAAGACTGCTTAATAAAGGAAAAGCAAGACAGGAATGGGAACTATTTGTCACCAACTGTATTCCAGCTTCTATGTTGAATCCTTTGCATTTGTTGTCCATTTACTATTCACAACAATCCTACCATGTGGGCCTTATTATCCTCTTTTTCAAACTTGCAAGTTGAAGCTCAGCAACATGAGTAAACACTCCTTGTAAGTGAGAGGATCAGAATTTGAATCCAGGTCTCTTAGACTCCAAAACCTACGTTTTTCTACTCTTTCCTGGTATGTAGGACATAGGATACTGGGAGAGGTGTTAGAAGACAGCGTGGCCACTTACTAAATATGTGATCTTATCCCAGTGCTGCCCATTAGAAATAGGAGGCTGGTCACATAGGCAATTTAAAATTTTCTAGTAGTCACGTTTTAAAAGTTTGAAAAAAATCAGGTAAAATTCATTTAAATAATGATATTTTATTGACTTACCTCAGTATAGCCAAGACATTATCATCTCAACACATAATCAATGTTTTAAAATTATCCATGAGATAGTTTACATTCTTCTTTTCATACTAAGTCATCAAGATCCAGTGTGAATTTTACCCTATTAGCATGTTTCACTTTGAACTGGCCGCATTTCAAAGGCTCAATAGCCACGTGAAAAACAGTAGCTACCATATTGGACGGTTCAGCCTCAGCCTGTATAATTTCCTCTTTTGTAAAATAGAAATAATAACCTGCCTCTCAAGGATGTCTTAAGCATTACATGAGATAATTTATCTAAAAATGTTCTTGAAAAAAACAGAATGAGTGTGGTAGCCTGAATAATGGGCACCCCAAAAGATTGTCTTAATTCCTGGAAGCTGTGAATATGTGACCTTATATAGCAAAAGGGCCTTTGAAGATGTGATTAAGTCAAGGATCTTGAGAATGGGAGATTGTCTTGTATTACATGTGTGGGCCTGATATAGTCTCAAGTGTCCTCTGTAAGAGCTCTGGAGGCAGGAGATCAGAGCAAGCAGTGGGAGATGTGCTGACAGAAGCAAGAGGGTGGAGTGATTTGAGGAAGGCGTCTTGAGCCAAGCTGTGTAGGCAGCCTCTAGAAGCTGAAAAAGACAAGGAAATAATCCACCCCTCAGAGCCTCCTGGGCAACCAGCCCTGCCAACACCTTGACCTTAGCTCAGTGAGACTGATTTTGGACTTCTGACCTCCAGAAATGTAAGATAATAAGTTGGTGTTGTTTTAAGCCACCAAGTCTGGGATAATTTGTTACAGCAGCAACATGAAAAAAATACAACGGGCAGCGTAAGTGAAGTGTATCGTTACCGTCATGTGTTAATGTGTCATCATGTAAAATACCATTTTAGGCTTGGCCAGAATTGGAACTTGACTGCGGGTGGTGCAGGGGGGTGGATTAAGTGCGGGTGTTGGGCCATTGCCAGATGGAGGTGTGACTCCCCACCCTCATCCTCCTCTATTTGCATTCAGAAACAAGAGGCGGTAGAGCTACTTGGGGAAAATATATTAGACCCTATCCCCTTCCTTCTGAGTATGAAAGACATAAAGCCATGTGTGGTAGATAGTCCTCCAGCCTAGGGCTAGACTGCAGAACATTTAGGTCCCTGAGAGGGGATACCACAAAAGAAGAGGAAATCTGGGCTGGTGGCTGGACATAGCATGAGTGGATTGGCTGTCCAAGGATAGTGCTGGTTTGGAGCAGAGCCCGTGGACTTCTCGCCCAGCCTTCCCAGCACCTGAGACCTCCATGGTGAAACGGCTTCAGACACAAAGAGCTGTACCCCTCTGAGACCCAAGCAGTCACGTGGCTGGCTGCCTCTCCTGGCAGTCCATTGGGCCTGATGGCAGGGAACAGAGATGGAGACTCCAGGCCAGCAGGAGACTCAACAGGTCCCATTGCTGTTGGCTGGCTGGCTGGCCTCCAGGGCAAATGACTTCTCTATCTCCTGGCTGCCATCAGCAGGCGAGCAGTGAGGGGGCCTCCCAGGAGAAACGGCGGGGTTCCTGAGGTCCGCCAAGTGGGACTCGGTGGTGTGGCAATCCGGGGTTCTAACAAAAAAGGAAGCATCTTATCTTTTGTCATAAGATTGTGGGTTTGTGATACTTGGGTTAGTCTGGGGAGGTTTTCAGTCCTACATTTGCATCAGGAGCTAAGAAATGACCATGTGTAAGTGATTTGATGGGATTAGTGTACCTAAAAAATAGAGATTATACAGTATCCATCGACAGTGGTACTTAAAATGACAACCTTTCCAGGGGAGACTGTTCTTGCTTATCAAGGAAGATTCACTTGAGCAGACCACCTGTATATTTAAGAGGGGACCCCCTGTGGCATGAGGAAGGTGGCAAGGCTGCTCATGGGCAATCCTTCTTAGTGTAGGGGTTGTCTCTGAGAAGGGGCAGAGAAGTTGACAGAGAAGCAAGATAGCTCTAGAAGGGAAACACAGGGGAAAGTTGGGAGGACCTCAAGGATTGTGGCATGTGCTGGTAAGCTGGCCCCTTACTGCAGGCTGTCACCACCATCTCCGACACCCTCTCCCCAGGGATTAAGCCTTTAGTGTCTATCGATAATTCGAAATATCAGGGTGAACTTCAAGAGTGAAATCCTGGACTTTCTGCCAATAAGCCTAAGGGAAAGTTTTGCCGTAGGGCAAATAATAATGGAGAAAGCAAAAGAACTGTGAACATCTTTGCACTGTCACCATGAGTTTGTGGAGCAGTTATACAATTGCTACAAATAATGCTCTACTTCCCGAAGCATTCAACCCTCAGTGAGACAGTCAGTGTCACCATTTCACTCCTGGCTCAGGCATTGCACTGTCTCGTTGTCTAAAACCTCAGACAGGGTCATCTTAGGAGAAAAGGCTGGGAAATGCTCACATAACCCTTTTACTGCCATCTTTTGCAAACAGGACTCCACACAAGCATCACTGTGTTCGTCAGACATTTGCCAAATTTCTACATAAATAGCTATTACCTGAATCTCTAGCAGCTGGGAAAGAAATCAGATTTCATAGGTTCAGACTGATAAGGTGGTCAATCCAGGCTGACTTTGTTTTGAAACTAGATCCCCTTATAGGAGCTGTGAGAGTGTAAATGTGTGCTAAACGTGGCACCAAAAGCCTGTTAGACACAGCTCTGGGCTTCACAGAGGTGTGAGCGGAAAGAAATTTTCTCAGTGCACCACCATAGAGCATTTTAACACCCTCTGTCTCTGTGGATGAAATACTGTCATCCTGTTTGGCCTAAAGCCTCTCTGTGTTCTTCCTTAATATTCAGTTTTATTCAGAGGAAATTATGCACGGTAATTTTAAGAGGGAGCTATCACGGGAAGAGGTCAGGTTGGAAAAATTAACTGCTCCAGGCTGCTGGCGCTCTTTATTAAGGAGACAAAGTGTATGCAGATGAAGACAAAGACAAGCTTCAAGTCTGAGGGAATGCTTAGAGCAGGTTGGTACAGAGACTCGAAAAATCTTTTCTGATAGGAGAATGACCATTATGGAGTTGCCACAGTGCCGACCTGCAGGCGGGGTGGGGTTATAAATCTCTCTTTGCAGCAGCCCCAACTTCAGTCCAGGACTCCTGGTGCAATTAAAGAAGCTCTGAATACACCCATTTGCATGAAATGAAGTGAAAGAAGATTAAGTAACTGAAGGAAGAAGGAGAGGGAAGGAGAAGGGAATTGGTGACAGACAAGGCCTACAGGAGAGTGGCTTTCCATCTACTTCCTCTACAGCTGTCTTCCAACTCTACGCTGATATTCAGCGTTAATGATTCAAAGCAGCCCCAGAGTGCAAAAATCAAGTGAGGGTGGGGCGAAGCTCTGCCACCTGGTCCCAGTCACCTAGCTCGGTGGGTGCTTTCCACCTGCAGGCGAGGGTCCAGGCTTGCAGCAGAATGACTGGGCTGGTGTTATAGCCTGCTGGTGGACACAGAGGCTGGGACATTGAGCCTACCCCATCAGGGCCACTTGTAATTCAGGTGGTCAAGTCACAAGTTTCAGGGACAAAGCTGAAGATGTCAGCAATGGAACAGTCAGGAAAGACATGAGGCACGAAGAGTATGCCGTGTAGAGAATACGGCCAAATTCGTCCTGGTGCTGGTGACAAGTGTGGGACATGGAAATTGTTCTTTGTTCAAGTGTGACATGATGCAACCCACCCCAGACCCTCTGAATTTTAACTTCCTTAAAACTCTAGATCCTATTTCTCAGTAAGAGCTAGGTGCTATATTGGGTTGGTTGATGAGCTGAGACCCATCAATTTCAATATCCCCAGATTATGGCAAAATCGTTGAGAGGCTCCTCTGACTGATGGGCTATTCTTTTTCTCTTCCATCATCACAGCATGTTGACTTGCCGTAATTAACTAACTTAATATTAATAGCAAACTTCAATGATGTATATCAGCCCTCAAACTCACTGAGATCTGAGGAGGAAAAAAGAAGACTAATTTTTTTTTTCTTGCTTAACACAATCCCCTGGGGAAATCAGAAGCTAAGGAAAATTCCAGCAATGAAATTAAAAACTATTCCCTCAGTGGATTAAGTCAAATAATAGGGGAAAAAAGGCTGTAATTTAACTGCAAGGGACATTTTAGTGTCATTTCAGAGTTGACAATGCTTGGACACAATTGGCCTTCAATAAACGTTGAAAGATAAAGGGAGAAAGAGAGAGAGAGAAAGAAATTGAGAAATGAGGGATGGATGTGGGACATGGAAAAACGGAATGATGACTCAAGTGTAGCTCTGAATTTTTAGGAAGGTAATGAAGAGAGAGACTAATATATATATATATATATATATATATAGGTATGTTGGAAAACTATCTAATTGCTCACAAAAACTTTTGACATGTCAATAGTTACACTGACATAGACCTAAAAATCAAGGGGATCCTATAAATATTTTATTACTGTGGTAGGAGTCTCCCAATATTGCTTGCAGTTATGATACTGAGCGCCATCTGGAATGGTAATAAGTAAGGCTTATCTTAGGTAAAGATAAAACCTACTAAGAAAAGTGTTCTCCTGAAACTCTTGGATCAAAATGAAAAAACAACGGTACCCCATATTCTCAACCTTTAAAAAAAATACATATATATATATATGTATATATAGTTTTAAATTAAAAGATTCAACTGTGGAAATCAGGGCTCACTTAAGACCCTTCCTGGTGATTAAATTAAAGCTGTCTATAACACTTGAGAAACCTATCTTTCTAACTTATATATGTATATGTTAAATAATGTTGACAGGTAATTGGTCCTAGTCCATAGTATTGTAGTTTAGGGTTTAGGATTATATACACTTTCATCACTCTGCCAGAAATTCTAAGTGAAGGGTGTGACCTCATTCCATAAATATTAATCAAAACCCAATTAAATATAAAATAATGAATGATGACAATCTCAAGTTCCTCTTTTGAACTCACCTGAGGAAGAGAAGAGTGAAAAAACTGTAAAAATAGAATATAAAGACATTGGACCAAAAGAAGGGGGAGGTGGGAAGAAGGTAATAATGGGAAAGGCCTTGAGAGGCGATGAAGACTAAAAGAAATTCTAAGAAAAGTCATTGATTAAATGGCCAGAGCACCAACCCAGAAGATGGCTGGCATGACACCATCAGAAACATATATCGCCATACCCCAGAGAGGCAAAGCTCTTGCATCTGAAGCACGAAGTCTTATGTCCAAAGCCTTTACTCGCTCCAGTGCTCTTTCTCAGCCACATCTTCTACATAATACAGACTCTGCCCTCCAGAGTGTAGGGACCTGAACATTCAAACTGGGCAGGGAGTGAATACCAGGGCTCATTCAACCCAACCTGCTTCCACAAACCCATGAGGTTCAGACAGGGGCTTCCGGTTTTCTTTCCCAGCAACACCTTTCTCTTGCCAGTTCTGACGTATATATCCTTAGACATAATCTCTCTCTCCTTTTATTCTATACTAACCAAGACTCCTTCTCTTGCTTCCTCTGTCTTAATTTTTAAGGGTTTATATTCTATCACATCTTAGATGATTAGCTGTGGATTATAATTTGAGTATAAAGAAAGAAACCAGGGTATTTTGATAGTTGTTGCAAGTGACAGACATCTAACTCAAACTGACTTTAGCACAAAAGGATCTTACTGGTTCTCATGTTGGAAAAGTGCAGACCTTCAGGTATGGCTGGATCCAGGGGCTCAAACCACATCAAATCATTAGAACTCAGTTTTCTTCTTCTTTCTCATCTGTATTAACATCATTTTCAAGACGATGTTCTCCATATGTGAGCTCCCAGCAACTTCAAGCGTCTATCTTCCTTATATTAATAGCTAGAAATATCTGCAAGAGCTTATCTTTCCCAATAATTCCATTGAAAACCCCAGGATCGAATTGCATACCGGTCACTGAACTAATTAATCAGTGTCATCAGCAAATGGAAAATGACTGGCCATGTTTGGGTCACATGCAAATTTCTGGACCTGCTGGGGGTGGTCAATCCCACAGAACTATAGAGACTGGGAGTGGTGTTGTGACCAGAAGAAGGGGAAGGAGTTTGGGGTATGCACAAGCAATCAATGTCCACTATCTATCCTTTCTCTTCTTTTTCTTTTTCTGTTCATTCCTGGAAACGTAATAAGGTCCTTTCCTGCCCTTTTCAGGAACCACTTCTCCTACCTCCCGTTCCAATTGGAAGATGAATTTCTCAGCTACTTATCAACCTAAGCGGTATGCTCCTCATCCCCTGCCCCTCTTTTCCTTTTCCCAGAGCTTTCAAACCAAGTGAAAATATCCGCCCCCCGCCCCGCCCAGCATTTGCTGTCTGCTTTCAAGTTTCTCTAGATAACTTGCCTCTGCTCGGGTACTTTTTTCTTTTCTGAATACATCTGCTTTCCTCCAAATCATCTCACATCATTCTGCTGCCTGGTCCCATGCCTCATAATGCTTCCCTTTGCCCCGTTCTATCAGCATCTTTGAAGTTCTATGCCTAGAGGGCTTTTAACCTGTTAAACTGTGCTGACCTTAACACATAGCAACACAACTATTTGTTGAACTATTGACCAAAAAGAAACAGTGTTTTTAAAATCCACAGGAAATTGGGGGATGGTGGGTAATTGACTATAATAAGTGATGGTAAAAATTGCAAGATTATTGCACGTGGATAAATGTATGAAATTATTTTGCTTGGAGTTCCAGGGTTTAGTAATTTGGTGGTGCGATAAGTATCCTGGGAGGTTATAGGGAAAATGCTGAATTTATAGGCTGGGCTTTCCCTCACAAAATATGTAAAGCTAAGGTTGCAAATTCAAAAGTCTACAGAAGCCTGATAGGTTGACATAAATGAGAACAGAACTGGATCTCAGACAGTAGAGAGTGATGGGGATGATTGGGTGAAGTGAAACATGCACGACCCTTCTAACAGTGGTGTGTAGTGGTTTAAAGCACAGATTCTGGAACCAGACAGTCTGAGTTCAAATCCTGGTTCCACCATTTTTCACCTATGTGATCATGGTCTGAATATCTGACCTCTCTGTGCCTCAGTTTCCTTATCTGTAAAATGGACTTTTTGGTTGTTTCCACTATTTGAGTACTATAAATAAGGCTGCAATGAACATTGATGCATAAGTATCTGTCTTGAGTCCCTGTTTTCAATTCTTTTGGGTATAGACCTAGGAGTAGAATTGCCAGATCATATGGTAATTCTATGATTAACTTTTGGAAGAACCGCCAAACTGTTTTCCACAGCTGCTGCACCATTTTACATTCCCGTCAGCAATGGAAGCTCGGTCCAATTTCTCCAAGGATATGTTCTTTAACTGAATTTCTGCCATTAACGGGCACACTCCATATCTGTACACCCTTACTTCACATCTCACGTTTCTGGGAGAGAAGACGTAATGGGCCTGGCTTAGGATGGGTCAGGGGCACCCCTGTATCAGTAGACAATGGGGGGAGGGGGAGGGATCATATGATATATATGTGGTCATATGGGGGAGACATTGTGTGAACAGTCAACCCAGGAGGTTTGTATAATACTCAGTTTTCTTTTTTCTGAAAAGGGGATAATACTACTTAATATGCTATACCTGTGAGGATTAAATAAGATAATGCGTATCAAATTTTTGTAACTGCCTACCACTCAATGACTGAAGGATAGCAGCATTGTCAAAGTATGCTTTGTGGGCGTGCATAGCTATTCTCTGTCAAGTGTCAAATAAACCCAGCTTTCCTATTACAAAGGAAACTCTGTTGTAGATTTATAAGTGAATTTATCCAAAGCAGTTTTCGAACCTATTTCTATTTTCAGCCTATATCACCTTCAGGGGCAACATGTTTCATTTCTTTACTACGTGCTTTGTAGAGTAGTATTTGTTGTATTTGTCCAAAAACCTCCCCTTTTGAGCTCCTGAGACAGCTTCTTGGTTCTACCTCAGTGGCCCCCGAGACCTACTCCACAAGGACTTGTTCACATTTCTGTATCCAAGTGAACGGGAACGTTTGCACAGGCCTTGGGCTTTCTTCCGAGTTGCATTCCAAATCACCTGTTCTCTTTACATATCTTCACAGATAAGCTGATAGCCTTTTTCGCTTTATTGAAGTGTCAGGGTAAAATCACTTTTTACAGCATTTGAGTAAGTTGCTGCCTATGAGAAGGACAGAGATGCTGAACGGTTGCTTGGTGGGTCGGTGCCACCACCAGGTGTAGGCCTTCTTCCTGTTACTCGTCACCCAGCACAGGTGATCCAAACTCATGTCTCAGTGAAATGACAAATCACCTTACCTGCCTGTGGAGTTACTCTGATCACAAACCACAACTCATGAATGCAAGAGTCTACTGATTCAGAATTTAGTGAATGCATGCACTTTTTACCCTCTTTGTTCCTTTTAAGATTAGGGGTACAATTAGGGACATCTGAAAAGAGATTTTTCTCTATATAAAACTACAGAGAGCCGACTCATGCTCTCCCTTGGGTCCCACCAACTGAGTTAATCATGTTAACCCAAACTCTGAGAACTACTACCATGATGTGATCCATGTGTGACAACCGTGTATCTTTCCCACATACAGCCACCTCCCAATTATCTGCACAAACGCAGGGGTACGGTGGTGCAGATAATTCAAAACAGCGAACAGTCCAAAAGCCGTTTCTGCTTGACTTGAGAATATATTATGCAAATGTTGACAGCAAATTTACTTTCCTTATTACATTTTGCTTGGATTCATATTAAAAAATTGTTTGCATTCTCTATGAGTGTGTGTGTGTGTGTGTATACAGAGGTGGTAGGAATGGCATCCCTGGAATTCAAGAGAATCATAAAACCTAGGCACTCAAAGGAGCCTTACAAATCATAATGCAACTTCTTCCTTCTTTTATTTAGAGGCAACCAAGACCCAGAGAGGTTACGTGGCTTATGTGAGAACCGAAAGTAAGCTGGTGGCAAACCAGGAACCGGAATTACCTCTCTCACTCGCTCATTCCAAGGGGAGAAACACACACTGTTGAATCGAAGCCCGACTGAGTTTTCTGGCCTTGTCAGGAGCCCAAACACAGAAGCAATCTTGTTAGCGCTTCCAAAGGGCGAAGCGATCTGCATTCTCACTTCCGGAGGCATAAAACTTCCTAAAAAGGCTAGATCAGGAGGCTCCACCTCCATGTGGACTAGATAACACCTGTTTTCCCAAGGCAGTTAATAGCCCCAATGAGCTCTGGGCCTCCTTAGTACATGCTGTCGAGATTTGAATTTCTCGGCATCAGCCAAGAGCTCTCAAGGAGGATCACCTGTCTTCTGTGTGAGCTGGGCATAGGGAATTGCTGGGAGGCCACAAACATTGGAATAAGCAGATCTATACCTCGGGGAGTGTGGCGAGGGAGAGCAAAGCAAGCGCTGTGCTTTGACTCAGGACTCCAGCAGCATATGCCAGCCTGATGGGTAACATGGGGCTTGGCTGCCAGTGAGTTAAGCTGACCTTGAAATAACAGCTAAAGAGCAAACACAAAGCAGATAGGCAGGGCTCCACCTCTGGCTAAGGTCCCCAAGAAGTACAGCAGTGAGTCTGGAGAAAAGACATTCATAAAATCAGCCAGCCAGCAAACATCAGCTCAGGTGCCTCTGGGGAGGTGGGTGGCTGCAGGGGACTGTGCTGAGGTGTGCTGGGTTGCCACGCAGCAGCGCACTGATGTCCAAAGCGACTGGTGTCTGTTCCAAGGGTCATTATCAGCTAATGGCTCTTTGTAGCTTGGAGCAGACTGCCAGTAGTTCCTCGAGGTTCTCCTGTGTGGGCAGGTGTTCTTAGTGCCTTGGGTCCTCCTGGAGCAACTCAGCAGAAGGCACTGGAGTGCCTGGAGGTGCTCAGAGGCTGGCATGACATTGGAGGCTGGCTTCCAATGGGAATGGAACCCAGAGACTGAGGAGAGGCTCTGGGCAGGGATACAGGCAGTGTTTGCTTGGGCTTCCAGGCTGACATGTCGAATCTATCAATACCACTTGCCTGTCCTGTGCGCTTTTATTTTCTGCCAAGAATGAAGACAAACATTTACCTTTGAATGAAGAATAATGTCTGAAGCTACTTACTGCGTGAAAGTTCTTTCTTTTAATCAGAGATGGATTTTATTAATGTTTTATTTAATGTTTATTAATTCTTTCTGGGCAAAGCCTTTTTCTCTGCTCATGGTAACATCTGCTTCAAACTGCTAGGGTTATCAATAATAGCAATGTTATAATACAATAAGTTACTAACAATAATACACAATAACAGTATAACTTTAGTTTATGAAATGTTAACATTGATGAAATCGTTTGCATAGAATTTCCCATTTAATTCTCACAATAGCCGTGTAAAGTAGGTAAGAGCATTTTATTACTCCAGGGCTTCAGCAAGGTAAACTGGCCTGGAGAGTGGAACCCAGATCTTATTCTTTTCCAGGTTCTATGGCTCTCCCTTTCACCCAGTAAGTAGCTTCTGCATTCAAAGGTAATACCAAATACCTGGAGAGAAGATTAAATGGCTTATGATAAGACAAAGTGAAAGCTACAACCTCAACCCCAGTGCTGGGCAGAATGCTCAGTGCATGGTGGGCAGAGCAATGCTGCATTACACATGCTGCCCTAGATTACACCTGCCATTTGGATGGAGAATCTTCTATTACCAGCTCAGAGAGGACAAAGAATACGTCCTAGCCTGCAAACAGTAATTTCAGGATCATTAGAAAGAATTGAAAATGCAAATTTTTAGGTCCTATCCAAACCTACAGAATCAGAAACTCTGGGGTAGACAAAGCAATCTATTTTAATAGGTCCTTCAGGTAATTCTGATGCACACTCAAGTTCAAGAGCCACTGGCTTAGACCAGGGGTTAGCAAATTTTTTCCATAAAGGACCAGATAATAAATATTTTAGGCTTTGGAATACACACAATCTCTATCTAGATTATTCAAGTCTGCCATTGTAGAGCAGCCGTAGAGAACATATAAATGAATGGATGAGGCTATATTCTAATAAAACTTTATTTAGACTAATAAGGGCTCACTTGGTTAATGGTATTAATGCACACTAGTGTGAGTATACCTAAAGAATAAATTCCTATAGGTAAAATTGATTTTTTAAAGTGTAAAGTGGTATTTTAAAAAATTTAAGAAGTCTTATTTATTTCAGTTCTCTAATGACTCATTTTTAGTCTAAGATACATAGCTTTTCAGTATTACAAGGACACCTAAATGTGTTGTTTTCCCTTTTTTAAACGAAATTATATATATATATATATTTTGAATTTCTTTTTTTTGAATTTTATTTATTTTTTTGTACAGCAGTTCTTACTACTTATCTATTTTATACATATTAGTGTATACATGTCAATCCTAATCTCCCAGTTCATCCCACCACCACTCCCACCCCCACCCCGCTTTCCCCCGCTTGGTGTCCATATGTTTGTTCTCTACATCTGTGCCTCTATTTCTGCCTTGCAAACAGGTTCATCTGTACCATTTTTCTAGATTCCACATATATGCATTAGTATACGATATTTATTTTTCTTTTTCTGACTTACTTCACTCTGTATGACACTCTCTAGGTCCATCCACGTCTCTACAAATGACCCAATTTCGTTCCTTTTTATTGCTGAGTAATATTCCATTGTATATATGTACCACATCTTCTTTATCCATTCATCTGTAGATGGACACTTAGGTTGCTTCCATGTCCTGGCTATTGTAAATAGAGCTGCGATGAACATTGTGGTACATGACTCTTTTTGACTTATGGTTTTCTCAGGGTATATGCCCAGTAGTGGGATTGCTGGGTCATATGGTAGTTCTATTTTTAGGTTTTCAAGGAAGCTCCATACTGTTCCCCATAGTGGCTGTATCAGTTTACATTCCCACAAACAGTGCAAGAGGGTTCCCTTTTCTCCACACCTCTCCAGCATTTGTTGTTTGTAGATTTTCTGACGATGGCCATTTTAACCCGTGTGAGGTGATGCCTCATTGTAGTTTTGATTTGCATTTCTCTAATAATTAGTGATGTTGAGCAGCTTTTCATGTGCCTCTTGGCCATCTGGATGTCTTCTTTGGAGAAATGTCTATTTAGGTCTTCTGCCCATTTTTTGATTGGGTTGTTTTTTTTTTTTTAATATTGAGCTGCATGAGCTGTTTATATATTTTGGAGATTAATCCTTTGTCCATTGATTCGTTTGCAAATATTTTCTCCCATTCTGAGGGTTGTCTTTTCATCTAGCTTATAGTTTCCATTGCTGAGCAAAAGCTTTTAAGTTTCATTAGGTTCCATTTGTTTATTTTTGTTTTTATTTCCATTACTCTAGGAGGTGGGTCAAAAAAGATCTTGCTGTGGAAAATTATATGTATTTTTAATATTGTATCAGTTAGATTTGCTGCCTAACAAACTACCCCAAAGCTTAGCAACTTAAAACAACAACCATTTGTTATAGTTCCTGATTCTATAGTTCAGCTGGATGATTCAGCTCATCTGGGCCAGGTGAGGCTGATCTTGACTGGGCTTGCTTATGTGTCTGGTCAGCCAATAGATTATCTGGAGGTTTACTGGTCTAGAATGGCCTCACTCACGTGTTAGCAAGCTATTGCCTGGGGTGATGATGGTGACTGGGCCAGAACAAGCCCGGGCTTGTTCACATGGTAAGTGGGTAAGAGAACTAGTGAAAGGCCACAAGGCCTCTTGAGGCCCATGCTCAGAACTGGCACAAGTCACCTCTGCTATATTCTATTGGTAATGCAATTCACAAGGTTAGCCCAGACTCAAGGGGTGGAGAAGTAGACAAGTCCTCTTGATGGAAGGATCTGCAAGGCACATTGCAAAGTAATGTGGACTCAGAGAGAGGAATAACTGTGGCCATTTTTGCAAACAATCTACCATAGAGATGTTTTAAATTTTTAATATTCTGCTTTTAGAAAGTTCTGAGAAAAACTGCGTTGATCATGAAACTAACATATGCATGACACTTTGGCTTTCTCTATCCCCACTGGTACATCTGAGAGAGAATTATGTTGAACTTCACACCTTATGGGACCTTAATGACCTACCCAGTGCAGTGAGGAGAGACCCAAGGGTGTGGGATTATTTTTAGTCTCATTTGACAGTATGTGAAGCTAAAACTATTTTGGAACCATTGTCCATATCCTTTATTCTCTCTCTCTCTCTATCTCACACTGAGATACAATGTATATGTAATAAATTTCGCCCTTGTTAGTATGCACCTCCATGAGTTTTGACAAGTGCATACAGTTGTTCAAGCCCCAGCACAATTAAGATATAGACTTTTTCCATCACCTCAAAAAAATCTCCCTGAAGATCAGCTTGGTGCTTTGTGTCCACATAGAGGGGTGGGATAGTGAGGGTGGGAGGGAGATGCAAGAGGGAGGAGATATAGGGATATATGTATATGTATAGCTGATTCACTTTGTTATACAGCAGAAACTAACACACCATTGTAAAGCAATTATACTCCAATAAAGATGTTTAAAAAAAAAAATCTCCCTGAGCACCTTTAGTCAACTCCACACTCTACCTCCAGCTCCTGGGAACCACTGATCTGTTTCCTGTCCCCATAGTTTTACCTTTTCCAGAACATCGCATAAAATACAATCATACATGATCTAATCTTGTGGTTCTGATTTCTTTTCCTTAGCATAATTCCATTAAGATTTATCCATGTTGTAGCATGTATCCGAAGTTTGTTCTCTTTTATTACTGAATAGTAGTCTTCAGGAAATTAACTCAGGCCAAGTTCAGAGGTAGGTTCTAAACATACAAACATGTTCTTTACTACTCTAAAGCCAATGGTATTAGCATAAGAGCAGAAATAAAAAGCCCATGCAGAAAAAAGTCTTTGCCTTGCCCTTTAACATGCTATTTTCATAGTTTTCTCCTCCAAGTGGTTTATTTACTTTGAAGTTTTTATTAAGTGCCTTTTAAAACAAGGTGTAATTTTAAAGATCACCTAATACAACCTAGTTATTATTTTTAAATAATTATTTACTTTTTATTAAATTATCACAGGTGGATAATTTTTAAAAATCAATTAGTGCTAAAAGACATAACTAAAAACCACAATCCCCTGCCCCACCATTTCCTGACGCCCTGCATGCCAACTCCTCCCCTTTCAATGTTTTTATTTGTTTCTTCTGGTTTTAACCTTCGTATTTCTAAATCATTTGCTTATACTAATAATGTTTCAATTATCCTTTCTGACATTTTCTATTGATTTCATATTATGTTAGGCGAAGATTTAGGTATCTTACATACTTTCTTTCCCCTCTATCCAGACTCGTAATGTAGTCACATCACAATTAAAGGTTCAATTGACTTTTGTATTTACATTACATTACTATGACTATACCACCTACTGTACTATGATTCATTCCTTTCTTGGACATTTTTTTCCCTGATGTTAATGATTGCTTCATATTTTTCATTTCCTGTTTTCTTTGTAAATATCTAATTTTTCATTCAACAACCTCTCAATACAATTTTCCATGCTGACATACTCATCAGATGATCTATCAATTACTTCTTTTTCCTGGAACTTTCTCTTCTTTTGCTCCAGTCTTGACTGGTTGCTGCCTGGACTTGCTGCTTTAATTCTAAGAATTCTCTTTATCTCTCTCTTGTGCTGGATCCCCAAACACCTGTTTCCCATATTTTCTTATGCTTGTTGTAATCCTTTTTGTGGAGTACATATTTTAGTAGTTTCCTGAGAATGATTAATGAGAGAGAAAAAAATTTAGGTCATTTTACACCTGAAAATGTGTTTATTTTACCCTCACAGTTGATAGTTTGGCTGGATACAGGTGGAAAATAATTTTCCTTCAAATTTTTAAGACATTTCCCCATTATCTTCTAATTTCCAACAATGCTGTTAAGAAATCCAATGCCATTCTGATTCCTGAACTTTTGTATGTGACTTAAAAACAAATCTCTAAAAGTCTTAGTCTCTTTATTCCTGATGTATTGAAATTTAACAATGATATCCTTTGGTGTGGGTCTTTTTTTATCTTTTGTAGTGATATTTTGGGGCTCTTTCAATCTGGAGACTCATGTCCTACAATTTTCTTGTATTATTTCTTTGATAATTCCCTCCCCATGACTTTCTTTGTTCTCTCTGTTACATCCAGATGTTGGATCTCTTAGTTTGAGCTTCTAGTTTCTAATTGTTTCTCCTATATTTATCACCCTTCTCTTTTTGTTATACTCTCTGAGAGATTTCCTAAACTCTTTCTTCTACCCGCTTATTTAAAAAATTAAAAAATTTTTTGTTGTAATATTTTTAATTTTAAGAGCTCCTTTTCTCTGATTATTTCTTTCATTGTTCCTGTTCTTTTCCCATGGATGTATTATTTCCACTATTTCTAATATTATCAGTTATATTTATTTTTTGAAAATAATTTTTTGCTACCTAACTTGTCTCTATTTCTTCTTGGTTTCCTTTTTTACCCGTGTGTGTGTGTGTGTGTGTGTGTGTGTGTGTGTGTGTGTGTTTTATTTAGTGTCTTTCATATTGGAGGATTTCTTCAAATGTCAAGAGATCCTTGGTTGTCAGTTTATATTTAAAAAGGAGCTATTAAAGAGCTGTTTGGAAATTCCATCTGTAGAGTTGAGCTTGCCAGCCTCATTGTAGGTTGGTGGAGTAGTAAGCTACTAGATTTTCATTGGTGGAATTCACCACTATCTGTATCTCTAGGTATTATTTTCTGGGACATTCAGTTATTCCAGAGAAGAATTCTACAATTTACGTTGTTTGGGTAGAAGGTGGTGGAGAAAGGAGGAGACCATGGCAATAAGGCTGGTTCCCAGTGTCCCGGCAGCTTAGTGTGGGGTAGGAGGTGAGGGTTTCACTGTGTGTTTAACTTCTTTTTTAGACTAGTGTCTATTCCAGACCTTCAACTGGGCTGGTGTCCCTGAGTTTGAAGGTACTCTGTTTCAATTTCTTCTTGGTCCAGGGTATGTGAGAGATAGTCACCTGGCTGTTCAGGATGGGATGAGGCTTTGAGGGGTTCCCTCTGCTCCTTATATAGACTTTTAATAAATTGCCCCATTTTAGCCCCTCCCCTCACTCCTACTTTCTGTGGTATTGTGTCTTTTAAAAATTATTTATTTATTTATTTTGGCTGTGCCAGGTCTTAGTTGTGGCATGCAGGATCTTTAGTTGCAGCATACGTGCGGGATCTAGTTCACTGACCAGGGATCGAACCGAGGCCCCCTGCATTGGGAGCGCAGAGTCTTACCCACTGGACCACAAGGGAAGTCCTGGTATTAAGTGTCTTAAAAATCCTATCATTAACCAACTATCTAGGCTTCCTCCACTCTGCTGCATCATTTAAACACCTTCATTCATTTTCATATATTATAGTTTGAAGTTATAAATACTTCCTGATTTCATGGACTATGGAGTTTTGTTTCTCATCATCCTTGTTGGTTGTGGGTGATAGCTGAGGAAAAAGGCGGGGCAGAAAAAACTTTGCTCTGCCATCTTAAAATTGGAAATCTCTGATAGCACATTTTCATTTTGATAGATATTCTCAAATTGCCCTCCATACAGTTTGCACCAATTTATATATAAACTATATAAAAGTGTCCCTTCCCCATATCTTCACCATCTTAATATATTAGCTTTTTAATCTCAATCTTAGTGAAAAAATGGAGGTGGCACAATTTTAACAACATATTCTGTAAAGGGCACTGAGACCTCATTCATTCTAAATATAGTCATTCAGTAAATACATGTCCTTGCATACAGATGTTTGTAGATAAATTACTATAAACCCCTCTTTAGAAAATATCTCAAAGCTCACTTTTCTGACAGTAGAAAGCCAGTAGGGTGTCTACTGTCAGTGCCAGGAGAGTTATATTTATATATGAGAATTTGCACATGAGTGGGCTTATTCGTATATAATAAAGGGCCCAGGGATGTGGAATCTTAACTCTGGATCCTGTGCCATTATTCCCTAGTTTGCCTTCTTGGAGTTTCCTCCAGGGAGGCAAGTAGAGGTGGTGGAGAGGTGGGAGATTTTTCCTGCATTATGCTTTCTTTTCAGGCTTCTGCCTTTTTAGCTCTTAGTTTTACACAGTATGTGTCCTCTAAGCTGTTCAAGGTGGTATAGAATCTCTTTGACAGGGAACATTTCATAAATAGCGCAATAGCCCAGCTGTTAGACACTAGGCTAAAGGGAAAAATTTGGCACAGAAGCTAATCCAAATCTCTGGACTGCCATCACCTAGGGTGGTGGAAGGTGCTGCTTAGAAGAGAAAGATCTGACTAGGAAGTTATCTATCTTCATGTCTGAGAAATGAGAGGGGATGGGATTTTCTATTTAATGGCCAGTGAGGGTCCTTGTCTATCTAGAAATGTAGAGATAAAATCATAAAGACACTAATGTAAGGTATATCAGAAAGATTTGCCACATTGTAGCAAAATGAGTACACCAAACTGTGAAAGCACTTTGCCAGTATGTGGAAGACCTGCTTCTTTCCCCTTTATTGACATTTTATGGCAACTTTTTTTTTATTGGGGTATATTTGCTTTACAATGTTAGTGTGTTAGTTTCAGCTGTACAACAAAATGAATCAGCTATACGTATACATATATCCCCACATCCCCTCCCTCTTGGACCTCCCCCACCCCTCCCAAAATCCTACCCATCTAGGTCACCACAGAGCATCGAGCTGAGTTCCCTGTGCTATACCGCAGGTTCCCACTAGCTATCTGTTTTACACATGGTAGTATATATATGTCAATCCCAATCTCCCAATTCATCCCACCCCCTTCCCCTGCGTGTCCACACGTCCGTTCTCTACATCTGCATCTCTATTCCTGCCTTGCAAATAGGTTCATCTGTACCACTTTTTGAGCTGGAGGAATCAGGCTCCCTGACTTCAGACTATACTACAAAGCTACAGTAATCAAGACAGTATGGTACTGGCACAAAAACAGAAATATAGATCAATGGAACAGGATAGAAAGCCCAGAGATAAACCCATGTGCCTATGGTCACCTAATCTATGACAAAGGAGGCAAGAATATACAATGGAGAAAAGACAGTCTCTTCAATAAGTGGTGCTGGGAAAACTGGACAGCTACATGTAAAAGAATGAAATTAGAACACTCCCTAACACCATACACAAAAATAAACTCAAAATGGATTACAGACCTAAATGTAAGACCAGACACTATAAAACTCTTAGAGGAAAACATAGGAAGAACATTCTTTGATATAAATCACAGCAAGATATTTTTTGACCCACCTCCTAGAGTAATGAAAATATGGCAACTTTTATACCTAATTCCCAATCCCTAGCTCGTATCTGTGGCTGTGGTGGGGAAATAATCTCAGTCCAGGGGAGGGGTTAAGGGAGTAGATATAGAGGGTTCCTGTTGAGTGCGGCAGGTTACCAACACAAACATCATGACATCATCTCTTATTTTTAAAATTTTTTGTTTTGTTTTGTATGAGTCTTACTGACTTATCTTCTAAGGTTTACTCTCTTCAAAGATTTAAATGGGTCTTTAATGTTCTAAAAAACTTAAAAAAAACAAGCAAACGATAAGGCTGGTTTCATTTAAAGGTGAGTTATGGTTCTGAATCTACTTCACTGCATTTCATCACCCTCATAAAAAGGCAAAATGGGAATAAACCTCTGGCTTCTTCAGAATTAGATGAGAAAACACAACCAGACATTCTGCCAGACTTTTCTAGGTGGGATATAGACAGGGATGTCTGCCTTACATTTCAGTGAAGTTTCTAAGCATGATTTTTAGTTTTCCTAGTGAATGCCTAACACCTGTGGGTCTCTAGTACCATACTGTATTTCTACCTTATTTAAGAGACACCCAGCAATTTCATCAATAAGAGTTTTTTGTTGTCACTTGACAAGGGAACAATACGTTGACAGACTAAGGCCACAATAGCTTCTATCAATCAAGCACTTTGGGAAATCAGAAATGACAGTGAAACCCACTGCATTAAATAACCCATCGTGCTGGGAATTAATCAGAAATCTGGTGCTGTTGAAAATAAATGAGTTTTTAACATATTAGATTTGAGAACTACTTACAAACTGTGGATTAGGGGTCTGTGCAGAGGCGGCTCCTGCTTCATTGGGAAATCCACAGGGGGTAACTGCTGCTAAAGGAAACAGGAAAATCTGCTCCTTCCCCTGGGGAGAAGGGAGAGGAGGTTACTCAAGTATGTGCCAACTGTCTTGCCCATTCCCACTCTGGCCAGGCCAGGTCTTTGCTTGAGGCTCTTACCTTCTCTGAGTTGACTTTGATATCCAACAAAAAAACATTTGTCCTACTTAATCTCTCACTCTCTGCATCTGCTTTTCATCTTAGACTTAAATTACCTGAAGGACTTCGCTGGTGGCACAGTGGTTGAGAATCCGCCTGACAATGTGGGGGACACAGGTTCAATCCCTGGTCCGGGAAGATCCCACGTGCCACAGAGCAACTAAGCCCGTGCGCCACAACTACTGAGCCTGTGCTCTAGAGCCTGCCTGTCATAACTACTGAGCCCATGTGCCGCAACTACTGAGCCCGCGGGTCTACAGCCCATGTCCACAACAAGACAAACCACCGCAATGAGAAGCCCGCACACCACAGTGAAGAGTAGCCCCCGCTCGCCACAACTAGAGAAAGCCTGCATGTAGCAGCAAAGACCCAACACAGCCAAAAATAAATAAATTTATAAAAATCAATAAATAAATAATCTGAAGTTATAGAGTAAATTATTTAAAATATGGTGACACTCAATTTCATAATTAAATTCATCCATTTATTTTGTTTGGGAGACATTCAATTAATGATCTACAACAGGCAGCAAGACCTGGTCTGCTAAACACTAACAATCAATTAGATTTCATTCAAGACAATATACCAAATTAGTAATGGAGTGCCTACTACGTGTGAGATGCTAGGCTATCTATTAGGAATACAAAATTGCCAAAGCTCTCCCAAGGATCTTAGAATCTTGTGCACAAGCTGGATCTGAATACAAAGCAAGATGTCCTAAGTGCTCAGATGAAGTTTCAAATTGCTATCGAATGGCAGAAGAGGGGCAGGAAATTCTAGCTTGAGGTGTTTGGGAAGACTTCACAGACAAGGGAGCATTTGGAATGGGTGTTGGAGGACTGATCTAATCACAATAGGTGAAGGAAGGGTTAATAGCATTCTGAGCAGATGGAACAGTATGAACAAACACTATGATGGAGTTTTGAACGTAGAGGACAAATATCGTTAACGACACAGTATTACGTACTTGAAATTTGCTAAGAGGGTAGATCTCAAGTGTTTTTACCACCCGCAAAAAAAAAAGAAAAGGAAAGGAAAGGGAAGAAAGCAAAACACATGAGGTGATGGATATGTTAATTAGTTTAATTGTAGCTATTATTTCATGACGTACGGGCATATCAAAACATCAAGTTGTATACCTTAAATAGATACAATTTTTATTTGTCAATTATACGTCAATAAAGAAGGGGGGAAGAAAGTGCAGGACACTTTTGAAAATTGTAATTCATTCATTCATCCAACAAGCATTGAATGACTACTCTAGCTTAGCTACTGTATAATGTAGTTGAAGTGTGAGGTTGAGGCAGGCGTATAGTAGGTGATGAGGCAAAGGAAAAGTTTGGGACTACAGTTTGAAGGACCAAGAGTTCATATGAAATGTTTAGTTTTATTTGTTTAATATTGTTTTCATAAGTAGGGTTATACGGAGCCTATTTTTCTGTCACTTGATTTTTTTTCACTTGATATGTCTTGGAGATACTTCTATGTCCATATCTGTAAGACCATCTTATTTTTTTCTATTTCTGTATCATATGTAGAAATGGACTATAATTTATTCAACCATTTTTCTTATTGATGAATATTTAGTTTGGGGAAAACTATCTTAAGTATTTTCTTTCATGAAAAGAAATCAGCCCAAATGCCATTACTATGTTATAGAAATTTTTAAAGGAATGTATATCAGAACCAAGACTGGATAATATCAATCAACCAGTCAATCAGTCAACCAATCAATATTTGCAGAGGACTCTATCAGAGTCGTGTCAGGAAGTAGTACATTCAAACTAGGTAATTGGGAAGAGTTTAACAAAGTCTGATAAAGTTAATGATTCTTAATAAAGAAACTATTTACAAAAGTATAGGCATGATTTAGGGAAGCTAACAAAGAATGGTGTTATACCCCACAGGCTAACATCAAGAAACTGTCACCACCTCTAGGCCAGACTGGCAAGAAGGGGGAGTGGTTATCAGAACCTAAGGCAAGTAACTGCACAGACAGAGGCAGCCAACTCCTCATGGGCAGACAAAGAGAGATCCA
The DNA here is from genome assembly GCF_028564815.1 of Eubalaena glacialis. Lineage (NCBI taxonomy): Eukaryota > Metazoa > Chordata > Mammalia > Artiodactyla > Balaenidae > Eubalaena > Eubalaena glacialis. Next base: position 108,949,551 of record NC_083723.1, on the reverse strand, counting down.
TGACATAAAGACACCTTGATCCTACTTTCCTCCTGACATTGTTTCCCTGGGTCTTCCATTGGCGCAACCATTAAGCAGCCAGAGGGCAAGGTGATGCAGTCCACAGAAGTCAGCCTCTGGGTCACAGAGCAGGATGGAGAGAGAATCTGAATGTACCTTCAGAAAATCTCTAGTATAAAGACCAATTAAGAGTTATCAAAATTTTTGTATTAAAAAATTAGAATATAATATTGTTGGGCTGCACCCTGCAGGCCTGCAAGCCCTGTACTTGCCAAGCTTCTTTTTTTTTTTATGGCTGTGTTGGGTCTTAGTTGCAACATGCAGGATCTTTCATTGTGGCGCTCGGGCTTCTCTCTAGTCGAGGCCTGCAAGCTTGCTAGTTGTGGCGCAGGCTTAGTTGCCCCGCAGCATGTGGAATCTTAGTTCCCTGACCAGGGATCGAACCCACATCCCCTGCATTGGAAGGCAGATTCTTTACCATTGGAACACCAGGGGAGTCCCTTGCCCAGCTTTAAGACCAAAGAAAAAGCCCAGAGTCAGCAACAGAGACACAAATGACTTAGTGGATGGTGAGGGTGGGGTTATTTGTCTGAAACAAGGTCCTGGAGCAACACCCCACCATGTGCTGCTGTAGCACGCAGGACATCACAGCAGTCCTCGCTTTCCAGGGTTGGGGGGGAGGAGAAATTGCCAGTTATAGGGGTAATTGACCTCAGGTTGGCTCATTAGTTACCAGGGAAACCAGCAAAGTGCCACGCCCCTCACCACCCTTTTGATAAAAACAATCACTAGCTGGGGCCTGGGGCCAGTATATAGGAAGGTCAGTCATGAGAATAGGGTGTAGGTGAAGCAGGCATTGATCGGGCTGGGGATGTACAGAGAGCAAGAGAACAGCCATCTTGAGTGGCTGACCATACAAAGATGGAGAGTGTTCACCGGGAGTTTTAGGATAAGTACTTGTTGGGGAAGAAATTAACTAGTTTTGAGGGTCAGAAACAGGACTTCTAGGACATTCTACAGTCTACTTAACTAGTATCCCACAAAACAGGTCTTCTGAATCTTTATCTTTATTCTTGACTTTTCTCCTGAGTTCCAGACTCAGATTTGGGTTGATTGCTGGCTATGATTTCTGTGTCAAATTTAATACGTCTCATTCATGCCTCTCCAAACCTGTCCCTAACCGCAATCCTCTTCAACTATTCTCTCTGTTCCCTGACCTTGAACTCCTCTATTTCTCTCACCTTATTATATGAGCTATCACTTTAAGTTTCTTCCTCAACTAGATCATTAGATCATTGAACTCAGGACAAGGATGTGGCTCCTTTTTACCCTCCGTAATGTCCTGTGTTGAGCTTGTCTACCTCCATCTTGGGGAGAACTAGGAACTTTCTCTCCTAAAGCAGGCCTATTCCGTGGGACTCACCCTAGTTTGTATGACCTCAGTTATTCCCAAACCATTCCGTTTTTTAGCCATTTCCTCACGATATTATTTGATGGCAGGGACCATGTTTATTTGTGTTGATATGTCTCCGAGTGTCCCATTTTCCAAGGAAAGAACTTAACGCTCAGCAGGAGACCAGTGGCTGCTGTTGCTGTGTTTGCTCTCACTGTTAATTGTGTCTGGAGTAAACCATGTCTCAGCTTGGGCACCATCTAAGCTTACTAGACAAACTTCAATGGAAGAACTAAGGTTGGAAGTGTTATATTAAAGATGGACGCCTGTTGTGTCAGGGCTCCCAGCTGGGAAAATTGCTTTCAGTTCAGCCAGTATTTAACTGCTTTGTCAGCTGACATGAATATGCAAAGGAAAAAAAGACCACTGACAAATCACAGGGTGGCTTGGTGATTGGGCATTAACAATCAAAGTTCGGATGTAACGAGTCTTCAAGTGCTGCAGGTATCAAGAAAAGCTCTTAAATTGTTCTGATCTCGTTGAAATGGCTGTTAGACAAGACTGAAAAATATATGATTGTAACTATCCCTTTGTGGGTCTTTTCTATACTCATTTGAAAGAGGAATGGCAGCTCATAAAGAACTGCAACTTCCTCACAAGCCAGAAGGTCTAATGCAGAATTAAGGATATTGCAACCTTGTAGCTGAAATAATAGAAAGAAAATTGAATTATTCTTCCCATATTAAATGCATATATTCCTGAGTGTTTCTGCCAAAATGACTTTGCTAACCCATGGAGTGAAATACACTTTGTTTCACATGGGGGCATTAAACAAAGCTGTGGGCTCCACTGCAACTGTTTAGAAGGGAACAAAAAACATCAGAATGAAAAAGCACTCTCGATGTGTGGTTATATCAGCCCTAAATTGTATCACAGCTGCTTCTGGCACCATTAGACAGAACACTGGGTAATTTATAGAAGTCATTTTTAAACAATTTGATTGTTGGTATATATCTGCTGAATTGATTGGTTGCGGAGACAGATCTTTATTTTTATAATAGCAATAACATCCTTTGCAGATTACTGCTCAATTTATTCCTGATGCTAACATTACCAAGCAGTGCCTATCAATTTATGTTGGAAAAACATGTTCTTACTTCTTAATTATCTGTTTAATTGTAGAGAGACTAGAGTCCTGTGATACCCTGATTTGCCAGCACTGGGGAGCCTGCCAGAGTCTCTGAGAGTCTTGCTGTTTGGCTTCTAGAGGGCTCTTTGCAACCTCGTGATATTAGCAACTTTTACCCCTGTGTATAAGGAGGCGCTTGTGCCCTGAGTCACAGCCGGCAGCACAGCCTGCTCTTCAGATGAAGTCTCCAGAAGCCGGCAAGTGGCTCCTCCGTTGATCTACTTTCCCATTGATCTACTCTTGTCAGCTCTAGTCATCAGGAATCCTGGTGATGACACCCTCCATCAGGCCCCCCTTCAGCACCATGGGCCTTTCAGGAGAGAAATTGACGGGAGGGCAGGACTGCCCAAATTTTGTGACAGCTACCTGGAAAAAAATTATAGGCCTCATTTCTGACCAATGGATTCAGAATGGCAAAAATGGAAATTATACACATTTAACCAGTCTCCTCTTCACCCCAGCTGCCACCACCACTAAATAGAAGCATAAATCTATATAATAGATGTGCATTAGAAGGCAACTACTGTAATTAATTCACAGCATTGCTATTTGCACACTATTTGTGACATTTATTTTTAAATTAAATTATTTTTACTATGTAAAGTATATGTAACATAAAATTTACCATTTTAATCATTTGTAAGTGTTCAGTGACATGAAGTACACTCACATTGTTGTACAGCCATCACCACCATCCATCTCCAGAACTTTTCACAAACTGAAACTCTGCACCCATTCAACAGTAATTCTGCATTTCCCCCTTCCCCAGCCCCTGACAACCACCAACCTACTTCTGTCTATGAATTTGACCACTCTAGGTACCCTGTGTAAGTGGAATCATACAGTATCCACCCTTTTGTGTCTGGTTTCTTTTATTTAGCACAATATCTTCAAGTTTTGCCCATGCTGTAGCATATATCAAAGTTTCATTCCTTTTAAAGGCTGTATAATATTCCACTGTGAAACAGCATGTAAAGACATTGACCAGCTTAAACTGGTTTTGCCTCCTTAAATAGGTTGTTGATTCATCAAATTGAAACAGCATCAGCTTCAACTGGTTTTGTCTCCTTAAATAGGTTGTTGATTAATCAAACCTTGAGTTATTTTACAGACACAGCACTGTGCATGTGCAAGATGGGAACCCACATCTCCAGAGTGACCCTGGAACCAAGAATCTTCAGTCTACGGACTTTAAGGAATAGACATGTTGCCACCAGAGCTCTTTACGCAGTGAGAAGTCGCTCAATGCGGAAAAGCTGGCTTCCAGCAACACGAGTAGCTTATGTGGACTCCTTCAAAACTAGCCAATCAGCTTCCAAGTTTGAAATTCCCCTAATCGCTTAAATTTCACCCCGAACCCTGGATCCAGGAGACAGGTTTGAGTCCTGTGTCCTTGGTAGTTGACCTTGCAATAAAGCTCTTTCTTTTCTCAAAAGTCGGTGCTGTAGTATTGGCTTCTATGCATGTCGGGCAGCAAGCCCTTGATCGGTAACAATTGTTTGAATAGGCCATATTTTGTTTACCCGTTCATTTGTCAATGGACATGTGAGTTGTTTCCCGCCTCTCGGCTATTGTAATTTTGTGTAGTGGTATGCTTTGATTCCTTTCTCTTTCTCTTTTCTGTATCTACTAGAGGTTTTTTCTTTGTTACCATGAAGTTTACATAATACATCTTATAGTTATAACATTCTATTTTAAGTTGGCTATTGTGAATAATGCTACTGTGAACGTGGGTGTACAAATACCTGTTTGAGTCCCTGCTTTCATTTCTTTTGGTCTTTGCCTACTCTTCAGATGCACTGCTCATCTCCTCCACCATGTGACTCTACCCCGACTTTCATCTCCCTGTGATTCAGTGCCTGCCAATGCCTTTCACTGCGACCACCTGGATTTCACTCCTTCTCTTTATCTGCCCTCCCTGTGTCCCCTTCTTCAGCTCACAGATTCCAATTTCTCTCCCAAGCCTCCTTTTCACCATCAGCCTTCAATGGAAGAGGCATTAGCCCAGGGCTGGACTTTTGGAGGAGGGATACTCCCATTTTTTCTCACTGATGCCCAATAGCCTAGGTGGGTCCCAGTCCCAAGCCTTCCACAGCTAAAAGTTATAATCCCTGATTTCTACCCAGCAGCCATCATGAATACGTGAAATTCATGCCTGATTTTGAGACTGGCTGAAGATAAAGGCTGAGCACAAGCCCAATCATCAAAAGCCAGAACCATGATAATGACCTCAGCAGCTTTGGACTCCAACAGCACTGTGGCAGGAGGAAACAATCTTTGTCCCAAGTGGGATCCAAGCTCAGGTAAAGAAAGCCCTCTCTCTGGTAAGGGGGATAGTTTGCTTAGGGCCAGCAGCTTTTTCAGGGATTGTAATCACACCTTTTCTAAATCACTTTGGTTTTTTATTCTTTTCATCACAATCATCATCATAATTTTAGATCACTACCATTTGTTGTATACTTACTATATACAAGGCACATAATAAGAAATTTACTTGAATTTTTTCTCTTTCTATATTTTTAACAATCTCCCTGTTAATAGGAGGCAAAATACTCTTTGGAGCCAGACTGGCAAGTTCAAATCCCACTTACTAATGGCTTAAACCTCTCTCTCCTTCAGTTTCCTCATGCAAGAGGGGATAATAGTATGTACCTTAAAGAGTTGTGAGAATTGAATGAGATAATTCATGGGGAGCATTTAGAATCGTATCTAGCACATAGTACTTGATTAAGGTTAGTTATTATTTCTCCGTCTTAAGGATCAAGAAACCAAGGCAGAGCAGGTTAAAAAACTTGCCCAAGGCCACACTTTCTAGGTCTGTTGATTCTTAGGTGTATGCTCATAATCTTTCTCAGGTTTATAGATGCTTACTCCATTGCTCATGGAAGAGGAAACAGAAACAAGCTGTATTTCAGCCTTTTATATATAAAGATATTGTGTTAATCAGCCTACCTCTACTTCAGGTTGCAAAGAGTAGATAACAGAGTTAAATAAAATTTCTGCATCTAATTTTTACTGACCTAAGGCAAGTAGATATCTAAAAGGCTGATATTTTGATAATACCTTCCTTGTACAAACACACATAAAGCATGGAGATTCCTTATCTCACCCTATGCTAAATATCTATTCTCAACATTCCCAGTCTTTGGAAAGCAGACTATTAATCCTTTCCCCTATCTCGCCACCCTCATCACTCTCTACAAATTAGTACATAAGAGATAGTGAATGTAGATGGCAGTTCAGAGCTGGAAATGATCTCTACAGGTATTCCTTATGCAGAAAGCTGCCCATTCTCCAAGAGGAAGGACCAGATGAGTCCCGCTCAAGTGCATTTGCAAGTCATCAGAGTAAAACCCTTTTAAAATCTGGACCATTTCAAAATCACTTTTAATAGACTTATTTAATTTGGGGGAGCTTTACTCAAGTCAGAAGCAGTTTTACTTCTTTTCCCCCTTTCATTAAACCTCATGCTGTGGTTGATATCAATTTGTTATTTACAAATGGGCATGGCCCGTCTGATCCTATGAAGGTAATATGGCAAATTTCTGAATGTAGATAGTTTTAAACTGAAGCATCATTCTGCTTCAGTGATGGGTCTCTGGACATAGATATCAATTCATCTTTGAAAGATAATGCCGAGTAATTTGGAAATTATGGAATGGAGGTGAACTTCTTTTCTTTGGAGATACATGTCTAGGTTTTATGGAAACTTTTCTTGCAGAAAACAAGGTCTTAGACTAGAACGTGTCATGTAAAGTTTCTTTCAATGTCCACATTTTCTGATTCTATAGGAGAGATGCTGCGTGTGTATATTGGGGGAAAAGATTATGTCTAGGTCAGGGATTGGTAAACATTTTCTGTAAAGGGATAGGTAGTAAATATTTTAGGTTTGCAGACCATATGGTCTCTATCACAACTACTCAAGTCTGCCATCATAGCAGGAAAGCAGCCATAGACAAAAATGAATGGGCATGGCTGTGTTCCAATAAAACCCTGTTTACAAAAATAGGTTGTAGGTCAATTTGATCTATGGGCCATAGTTGGTGGGCCATAGTTGGTCAGCCCTGTACTAGATTCTATGCTGAGCACTTCATATGCAGTATCTCAATCACTCAGACTACTGAACATCAAGATAGAGTCTAGTTAAATGCTAACTAACCTAACCTAGTGAAATTATATGAACACAGATAGAGATTTTTCTCATGCATCCAGTGAGGAAGAGTAAAAAAAAAAAAAAAAAAAAGGCTGGCCCCAGACTTTTCTACAAGAGTATTCAATGCCAGAAGAAAAGTAAAGGAGGAACATCATCAGAGTTCTAACAGAAAGTGACCTGTGAACATTTCATTATCCGAGAAGCCTTCAAGTATCTACAAAAAGCTACACATGAAATAATTCAAAGAATACAGACCCATGAGCACTTCTGAAAAAACTGCAGATAACAATTTCACATTGAGGTAAATCAAAATAAAGAACTCAGGAACGGACATTCCATGATAAAAGTGTAGTGAGCATTAAATACATTTGAATATAGGGTCAAATCTAGAGCCAAAAGTGGATTCCAAACAACTATGGGAATTATGCACAGAAATTAGAGTGAAAGCTACAAGTGTGGATAATATAGGAACACAGCTAACACAAACCAAAAAGTGGGCGAAGAGCGTTGGAAGAAACTATGAGCGCTGATGTCTAAAATAGAAAAATGTAATGACTTTAACCTCCTAATATTTCTCATATTCTCTTTTTAGCTTTGGAGGGATCTTTTAGACAATTGTTTCTATTGTACTGAAGGAAATATTTATTTGAAGTTCAACAATTCTGTTTTACATCTACTAAAATAAAGTAAAATTAAGTTTAATTCTTTTTAAAGTAGCATCTATAGTATGAGCTCATTTTTTAAAATTCTATTTTTCTAGTTCCATATTTGCATTTTTAAAAGGTGCTGTGGGTAACAAAGTGTTTGGTTGAATAGAATTTCAAAGTGAAGGGATTTGAGTTCTCTGTAAATTTCTAATCCTTTTAAAATATCCATATTAATTTCATTTATATCATGTGCAAGTAAGTTTTTACAAAATGGAATGATTTTCATAAAGAGAAAAATAATAGAAAAGAGAAACATGTTAGTAGTAGTTAACTTTTGGTGATGATACAAAAGATTGATTTCTCTTTGTTCATTTATATATATTAAAACAATTTTAAAGAAACCAATATGGATTTGTAAAAACATAGAATATATTGCTATAGAAGCCATAGAAAGAACATTTTTAAAGAGGAGAGAATGGTCAACAGTGCCAATTCTAAAAAGAAAATGAAAACTATTAAGAGACAAACATTAGCAACAGGAAAGTCATAGTTGACCTCAATGAAAACAATTTCAAGGGAGTAGTAGAAGCAGAAGCCAGAAATTAGTGTGTTTAGAGTGAATGAGAGTGAAAAAGTGAAGACTCCATGTTTAGGTGACTCTTTCCAAAACAAGTCATTGTTTCTCGAAATCACCTCTTGGGATAGACGCTATTTCCTCTATGGAGAAATTGAAGTTTGTTTCTTAACCAAGGTCATATTGCTGGTCATTAGAGAGCCAGTATTTGAACCCAAGTCTGTCTGACTCCCAAACCTATTCTCTCTCAGTATACCATGATTGGTTTGAAGTTTTAGTTAGAAGAGAAGATGGAGGATATGATTAGAGAACAGAAGGGACGAGGATGCCTTTTGAGGTGCATGTCCAGCCCACAGTTCCCACTCCTGAGAACTTCCTATAGTCCAAGGAATGGATGATGATAGCTATGGATGTACTGCATGGTCCTGCCATCCAGGTCATACCGAATGGGTTAGGTGGACAATCAATGAACAAAACTGGTTGGACTGGAGTAGAGCAAACACGAGCCTAAATCTTCTGGGAATTATTATCAGAGCTACAAAATACTAGTACTTTTTTCAGACAGCCACTTGAACTGGGGAGAGTTAAAAATAGGCCAAGGTAGCCGTATTTGTCCATGTGCACATGGCAAGGCAAAGAAAGCTGAGTAAAAGAGGCAGACCAAGAAGACAGAGATGGGGAGAGAGATGGAGGGGAGGGGGGTAAAAAGAGAGAGAAATTATGTGAAGAAAGTGAAGGTGAGAGGCCAGTTGGCTCCAGAGAGAGAAAAAGGGACTGAATGAGGTGGAAGAGGAGCTGCTTTGACTCAGATGGTTTTTCAGTTCTCGTTCTGGAAAGTTCTAGCTGCACTTTTTCTAATTGAGCTAGTTTGAGTGGGTTTCTGTTACTGCCAACCAAATAGTCTTGAAGAAGGCAGGAAGGTAAGAATTTAGTCACATCAAGGGAAGACTGATGGAGGTATGAAAGCTAAAGGATTACCTGACATGGCCATGCCCCTGGGCCTGCTACTTATCAGCAAGTCATTGGATAGACTGCTTATCCACTGGAGGGTTCCAATACTACTTAATAAAAATGTCTACTGAGAAATATAGCTCTGACCCCTCTTCACAGGTGCTTTCCTTCCTCTCTGACTGGGCCAAGAAAACCTCAAAGCACGGAATTTTTAAAAAGGATATAATAGGAAGCATCTGTAATCTAAAGGCAGCTATGCATTGAAGAGAATGAGGTGATGCCATTTGCAGCAACACTGATGGACCTGGAGATTGTTGTGCTGGGTGGGGTGAGTCAGACAGAGAGGGACAGGTATTGTGTGGTGTCAATTACGTGCAGAATCTAGAAAGAAGATAATACAAATGAACTTATTTGCAGGACAAAAACGGACTCACGGACTTAGGGAGTGAACTTATGGCTGCCAGAGGGGGCGGGGTGGGGCAAGTAAAGAGGGGAGGGATGGATTGGGAGTTTGGGATTGACACATGCATGCTGCTATATATAAAATGGATAACCAACAGGGACCTACTGTAGAGCACAGGGAACTCTGCTCAGTACTCTGTAATAACCTAAATGGGAAAAGAATTTGAAAAAGAATAGATACACACGTATATACATGTATCTGTATAACTGAATCACTTTGCTGTACACCTGAAACTGGCACAACATTGTTAATCAACTCTACTCCAATATAAAATAAAAATTTTTTTAAAAGTATAACTACTCTCATTCCTCCCAATCCTGGCCCTTTCTCTGCTTTATTTTTTTCTCTTTAGCACCTATTATTTTCAATCATACTATGCATTTCACTCATTTACTTAGTTCATTGTTTGTCTTCCTCACTCTAATATAAAATTTCTGACTATTTTGTTCATCATTCACTATCCACAACACCTGGCACACAGTAAAAGCTCAACGAATATTTGTTGAATGAAAAAAGAAAAGGCAGCTTCTTGAAGCCCTCCTGAAATGGCAGTGATGACTCCTTTCTTACAAGGAACATGTGAGGATTCCCATCCCGCTGTGAAACTGACAGTGTGAGCCATACTCCAATGCTTCCCCATCTTTGAGGTCTGTATGTTCCCTCCCAAGCTCCCTTACTGCTTCTTGAGTTGAGTTTGGAGAACACAGGTTTTCCATGACTACCCAGTCTCAGTCTTTCAGGCAGCAACTGGAGGAAGAAGAGACGATAGAATTCTGGTGCCAAATCTTTATAATGAAGAATTGGCTTTAGGGACCCAGGTCGTTCATTCATTAATCATTCGTAATCATAGTTCTCCTGAAAAGTCACATGTAATTAATCGATTGGTTAGAAGAGTAATGATAACAAGATCTTAAGTTTAAACTGCAACTAAGTCACTTAGCATTATTCTGGTTCAAGGTGACAGCTGTTAATCTAGTCATATGCTTTCTAAATTGCCTGCTATTAATCTATATATCAGCATCCATTGCATCCAATTATTCATCAGCATAAATATTTGAAAATCTCCTCACAGGGCATGACCCATCCCACAGTAGGTTGTAGGCACCATCCTCTTACCAAAAGCTTGGAGTATTTTCTTTTGTCTGATCCCCTCTAATAAGGACCCAGTGGTGTGGAGTTTCTAGTGGAGAACTGATAATTCAGTGTAGTGGACGAACTTCGGCTCTCAGATGGAGTGAGACACAGATGCTCTCCCCTGATGCATTTTATACCCTCAGCCAGCACTTTGCCCACATTAGATTGCATCCTCTGAATAACGAGCATCTAGTGTCCAAGCCAATGTGTGCAACTTGACGGATGTAGATTTAAATGCTACAATGCATTACAAAGTGCTACATGTCACCCCAGGTTGTGTTTGCCTCCATCATGGCTTAGGCTGATGGGTTGCAACATAACAGAATGTGGCAAGCTGGGTGATGTATAGTGCAATGTACGTGTCCCGCCTGCAAAGTAGTGTGTTCTCAGTGGGAACAGCACATCACAACAGAAAGCCCTGCTCTCCACCGATCCTCCATCTGTCAGTGGGCTGGGGGGAGCTGGCTCGCTGGGGGTAATGGACTCTCTCAACACCGTAGAAACCAGTCTGAAGTTGCATTTTACCCAGTTCGATCAGCAAATGTTTTCAGAAAGCAAAGCCCATCAGCCTCAACCTAAAGCCACCTCAGGGAAGGGATGAGCCTGGGACTGCATATCTGTGGTTAGAAACTAGGCGTGCTGGAGATCTTGGCCTTTGCCTCAACATGTGAGGGCAACTTCCCAGATAGCCTCTGAGGTGTCTGCCAGGTTAACATTTCGCTCTGAATATGACCGAGTCACTGATATCAAAGTGTGGACACAAGGCTACTGTTAGCCTAGAGGTCTCCGTTTTGTAAATTAGAAAAAGGTACCGCTTTTTCTGCCAGGTGCCTAAATAATGGGCTGCACGTTCTAACAGTAGCCACTTGCTATCAGAGCAAGCCTCAGTTCTTGGTCACTGGAGAGGATCTCTAGCCAGCCTCACCCCGGAAGACTTCCTCAGTCAGGCTACCCTTGTGTCTTGCCCGTTGGCATTGCCTCTTGAACATGCCTAGTTCCAGGCAGGGCCCACTTCAGAGAAAACTTACATGGAAAGTGAAGGAGATGTTTAAAATCACAAGCTGTTCAGAACACTTGCCTCCTGAGGGCAGGACCAAAGCATGACAGTATAGTTCACCCCGGTGAAGAGAAGTCTGTGGGCTCTCACTGAATGCAAGTCATGATTAATGAATGAGGTTTTGGTGTTTAGAAATAATTGGCTTTCTTAATTATGAAAGTAATGTCTATTAAAGAAAAATAGAAAAGTATAAAGTAGAAAATGAAAATCATCCATAATCCTACCACTCAGAGCTAACAACTATTAATGTTTTTGTATATTTTCTCCCAATTTTTATTATAGACATACAGGTGCATTAAAAAAAATTCTTGAGCTGGTATATATAAAATACATATTGTTATATATAATTATATAATGATTATGTTATTACATATTATAATTATTTAATATATAACAGATATATATTATTGTATATAAATATATATATAATTTGTGCCCTTCTTTTTTCCACTTAATATAATGTTATTAACATTTCCCCATGATTTACTTTGCATAAATTACTAGCACAGGAATTACTAGATAAGAGGGATATTTGTAAATCATGCAATACACGGGGTCAAATTACAAGAATATTGTCTGGCTTTGAAATCTTAACAACCTCGCTGACCTCGCTGGCCAGTGAAGAACAATCCACCCCCTTCCTCTGAGAAGGGCCCAGGTTCATTACTGGAAGCAGCCCACAGTGGCTATAGGCTGAGAGGGCTGCTTCCACCTCATCCACTGAGTCACTGGAACAATAAATATGTCCACACCCCAAGGCTCAGTTTCTACTTTGATGACATGAGCTTAAAAATGACTAACCCCAGAACTCCTAAGATCTCGTTGAGCGGATCGCCAGACACCCAGGATGGGCTCCCAGACTTCCTTACACTTACTTTCCACCATTCTTGGCTTTCCCCAGAAGCAGGTCTTTTCATACACTCAGTTGTACAGATTGGGGAAGGAGGTTGGTGAGTGGAGGGTCAAGAGGAGGAGTGAGGGCTGAGCAACAGGGGGAAAATGTTCCGGAGGCCTCGTGCTCTGGTCCATTTCCTGAAGTCTTCCTCAGTTCCCAAAGACTTTTCACAGGAGAAGTCGGGAATAAAACATAAACTTTTTCATTAAACTTGTTCAATGCAGTAGCCGCTAGCCACATGTGGCTATTTAAATTTAAATCAATTAAACAAATTAAGATGGAATACAAGAAAATATCAGTTCCTCAGTCTCTCCAGCCACATTTCAAGTGCTTAATAGCACACGTGTCTGTGTAGAACATTTCCATGATCCTAGAAAGTTTTATGGACAGTGCAGCTCTAAACAATTCTTAGAGGAGGGTAAATGCCTATCCCTGGGATTCTGGAGCCTCTGCCAGAACTTTATCAGGGAGAAATTTCTTTAAAGACTCTCACTTTCTTTTAAAAGCTCAAGTGAATTTTTCATTCTATAATATAAAACACACACATTTGCTTTAATGTGAAAAAATGATTTTAAACACATTGAATACAATTGACAAACCAGAAAGGCATTTGATTTATCCTGTGGTTTTGCATATTGCAGCTGGAGGAACACAGCTCTTTTTTTTTTTCTGATGGTGATGTTTTTATTTTATTAAAAATTTTTACAAAAAATTTTTATACAATTTTTAAAGCTTACTTCCCATTTACAGTTATTACAAAATATTGGCCTGTGTTGTACAATACCGCCTTGAGCGTATCTTACACCCAATAGTTTGTACCTCCGACTCCCCAACCCCTATATTGCCTCTCCCCGCCCCTCCACTGGTAACCACTAGTTAGTTCTCTATATCTGTGAGTCTGCTTCTTTTTTGTTGTATTCACTAGTTTGTTGCATTTTTTAGATTCCACATATAAGTGATATCATACAGTATTTGTCTTTCTCTGTCTGACTTATTTCACTCAGCGTAATGCCTGCAGGAACACAGCTTTGGGGGCACTAAGGGTGTGGCTCCCCTTTGCTTGTCACCAGTGGTGAGCCTTCCTGCCTTCCAGAAGAGAAGGGGCTGTCACAACAAAGTGATTCGTAATTAGGCTGTGAGAGTGACGCCTGTGCCGATCTCTCACAGAACTTCTCCCCACCCCCCCGACCCACTGAGATACTGTGACGCACGGGGAACAAGTAGGGTTATTTCAGAAGGTCTTACTCATTTTTTACCTATGCTGTGACAACCTGGCCAGCTGAGTAGACGCAGATTGAACTGGTTGACCAGATAACAGACTCCCTGTCTGATCACTAGCCTTCTGTCCTAGGATGCTGTTCTCAGAGAGATCACCTCAAGGCCAGTTGCTGAGATTCATTAGTCCTAGGCCAGGGGTTTTCAAAATCACTTGGAGAGGTTATTAAACATGTAAATTTCCTGATAAAAAGAGCCTTGAGTAATTATATTGCATGTGGTCCCTTAACAATATTTACTGAGCACCTACTATGTTTTGGGCATAGTAGCAGGCAATGAAAATACGAGGCAAATGATCATTAATCTTTAGAATCCTAAGATTAGAAGCTACCTCCAAAGGATATATAATGCACATCTAAGGCTTAAGTGGCTTCAGTTTTAAGCTACAGACTGACCCCACTTTCCATGCATGAGATCAGGTCTTTTGTTAATGCTTTGGTCTATATTTTTTCCAAGGTAGTGCTTTCATCTAACAAAGGCTGCTTAATGATTTCCAACAAAGAAGATGTTCAGAATGATATGAAGAAAAATGAAAATTTGTGCAGAGCATGGAGGGGGTCTGTACTGAGATACGTGGCCTCTCTGCAGTTCTAAAGGCTTCGAAAGAATTAGATCAAGTATCTGTGTAGCTTCCTGTTTTAGAATCTAAAACATCAAAAAATTTGTATGTAGTTCAAATTCCCCATTCTGTGGTTGAGGCTTATTTCTTCTTTGTGCTCAGAAGAAATGGAAATGCTGAATTTCCATCCTTGAAAAAAATTAAAAACTTCTCAGAGTTTTAAAAGTCTTTATTCATATATTATGCAGATTTACCACCCAGGCTAAATCATCTCTTTTTTTTTTTCACCTTCCCCCCAGGTGCTATTTTCTAACTTGAATCACTCCTATTTGTTTCTGGAACTCCTCCAATTTACCCAGGCCCACTCTGGGGTAAATATGCTGGACAAAATAAGGTCCCAATCCTAGCTACAGAGCTGGATTCCACCAAAACTACCTCAAGGCCATCCAATTTCAACTGGCCCATTGGTTTTTCTCTAACCTGGAGCCTAACACCTGTTTTTCTGTTATTGTCACCTCTGATCAAACCCCTCTATTAAGATTCTCTTAGCATTCAACTGTTGCAAATATATAGGAATTATTATTACAAATATTTGTTTCAATTAATTAGCGATGGCCTTATGATGAAGCCTGACTGTATTTTTCTACTGTAACCATGTGGTAGCTCTAGCCCCGGGGTGATGCACAGCCTAGCAACACTCCTTAACGATCCTCTTAATTACACAGTTGGGGTAACCATTCTGTCTAAAAAATCTGCTTCATAATTACAAAATCGCCAGCCCAGCCAGCCGTGTTGACCCATCAATCGCTTGCATTCCACTGTGTCCTTAAATTGTGCTCTGTCTTCTCTCCAAATGACAGGGAAGCTTTGGAAGCTGGTGCATGTGGGGTGCAGCTGCTCCTGTAATAAATGTCTCTGCTTCTCTCTGCCCAGGGCTGCTCCACCGCTGGGCTTCTTCCTTTACCTCCTGCCATCTTTTCCTCGGCAATAACCTCAAAAACACAAAGGAATTCATCCCCTTTTTCAAATCCATCTACAGAAAGCTAGTTGCAGTAATTTAGCATAAGCCTGAAAAAGTAATGATGGCCCCATAGGTGGCCTGGCTTGGTTCCTTGGATGCGGAAGCTGTTGTTGAAATTGCCCCTTCATTTGTTCCTGTTTACTAACCAGGCTTGTGTCATCAGGTCCAAAATCAATGTGTGTCCCTCTGTTATTCTGTGTGTTGCATTGAGTTGTGATGATCTGTGGACATGTTAGTCTCCTCCATTGTACTAGGAGTTCTGGGATGTAGCCCCTAGTGCAGTGACTGGCCTGTAGCATAGGCTCCATGCATCATTGTGGTGAAGTGTTGGCAAATGAAAAACCTGGCAAGTTCTTAATTTCTCTATGTCACATCTTTTCACTTCGAAGACTCCTACCGGTAAACTTGTCCTGACTGCAGTGTACATGAGGAAATCTTTGGACCCAAGGTAACACAAGTGCATCTTGAGGGTCTGGTGAGTGGAGCTCCTTTTGGATCTCATAGAACTACTCTTTGGCTGTATAGTGGGAATTCCTAGCATCTTCAGTATCCTCAACATGTTCTTTTATTTCATCCAGGGAATCATCACTTCCTCATACTGCAAAAATATTGCTTGTCTAGGTGCCCTTTGGGAACTGGTGACCCCAAGAGCCACGGCATGGTGGATTCTGAGGACTTGTGCCCCCGTCAGCACCTCTTCTTTCTGAAACCCTGCCTTCTAGAGCAGTGGAGACTGGGTAGGAGTTTTTCTTCACGTTGTGTGTGACATGGTTTGAACTAAAAGGGAAGGCTTAGAGCAACAGGGACCCTCATTCATTGCTGGTGGGAATGCAAAGTGATACAGTCACTTTGGAAGACAGTTTGGCAGTTTCTTGCAAAGCTAAACATAGTCTTTCCATACAATCTAGGAATTGTGCTCGTGGGTATTTACCCACTTGATTTGAAAAGGTGCGTTCACAAAAACCTGCACGTAAATGTTTAGAGCTGCTTTATTCATAATCATCAAAAACTGGAAGGAACTAAGATGTCCTTCCGTAGGTGAATGGATAAACTGTGGTACATCCATATTTTGGGGTAGTATTCAGTGAGGAAAAGAAATAAACTATCAAGCTGCCAAAATGCACAAAAGATCTTAAAGCTCCTAGGTGAAAGAAGCCAGCCTAGAAGGCCACACCTCGTATGATTTCGTTTTTATACAGTTCTGGAAAAGGCTAAACTATACAGCCAGTAAAAGGATCAGTGGTTTCCAGGAGCTCAGGTGAAAGAGGGGTGGGAGGGATGAACAGATGAAGCACAGGGGATTTTTAAGGCAGTGAAATTATTCTGTAAGCTCCTATAATAGATGCATGACATTATGCATTTGTCAAAACCCGTAGAACTTGGTATAGCACAAAGAGTGAAGCTTCATGTATGTAAATTAAAAAAAAAAAAAACAACTATTTAGGGAGTTGAAGGGTCCCAGGAAGAAATGCAGATTATGGCAAGAGAACCTAAATGTATGAAACAATCTCACTGAAGTGGGCAGGGGAAACGGTGCTGACCTGAGTAACTTTGGGGATTGGTGGAATCTGTAAAACTAAAGAAGAAAGGCACTGCAAGTAGGCACTGTTTTCTCCAACATAATAAGAAATACGGTCTTTGGTCTCCATATTTGGTCTCCATCCCAATTCCTGGCACAGAACTCCTAAAACTCTTGGAATTTCCTAAAAGATAGAGTGAGAGGGACCTCTTTTCTTTTCTTTTTTAAAAATATTGATTGATTGATTGATTGATTTAGCTGCTTCGAGTCCTAGTCACGGCGCACAGGCTCTTCGTTGTGGCGCATGGGCTTCTCTCTAGGTGTGGCACTCAGGCTCCAGAGCACGAAGCCTCAGTAGTTTGTTGCCCCACAGCGTGTGGGATCTTAGTTCCCCGACCAGGGATCGAACCTGAGTCCCCTGCATTGGAAGGTGGATTCTGTACCACTGGACCACCAGGGAAGTGAGGGACCTCTTTTCTTATTTATAATATGTCCCGATCGACCGTGCCTGAGTTTATGCTCACAAGGTCATTCTTGGAGGATGGGGGGCTGGTTGCCAGAGGAACCAACTATGTGATTAGAGAGTTGGAACTTTCAGCCCTACCTGCCCTCCGCCCTCCTTCCAGAGAAGGAAGAGGGGCTAAAGATGGAGTTAATCACCAGTGGCCAATGATGTAATCAATAATGCCTATGTAATGGAACCTTCATAAAACCCCTAAACCACGGAGTTTGGAGGGCTTCCAGGTTGGTGAACACATCGAGGTGCTGGGAGGCTGGTACCCAGAGAGGGCCTCGAAGCTCCACAGTTCTTCCTCCTACCTTGCCTTGTGCATCTCTCCCCTTTGGATGTTCCTGAGTTGTATCCTTTATAATAAACTAGTAAAGCAAGTACAGTGTTTCTCTAAGTTCTAAAGCCATTAAGGTAAATTATGGAACCGAGAAGAGAGTTGTGGGAACCTCCTATTTGTAGTCAAGTCAGACAGGAGTGCCAACGACCTGGAGACCCACTGCTTGCGACTGGCGTCTGAAGTGGGGGGCAGTCTTGTGGGACTGAGCCATTAACCCCGTGGGGTGTTTGCTAACTCCAGGCAGTTAGTGTCAGAATTGCTTAATATAATGGAAACTCCTACACATTTGGCAACAGAAATTTTCTGTGGGTAGAGGAAATAGTTTTTCTTTTAGCAGGAAATACACAAGATAAGCCTGGAGCATCTTATAGTGCCAGAAGTAAGAAAATGCACACACACACACACACACACACACACACACACACTAAAACAGAACACATTCAAAGGGGAACAAAACTCAACTGAAAAGCTCCCAATGGCCAAAGCTGGGACAGTTTGAGCAACGAGATAGATAAAGCTGTATTGGATTATAACCCAAAGTAGAAAATAAGTATCCATGATTCATACTGATATAATATATGATTGTATAAAATAAATGGGTGGGAAAGGGGAAAGCTCCCATGCAAAAGAATTCCAAATAATTTATGTAGATACTTCACCTTCTAGGAAAGGGAACATACTTCCCCTATTTTTAGGTGTCACACATGGTAACTTCCTTCCAAAGAGAACCGTACGGAAAAATAACTTTACAGTGTAGAAAACTAACAAAAACACTACCTCAGCCAGGTGATCAAGCTCATCATAATAGTCATAAATCATGTTGATAGTATGTACTCTTGATATGATGTGATAAAAATGGTACTTACTTCTGTGGTTTTCCTCCCCATAACCTATAACCCCAGTCTTATCCTGAGAAAAACATCCAATTCCAGTAGAGTGACATCCTACAAAATACCTGACCAGAAACCCTCAAAAATGTCAAGGTCATCAAAAACAAAGTCTGAGAAACTGCCACGGCTAAAATGAGCCTAAGGAAACATGATGACTGAATGTAATGTGATACCCTGGATGGGACTCTGGGTCAGAAAAAGGCATTAGAGAAAAACTAAGGAAATCTGAAAAAACTATGGACCTTAGTTAATAGTATTTATGTATCAATACGGGTCCCTTAATCATAACAGATGAATCACACTAATTTAAGGTGTTAATCACGGGGAAACTGGGTGCAGGATATACAGAAACGCTGTATTATCTTTTCCATTGTTCTCTAACTCCAAAAAGGTGCTAAAAAACAGTCTATTTAAAAAGGAGGAACAGGCTCTGTGGTCATCAGGGCTACCATCCTGATCCTTTTTTCTTTCTCTTCCACTCTCTGGGAAGCTTACAGCCCCTCTGCTTTGCCCTCCTTTACCTTTGGATAGGATGGCAGGGCGAGGGTGGGTTTACTCTTTGCCTCTCCATATCCACTCATCACCCTCTCTCTATGTCTCCAGAAGTTGCCCACTATGAATTGCACCAACTGGGCTCCCCTGCCCTCTGACTTTTGTTGCTTGATCCACTCCCTGACACCCTGCAGCCCCACCAGCCTGTAACCCACATGAGAACATGAGAAACTTTATCCTCTAGCACTCTGAAGCCCTCCCTAACTGCCCAGTGTGTGCAGACCAAGCTGAAGCAGGAGGATGAGAGATGTACTTAATCTCTCAGCATAAACTGATGGTGAATAGCCCTCTCACTACTTACCAGGGTCTCCATTTGAAAAATGGGGGGATTGCCATAGGCCTACCTCATTTCTCTCTGTAAGAATTGCTAGTGATAACAAAAGTGAAGTCATTAGTAAACCCAAAGAAACATACAATAACATTTTGGTAATCTTTTCTCCTCATTATAAAAGTAATATAACTTCTACAGTGTTAATTTTTTACAGTAAGCATGTCTTCATGCATTACTATGGTAATTACAAGACTATAAAAAGATAAAAATAAAAGTAATATATGCTTATTTTCAAAAATTTGAAAACTATTTTTAAAATGTAAAGAAGAAAAGAAAAATGACCCACAATGCTGACATGTTGAAAGCACATGAGAATCCTCAGTTCAAATACTGGCTCCATCATTTTGTCTGTAACTTTGCATAAGTCACTAAGCTCCTCTGAGCCTCATTTGTCACAGCTATAAAAGAGGAACACTAATACCTCCCTAGCAGGATTGTGTCAAGAATTAGGTGTAATATACGCATGGCCTGTGGCATAGTGCCTCATGCAGGGTATTTATGAGTAAGGACAGACCTGGGTTTGAATATCTGGCCTTGCCAGTTACCAGCTCTTTGATCTTGGGAAAGTTAGCTACCATCTAAGTCTGTGAAACAGGGAGATACAAATGATAACTATTTACTAGGGTTAAACAGGGTAATTCATGAAAAAAGAATTCATTGCCGTGACGAGCCCATGGCCAGCGCAGTGCATTACAGCTGCTGTCTTCATCTTCATCATCATCATCATCTGTATAACTTTATCATCAACAACAGCAATCATCATCTTAGGAAAAGAAATCAACACTGAAGACAAAACCCACTGCCCCCTCAGGTCTGGTTTTTACTACATTTTAAAAATGGGGTTTTTACATATTAAGTGAGACCTGGGAGTAGGGGGGAAGGGGCCAAATTGGGCCCATTCGCTATCCCCAAATTTACACTTTCAGAGATGTATTTCTTTAGTCCAAGGATAATGCAACAAGGATAATATAGGTGCTCATGGATTACTGAGCTTTTAAAAGGACTGCTCTCTAAGGGTGTGGGGCCTGGGACACTTCCCATCCCTACATTCTCAGACCTGTGAAACCTGGTAAGAACAAACAGTAGCAATAATCTTACATTGAAGGGGAAAAAAGGAATTTGGTGTGAGTAAGAGAGAGGAGGGAAATGGGGGTGAAAGTTGAAAAAGAGGGGTGATGGGGGGATGTTAGGAGAGGCTGTCTTTTCTAATTTGTCTCAGTGATGGGGGAAGGTTTGCCAGCTTTTTCTTTATTTTATTTATGTTTGTTTGCTTGCTGAAGAATCCCACATATTGTATCCTATGAGCCAGGCACTGTAAATAGCCCTTTACAGCTATTAAATTTGTTACAAACATACCAATTTACAAATATAATCACTTGATTATGTGTAGGCTTAGGAGTCTCTGACCCTTTTTAAAGCAGCAGGCATACCTGTTCTCTCTCACCACCTCTTTTTTTCTTGGGGTCAGTGAGACAGCATTTGTGCAGCCAACTACACACCACACGTTCATTAATTCTTTCAAGAAAGATTTACTGAGCACCTGTTCAGTCAGGGACATAGCTCACACTGACCTCTTAGAGCTTATATTCCAGTAGAAAGAGACAGACTACAAATAATTAGTTATAAATAATTATTCTAGGGAGCTCAGCATTTCAGTATGAATAAGTTCATCACATGGTCTTTCCGAGAGCAGCTTTTGATAGATGAGAGGGTGGCAGAGGGCCTGGATTTGGGGAAGAGGGTTATACGTGGACATGTCAATTAGAGGAAGATTCAGGTGGGGTGATCAGAGGTCTGGGCTGTTGTTCACATCACATCTTTGCCTGGGGTCAGCCCAGGGTCCCCCGCTGAAGACTGCAGGGGCTTTGGCATCTTTAGGAAAACAGGCTCTGCCCGACCTCACCACGTTTCTCTGGGAACTCTCGGATGTGGGCATGTGGCCGCACAAGCTCCAAGAATCAGGGCAGTGCTGAGTCCAAA
Source organism: Eubalaena glacialis (assembly GCF_028564815.1). Taxonomy (NCBI): domain Eukaryota; kingdom Metazoa; phylum Chordata; class Mammalia; order Artiodactyla; family Balaenidae; genus Eubalaena; species Eubalaena glacialis. The sequence continues at coordinate 108,928,120 of NC_083723.1, read as the reverse complement.
GGCTGGATGGTTTGGGGACTTCTTATCTCATTATCTCCTATGGGGATGGTTTCCACAAGCCAGGGGGGAACCGAGGATGATAAATTTTCTTAGGAAAATCATATTAAAGTTCAGTTTGTTAAATCAGCCTCCTGATATTATCGACGGTGGGCACTTGTTGTAGGCGCAGAACCAGGAGGTGATAAATCCTTTAGGCTGAGCCTACAGATGGTTATCCTGACTGAGGATAAAATCCATGAGGGAAGTCGTTTAAGGAATGGGCTTATATGATAGCAGGCTGATAGTGTTGCTTGATCAGATTGCAATCATTATTTCCCCCTGGTCTGTGTGTCATTTCAATAACAAAGCTTTCGACATGGTTGAAATTTTCCTCGTCTCCTGGCAAGAGCAGCAGAAACCCCTGTTACCTATGTCCCTTCCTGCTTTCAACACCCAAATTCACCAGCTTACTGAGCCAAAGTGTTTCTGGGAAATTTGGGGGGAACAAGACTGGGGAAGGAGGCTTTATGATGCTGGAAATTAATACAAGCCCATATGACGTAAGTGCTTCTCAGAGAGCCTTTGGTGCTAAGGAAAGCATCCTAACAGCCTGAGGGGCATTGAATTGGGGGAACATCTTGCCTTTTGGGAGACTTCGTGGCAGATGGGACATGAGGTTAAGCCAGTGAATGTTTTTTAGGAAGCAGTGTAAGGACTGGTATTTGCCCCATTTATTTAGTTACCCAGTAAGTAAGTGCTGAGCACATTCTGTGTGTCAGGAACTGTGTAAAATACAGAGGAGAGGCTGCTTGGACAATCATTTCCTCTCTCAAGGAGCTTAGGAGCTTAGGATCTAGGGCAGTGTCAGCCAAGTCTGCCCCTGCTTGTTTTTGCCCAGCCCAAGGACTAAGAATGGTCTTCACATTTTAAAAACTTGAACTATAGCTGATTTACAATATTGGATTAGTTTCAGCAAAGTGATTCAGTTATATATATTTTTTCAGATTCTTTTCTCTTATAGGTTATTACAAGATATTGAATATAGTTCCCTGTGCTATATAATACATCCTTGTTGTTTATCTATTTTATATATAGTAGTGTGTATCTGTTAATCCCATACTCCTAATCTATTCTTACACCTCCTTCCCCTTCGGTAACCATAAGTTTGTTTTCTCTGTTTGTGAGTATATTTCTGTTTTATAAGTAAGTTCATTTGTGTCATTTTTTTAGATCCCACATACAAGCGATATCATATGATATTTATCTTTGTCTTACTTACTTCACTTGGTATGATAAACTCTAGGTCCATCCATGTTGCTGCAAATGGCATTATTTCATTCTTTTTTTTATGGCTGAGTAATATTCCATTGTATAGATATGCCACATCTTCTTTATCCATTCATCTGTCGATGGACATTTAGGTTGTTTCCATGTCTTGGCTATTGTAAATAGTGCTGCTATGAACATTGGGGTGCATGTATCTTTTCGAATTAGAGTTTTCATCTTTTCCAAATATTGATATATGCCCAGGAGTGGGGTTGCTGGGTCATATGGTAACTCGGTCTTTACATTTTTTTAACAGTTGAAAAAAAAAGACTGTTTCATGATGTGTGAAATGACATGAAATGCAAATTTCAGTGTCCACAAGTAAAGTTTTGTTGGATATAGCCCTGCTCACACATTTATATACTGTCTGTGGCTACTTTCTCACTACCATAGCAGAGTCGAGTATTTGGGACAGAGACCTCATGGCTTGCAAAGTCCGAAATACTTATTATCTGACCCTTTAAAGAAAAAGTTTGCCAACCACGACTAGGCGACACAGATAAGTAAGAGGAAGCCACCTCACAATGTGATAAGAGCTAGAGGGTGTAGTGCCTTTATGACTCCAGGACAGCAAAGATATTGAATTGGTCGTTAGTAGGGGTTATTGCTGTTACAAAGAGCTGACTTAGCAATGAGAGAGTGTTTAAAATAAAGAGAAGTTGGGGCTGGCTGGTGGTGATTAATAATACAATAAGTGAGAGGACATCAACCTAGTGAGAGATGCTGGTGAGTGGGTTAAGGAAGGGGACTGACTTGGTTTGGGGGCTTTTTGAGAGCAGAGCCTGAGATAAGCACTTGAGTATAAGGACTTTATTTGGGAGATTATATCAAGAAACAGGAGGGAGAAGATGGTGGGAGTGAAAGAGAGAAGAAGAGAAAAAGCTAATAAAAGGTATGTTTGGTTACTGCTGGGGGCAACTGGGGCTCAGTGCTTCTGGGAACACGTTGAGGAACAAGCCTCAGAAGTGCCCCGCCCACCATAGGATGGGAGTGCGGGGTGATTACTCTCTGATCCTTTACTGGCTAAGCTTGCAGCATCGCCTCTGCACTAACAGGCTGCACCTGCTCATGGTGGCTGAGTGTCTGAATCTTGCGGAAAGCCCTGGGTCAGCAAGGTATAGACCCCTTGCTTGGAGTGGGGTGCTGCAACACGCGTGGCTCTGTCTACCAAGGCTGTGCTGAAATCAAGTGACCAAGGAGATGTGGGTACCATGTACCATGCACATCTCCTGCAGAGATGTCCACACAGCTGAGGAGGAGTAGAATTAAGCTTGGGCCCTAGGCTGTGATGCATTCTGCTGGACTCGCGTCTCTTGCTGCTGGTTACTCAGATCCCCTGGCTGGCCTCCCAGCTCCTGGAGAAGTCTGTGCCACACGTGCTGGAAAGGTATACAGCTCTGGGGGTCGGAAGGCCTTGGTTCCATCTGGGCCTACCTGTCTTGGTTCCTCTGTTAGTCAGGGTTCTCCATAGAAATAGAATCAGAGATACACACACACACACACACACACACACACACACACACAGAGGAACAGATTATAAGGCATTGGCTCATCCAATTATGGAGGCTGAGAAGCGCCATGATCTGCTGTCTGCAAGCTGGAGGCCCAAAAAGGCCAATGGTGCAATTCAGTCTTACTCTGAGGCCTGAGAACCAGGGAGCATGTGGTGTAGATTTTAGCCTGGCTCTGAAGGCCTGAGAACCGGGAGAGCCGAGGGGCAGAAGATCGATGTCCCAGCTCAAGCAATCAGGCAGGGAGGGCCAAATTCTTCCTTCCTCTTCTTTTTTCTTCTTCAGGCCCTCAGTGGGTTGAATGATGCCCACCTGCGTTTGGGAGGGCAAACTGCTTTATTGAGTCCATTGATTCAAATGCTGGTTTTATCCAGAAATACCCTCACAGACACACCCAGAAATGATGTTTAGCCAAGTTTCTCAGCACCCTGTGATCCAGTCAGGTTGACACATACAATTAACCGTCACTGTTTCTGACTGACCTGGTGAGCTATTTATCTTCCCAGCGGGGGGAAGTCTGCCTCTGTGGAGAAGATGGGTTCTCTTGGCCCCATGAGGTGTCTTATTACCCACTGGGTACACTGACATTTTCTTACCTCTTTGTTGATCAAAGCTTCCAGCTTCCAAGAACTAAGGAATTGTAAGCAACCATGAAAAACTATAGGAAGGTTCCTGTCTCTGACAAACAGACCAACCTTTGACCAGGACTTTTCTTTGAAATAAAAAATAAAGAAAGAAAGAAGCTGTGGGGCCTTCCTGAGCCCCAGCTCACTTTGTTTCTTGGGAAAAAAAAAAAAGACTATGTTTAGTGGCAGATGGTAAACCTCTTCACGTTACAGGGGTCTCGCTTTTCCTGGGACCATTGGAAAGACACTTTTCATATTTCCAGGCACTTGATCTTTGATTGTGTTTGCTACTTGTGCAATATCTGGGGAGAAAAAAAATATCCTATTGCTGTTAAATATATGCAAAGTATCTCACCTTGGTAGAAGGCAGTTTTCATCAAAGGGAGAAATAAGCAGGGAGGGGAGGAGAGGAGGGGGAGAGACGGAGAGAGCAGTGAGGCATCTCAGGATGCCATCCATACCCTGGGCTGTCAAAGAAGAGGCAGGCGCAGAGAGAAATGATAGCAGGAGGGGATTGTCAACATCTGGAATTCACCCCTCATCACATCTTGGTTCAGTGTAGGTGAAGCTGTTATGAAAAGACCTATTCCGCTTAAATCCATTCATTTTCACAACAGCTGAGAGAGGCACCAAGTGTAACCAATCCCATTTTGCAGATACAGGAAGTGAGTACCTAGTGTTCTACGACAGAGGGGCTGGAGAGGGAATCCAGAAACATCCATTCCCTGAGCCAGTTCTGGCTCGAAACAGTCTGGTCCCCTGGGGTCCCTTGCTGCCCTTCCTGTGCCAGTTCATCCCTTTACCTCTAATGGCATTTTCTTCTCCAAGGTAATTATGAGCAGTAGTTCTGAGGTTCTGCTGTTTGGGGAAAGAATTTTTTTTTTTAAGGTTGAAACTCTCAAACTCCGGAGTCAATCTCTTAAACTTCCCTCTTGTTTTAAACACTGAAGGGCAGAAATGCTCACTGTTCTTAAAGACAAGATAAATCAAAGGCAAGAGTTAAGCCCACAGTTATCCATCTGTCATAGAAAAGATTTTCCCACCATTGCTGTATTTGGAATTTGCAGTAAGCAACATGTGTCATGTCAATTGCTTCGCATTTCTTTCATACTCCCTATGTTAGAGAATTTGACAACCTAGCAAATATGTTTCTCCCCAATCACAAAAGTCAGTTTGATATCCTTGTTTCTCCTTAATAAATAAAGGCCCTAAGACAGAGAAATGGTAAATGACTTTTCTTGTGGTCTTATCAAAGTCAGTGAAGAGGTCAACATTTGGAATTATAACTCTGGAACTCCTTCTAGATAGGCTGACTAACTAACATGCACAGTCCAATCCTGGGCTGCCAGGACTGTAATAAACCAAAAAAGAATAGTAAACTAGGAAAACACATTCACTGGGGGATCTGGGTAGTATATCACAGCATCCGTCATAGGGCTCTTCAGACAAACACTGATGATTCCCACAGAAGAATAGAAATTACATGAGGAAGGAGAAGCCAGCAGTCTCAGAATCCCTACTTCCTCTAGCCCCTCTAGACAGTGCTTTGGCGGGAAGCTTGTTACACTCATTCAACAGGCTCTGGAAGATGCAAATGTAAGCTGAGAGATGGAAGCTCAAATTTTATTGCTGCTTAGGGGCTGCACAGCCCCTAAGCCTGAAACAAAGAGATGCCCACGAGCCATCGAGATCCCAGACACAGCTTCAACTGTTGATTCTACATGGGAAGGACTTGATTCAGAGTAAGATGTCCTCGTTGTCTCTCAAGAACCTGTGCTTGCAGAATTCAGATTGGTTGAACTCAAAGCTACCCTGGAGTGTAGTAAGCAGCAAAGGGCAACATCAACAAGATTTCAGTTATGAGTTGAGCAGTGCTGGGGCACCACCCCCCTCGTGACTATCACAGTCAGGGCGACTTGAGGGTCTTGAGCTAGCTGCTCTGAGAGCCCTCCGCTCAGTGACTGGAGCCCAGATTCCAGTAGCAATGTAGCAGATGCTCAGGAAATGGGATGACCAGATGCACGAAGAGACAGTCTTATCACCCCTAGGTTGTGGCTATCTTTTCCCGGTTCTTCACTCCAACATTTGAAGCCTGGTCTATATGAGGAGACCTGGGGATGGGAATGAAGCTCTGGTCTCACAGAGCTCCAGGTAGGATGGTTATGGTTGAAGAAGGTCCAAATTAAATCAAGTCTGGAGGCTGACTTACTGTTTTCCATGATGACCTTTCAAATCATGAGTAAATAGAGAGTCAAGTACATTGTTGCAACTGAGCCCAGCCATAGGCTTGATCTGCTTGGACTATCTTGGGTTCAGTAAGTAAGTTCCTATATAATATCCCTGTAGAGAACCTTCCCACTCATTTTTTCAACAGACATCTTTGTGGACCCACTCTAGACTAGGCATTGCATTTGAAACTGCAGATACAAAAGGGCTAATTAATAAATGGACCTTTCCCTTGAAGACACTATGGTGGGCTTTACAGTAGTATTTCCTGGAATCATTATGTCAACCATAGTATTGGATGGGGCAGGGTTAGGGTAGAGTAGAAAGAATAATCAGGGACCAGGGTCAAGCCCAAATGACCTTGACTATTTGCTGTGATCTCTAGTGTTTCTGCTGGGGCAAGAGCCATGCTCTGAACCTTAGGCTTTTTGACTGGGGCCTTGATATCCTATCTGGTACCTGTGACACTCTCCTACCTAGTGTTGGGCTTTGATGAGTATGGACTTCTGAATCTTGGTAATGCCATTTTTATACTTCAAGCATCTCAGCATCATAGAAACTTCTGCTGACATGCCTCACCCAGTGGGCTAGACCCCCCACTTATTTATGCCATCCCAGACTAAGTCTGAATTTGCTATAGCCCTTTGGGCTTGGGAATTGCCTCATTCCCTTCCTTCCTTCCATTCTTCCTTCCTTCCTTCCTTCCTCACTGGGGCTAAGACCACTGGCTACCCTCCCTTGAGGACCACTCAGACAGCAAATTTAACACCTCAATCCCAGCCCTACTTACTTGTGGCTTCTTCCCTCTCATCTTGTCCTGCAGCTGAGAACCCAGCATGCCTTTAGGACAAAGTCCAATTGTTATGACATTCTCCAGATTAAACCTTTACCAATGAAGACCTCATCCTTGGTGTCTTCTGTACCATGCCTCCTCCCCTATTCTCCCATTGCAGATTCCTTGTGTGTACTGGGGAGGACAGCAGCCTGAAATTATGTGGCTGCTTTTGGACACTGGTTGGGATGATGATTCCAAACCCAAGTGGGAGGTAGAGTTGACCCGTGATGATCAGTCTGGAGAACCTCCTTTGACCCTCTCCTCCAGATCATTGTTTAGATCATCTTCAACATAAGAGTTAAACCGGCACTTCGGGGGTGACAGACCTGGGTTCTAATGCCAGCTCTGCCTTCCTCTGTGACTTTGGACGTGGTTATTTAGCTCTCTAAACCTCAGCTTCTCTACTTGGAAAACGGTGCTAATCCCCTCCCTCAGAGAATTGTCAAAGTATTTAAATGAGATGGTGTGCTCATAGGCTTAGACCTCAGTAAGAGTTCAAAACGTGGCAACTATTATTCTCTTCTACTGTGATGTTTATTGTTTCTAAGGTTTCTCCCTAACTAAAATCTGAAAAGAGATTCATCCCCGTACTTGCCCACAAATCCAGGACATAGCCATATCACACTTTCTTTTCCCTCCCAACTCCTGTCATATTATGCAATGCGAAACAATTCGAGATTAAAGTGATGAATTAACTGTTAACCGCTAAATATTTAATGTCAAGAAGAAGCCAGTTAGGAGTATAACCTTTAAAAATTGTGACTCTCTGTATTGTACACCTGTAACATATCATACTGTACATCAATTATACTTCAATACAATTTTTTTAAGTTAAAAAAAAAAGCCATTTAAAACCCATAAAAATTCAGGCAATAAATCTAAATAGTATGGTGGAGAAATGTTATATTAAAATAGATTTTGCAGTACTTTAATATTGTCTTATATCAGACGTTTGCTAATCGGAAATCGCACAGCACATTTACTGCATAAATTTATGAACATGTTTCCAGTAACCTCATCCATTTTCTCTGTATTGTTTTCTCTTGGCATTTATAGCAACTTCAGTTTGTCACCGCACAAGGGTAAGTGATTTAAAATTTGTTTTCTTCCAACTTTGGCCCTTGTTTAGTGGAATACATTCATGGCCAGCTCACTTTCTTCCATCAACCTAAAAAAAAAATCAGATTTTTAAAAAAAAATGTAAGTGATCAGATGTAAGGCAGGACTGGAAAGGAGCTAGAACCCAAGGATGAGACACACTCACTTCCCATCTCTGACAATAATTCACTCTCAGAATCCAGGTTGCTAATTTTAATGTATTCTACTGAGGTTTCTGTGAGGGTAATAATACCTGCCACAAAGCAATCCTCCAGAGATACAGAGGGAGTTAATGAAATAATAGCAACGTGAAAATGCCTATGATTATAGAATATTCCTTGGATTAAAGTGGTAATAAATGAATGTGAATCAAATGAGAACTTCTGGGTCTTTCCTCACATTGTCTGCGCTTCCCAGAATGCTTAATCCCCTTCTTCTCTGCCTATCCACAGGGACGCCATATACAGCTACATAGGTTGTGCACTGCACAACTCTGGGGGCTCCATTCACACAGACCACCATGTGATCAGCTGTCCATATCCTCATGTCCCACCCCTGGGAGACCTTTCCTGATCCCCTCAGGCCTCGTGGCTCCGTTTGTTCGGTGGATACTCAAAATGCTACCGGGGGTGCCTCAGACAGGTGTCTCTGCCCAAATCTCATCAGAGGATCATGCCCCAAAGAACCCTGAAGACCTAAGATGAACTGCCAAGAGTGAACCAAGAAGGGAGCTTAAACCCTCAGTGAAGTTGAGCTATCACAGTAAACCACATCAAGGGTTCCTGGGCCAAGGAGGACTCAGCCATTGCCACAGGGAAGTCAAAATGGGTGTTCAGATGCAACCAGCCCTTCCATCTGAAGGGAGATCAGCTGATGGTCCAGTGTGACGTTCTGCTGAGAATCTCAGGTTACTGCTGCTGGAAGTCCCTACCTAGGAGCTAGGATAGAGAAGGTCATGTGCACTTCTTCCGGCCTCCACTTCCATCCATGGGAGCCATCAGGAACTGTGTTTAGTTGAGATGCAACTAAATCTCACCTTGCTCCAAACAAGAGCCTAGAACCTCTCTATTAATATCATTCAGGCCCCCAGCCCAGCTCTGGCTGTAGACCATGACCTGTCCAGTTACCCATGTCCTGGAAGCCTGGCTGATACCCCTCACCATCACTGCTCTGTCCCACCGTCCAGGCCCATGAGGCAGCCTAGAACAAGGCAGCTGTACTACGAGTTTGACAGTCGTCACATGGTACCTGGGATATGTGTTGGACATGGTACTCCACCAGTTCAGCCTGGAGGACACTGGCCAGGCTGCACTGATCTTTCTATACCCAGGGGCCAGCACAGTGATGAATGCACAGTGAGTATTCAAAAAGCACTTGTTGGGACTTCTCTGGAGGTCCAGGGGTTAAGACTTTGCCTTCCAATGCAGGGAGTGCGGGTTTGATCCCTGGTTGGGGAGCTAAGATCCCACATGCCTCGCGGCCAAAAAACTAAAACATAAAACAGAAGCAGTATTGTAACAAACTCAATAAAGACTTTAAAAATGGTCCATATCAGGGCTTCCCTTGTGGCGCAGCGGTTGAGAATCTGCCTGCCAATGCAGGGGACACGGGTTCGTGCCCCGGTCCGGGAAGATCCCACATGCCGCGGAGCAACTAGGCCCGTGAGCCACAACTACTGAGCCTGAGCGTCTGGAGCTTGTGCTCCGCAACGGGAGAGGCCACGACAATGAGAGGCCTGCGCATCGCGATGAAGAGTTGCCCCCGCTTGCCGCAACTAGAGAAAGCCCTAGCACAGAAACGAAGACCCAACACAGCCAAAAATAAATATAAAAAAAAAAAAAAAAAAAAAAAATTGAAAAAAAAAAAAAAAAAATGGTCCATATCAAAAAACAAAACAAAACAAACAACAACAAAAAAAACCCAAAAAGCATTTGTTAATAGTGTCATGCATGTAAAATGAGCAGCTTTAAATTTCCTAAAGTAATAAAAGGAGCATAGCTCTATTGTTATTTATTTTTTATTATCTTGTGTTTACATGCCTCTGGTTAGTAACCTGAACCCATTTCCATGGTGAATGTGGCAGGACTATGTGATTATGGGTCTGAAACTTTCTCTTCCTTTTGAAAAAGCTATGTGATTACCAGAACTATAACTTTATCTCTCTTCGTAAATTCTTTCTATTATTTTGTAGCTCACCTGTCACTGCCAACAGCCTCCTGACTGTTTTGTGAAAAGTTCTTATAAATGTTTAAAGAGAACTAGGACAGGAAATTCCTAAAGGTCAGAATCTGGAAAAGAGAGGTAACATTTCTATGGGACTATATGACTTGGTTGAATTCTTACAACCCCATTTTACAGATGAGAAAAACTAAGTCTCAGAGTGGTAAGTAACTACATAAGATAGGGCAACTCTTTCAAAGGTGAATTTGATTTAAATCCAGATATATCTGACTCCAGGGCCCATGCTTCTTTCACATGTAGTGCTTCAGAAGAAGTTGGGTCAGAGGATAACACAACAATGAAAGTATCATAGATCAAAGAAGTAGGTGAGAAAAATGATATCCTACACAGATGGATTGTTTGGTGATGAGGGAAGGCAAAAAAGTGATAACATTTCTGCAATATCTGAACTTGATTTTATCCACGAGAAGGGCAAGAATCACATCTCTTTCATTTACCACTGTCACTCTGCTGCCTAGCACAATGTCTGCTTCCTAATTTGTGCTGAATGTGTCAGATAAATTTCTAACCTATGACATGAGGCTTTTTTGGCAATTAGATCTCAGCAAGAGTAATCAAATCCACCTTTATTGGTTTTAGCTACTATGCTTGCAGATTGTTTTATGAATATGTAATCAGTGGTGCCTCATAGCTTACCCTCAATCTTTCCTAGGTGGCAATTGAGAAAAGTGATTTCTGAGCTGTTTGGTTTGGATATAATCAGGGACCATCCAACGTGATAGTCACTAGCTGCATGTGACTAATTTTAAATAACTTCATATTAAATAAAATTAAAAATTCAGTTCCTGAATTGTGCTAACTACATGTCAAGTCTCAAAGTCACGTGTGGCTAGTGGCTATCACATTGGATAGGGCAATTAGAGAACATTTTCATGATTACAGAAAGTTCTTCCGGATAGCAATGGTTTAGAGCACAGCCTTTGGTGTCCGGCAGACTGGGGTTCAATCCTAGTACACTGTTCAGTGGTTGTGTAACCATGGACAACTAATTAACTGACATCTGTAAAATGGAAATAACAATAGTATCTGCCTCAGCCTGGGTTCCCAGAAAACAAAGCCTAAGACAGAGGGCTATGTGCAACTACTTTACTGGGGAATGTCATTGCAGAGAACAAGAGTAAAGGATGGGGCAAATGGGTAAGTGAAGAAGGAAAGGCGGGAGAGCCCATTGCGGATGTACGTTTGAGCAGGCCTCAGCGATAAGCAACTAGCTACTTGATTCTGCGAGGCTTCCTGAAAAAAAATGTATAATGTGCAACTCAGATTCACTTGTCTGGGGAGTAGTGAGGGATGGGAAACATTTATCTATTGGTTCCTACTCCCTTTGTTTCCTTTGTTGGGGGGTGATTCAGATATTCATCTCTGAACAGCCTAAGTTTTGGTTGTCTTGTCCTTGCCAGGCAGTGGTCACTGCAATCCTCACTCATCATCACTAAGATGCCCTCATTGCACCCCTGGGGTTGCAGACTTGGTCTTGCCTACTTGAGCTGTATAGCAGCAGCTCCTGGTGGCAATCAGGGTCCATCCCCCTTGCCAGTATAATAGTTCCTTTCTTAGTCTCCTTGTCCTTCAGCATGAGGATCCCAAAGCGATCAGGTGCAAGTTCAATGACTGAATCCCCTGGCACAATCCCCCCCTTCACCCTGTAGTCTAGCTATTGGGGAGACAGCTCCATGTATCTTCTTTTGGCTCAATGCGTATACTATAGCCTGGAGCAAAATGTCACAAACCAACAGGGTGTTAACCCTGAGATGGAGCCTGATTGGGGATGACACTCCTCAATACAGTATTCTTTTAGACTGGTTGCTTCTGAATAATGGGATACATAGTCAGACACCAGAGGATCCTGTGGTCCTGTATCCATTGTTGCACCTGTCTTCCATAACAGAGGACCTTTTCTACTAAGGCAATGTTGTACTGTATATTATGTTAATAGATTCAACATTCTGTAGATCAATAATAGTGGCTCTAGTGGAGGCACTGTGGGCTGGAGAGGCAAACACCTATATGGAGTAAGTGTCAGTTCTGTTAAGGGCAAATTTCTGTTCCCTCTAGAGTAGAAGGATCTGATAGAATCAACCTGCCACCATATGTCTGGGTGGAGTCCTTGAGGAATGGTGCCATATCAAGGGCTCAGGGTCATTGTTTGCAGATTGGACATTTAATGTTCAGCCTTGTGGGAGGGGACCCATGCACAGTCTCCACCCCTGCCACCATGGTTACTGTTTCTAGATTCATTGTCCACCCCTGGAATGGCTTAGGAGGAGACTGGCTGACATCCACGGGGTGAGTCATCCTGTCTACCCACCTGACTGTTGAAAGCCTCCTCTGCAAGGGATGTTCTCTGTTGGGCATCAGTGTGAGACACAAAGATCTACACACTTTCTATTTATCGCTAGAGCTCCATCCACATGTCTTTTCCCCAGACTTCTCTGTCTTACGTCTTCCAGTCTCATTCCTTTCAAGTCCCTGACCAACCATCCAAAGCTTTCACCACTCCCCAGGAATCTGTGTTTGGCCATACCTCAGGCTACTTCTCTTTCCATAGAAAATGGAACAATTAAGTGTACTATTGCTCACCGCTGTGCCCACTAGGAAAATTTCCCTTTACCACTGGACTTAAAAAATCCACTTTTGGATAAAATCCAGCACTAACATATAATGCCAACTCATCTGCGATGCGAACTCTTTCTTCCTCTATTATTTGGATGTAGGGGCACCCCCCTCCCACTCCATAAAGTCATCAGTGTGAGCCGAGGAACAAATGCTGGTGAAACATGGGGAGAATGGGAGCCAGGCCAACTAATCACAAAATCTGCTTGTGCATTCCGAACCTGCTGATAGGATCCCAAATGTACTGTTCATTATGCAAACTGACTTTATGACTTGATGGTTCTGGTAGTGGTGAGCTCAGAACGGTTAGTTTGGATTTCATAGCCGTTTGGCATCCCGGATGTTAGATCTCTACGAGGTCCCAAGAGCACACCAGGAGCTATTACTGAAAAGGAGAGCAATTCTCTGATTCAGAAGGTACGGTCTTGCTCCAGAAACCTGCTATAATCCTCATGTCAGGGTTTGCCCGACTCTTCACATAGCACACTTCTTTTTTCTTTTTTAAATTTATTTATTTATTTATATTTACTTTTGGCTGTGTTGGGTCTTTGTTGCTGCATGCGGGCTTTCTCTAGTTGCGGCGAGCGGGGGCTACTCTTCGTTGTGGTGTGCGGGCTTCTCATTGTGGTGGCTTCTCTTGTTGCGGAGCACAGGCGCTAGGCACGTGGGCTTCAGTAGTTGTAGCACACAGGCTCAGTAGTTGTGGCTCACGGGCTCTAGAGGGCAGGCCCAGTAGTTGTGGTGCATGGGCTTAGTTGCTCCGCGGCTTGTGGGATCTTCCCGGACCAGGGCTCAAACCCCTGTCCCCTGCATTGGCAGGCAGATTCTTAACCACTGCGCCACCAGGGAAGTCCTTCACATAGCACTCTTACCCACCAGGGATCTCCCTAGCACTATTCAATCTGCTGGTCATGTGGCCCAAGCAACAGGGCAATTTGCCCCACAGTCCAGACTTGTTGCTGAATTGTTTTTGTGTTCCAGATCCCACTTGAAAATGGAAGCCTTTCTGGTCACCTGACAAATTGGTCAGAATAGTATTTTCAAGTGCAGGGCATGCTGCTTCCAAAATCCAAAAAGGTTCATCAAACATTGTGCCTCCTTTTTAATGATAAGAGGTATAAGATACAGAAACTTGTCCTCTACCTCAGAACAGATATCCAGGGACATCCCAGACTCTATGGACTTCTAAAACTTTTATCACCAACTACATATTTACAGGAAACATAGAGGAACGTGCCAAAAGACACCACAGGGATGCCATTAACAAAATTCAACCTGCAGGAAAAATGACCCAGTTTCTTTAGCAAATAAATTGCAAGGAAAAAACCAGGCAGATGCAAGGGGAACTGATAAATTAGAAGAGACTTTAAAAACACATTAACTAATTGCAATGTGTAGGTTTTATTTTTATCTTTATTCAAACAACCAACTTAAAACTTTTTTGTGACATTTATGAAACAACTGGAAATTTGAAAAACGACTGAATATTTGATGATATTAAGGAATTACTAAGTATTTTTAGATGTGAACATATATTGTAATTATGTTCAAAAGAAGTCTTGTCTTTTAGAAGTATATATGGAATATTTATGAGTGAAAGTATATAATGTCTGGGATTTGTTTCAAAATAATATGGGAGGGGGAAAATGAATGAAGTTACAGATGAAAAAAATTGTCAGTGAGTTGATAATTGTTGAAGCTAGGTTAAGGATACGTGGTGATTTGTTATATTACTCTGCTTAATTTTGTATATGCGTGCAATTGTCTATGATAAAAGTTTAAATTTTTTTTAATATAAAATTTTAAAAATCATTAGTAAGTAATTACATTGGTAGTGCTTCAAACTTGAGTCTTTGTAGAGTTCATCTCCATGCACTGGCTCACTTACAAGGGCATCTGGGACATTTGCCATCCCATTCTCACCAGATCCCCTTAGTATGATGGTACTGATGTCCTGGTGGAATGTCAGAACAATCAAGTCCTTGCAGACTCTATTAGGGTAGAGACTAGAAAAGTTAGCACAGCCCTGGGGCAAGACAGTGAATGCGCTTCTGTCCCTCTCACGTAAAATCAAACTGATTCTGATCCTCCCCATACTGATCTGGATGGGGAAGAAGGCATCTGCCAGATCAATAGCCACATATCAAGAATTAGGGGCTGGGTTGATCTGCTTTAGTAAGGCAACCACAGCTGGCACAGCAGCCGCTATTTGAGGCTACCACCTGATTAAGGTTTATGGCTGTCATCCACCATGATCTATCTTGGATTTTCTGTTTTCTTTTTTGTTTTACAGCATCCAGATAGATGAACTGAATGTGAATATTACAGGAACTGCTACCCCTGCATCTTTTAAACCTCTGATGATAGCACTAATCTCACAATTCCCTCTGACATCTATGATGGTTTTACTGTCTTGGCCAGAAAACTGAGGGAGGAAGACAGTGACAAGGGCTTCCACACTGTCTTTCCTATCATTCCTATCATAGCAGGCTTTTATTCTAGAGGTCAGAGGACTAACAACAGGTGTCTTCCAACTTCTGACAATATCCATCCCAATGACACATTCAGGGACTTGCTCATAGCAACCCATGCTGAGCATAGGAAGAGAGGCTCCAGGGCAGAAAGCATGTGACTGAGGGCAGATATCACCAGGGTACATCTGTATGAAGCTGGTTGGACCCTGTGCAGGACTGGTCACTGAGCATTGTCTAGATTAACCGATAAGTGAGGCTCAGAGGACTTGAAGTGGTATACAGGGAGAGTCCTATACAGTCAGAGCCATGTCAAAGGATTATTGGGAGGATTAAGTGAGAAGACCATGTAACGCTGCATTGCACATTACATACTTAAGTGCTCAAAAACTGTTAGCTACTCTGTCATTATAATTATTATTATTTCCCTGAGGAATAGACCTTTTATTTAGGGAAAGAGCAAGGTGCAGAAAGCTTAGATTATTATACCACTACCTCCTATATCATACTTTTCTTAAGAATTCATTTGCTTGCTTGGCCCCATAAGGCATGCAAACATAATTAAAACTGTAGTAGCAATTGCCATTTTACCTCTTCCACTAGAATCTTTTGTGGTAATAAGTTATTTTTTTTTTCAGCTATCTTCCCTCCCTTTATTAATTAATTTTTTACTCAGTAGCCATGCTGGATACTTCTCATTCCTTAAATTCTCTTTTCAGAGGCCTGTTGTGATTTCATTATGACACCTGGATTCTGAGCTATCCTTATTCTGAATCTTGCTGACTATATTATCAGGTTCATAAAACTTACTCTCATGAAGTGGAAAATCCTAGAAAATTTCAAACTAGTCCAGAGGGAAAAAAATGAGAAAAAGAAAAAGTAGTATATTTAAAAGAACGCAAAATGGGAAATAAGAAAAAAAAAATAAGTATAGAATAGAGAGGAACAGTATACAGCTGAGATGGTAGATATAAACCTAAATAAATCAGTAATTGCTGAATAAAAATGGACTAATACTTTAGTTACAACACAAAGATTTTCAGGCTAGATTTAAAAGATCCAAATATTTACAAAAACACATCTAAAATGTGAAGCTATAGAAAGATATAGATAAGGTATAGAAAGATATAAGATATAGAAAGATATATAAGATATAGAAAGTTAAGGGATGAAACATCTGCTTCCAGCCAAGATGGATTGACAGGGATCAAATTCAATTTCCTACCTGAAACAAACAAGCAAATATCACAATAAAGTGAGTCATGAACTTTGTGGTTTCCCAGTGCATATAAAAGCTACGTCTATACTATACTGCAGTCTATTAAGTGTGCAAGAGCATTGTGTCTAAAAAATGACGTATATACTTTAATTAAGAAAATACTTGATTGCTAAAAAATGTCAACCATCAGCGAGTCATAATCTTTTAGCAATAGTAACATCAAAGATCACGTATCACAGATCACCATAACAAATATAATAATATTGAAAAAGTTTGAAATATTGTAAGAATTACCAAAATATGACACAGAGACATGAAATGAGCAAACGCTATTGGAAATAGGATGCTAATAGACTCGCTCAACGCAGGGTTGCCGCAAACATTCAACTTGCAAAAAATGTACTATCTGCAAAGTGCAAAAAAGTGAAGTGCAGTAAAACAAGGTGTGCCTGTATATAAAATTCTGGAAAAAGCAAGCAATAGTGACAGAAAAAAGACCAGTGGCTGCCTGGGAACTGGTTGAGGAGAATTCAGAGAGAGTCAAGGGAAGGGAGAGGGGCACAAGGAAACTTTTGGGGGTGATAGACATGTTATTTTAATGCACCAAACTATACCAGGCAAACACGAACTGAAATAAATCTGGTTTAGTCATACGAATAATGGGTAAAATAGACTTTTAGTAAAAAAAAGCCTTGTTAGTGGTAAAGATGATCACTTCTTAATGATATAATTACAGTCGCTGAAAAGATAGTCAATTTAAATTAAAAAACATTTAATAACATTGTCTCAAACTATATAAAGCAAAATGGACAAACCTAAAAAGACAGATAAATAAATCCACAATCTTAGCAGGAGATTTTAACCACCTCTCTCAAAAATTCACTAAAAAGCTGACAAAAATCACAGTAAAAATATGGAAGACTAGAACCATTAACAATTTAACTTACAAACTGTGCCTAATAGCACCCAGCAACACAGTAAAGAACATCTTTAGCATGATTATGCTTTTTAAGAACCTATGGAAAATTTATAAAACTGACCATGTGCTAGGAAAAAAAAGAAATCTCCACGCATTTCTGAGTACTGAAATCATATAGAACAGTGTTGCATGTTGGGTTCTCCAGAAGAATACTCCACCCAAAGGGCAAGAGAGCTGGGGTACTTAAATACCAACTCCTAGCAGTCACTGGTTGAAGGCTGCTCCCTGGGTTTGAGGGTGGGGAGGTATTGATTTCCAACACTTCCTATCTGGGTTGTGAGAGCCAGAGAAAGCACTCAGGCAAAGAAACGCAGGGCGGGCAGTAGGAGGTGGGATCAGTGCCCACTGAAGTGGTAAAGGAAAGGGGGTGGGGCAGAGCACCAACCACAGTTGGAAAAGGGGTGGGTTGAGGAGAGTGGATAAATAACATGCCAAAGGCCCTTTCCAAAGATATCCCAAATCTTGACCTCTATTCCCCTTAATAAATATGCCTTCTCTTATATTGCCTGAAGATGGGTGATGCGCCAGTGCTGGCCAAAATGTTTTTTATCACCCCTTTTGCATGGCCTATGTCAATGGTCTAGCACTGCAGTTTAGAATGCAAAGGTATTTTGCACCTATAATCATAAGTTGGGGAGCCTGATCCAAAATTCTGAGACAGGAAGAGTCCCACATTTACATCCTATTACAAATCCTTACAATTCTTCACCCTTCCCTTGAGATAACTTGGGCAAATCTCTTTGGAACCCAGAATCCTATTAAAGCCTATATATGTTGGTGAGTAGGGTGTTGATTATAGGAGAGGGAATACGAGTTTAAATATCTTTGGAAAGTACTGGAGCGTTAGTGATATTTGAAGCATATGGCCCAAGTTCTTTTGTTATTTCTCAAAGGGTGAAACAAATTTTCATGAGAAAGGAAATCTTCTAAAAGCTGGAGTTGATTGTAGTCTGTATTCTGTAAGACATCCATCTGTGCAGCAGCTCTCTTGCCCCCGGAGGCTCAAGTCTTATGTGTCATCCTCCCACTTGCCCATGTAAGTAGTTCAGAGAAAATTTCCATCTCAAGTCCAAAACCAAAAAGTTGGAGAGATCATTTTCACAATCTGTTCTGACATCAGCAGACCAGAACAACCCCATCCTCCAGAACTGTTGGGCAAAATGCTGCCACCTCCAACTGAGAGCTCACTTACATTCGAAGGTCTCCCAGTCCTAGCCCTTGGCGTTGGGCAGTTAAATTTCTGCAGTGTCTCTCAGATACATCCCTCCATTCCCAATTCCTGCCTTCTTAGATGAGGATTCCATATGGCTTATCTGAACTACAGTCTTCGGGAAGATTTTCTTGCCTCCCACTGCTGTCTAGCCTGTGTGATCTGTAGCCAGGATAAGCCACTTAAGATACCACTTTCATCATTTTATTCTTTTGTGCAGTACCTACTCTAGCTATCATTTTTTTTTATACAAGGCCACACCCTGACTTTCAAAGTTCTATCCTTCTTTTTTTTTAATTAGACCAATTTTTTTTTTTTTTTTTTTTTTGGCCATGCTGTGCAGCATGCGGGATCTTAGTTCCCCAACCAGGGATCAAACCCATGCCCCCTGCAGTGGAAGCGCAGAGGCTTAACCACTGGACCGCCAGGGAAGTTCCCAATCCTTCTTTATCTGTCTGAAATACCCTAACTCCCAATGTGTATCCTGTGCCCTCCCTTATCTGGTCTGTTGCCCAGACTCAGGATGCTTTTCTTTCTCTCACATTGCATATGCTCTTCCTACTCCATTCCTACCTAGTGCTGACATATCCAAATATCACTAAATGAGATTACGTGTGTAGAAGAATCTTGTGCTCTACTTGACATAGTCAATCTTCACATGTTGGTCCCCTCTCCAGAAGCCTCATCCGTTACAATTTTGGGTCCCCTGGTCCTATGAAGCTCTCCATTTCAGAGGAATGAGGCAGAAAGGGAAACTGATTTCAAACTTAATCAACAGGGCCTTCCAAACCAATTAATCTAAGAGCCTACGCTTCTGTGACTCTTTCATTCCATTTTATTTTTTCCATAGCATTTATCATAATTTTAAATTACCTTATTTGTGTACTTATTGATTGTCTACCCCTCCCCACTAAGTGTGAGCGCCACTGGATCAGTGCTTGTCTTTTTCAACACTTAATCCCCCAGCACCTGTGCTTGGCATAGAACAGGTGCTCAAGAAATAGTAGTTGAATGAATGAATGAATCTATTTCATGAAGCCTTCTCTTATTTGGTTAGCTGGTATTGATTTCTCACTTTCCTGACTGTTAACTCAGTACCTCGTATTTGCCCTTTCAGTTATATCTAGTGTGGCAGCTTACTAAAGTTGTCTGAACTTATTTTACACATGTATCTCTTATTTCCCCAACTAGACATACTTCTTGTTGGTAAGAATTTAAGCTTGGTGATTGAGATCACTGGTTTTGGAACAAGACAGAACTAAATTTTGATTCCATTAATCAGCTGTGTGACTTTGAATAAATTACTCAACCTTTCTGAACTGGGACAAGGTAAGAACAGTACTTTCCTCCCAGGATTGGTGGAAGGATTCAATGAGAAATCCTATGTTAAAGTGCTTGTTAGAGTGCCTTGGAGATAGTAAATCCTCATTAAATATCAGATACTTTTAATTTGAAAAAATACATACAGAAAATATAATGTATACTTATATACATTATAATATATGTATTTTAAAAATATAATGTATGTTTTAATATACATGATAACAGATATTATTTAAAAACATAGTGTATATTTTTAAAAAGAAAATAATACAACGATGTGCTCACCACTCAGAACTAACAACTGTTAACATTTCACCATTTTTTCAGATATTTTTAAATAAAAGAAATAATGCAATATAGATAAACATAGATATGTGCCTAGTGCAAAATGTTATTATGACTGTGATTAGGCTTTCCACCCAGAAATGCTCCTTGAGGATAATAATCATGTCATGTATTTTTTCCAATCCTTCCTTCTTCTGTTCCAGCCCTTCTAGAACAGACGATGGTATAGGTGCTGTAGGAATACTTGCTGAATTAAATAGAGATGATAGTTTATTCCCTCTGGAGAGATCTGATTTAAAGAGGATAAGAGGCTTCTTGATTGTCAGAGCCAGGAAAAATCTGCAGTGTTTCTAGATCATGTATAAAAGATTTTATTAAGTCTATCAACCCTGTGACAAAGCTGGAGATAAAGTCTCTCCCTGTAAATCTCGGAGGGGCTGTCTCCTTTTGTGAACCAAATCAGAGGTCGCAGGATTCTGTGTGCTTGGTGTTGCTGAGCTGGGTGGCCCCACTGACCAGAACCAGCACCAGAGCAGGAATCAGAAGACCTGGGCCAGCTGTCTCTATTTGCTTCCTAACAAGTCCCCTGGCCTCCTTTGAGCTCAGGCTCCTCACCTTCCTAATGAATTGGTCCAAATGGTTGAGCTCTCGGGTCCTCCCTGTAAATTCTAAATGGTGTGATACTCTGAGTCCAGTGTGTTTCTGAATAGCCTGGCTCCCTCATAGTTTAAAGTTGTATAGTTATCTATTTCCACGTAACAAGATACCCCAAAACCTTAGTGGCTTAAAAAACAAACATGCATTGTCTCCGTGTTTGTGTGTTGGGAACCCCAGCATGCTTAGCTGAGGCTCTCTCACAAGGTGACAGGCAAGGTGTCATCAGGGGCTGCAGTTAGCTCAAGGCTGGACAGAGGGAGGATCTGTGTCCAAACTCAATCAGGTGGCTGTTGGCAGGTCTTAGACCCTTGCTGGCTGGGGTAGAGACAGGGATTCCTTGCCAAGTGGGCTTCTCCATAGGGCTGCTGGAAACCAGGCAGCTGGTTATCTTCAGAGGGAGAAGGAGGAGAAGGGAGAGAGGAAGTGGGGAGGCTGAGAGGGAGGAGGAGGAGGAAGAAAGAGGGGAGGGAGTACCCAAGGTGGAAGCCACAGTCTTTTTTCTAAATTAACCTCAGGAGTAACAGCCTTTCACCTCTGCTCTCTTCTCATTAGAAGGGAGAGAATACATCCAGCTCATGCTCAGTGGGAGGGAATTACCAAAAGCATGAGAAACAGAAGGTGGAGATCACTGGAGCCATCTCAGAGGACGCCTACTATAAAATGGAAATGGAAACAAGGTTGGATGGAGACACAGACAGGACCAGGAAGAATTTACCTGGTGGGGCCAGTGATGCGGACACAGATAGGGTGACCAACGCATCCCCGTTGGCTTGAGACTTGTTTTTAGCACTGAAGTCCTGCATCCCAGGAAACCCCTCAGTCCCTGGCACATCAGGACAGTTGGTTACCCTACGGGTGTTCCGATGATCGCTAGTTCTCCGTGGCAGGGTGTGCCCTGTTAGTATGGAAGAGCTGCCATCACAGTAGCTCTCCGCAGACAGAGCCAATATCACCCAGGGGACAGGGTCTACACTGAAATGGGCCATGCGTGACTTGCCATAGTGAGAGACGTGTCCCTCATTCGGCAGCTTGTGCCTTCCCTGGGAAGACCTTCCTGCTGAATGGTATACAGTTTACTGTGTCACGCAAGGCATTGTTGCTAATGCCACTTTGGCTGGCACTGGGCTGGTGGCTATTGGTGTGTCATCCTGCAGCAAGAGCACCATGCCATCGTGACAGATGGATTCGTGTGCTGGCATGTTGTGGAATCAACAGGTCCATCATGTATGAAAGAGACAGACAAGAAAGGGGTTTCAGAAAGTCAGAACTCAGACAGAAGCCCAGGAGATTTAGGGATATTGTCAAGGCAGTGCTAAGAGCTTTGAACTTTTTTGAGATGAATTTTCTGAAAATGAAACCAAGTAGACCAATGTCCTTTGAAAGGCTTTGCAAAAGCATTTGGCATCGAAGATAAGTTCCACCCACTCTTGTTTTTTTCTTTCTTAGTGGCAACAAATGCCCGGATGGAAGATCATCTCCTTCCCACCATGACCACAATAAATCAGAGCAAAACAGAGAGAGAAAAAGAGGAAGAGAAACAAAATCCTCCAAATCTAATTAGACTTTCAATCCCGCCTCTGCTTTGCCATTTTTTTTGTGCCTGTGTGGCTAAATCGGGTGTCAAGTTAATAGAAAAATTATTTGGTGAAATCTCCTTTAAGAAACACTTTTGCTGAGAATAATAAAAGATATCTCATACATTATTACCATTTTTTTTTTAACTTGAGAGTCATCCCCGTTCCACTAGAATGTAATTCGTCTTACAATTGTGACTATAATTCCCCGCGTTTTCCTTAGAAACCTTGGCAAATACACTCTCAGTGAAGAGAAATAATACCAAGAATAGAAAAGGGATGATTGTTAGTTTCAATGCAATATATCTCTTAGTAAAAAGAACGGTAGGGAGAAAGGGGTAATAAGGAAAGCACTGCACTAGATGGTTGTGGACGTGCTAATAGTTCCAGCAGCTCAGATGTTTGGAGGTTGTATCTGGCTTTCCTTAGGCCACTATGGGGAAAGGAGACAAAGATTACAGATAGAAACCTGTAGAAGTTGTGAGAGTGGGAAGGGAATCCCAGATATTAGCCAGGATGATGCAGTTTCACAGGGTCTGTTAATTATTCTGTCTCACACTTTCTCATGTAGAATCCCACCTTGCAGAGGAGGCAGGGAAGGTGTTATTAACCCCACTTTATCTAGGAGGAAAGGGGTAAAAAGATTTCCTTCACATATCTGAATTCCCAGCCAGTATCTTATCCCTGGACCCGGAAGTCCTCACTAGAACATGATCCAGAGCTGAATCATGTATCACTCAGTGCCTAAGTAACCCATGTCTCAGCACTTAACACCCCTTAAACAGCCCCCTTCACATAATGTTACAAAGGAAAAAATGTCATTTTCTTTTTTTTCCCAAATAGATTTTAATGTTATTTTAGACAAAATGCACAATTCAATAGAAATAGCATTTGACTTAGGTCAGAAAACTTAGGTACAAGTCTAATGACACTATCAATTATTATTGGGCTCTTTTTCCTTTTTTCTTATTGAGGTACAATAGATATATAACATTATCTTAGTTTAAGATGTACAACGTAATGATTTGGTATTTGTATATATTGCAAAATAATCGCCATAAGTCTAGTTAACATTTGTTATCATACACAGTTACAAAATTCTGTTTTTTCTTGTGATGAAAACTTTCAAGATCTACTCTCTTAGCAACTTGCAAATCCGTGGCACAGTATCATCAACTATAGTCACCGTGTTGTACATCACATCCCCATGACTTATTTATTTTAAACTAAAAGTTTGTGCCTTTTGACCCCCCAAATGTCATTTTTCAATCCCCCCTCTTCTAAGAAAGATGGATGCCAAGGAAGTTCTTTTGTGAGGATGAAAATTGAAGGACATAAGAGAAGCTCTAAATTTTTCCATGGGAAAAAGGGAGCTGAGGAGACAGTGATGCTGAACTCCAAGTAGCTGAGAGTCAGCTTAGTGGGAAGGGCAAGCCCCTGGGTCTTAAGGGGAAATTAGAAGGATCTTGACAAAATTTTGCTGAGTGAACTGTAATATAGCTCTCCCCTCTGTCTTATCACAAATCTGTCAAAATGTATGCAACCTCCCAGTGCTTTCGGAGTTTGAGCTCTTTTACATGGGCTTGTTGTCATGCTATTCGGGGGATGCGGAGGATGCAGTAAAGTGCTGAGGTGACCCCAGTGGAGCACTGAGAATGAGTGTGGACACTGCCCACACAGAGGAGATCGCCCTCTGTCACCCTGGCCAGAACTAGAGCAACTCAGTGGCTTGACACATTAGACAGGGTCAGAAATGATGCTGTAGAGTCATAGATGTGCTCAGGAAATAAGGGCATTCGTTTATTTATTTTAGAGAGTCTTTTAGGGTGAAGAACACCCTTGGATACTCTAGCTCAGGAGTAGGAATAAATAGCACAGCATTCTGGAGGTTTGTCATTGGGATGTCCTCTCCTGACTGACCCTAGATGGAGAACAGTGTATCAAGAACAGAATAGCTGGGACTTCCCTGATGGTCCAGTGGTTAAGACTTCGCCTTCCAATGCAGGGGATGCGGGTTCAATCCCAGGTTGGGGATCTAAGATCCCACTATGCCTCACGGCCAAAAAGCTAAAACATAAAACAGAAGCAATATTGTAACAAATTCAATAAAGACTTTAAAAGTGGTCCACATCAAAAAAAAAAAAAAGAATAACTTATCAAGAGCCCTTCCAATCCAGGCTAACTTTGCCTATTTTCTCTATTCCTTTTCCTGATGATATGTTAATTACATAAAGGGAAATGATGAAACCTTGCCCCTACCCATTCAATCTGCCCCCCACCTCTGGCCCAGAATCTACTGAACTCACGCTTTGATCACCAAAGCTTAAAGATACCAGACGGTATTAACCTGTACTTTAAAATCAAGCAAGTCAAACAAACATATTAGCAACCGAAGCTTGCAATAAGTCTTTGCACCAATCTCTTACTGAGAAAATAACCTTTTGTGGTTTCCGGCAATTAACCAATTTGCTATTCCGTGTGGGATACCGAGACGCCTATATATTCCATTGGCTGGTAGCACACTACGTTATTAGGAGTAACAGTCAGTTCTCTACCAGTCCTGAACCACAGCTGAACCAGAACGGAAGAGGTGATACCCCGGGGAGAGGATGGTGCTCAGCAATGGGACGGGACTCACCCTACTGCCCCTCCCACCATGGCCTGAGTAGCAGAGAAAAAAATGGGCGGCCACATGCCAGTGAAACATCTGTGTCTATTGCAGCAAAACCCCATACTCATTCCCTCTGCTTTTGGACTCATTGCAGGAATCTCATTATGAACTCATTTCATCTCTCCGGGGAGCAAGCTGATGGAAGGCACTGTTAAAATTGTATTTCAGTGTCTTGAACCTATTTAAAGCAGACTGCTGGGAGGCTATTATCATTTCTGTCGTTAAAAGTGGAAACAATGCTAACCATAATAATATTTTTATTGAGCACTCAAATCACAGATATTTATTGAATAAGTATTATGTCTACCTAGTACTACTGGAGCTTCAAAGCAGCTTGGTACCTTGCCCCGTCTCAAGAAATTACACCATAGATGGAAGACAAGATGTACCTTAAAATATTTTTAGTAGAGTTGGGCTGTGTAGTGGAGAGATTCAGCCTAGAGATATGGAAGACCTAAATTCTAGTTTCGGCCTCACCATTTATTCCCTGTGTGACATGAAGCAAGCCCTGTGGGCCTCAGTATCCTTATTAATAGAGTGACAGTTTTATCCTACATTATAGATTCGCCAAATAGTTATTGAGCATGTATGTATCAGGCGTCATACTGGGGTTATGGAAATAAAATAATCCATACTTGAGTGGGAGTAGCAGAAAAGCCAATAGATAATTATAGTATTCCATGCAAGGTAATGTAATAGAGATTTGTTCTTTCAATCTTTCATGTATTCATTTAGCACCTACTATGTGCTAGTCCTCTTTAAGGGCTTGGGACACATCAGTGAAAAAAATGGACAATTGTCTCCTACTTTCATGGAGCTTAGTAGGGAGAAGACAGTGTAAATAATAACAAGGAAAAATACAAAGATAAATTGTATGTCAGAAGGTATTGTAGGAAGATAAAATTGAGGAAGATAAAATAAGATAAAAGGAGAGTAAATAGGATCAGAAGTGGGGAGAGGATGGGGTGAGAAGAGCTGAGAAGGTGATTTCTGAGCAAAAGTTTGAAGGAAATGAGGGAGTTAATCACACAAATAGCTGGGAAAAGAGTATTCTAAGTAGATGGTCCAGCCAATGCAAGGTCCTATGACAATGAAGCCTGCAGTATATGAGGGATGGTGAGGAGGCCAGCATGGCTGGAACAGGTAAGCAAGGGGCAGATGAGGAGGTGAGGACAGAGAGAGGTGTGTTTGGTGGGGGCAGACTGTGTTAGTTCCTGTGGGACCCTGGAAGGATGGATACTGGATCTTAACTGGGAAATGGGGAGCTTTGGGAGGGTTCAGAGTAGAGGAGGTTAATCTCTCACTTATGGAACGAATGACAAACATCTTTACAACCCCAAGGAGCTTGAACCATAGCCTCAAGACAGTGGAGTATTGTGAGCACTGGAGTGACATTCGCTATTTGACTTTTAGAGGTTAGTTCTGACAGCTGCAGAGAGAACGGGTTGGAGCATGAAGACGGAAGGGATCAAGAGAAGCCTTTTTCCCCAGGTTTATTGAGATATAATTGATAAAGAACATTGTGTAAGTTTAAGGTGTACAATGTGTTGATTGGATACACTTATATATTGCAAAATGATGACCACTATAGATTAGCTAATACCTCCATCACGTCACATAATGACCATTTCTTTTCTGTGGTGAGAACATTTAAGATATATTCTCTTAGCAAGTTTCAAGTATATAGTACAGTATTATTGTTAACTGTAGTCACTGTGTTGTACATGAGATTTCGGGAACTTCTTCATCTTATAACTGGAAGTTTGTACCCTTGGACCAACATCTCCCCATTTTCTTCATCCCTCCCCACCCCAGTCCCTGGTAACCACCACTCTACCCTCTGCTTAAAATAAGCCTCTTTTAAAAAGCAAGACAGGCTGAAACCAATATGATATTAGAGATGGAGAGGGAGACCCATATCAAAATATCCTAAGGTAACAGAGTCAAAAAGACTTTATGACCAGTTCTATTTAAAGAGAAAGGGAGAGGGTAGCCACCAAGTTTCAGGCTTGGGCAAACTGGATGAATGGTGGTATGTATCTCTGACAGAAAAAATACAGAGTTCAGGCTCAGGTAAGGTGGGTTGGATAGAAGACTCATTCCGTTTCAGACTTGTTGAATGTGGGATGCCTGTGGGCCACAGTAATGGAGATGTTCAGTAGGTAGTCATGATAGACATCACCAGTACTTGTCAATATCTGCCTCTGCTCTCCTTCCAGGCTCCTGGAAGCCTGCACTTCCTGTCCCCTTGCCAAGCAGGGCCGTGTGATTTGTTCTGACCGCTGAGTTGTGCATGAAAGTGATGTGTGCCATTTCTGGCACTATTTGCATATTCAACCGAAAGTGCCTCTTGGACATCCACTGTGTGCCAGCTACTGTGCTTGCAGCAGTGAATGAAACAGACCGAGTGCTTGCTTTTATGGATCTGATCTTCTAGTTTGGGGAGGTAGACTGACAAAACATTTTTTTCACCCCATGTTATTTCTGAAACTGGGATGCACTATATAATTGATGGTATGTCATGCTTAATTTTTTCTTGCGAGTAGCATACAAAATAATAGTATGTCTAACAACTGATGACATCTTAAATTTGATGAAAAATGGTTATAGGTCATAATAGTCACTATAATATAAAAAAATGACTGTTGATTTAACCAAAAGTTCTGATATATGATGATGGTGTGTCGCAGGGGGGCTGGTGAATGATAGCAGAAGTGGTGTAAATGAGCTAAATTCTCCTTTGTTATTGTGGGAAGTCAATAGATAATGTTTAAAATGGAAATAACAGGATATGCATGTTATTTAAAACAATGAGATAAACACTCAGGGAATTAGAATCAAGAGTGATTGCCTCTCTGACTGGGGTGGAGAAGGATTGGGCAGGGGACTGCTGGTAACCAGCAAAAGCCTTTTCATACCTTTTTACATTTTTTTATGGTTTTTTTTTTTTTGATGTGGACCATTTTTAAAGTTTTAATTGAATCTGTTACAATATTGCTTCTGTTTTATGTTTTGTTTTTTTTTGGCCGCCAGGCATGTGGGATCTTAGCTCCCCGACCAGGGATCATACCCGCACCCCCTGCATTGGGAGAAGAAGTCTTAACCACTGGACTGCCAGGGAAGTCCCATATACCTTTATACTTTTAATCATGTAATATATTTCTTTGATTAAAATACAAACTAATTTTTTTTTTTTTTTGGCCATGCCACACGGCTTACAGGGTCTTAATTCCCCAACCAGGGCTTGAACCCCGGGCCGCTGCAGTGAAAGCACAGAGTCCTAACCACTGGACTGCCAGGGAATTCCTACAAACTAATTTGTTTAAAATGACTGTGTGTCTTAGGTTGTATTCCCTGAAAGCAAAGGCTGACAGGGATTCAGGTGCCTAGGATTTATTGAGCTCCTCAGGAAAACTCTGAACGGAAGCAGGTGCAGCAGGTTAAGGAGGGGGAGGAACTTAGCCAGGAAGGGTCCTCAGCTAGTCTAGCCTTGGTGGATCCACGGAAAGCCCTGGGTCATAAGTTGCTCTGCAGAGTGGTCCCGCCTTGAGGCAGGAGGACTGTATCAGTTGGTCAGTGACTGACCCCTGGGTGGGTTGTGACTTCTTAGGTATCTCAGGGTGAAGGTTCTTTGTCAACCGAGGGAATAGGCATGTCATTAGCATAACTCCATGGCAGCTGGGGAATGGGTACACTAGCTGGAAAGGTGCACCTCTGGGTGGGGCGTCAACAGTGTTTTCTCTACCACGGCATAAATCTCAAGGATAAATGTACAATTTGAGTAGTCAGGGCTTTTTGGGTTGCAAGTGATGGAAAGCTGCCCCCAACTAACCTAAGGGAAAACAAGGCAGGGGAAGGGTTTTATTGACTCACTTAATATCAGACTTGGCTGCATCCAGGGCTCGCTCAAAGAACATCACCAAGGCTCCATGCATCTCTCCCTCTCTCATATAGACTCTTTCAGTGTGATGATAATCACGATATTCCACAGCCCAGGGTTCCCATCCAGCTGGCTTAGCAATTCCAGCGGAAGAACAAGGTTTCTTGTAGCTCTGGCAGAAAAGTACCAGGGAGGTTGCTGATTGAGCCCCTGGGGTTGTACGCCTCTCCCTGAGCCAACCACTTCAGGCCTCAGGTGGGAGGGAGAAAGGTACTCTGTGGTGAGGCACAGGGGCAACTCTATCCCAACCACATGTGAAGGAGGAATTTTCCCATGGAAAAGAGGAATTCTGTTACCAGAAGGAGAACGGGCTGTTAGGTATGCAAAAACCCAATGGCAGTCCACGACCATCCATTCCTAATTCTTCTCATTCTCCTGTGGCCAGAACCTTACTATCAGAGGGGGGGAGATTGCACTCCTTTATTCACTCCAGTTCAAGGGTACAGCCAACTCTTCTAACCTTAGCCGCCATCTTTAAGAAGCCCAGGGACGGATGTGAAGTGAAATTGGTAACTCCACTTAGTTCCTGTCACTTCTGCTCTATGCCAGGAGGTCTGGGGGGAGTAGAGGGCTCGTGGAAGGTCAAACTAGAAGGGGAAAAAAAACACATTTTTTTCGACCCAGTGGTAAGACGATAAATTCCGTAGCTATGAGGTCTTGAATCAGGATGTTATGACCTTTTCAGT
This sequence comes from Eubalaena glacialis, assembly GCF_028564815.1. Taxonomy (NCBI): domain Eukaryota; kingdom Metazoa; phylum Chordata; class Mammalia; order Artiodactyla; family Balaenidae; genus Eubalaena; species Eubalaena glacialis. Next base: position 108,898,650 of record NC_083723.1, on the reverse strand, counting down.
CTTGAAGGTGTGTCTCTGCCAACCTGCTTAGTCACATGAGTTGAGAGGAGCCAGAGGTGGGGGGTCGGGGGGTTGCGGATGAAACATCCTAGTGTGATGCTTTTAGCAATGACTGTTCAGCTAAACAGGCCTCGTGCCTCATCTTCTTCAGCATTAAAACTACGCTTTAATGAACTAAAGGGAGACGTTTCAGAAAAGAACACATTAATTCACTCCTTCCACGATGGATTTTATATTTCCCCTTCACATGATATTTCGCAGCTCGGAATCTCTAAGCTGCTTTTAGTAAACGAACATTACACCTTGCATAAAATTAGATTCTGATTTAGACTTTAAACACCAGCTGGCCTAACATCTTGCACCTCCAAACCTATCCCTAGCTCAAGGTTGGACCTTGTGGACATATAGGAAAAAGTAAAAATTGAGTCTTAAGTCATTACGTACATTGGGGAAATAGTTCATACTGAAAAGCAAAGTGATGGGGAAATGTCAAACTCTACAAGATGACGGTCTCCAGCAATGGAAGGCAGAAAGCCCACCACGGAGATATTAACATTGGAGCAGCAGCGTGGGCCTTAGAGCACTGCATCAGAATCACTGGCGATGCTTATAAAAAAGGCAGATGCCTGGGGACCCACCCCAAACCTAACGTGAATCACAGTCTCTGGGGCCGTGGTGGGGAGCCAGATATTTACACGTTTAAGAAGTATCCAGGTGATTCTGGTGCACATTAATTCTTAGTGAAACAGAAAGCCACCAGACTAGGTAGAACTCCCTCTTTGGCACCCAACAGTACCTGGCACTTCATAGGCACTTAAATTTTAAGGCTACTTTGGAGAGCTAAAGTTTTGTAGGGACAGATAAAGAAATTAGCAATGCAATTGTGATGTATTCTTCATAATACGATCACTTTGTAGAAAGAGAGCAAGAAATGCTTAGCATGAAGATAGTATTTTTAAAGAGAATGTACTATTTGATCAGGAAATCCCTACCTCAAGTTTCAAAGGATAAAAGAAATGAATGGATTGACAGGACTTAAAAGGGTGTTTCTTTGAAAAGTATATTTAAACAGGACTTAAAAGTGTGTTTCTTTGAAAAGTATATTTAAATTATCGCTTGAGTATTCAACTTTCTGCATCCCAAGATTTTGTATATAAAGAGCCATTATGGAATAGCTCCATGTCAGAGAAGTGCCAAGTCAAAGAAACATGCGTGATGAAAATACTACCTGTTCACTGAGGTGACCCCACTGAGTTCCTGCCAAGGTGAGCTTCCAGCTGTCAAGGTCAGAGGCCAGAGCCAGAGGGAGGGAAACGGGAGTGGACCGCTGTCTCCCTTACCTCCAATGTGAGCTTCTGCTGGCTGTTCTAGAGGAACATGTATTATGTTTGCATATTGTGAGGGTTTATAATTTCTAACTCAGCCTCAGCACGCTTTTGGCAGTCCAAATTCTCTTTGGATAAATTCCAGCTAGCAGAAAAGCAGAGCTTCTGGTTAGCTTTTTTATTTCTGATTCTGTCACTTCCGCCCCAGCCTGGGAACTTGGTTTCTGCACACGGTACAAGTTTCACTCTCAGTAGCAATAACTTGAGTTACATATGGAGTGGGCAAGGCCCACTGAGGTCAAAGACAACACCTTCATGCTTACAAGTCTCTCTTCCACACTGTGGTCAGGTCGTTTTACTGAGGAGAAGACCTTCTGGTCTGAGAGGGAGCTCAATGTTACCGGAATGAATAAACAAGAAATCAACTGCTTTCCCTCTGTTTCTTTAGTACAGTCAGTTTATGATTATGATGCATTATTTTCTAGGGTCACATTTTGTCCACAAGATTAGTAGTACCCACTTTAAAATTACAGACTTCTGGGTTTCCCTGGTGGCGCAGTGGTTAAGAATCTGCCTGCCAATGCAGGGGACATAGGTTCGAGACCTGGTCCGGGAAGATTCCACATGCCGCGGAGCAACTAAGCCCGCGAGCCACAACTACTGAGCCCATGCACCACAACTACTGAAGCCCGCGCGCCTAGAGCCCATGCTCTGCAGCAAGAGAAGCCACTGCAATGAGAAGCCCACACACCACAACCAAGAGTAGCCCCCACTCACTGCAACTAGAGAAAGCCCGCGCACAGCAACGAAGACCCAACGCAGCCAAAAATAAATTAAAAAAAAAAAATTACAGACTTCTGTTTTTCCTGGGTCCATATCACAAATGCCATCTCCATTCTCTGCCAAGGTCTCCAGCTATTCCCAACCCTGGCCAGCTGTGTCCCAAAATCAAGCCTGTAGCCATAGGGAGACCTGGCCAGTGCTTGTCAGTAATTCTATGGAAAAGCATCCCCATTTTTGGATCAACAACTGAGGGTACACACCTACCAAGAATGGTATGGTTAAAAACTTTTGTTCTGTAATAAAACTTCATATCCATGTTCAAATGAAAGAAATATTACTTCTGCTTAGATGTGATATTTGTCGATAATCTCAGGACCCCCACGACCCACAAGGGTCCCGAAGCTTGACAGCCAGATCTGCCCCTGCATGGGAAAGGGGAGGAAGCCTAAGGGAATGTCCATGACTGTCCCCTTCTCCACAAAGGGACCAAGGACTCCAGAAACAGGGCAGGGACATGGCAGGATATGTCTTTTTATCTTTTCACCTCAGAGTCCAAAAGTAAGTCTTTTCCTCATTTACTGGTTAGTTGGTTGGTTTTAGACGTTTAGAAATTATAAAATATGTTTATATTCTTTTTAAATAATATCAAAGTATGTACACCAAAAAGCTAAACTGCCCCATTCATCACCTCACATCCCATACTCCTTCTCAAAAGTAACCAACCTAATAAGTTTGTTGGTGGACGTCGATTTCTGTTTTTCTATAGGCTTACAGTCTACATATCAAGCGTTTTATTTATATCAGTGTTTTTTACAAAGCTTCTTTTTTTTAAATTTAATTTTTTTTATACAGCAGGTTCTTATTAGTCATCCATTTTATACACATCAGTGTATACATATCAATCCCAATCTCCCAATTCATCACACCACACCCCTCCCCGCCGCTTTCCCCCCTTGGTGTCCATACGTTTGTTCTCTACATCTGTGTCTCTATTTCTGCCCTGCAAACCAGTTCATCTGTACCATTTTTCTAGATTCCACATATATGTGTTAATATACGATATTTGTTTTTCTCTTTCTGACTTACTTCACTCTGTATGACAGTCTCTAGATCCATCCACATCTCTGCAAAGGACCGAGTTTCATTCCTTTTTATGGCTGAGTAATATTTCATTGTATATATGTACCACATCTTCTTTATCCATTCGTCTGTCGATGGGCATTTAGGTTGCTTCAATGATCTGGCTATTGTAAATAGTGTTGCAATGAACATTGGGGTGCATGTGTACTTTTGGAATTATGGTTTTCTCAGGGTATATGCCCAGTAGTGGGATTGCTGGGTGATATGGTAATTCTATTTTTAGGTTTTTAAGGAACCTCCATACTGTTCTCCATAGTGGCTATATCAATTTACATTCCCACCAACAGTGCAAGAGGGTTCCCTTCTCTCCACACCCTCTCCAGCATTTGTTGTTTGTAGATTTTCTGACGATGGCCATCTTAACGGGTGTGAGGTGATACCTCATTGTAGTTTTGATTTGCATTTCTCTAATAATTAGTGATGTTGAGCATCTTTTCATGTGCTTCTTGGCCATCTGTATGTCTTCTTTGGAGAAATGTCTATCTAGGTCTTCTGCCCATTTTTTGATTGGGTTGTTTGTTTTTTTAACATTGAGCTGCATGAGCTGTTTATATATTTTGGAGATTAATCCTTTTTCCGCTGATTCGTTTACAAATATTTTCTCCCATTCTAGGGTTGTCTTTTCGTCATATTTCTGGTTTCCCTTGCTGTGCTAAAGCTTTTAACTTTCATTAGGTCCCATTTGTTTATTTTTCTATTTATTTGCATTACTCTAGGAGGTGGGCCCAAAAAGCTGTGATTTATGTCAAAGAGTGTTCTTCCTACGTTTTCCTCTAAGAGTTTTATAGTGTCTGGTCTTACATTTAAGTCTTTAATCCATGTTGAGTTTATTTTTGTGTATGGTGTTAGGGAGTGTTCTAATTTCATTCTTTTACATGTAGCTGTCCAGTTTTCCCAGCACCACTTATCGAAGAGACTCTCTTTTCTCCATTGTATATTCTTGTCTCCTTTGTCATAGATTAGTTGACCATAGGTGCATGGGTTTATCTCTGGGCTTTCTATCCTGTTCCACTGATCTATATTTCTGTTTTTGTGCCAGTACCATATTGTCTTGATTACTGTAGCTCTGTAGTATAGTCTGAAGTCAGGGAGTCTGATTCCTCCAGCTCCATTTTTTTCCCTCAAGATTGTTTTGGCTATTCGTGGTCTTTTGTGTCTCCATACAAATTTTAAGATTTTTTGTTCTAGTTCTGTAAAAAATGCCACTGGTAATTTGATAGGGATTGCACTGACTCTGTAGATTGCTTTGGGTAGTATAGTCATTTTCACAATATTGATTCTTCCAATCTAAGAACATGGTATATCTTTCTATCTGTTTGTGTCATCTTTGAATTCTTTCATCGGTGTCTTATAGTTTTCTGAGTACAGGTCTTTTACCTCCTTAGGTAGGTTTATTCCTAGGTATTTTATTTTTTTGTTGCAATGGTGAATGGGATTGTTTCCTTAATTTCTCTTTCAGATTTTTCTTCTTTATTGTATAGGAATGCAAGATATTTCTGTGCATTAATTTTGTATCCTGCAACTTTACCAAATTCATTGATTAGCTCTAGTAGTTTTCTGGTGGTATCTTTAGGATTGTCTATGTATAGTGTCATGTCATCTGCAAACAGTGACAGTTTTATTTCTTCACTTCCAGTTGTATTCATTTTATTTCTTTTTCTTCTCTGATTGCCATGGTTAGGACTCCAAAACTATGTTATTCAACATAGTATTCACTAGTGGTGAGAGTGGACATCCGTGTCTTGTTCCTGATCTTAGAGGAAATGCTTTCAGTTTTTCACCATTGAGAATGATGTTTACTGTGGGTTTGTCATATATGACCTTTATTACGTTGAGGTAGGTTCCCTCTGTGCCCACTTTCTGAAGAGTCTTTATCATAAATGGGTGTTGAATTTTGTCCAAAGCTTTTTCTGCATCTATTGAGATGATCATATAGATTTTATTCTTCAGTTTGTTAATATGTTGTATCACATTGATTGATTTGCATATATTGAAGAATCCTTGCACCCTGGGATAAGTCCCACTTGATCATGGTGTGTGATCCTTTTAATGTGCTCTTGGATTCTGATTGCTAGTATTTTGTTGAGGATTTTTACTTCTATACTCATCTGTGATATTGGTCTATAATTTTCCTTTTTTGTAGTATCTTTGTCTGGTTTTGGTATCAGGGTGATGGTGGCCTCATAGAATGAGTTTGGGAGTGTTCCTTCCTCTGGAATTTTTTGGAAGAGTTTGAGAAGGATGAGTGTTAGCTCTTCTCTAAATGTTTGATAGAATTCGCCTGTGAAGCCATCTGGTCCTGAGCTTTTGTTTGTTGGAAGATTTTTAATCACAGTTTCAATTTCATTACTTGTGATCAGTCTGTTCATCTTTTCTATTTCTTCCTGGTTCAGTCTTGGAAGGTTATACCTTTGTAAGAATTTGTCCATTTCTTCCAGGTTGTCCATTTTATTGGCATAGAGTTGCTTATGGTAGTCTCTTATGATGCTTTGTAATTCTGCAGTGTCCGCTGTAACTTCTCCTTTTTCATTTCTAATTTATTGATTTGAGTCCTCTCCCTCTTTTTTCTTGATGAGTCTGCCTAAAGTTTTATCAATTTTGTTTATCTTCTCAAAGAACCAGCTTTTAGTTTTATTGATCTTTGCTATTGTTTTCTTTGTTTCTTTTTCATTTATTCTGCTCGGATCTTTATGATTTCTTTCCTTCTACTAACTTCGGGTTTTGTTTGTTCTTCTTTCTCTAGTTCTTTTAGGTGTAAGGTTAGAGAGTTTATTTGAGATTTTTCTTGTTTCTTGAGGTGGGACTGTATTGCTATAAACTTCCCTCTTAGAACTGCTTTGCTGCATCTCCTAGGTTTTCAGTCGTGATATTTTCGTTGTCATTTGTCTCTAAGTATTTTTTGATTTCCTCTTTGATTTCTTCAGTGATCTCTTGGTTATTTAGTAATGTATTGTTTAGCCTCCATGTGTTTGTGTCTTTATGTTTTTTTTCCCTGTAATTGATTTCTAATCTCATAGCGTTGTGGTTGGAAAAGATGCTTGATATGATTTCAATTTTCTTAAATTTACTGAGGCTTGATTTGGGACCCAACATGTGATCTATCCTGGAGAATGTTCCATGAGCCCTTGAGAAGAAAGTGTAATCTTCTGTTTTTGGATGGAATGTCCTATAAATATCAGTAAATCTATCGGGTCTACTGTGTCATATAAAGCTTGTGGGTCCGTATTGGTTTTCAGTCTGGATGATCTGTTCATTGGTGTAAGTGAGGTATTAAATTCCCATGCTACTATTGTGTTACTGTTGATTTCCTCTTTTATAGCTGTTAGCATTTGCCTTATGTATTGAGGTGCTCCTATGTTGGGTGCATATATATTTATAATTGTTATATCTTCTTCTTGGATTGATCCGTTGATCATTATGTAGTGTCCCTCCTTGTCTCATAACATTCTCAATTTTATCTGATATGAGTATTGTTACTCCAGCTTTCTTTTGATTTCTGTTTGCATGAAATATCTTTTTCCATCCCCTCACTTTCAGTCTGTATGTGTCCCTAGGTCTGAAGTGGGTCTCTTGTAGACAGCATATATATGGGTCTTGTTTTTGTGTCCATTCAGCGAGCCTGTGTCTTTTGGTTGGAGCATTTAATCCATTCACATTTAAGGTAATCATTGATATGTATGTTCCTGTTACTGTTTTCTTAATTGTTTTGGGTTTGTTTTTGTAGGTCCTTTTCTTCTCTTGTGGTTCCCACTTAGAGAAGTTCCTTTAGCATTTGCTGTAGAGCTGGTTTGGTGGTGCTGAATTCTCTTAGCTTTTGCTTGTCCTTAAAGCTTTTGATTTCTGCATCGAATCTGAATGAGTTCCTTGCTGGGTAGAGTAATCTTGGTTGTAGTTTCTTCCCTTTCATCACTTTAAACATATTGTGCCACTCCCTTCTGGTTTGTAGAGTTTCTGAGAAATCAGCTGTTAACCTTATGGGAGTTCCCTTGTATGCTATTTGTCGTTTTTCCCTTGTTGCTTTTAATAATTTTTCTTTGTCTTTAATTTTTAACAAATTGATTACTATGTGTCTCGGCGTGTTCCTCCTTGGATTTATCCTGCCTGGGACTCTCTGCACTTCCTGGACTTGGGTGGCTATTTCCTTTCCCATGTTAGGGAAGTTTTCGACTATAATCTCTTCAAATGTTTTCTTGGGTCCTTTCTCTCTCTCTTCTCCTTCTGGGACCCTTATAATGCAAATGTTGGTGCATTTAATGTTGTCCCAGAGGTCTCTTAGGCCATCTTCATTTCTTTTTATTCTTTTTTCTTTATTCTGTTCCACGGCAATGAATTCCACCCTTGTGTCTTCCAGGTCACTTATCCGTTCTTCTGCCTCAGTTATTCTGCTACTGATTCCTTCTAGTTTATTTTTCATTTCCGTTATTGTATTGTTCATCTCTGTTTGTTTGTTCTTTAATTCTTCTAGGTCTTTGTTCTTTAGTTCTTCTAGGTCTTTGTTAAACATTTCTTGCATCTTCCCGATCTTTGCCTCCATTCTTTTTCTGAGGTCCTAGATCATCTTCACTATCATTATTCTGAATTCTTTTTCTGAAGGTTCCCTATCTCCACTTCTTTTAGTTGTTTTTCTGGGGTTTTATCTTGTTCCTTCATCTGGTACATAGCCCTCTGCCTTTCCATTTTTTCTATCTTTCTGTGAATGTGGTTTTCCTTACACAGGCTGCAGGATTGTAGTTCTTCTTGGTTCTGCTGTCTGCCTTCTGGTGGATGAGGCTATCTAAGAGGCTTGTGCAAGCTTCCTGATGGGAGGGACTGGTGGTGGGTAGAGCTGGTTGTTGCTCTGGTGGGCAGGGCTCAGTAAAACTTTAATCCACTTGTCTGCTGATGGGTGGGGCTGGGTTCCCTCTCTGTTGGTTGTTTGGCCTTAGGCGACCCAACACTGGAGCCTACCCAGCTCTTTGGTGGGGCTAATGGTGGAGTCTGGGAGGGTTCATGCCAAGGAGTACTTCCCAGAACTTCTGCTGCCGGTGTCCTTGTCCCCACGGTGAGCCACAGCCACCCTCCGCCTCTGCAGTAGACCCTCCAACACTAGCAGGTTGGTCTGGTTCAGTCTCCTATGGGGTCACTGCTCCTTCCCCGTGGGTCCTGATGTACATACTACTTTGTATGTGCCCTCCAAGCGTGGAGTCTCTGTTTCCCCCAGCCCTGTCGAAGTCCTGCAATCAAGTCCCTCTAGCCTTCGAAGTCTGATTCTCTGGGAATTCCTCCTCCCGTTGCTGGACCCCCAGGTTGGGAAGCCTGAAGTGGGGCTCAGAACCTTCTCTCCAGTGGGTGGACTTGTCCAGTTTGTGAGTCACCTATCCAGTGGTTATGGGATTTGATTTTATTGTGATTGCACCCCTCCTACCGTCTATTGTGGCTTCTCCTTTGTCTTTGAATATGGGGTATCTTTTTTGGTGAGTTCCAGTGTCTTCCTGTTGATGATTGTTCAGCAGTTAGTTGTGATTCCGGTGCTCTTGCAAGAGGGAGTGAGCACATGTCCTTGCACCATCTTGAACCAGTCTCTACAAAGCTTCTTGAGTTGAGGAAAACACTGGTATTTTCCAATTCTTTTTATCCTTCTGATGAAAAAGATGAACAATTATTCAAAACTTTGTTTACAAAAACTAATAACTCCAAGTGCAAATTCCATAGAACTTTCTAGAGATATTGCTGGGCTGTCAGTGACCAAAAGCTTAAGATGTGACCCATGGAAACATTTACATCATCATCCAGAAATAATCCTTTTCAGAAAAATGAGGTGGATACTTTTAGAATTCTTCATAAACCATGATAGTGTTTTGACTATCCCTGGTAAGGAAGAATGAATACACGGAAAGGTATTATATTGTTATTAACATTATATTGTTAGTTGGGAAAAGAGGTGACAAGGGAATGTATTTATTCTGATGCCATTTTTTTTGGAGGAAAGTATTTTTTATCTCTAAGATATACACCAAAATATGATTTTTCACTTTGTTCCTTATATTTTTTGAACTGTATAAATGGCTTACAGTGACCATGTATTAACTTTTCATTGTGTGGTGAGGGGAAGGATGAAAGTAGAAGGTGCCCTCAGGTGCCTGAAATCCTTCTGGAACCCGGAGGTCAGCTTGAGCCTGCACAGCCCTAGAAGCCTAAGCAGGATTGCTCTGAATTTCCAACTGCATCACCTCAGGTGGTCCCTGGCCTCCTGCTGCTAATTCTTCAAGGTGTACAGTGTCCTCTGCTTCCAGCTCTGCTCCCCCAGGTTGGCTTTATCTGCCCCATGTCAGCACTGAAGCAACCCCCAGCTTCCACGCTACTTTCCAATCACCTATCCTTACAACAGGTGTCTAGTAGGTTTGGGTGGATTTTTCTGAAGCTGTGGAGTTCACGGAGAGGGGTCCCACAATATAACATCCTGTCTTTGACTACAGTCCTCCATCTCTGAGTACAGTCTTTCTCCTTCCAGGAGTAACCCATGTCTCTCCCCTTTCACTTTCTTCCCCCTTCTCCATTTGGGAGCAAAAATGTCTGTCCTTGTCTTACACAAAGTAGTTTTTCAGCCTTCTCTGAAACCTTGGCTTCAGCCAATGTGAATGCTTGTGGAATTTGTGTACATCAAGTGGTGGGATTTTTCCAACCAAAGTGTTTTTTTCCATGGGGATAAATTTGCTACCAACAGCTGAAAGAATATATATATTTTTCATCTTGTTACTTATACTTAAGCCTCCAAATCCTACTTTAGAATTGAAAGATTAGATAATAATTTCAAATTTCTGTCCCTCTGAGAACTTTTTCTTTGATCAGAACTCCTAGTGGAATATGAACTTGTTTACTCGTATTTCCCACAAGTCACCCTCTACTTATATACTAGCAGTTATTGAAGGGTGATCTAAATACTTGAGACAACCTGGGTCTGGAAAGGAGGAGTCCCTGGGGACCTGATAAGAGAATGACCCCATGACCTGGGGAGTTGGCCCATCTGCAAAGCCCAGTCCTGAGGTGTTCTCACCTGGCAAGACACATTCTAGGGCATGGTATGCCCAGTACTGCTCGGGCTACTGTTGTCACAAGGGCTTCTGAGAAAGCCAGGCTTGCCAGGGTCAGTGAGTGGTCCGGCGGGCACCAGGGCTGTGGTCACACAATGTGATGAGGTGGCTGTGATGCAGGGCTGGGCTGCACAGAGGCGAGTCTCCATCCCAAAGCAAACGGGTCAGAACAAAGCAGGTAAGCTCAGTTCCTTGGTACCAGGCAGAGTCCAGGGGCAAGCTCCAGTCCTGAGGGAGGCTGAGTTACTCAGCAGGGTAAGTGATTAGACGTGAGGAGGATGGAAGGGTACAGGAGCCCAGCCTTTCAGACTAAGCCATTGTGGGGAGGCCTTAACAGTCACAGGAAGCAGCCTTAGGGGAACCAAGACTTCGATTGGCCTGGAGGAGACTGACTCAGTGAGAGAGGAGTCTGAAAGCCATACAATGTTCATTTTGCTCACTGATCTGTAATTTGGGCAGGGCTCAGGAGTGGAAGCTCACCTCTGCTCCATTCAGCATAAGCCGGGCTCGTCTGAAGTCACTCACTCCCATGTCTGGCGAGTGATGCTAGCTGGAAGCTGGGAACTTAGTTGGTACCGTCAGCTGGAACAACCTTACGTGGCCTCTCCATGCGACCTGGGCTTCTGCACGGCATGGCGGCTGGGCTCCACGGATCAGCATCTCAAGAAAGAGAGGGCCAAGCAGAGGTTATGGTGCTTTTGATGACCTAGCCTCAGAAGTCCTATAGCATCTCCTCTGCTGCATTCTATTCACTGAGGCTGTTCTGTTCTATTCATTCATTGCAAAGTCCCAACCAGGTTCAAGGGGAGAGGAAGTAGATCCCCCTTCTTAACAGGGAGTGTCAAAGTTCTGGGGAAAAAGAGCACGTGGGAATATAAATATCAGAAATATTGCTGTGGCCATTTTTGGAAAATTCAGTCTGTGACAGTCGCAGTATAAAATCAGGGCTGTGGCAGTTGGTACACTTCCTCTTCCAGTCAGAAGGACTCTGGTACTGGAGTCCACTTTAACCTGGGAGGAAACAGAGACTGGGGATGGCAGATGGTGAGAACTGGGCGTCAGCACCCCATCCCAGCTCTGAAAGGCAGAGCAGAAGAAATGAAGTAAAAGAGGAAGGGGGAAGTTGACAAGAATTCTTCCTTCTGCTGTTCAATAACTATTTAATATTGTGATAGGAGAAGCCTGGCATCTCTTGAAGGGATTTTGTTTCTAATTGAATTCCTCTCTGGGAACACACAGGCAGCACAGTCTTGAAGATGGTACCTATACGAGACTGGTAAGGTTCATCACACAGCTCGAGATTAACTATAAATTCCTAATGGGTTGATGTAAGACACGTCTCCACTTCACAGCAGACAAAGAGGCAAACACAATGATCCATGAAAGAAAGAAAGAGAGATGCTGCCTGAGTGAAATGAGCCTTTGTATGTCACCTTCCTCACCTTGTGTTTTTGTAGCTGTGCCTTCAGACTTGCAGATCCGCTGCCTGAGGTTTACTGATGGTTTCTTTCAGGGATCAGTAAAAGTGATCTGTGGGCTGGCCAGGCTTGTATTTTCTATGCTCAAGATTCAGTTTACAACATGTAACTTGGGAAGGGGTATCTGGAGGACTGCTTCCCCGTCCGGGAAAGCTTCTATTCCGGGAAGTCAAAGAGGGCTTCAACAGTCCATTGGCGCTTGATGATGCAGGGCTTGAGTGGGAGAAAGTGGCGCTTGCTGCCTCTCTTCCCTCCTGTCAGGCTGCACCGTGAAGGCGGTCTTGGGAACACAGCCTACATGCCGCGCCCCAGAGGGCGGAACTAATGCTGCGTGCAGGAGAGTTCTGCCTCAGATGACCAGGCTGCTCCAGAAGCCTTTGGCATATTTTCCTTTTTTCCACTGCTCCAATAAGTTTGCTTCCCCATGTCCCTCCTGGCCCCCTCTTTCTTCTTAGGAGGTGTTTCTGTTTACAAACAGATAGCGCCTTTGGACTGGCAGACACACGCACTAAGTTACCGTGGATGCAGATCAGCACGTCAAGCATCAAGCTGCTCTCTCTCAAGACCCCAGCCTTCCTTTAGGCCAGCTCTTCCCCCTGGGGTGTCTACATTCAGCTTGCCCACCCTCAGAGAGAAGGCCCTTTCCCAGGAGTCCTCTAAGGGCAGAGCCAGAATGCCCACCTGCCCAATTTTTTTTCTTTTTCACCTCACAATTTTAATCATCAAAAATGCTTTGCACAGCACCGGCTTAATCCGTGGAATGGCACTGGTCCCTCTGTTTGTATGTGCGAGACTTTATAATCATCAACAGCAGTAAATCCCATTGCACCATGTGGTTCAGTGACAGGACAGCCAAGAAACAGTCCAGAGACAAAAATGTAAGCAGATCCAATCCATACCGGTGTGATGGTCTGTTTGATGTGTCACCTTGGTTAGGTACCCATTTGTTCAGTCATACACCAATCAAGGTGTCCACGTGGAAGTGTTTTGTAGAATTGACTAACGTCTACAGTCAGTTGACTTTAAGCACAGGAAATGATCCTCGATATTGTGGGTGGGTCTCACCTGATCAGTTGACAGGCCTTAATTGTAAAACTGAGATTTCCTTGAGGCAGAAGGATTTCTGCCTCAAAACTACAGCATCAGCTTCTGCCCCAGAGTTTGCAGGCTGCCAGCCCATCCTTCAGATTTCAGACTTGCCAGCCCACACGTAAGCCAATTCTTTGAAATAAACATCTATTGATCTATCTATCTATCTATCATCTATCTATCCATCCATCCATCCAATCTCCTGCTATTTCTGTTTCCCTGGAAAACCCTGACTGCAACTGGCATCTAGTGGAAGGCAATAAAGTGGAGCCAATTCATAGTCCACAGAAACATATATTGACTTTCCTTACCTCCCTTGTCACTTGATTCTCCAATTCCTAATCCCTCATGCTCTGTAGCTAACCCCTGGAACCCTCTCTGCCGTGTATATATACACATACACACAAACACACATGTATATGTCTGTGTGTGTATCTATGTGTGTCTGTGTCTGTATCTATGTCCATTTCTATAGTCTCCACAGCCTTTCTCTATGTCACTGCTCACTCTTCCTCTCTTCCCTTCTCTCCCTCTCCCTCTTCTTCTGGTCTCTCTTGTAGTCCACTCAGGCACTTCTGGTCCAGATCCACCATCTTCATGCCTCTGCCTCCCGTGAGAAGCCCTCTCTGCCCAGGGGTGGGGATGGAGAAAAAGGAAAGAGGGAACTGAAAGAGGACAAGCATGTATGTATCTTATTGGGCAAGAGTGAGGAAAAGAGGACATGTATCCTCATATCTTAGTCATTTTAAAAAATTCTTTTCTTTTTTTTTGACCACGCCCCGCAGCATGTGGGATCTTAGTTCCCCAACCAGGGATCGAACCTGCACCCCCTGCAGTAGAAGCATGGAGTCTTAACCACTGGACCACTAGGGAAGTCCCCATTTTTTTTAATTCTATGAAGCTTTTCCAAACTACATTTACACTTAATTTAAAAATTCTCCTGAAATCTTCATAACAACCTATAAGGCTATTTGTATATTACTGTTAGTTTAGATTATGGAGGTATTATTCATTTTTAGAGATGAGAAAACCAAGAATTAGAGAAATTAAAAGTTCGATCCAAGGTCCCACTTTAGGTCTCCCTTTACAAATCACAAAGTTGGGGTGAGAGCCTAAGGTTTCTGACTCCACTGCATTATACTGGCTCTCTATAAAGGAGAATGTGCTTGGTTTACGTTAATTAATCATTTAGCAAACATACATCAGAGGCAACGGACTCCAGATGGGCGCAATAGGAAGTTGAATAAGACACAATCCCCACCTTCAAGATACGAGGAAGCAATAGTTTGTGGTTTTTCATTGTAGTATAGCATTCCATTGAATGAATATACCACAATTTATTTATCCATTCTAAAGCTGATGGACATTTAGGGCTCTTGTGAATAAAGCTGCAATGAATATTTCTGTTTGTGTCTTTTGGGAGACATAAACATTCATGTCTGTTGTGTATATTCATAGGAGTGGAATTGCTGGGTCATTAGCTAGTGCATGATTAGCAAATGAAAAGATGAAGCCTCTAATATTTACACTGGGAAGGTATACTCATTCATGCCAGGCTTGAGCCACCTCTGTGTTGGACACCTGCATTACCATCTCACAGCTATGCACTGTCCCTCCCCATCTCTGCTTAATAATCATGGTTGCCATGGTTCCAGCAGCCACTGCAATATCTCGTACTGGGCATCAGAGCCTAGCATGTGAGGCTCATGAGGGTACTTTCTCGTGGGAGAGCAGCACGAGGTGGTGGCAAAGTACTAAATTGAATGACTAGAGATCTGGAATATTCTCAGGCTCTGATGTAAGGAGGCTGTGTGGTCTTGAGCAACTCAGCCTCTCTGAGAAACAAAGAGGAAGATTAGATGGTTGTCCAGGTCACTTCCACTTGAAAATCCTGTGATTCCTAATAAATGAATTGCATTGTCCAGACTCTTGTTCCAGCCTGAGGGTGGGATACACCGTGCTTTGGAAGATGTGAGTAGAACAGAGTTTCACTGGAGTTGCGGTGCTCTTGAAGTGCCCTCCTTGGGTGCCTCTCTGAGCTGGGGCAAAAGTGGAACCAAACAAGACAACACATGCGGGTGAGGACCACTTTGTAGAATGTGTACTTAGGGACATTTCTATACCATTAGCATCAATAAACAGGCATTTCTCTGCCTGTCCAACATCACAGCAGAAGTGCTCATGTAACCTTGATGCATTTCAAGCATTTGTTATTTGGAAGTTAAGAGGCTAACAGCCTGCATTTCAGAAATCTCTCAAGATCCATGACAGGTAGGTATTGTTAAAAGGTTAGGAGAATGTCCCTGTGCTCTCAAATAAAAATGGTTTGAAAATTCATCAAGGCCAGAGGAGCCATTTGGGAGAGATGACAGATGGGATGTTTGTGTCTATTTAAGGATTAGAGATGAGAAATGAGCCTCTTCTGACTTGGGCTCTGCTTGTCAGAGATGATCACTCCAAATCCAACACAAAGGAAATCAAGGGCCCTGGGACCCTTGCCGGGCTTGAGAGTAGACGAGACAGGAGCTAGGATGGGTTGGTCTCTCACTCCCTGGGCAGACCTTTCCCCACTCACTGGCATTTCTCCTCCCATGCCCAGATAGCAACCCTCAGTATTTCAGCCACTATATTCTGATGAACGTAGGATGAGGAGAAAAAACATGAAAATGAAAACAATATAACAGAAGACTGTCCAGGAAATGGCAGAGAATGGCCTTTTAGAAAACTGCTATAAATTTGTTGAGACTTTATTCTAGAATAATCTCTATGCCAAAGGTACCAGGAAATCTCGGTGCATTGCCAAGATACAGTCCATGTGTAAAATTTATTTTATCTGTGTATATGTCTGTTAAGCAGGTTGCTCACCAGAGTCTACCCTATGACACAATGTGGCACAGCGTATACAATTTATTGTGAACAAGAAATTAATGGCAAAGGGTACTATTAAGCCTCACGATTTTACTAGATGCAGGGGTAGTGCAGTAATCGGTTTTACTTCAACAGTGATGGGATACTAAAGGGAGACCACGTGATTTGTGCCATTACTGTGGATACTTTCAAAGATACAGAGAAACATTGTTATACTGTACCTACCTGTGAATGCCTTGTAATTGTAATGCTGACTTGTTTCATGCTATTTTGGGTTTTATAATCTCTTCAAGTGTGCTGCCCTAATTTCTTGCACTCAAAATGTGTCACCTAAGCACACTTGTGCCCCAGCCTCCACGTACGTTGAGAACCACTATTTTAGGATTTCACTGGTTTTTTATATGATTCTACATACAATATTTGGTCGGGAAGGCTTTAAGGCTGATGTCCTGTTATGGCCTGTCAGATAAGTTTTAGTCCATATTTTCAGAATGTCCGTATATTGATTGTACTACAATCAATACATACAGT
Source organism: Eubalaena glacialis (assembly GCF_028564815.1). NCBI lineage: Eukaryota > Metazoa > Chordata > Mammalia > Artiodactyla > Balaenidae > Eubalaena > Eubalaena glacialis. The sequence continues at coordinate 108,882,366 of NC_083723.1, read as the reverse complement.
CCTGTACACCAGGATTTCTTCTGCAACTTTTTGTTTAAAGTTGGGATTGAAAAGTATGTAGTACAAACCTTCTTCCTTCTGGAGTTTTGTTTGTTATAGTGATTTGGAAGACTGGGTGGATTTGTTTTCAGGCGAGGGGGGCCATTAGGGATGATTGGAATTTTGACAGCAAAAGCATTTATTTGTTTGTTTTTTTGTTTATCTGCAGCATTGATTCCAAAGGTTCAACATGGTGGAAAAGTAAGAAATCGCTCCAGATGAATGTAATATTGCTTGATGGTCAAGCTAAGATTGATGAAGAATCAAACTAGTTCTCCACTCGGCATCCAAGTAAACTGTGTACATCCAATGTTTTTACTTAGAGTGCTGGTTTCATGGCCCGAGACTGAAGAAAATATTATGTTGTATTATTGTAGATATTCAAGTAGTCCTCATGTGATTAGGAAGATTCCTTGGTAAGATGCCCCAGAACCTACGAAACATGGAACAGCTGGGCCTGAGGAAGACTAGGTGTTTTGATTGAGCCAGCCATTACAAAAACTGCAGTTGGAAGGCCTTTCTGAATCCCAGGCAATCCTAGAAGCTTCTGGACTTGTGGGTCTTCACTACAGTACTGTTACTTGTAGGACATTAAGCTAATTCTTTTTGTTTGTTTGTTCGTTTTGGCCACACCCAGTGGCATGTGAGATCTTAGTTGCCCGGCCAGGGATCAAACCCACACCCCTGCAGTGGAAGCTCGGAGCCTTAAACACTGGACCGCCAGGGAAGTCCCTTGAAGTTCTGTTTTATTCTAGTCTCTCTTTTGACTGGCTTATTTTTCAGCACCTTGAAGCTTCCCACAGTTTCTTTCTTTTTCTTCAACCTCCACCCCCTTTTGGACTTTGTTGAATAATAAATACATTTCTATCACATTTGGATAGCTATACATTCTTTAACAGCTTTATTGATATGTAATTCACATATTATAAAGTTCATCCGTTTTAAGTGTGCAATTTAATGAATGTTAGTATATTTATGGATTTGTACAGTCATCACTAAAATGTAAGGACATTTTTATCACCCCCCAAAAAAGAAACTTTGCACCAACCAGAAGTCACTCCCCATCTCACCCCTTCCCTGCCTTTGACAAGTCTAATCGATTTCATTTTCTATAGATTTGCCTATTCTGGACATTTCATTTAAATGGAATCATACAGTATGTGGTCTTTTGTGTCTGTCCTTTCACTTGGCATAATGTTCTTAAGGTTCATGCATATTGTAGCATATGCCAGTACTTCAATCCTTTTTATTGCTGTATAATATTCTGTTGTCTGGATATACTACATTTCCTTTATCCAGTCATTAGTTAATGAACATTTGAGTTGTTTTTTTATGCTATTATAAATGAAATTGTTTTCTTAATTTTGACTTGTTAATTGCTAGTATATAGAAATACAGTTGATTCTTGTATGTTGCCCCTCTATCTGACAATCTTGCTGAACTTTAAAAAAATTAGTTCCAATAGACTTTAGTGGATTTCTTGGGATTTTTCTATTTACAATGTCATTATCTATAAATAGAGATAGTTGTACTTATTTTCCAATACGGATACTCTCCTTACAATTACTGTTTCCACCTATCTTTAGTTTGCCTCATGGTTCTGACTCAGTATCACAGCTTCTCTCTTTGCTATTTTTTTCTGTGCTCTGAATTTTCAAGTTTAAATAGAGGCGAGAAAGAAAAAAAGATACAGAGAATCTGATTGTCTCAAGTGTTAGCTATGATTTTTGTTTGGGCAAAGCTTCACATTCTAGCTCATAATTCTCTGGCTAATATACGCTGCCTTTGGGTTAGATGATCACTAATAAGCTGTGACCAGAGAGAAAGGGAGACCACAGGTTCTGGGTATCTCAAGAAGTTTTCTTTAGAAGAGGCTGTAGGCATGGCCTGGCTTTGTAATTAATATGGATAGTATACTATGGTTATAGTAGGCGTTTTTCCAAGATAAGATGTTGGTTTTTTTTTTAATTCAGAGGGTTTCTTTGTAATGTTGATTGGAATGGATTATGAATTCTAGTATTTTAATTTTTAAAATTTAAAAATTGAGGTATAACTGACATGCAACATTATATTATTTTGAGGGGTACAACATAATATTTGTCTCTATTGTGAAATGATCAGCACAGTAAGTCTAGCTAAGGTCTGTCCCCCATACATAGTTACAGCTTTTTTTTCTTGTGATGAGGACTTTCAAAATCCACTACAGTTAAAAATACTTTATTGTCTATCTAAAGTATTTTTAGATTGCCTGATAAGACTACTTACATGTTTCTGTATCATGTACTACCTTCTCATCACTACCTTCTCATGATTAGCCTACATCATCTTTATTTGGTTGAAAGAACTCATTTAATATTTTAAGGAGATAAGTATATTCAAGATAACTAGTTGTTCCTTCATCTCTCTACTCCCTCCAAGGAACTCTTTCTTTGTAATTAGTTATTTTGGTAAGAATTTATTGTGCATCTGTTTTATGTAGAACTTCCAATACATGCTATATATTGGGGTATAATAAGGAGGGTCTATTTGTGGAGGGGAGGTCCCAAAGAAATGAAAAACATAATTCCTGGGATTTTTAGTTTCCTATAGAAAGAAGGTTGAAACATATTATACAACTTGAGAACAGGTACAAAGTAACATGTAGTCTCAAAACTGCAAAGTAGCATAGTACAATTTGGATATGTATGTGTTGAAAAGAACAAAATGATGACATGTAATAAACTCAATACTCTGCCGCTGACCAGGGCTACAGAGGTGAAAAAGACATAGTCTCTGCCCTAAGATTTCTATAGTAATAAATCAGCACATAACTGGAGCTCAAAAATGTTACTGCATTTTCGTGTATACCTTTGGAATAAGAGGATGCATGCTGTGTTGTGGCTGGCTGCCTTTAATGTTGAAAGGGACTACCTGAAGATAATACCATTACTAACCTTATTTCTAAAGAGAATACATATGTCTCTGTAAGACTAAGGTCATATGGGTAAATTTATACGTGTCACAGAATATTTAGCAAAAAATAATTTCTAAATGTGTATGTAGACAACTTAAACATTATTTATGTGTCTTGTAGAGGTGACATACTAACCTAGACACTTTCCAAAATAAAACTCCTCAACTTTTTCTGATGTTTTAATTCCTCCACGAATTTACACCATCTCTGGCAATCACTTTTCTCTGCCTCTTCTTATTATGGTCTAACTAGCTTATGTAACTGAGGTGGAAGGAGACACACAAAAGTGAATGCTCTGCATGCTTGGTGCTAATAAATAATTTCCTCTGTTTTCTCACATGCAGATTTGAAAACCATAATATTTAAAATTTTACTTTACAAAAAAGAAATAAAAAGTACATAGTTCATGAAATAAAGCCGCAGGTCAAATGCAGTGGTGTTTTTTTTTTGTTTGTTTTGTATTTTTTACTGGCTAAGACTAAAATAAAGAAAGGCTACGTTTTGCCTCGGGGATTTGTTTACAGGAATCTAGGAATGGCTCCATTAGGAAAGTGCATCTCCCTCATTAAACGGTGAGTTCCTTGAGGAAAGAGATTATATCTTTTAACTCGCTGGCCTAAACTTCTAGAATACTATCCTCAAAGCGTGCTTTGTCAGATGAATGAACTTCCTTGAACGTTGCCCAGTTAGATGCCGTTTCTGCAGTCACGATCACAACTCCCAGAAGGCGATGCTCCTCTGGCGCTCACGGTATAAGGACGAAAAAGTCCCAGCACCCATCGTACCAGATCAAGACTACAATTCCCAATATACCCAGTGGGCTCCGGGAACCTTGTCAGGAACCACCTGTTGCCATAGCATCCGGGTCCGCGCCAACCAATCCGAGCGCCCCTCCCGAGGAGAGGCGGGCCGTTCGTATCGTCGACCAATCGGAGGCATCTTTGTTGTGGCGCGTGACCGGAGGAGGCGGGAGCTCACGACCGGCGGCTTCTCCTTGCTTCAAGGGGTCGTGGCCTTGCTCCCGCTGTGCAAGGCTAGAGTCCGGGCGTGTCCACGCGCTTGTGTGCGCGTGGGGCCTGTGGTGCTTGTGGGTCCGCGCGAGGTGTCTGCGGGGGCAGAAACAGAAGCCATGGGCGGGACGGCCAGCACCCGCCGGGTCACGTTCGAGGCGGACGAGAATGAGAACATCACCGTGGTGAAGGGCATCCGGGTGAGTGACAGTGGGCGGGCGGAGGGCCAGCACTCGGACTCGGACCCTAAACCTCTGGCTTTTCCGGGTTCCGCTCAGCCTGGTTTCCACCGTACGGCCCCCCAGTGTTGTCCGGCCCGAAGCTGAGTTCTTTGCAAAGAAGTTTGAAGTTTTTCAAGACGTGGGACATCCATTCAGAGATATTTGCTGGTTGTGGGCCAAGTGCTGAGCACTGTGCTGGGGCGGCTGGCGAATGCCAGGTTGCTTTAGACCCTCCAAGGGCTCACAGTCCAGTCTAGACTGTATTGCTCAGTAGTTGTGGGACTTTATTTGAAACCCCTTCCTCACTGTACCCATCTGTGAAATGGGGCTTGTCTGTCTTCTCCTGGGTTCAGGATCCAAAGCCTGCTTTTGCACTGCCCACAAGGTCTCTCTCAGGATGAACTGGCCTTTTAAGGAACCCTTTATCTACTCTGTTGTTTAGTACTCCCCCACTGACAGCACCCATTCCCCTGACACACACAGACACACACACACACACACAGACACACACACACACTTTTCGGCCCTGCCTCGGGTGACTTCTCGTTCTCCCTCCTTCACTTTTCTTTCACTTGACGTCTTGTCTTTTCCAGGCCCCTCCTCTGTGGCCTGCTTTGCCTAAGTTTTGGACTAGGCCCAGTGGCTTCAAGACTAGTGTCTGCCAGCCTGATAGGACTTGAGATAAGATTGCAAGTTTTCGTACCACTAGGAGTAGTACACTTTGTTCTGTCCAAGACATTGGAGAGAATTTTTAAATGCCCCCTGGATATGCTTGATACATTAACTGAAAACTTGATTTTTCTCTAGGGTGTCAGCATACCAGCACTAATTTCATTAACACACTCTCCGCTGCACCTGAATTTGGAGCCTCACATTTTTGGAAGTATGATGCCTGATCCTAGTAAATAAAGCAATTTGACCTCAGAAAGTTTTATACTATTTTCCTTCCTCTGTTATTACACAACCAGCATAAGTAAGCTAAATGTGTAAATTATCTTTAGCATTGGTTACTAGGAATTAAAACTTCTTAAATTTTTAAAGTGTTTAAAAACTTTTACTTTGCAACTGTTACCTTGAGAAAAATTTATTAAAAGTTTTCTTTATAGAAAATCAGACTGTTGAACTCAGTTTTGGGTCTGTGACCAGCATTTCCTTATATCATATTAAGTAATGGTAGTACCACATTTTGTAATGAAATGTCTGAGGCTGCATTCTTTGCGTTTTTGAGGTTTAGTTGGTACTCTTTAAAGTAAAATAAAAATTTCTGTAAACTCTGAGTTTTATGCAGAGATTTGTTTAATCTTGCCTTTAGGGGCTTTGAGTGTTCCACACCAGAGGGTGAAAAAGAAATAAAAGTAATAAGCAAAATAAGTTTTGGGTGAGAAGACATTGTCTAGAAAAATGTATAAATCCATGTTCTCATGCTGTAGTACAGGCACAGTGATGACAGCAAACAAAAGGGAATTGGGCCACAGCACAGAGATTCATATCAAGTATTAGATAAGGTTAAATAGAGTAAGTATGAAGAGGGTTTGATATTAGATTAAACGGAGAGATTGTCTGAAAAACCCTTTTAAAAAAACTTTATAAGAAAAGAAGCTATGTCCTTTGGCCACTCAATTTGGTGGAATTATTCTTTTATTTGTTTTTTTCTTTCTCATAGAGTACATTTTATATTGGTATAATTCAAGCACACACCATGCTCATTTTGACCTCTGTGCTTTGCTTTTTTTCAGTTCATGCCCTTCACCTGGAATGCCCTTGCAATGTTCTCCCTGTTGCTTCAAATCCTTTTTCAAGGATGATTTTCTCTCTCTGAGCTTCAGTTTTCTCACCTGCAAAATGATGGGGCTTGAGTACACCTCTGAGATTCTGAAATTCTGTGAGTCTAGTGGCACTGTTTCTTGTAGCCATGCTCAGCCTGTTGCACTTTCCCCTAAAAATAGCACGCTGTTGAATTGTTGAGTACTCACGGGTCATTCTGATTTCTTTGAGGTCATGGTCAAAAGAACATCAATTTGGAGTTAAACTGACCTCAGTTAAATCTCAGATTAGGCATTTCCTAGTCTGCAGCCTTGGACAGGTCACTTCTCTGATTATATTTCCTTATCCCCAAAGGGGAATATCATCTCTTAATTGTGGTAAGAAGATGAGGTAAGGTATTTAAAGCATGTGGCACACTGTAGATTTTTAATAAAAGGCAGCTGTTATTGAAATGATAGGGTTCCTTCCATATCTAATGTTCTAAGATTCTTTGAAGTGCTGGGGAGTATAGTGGAAAGAGCATATGCTTTGGAACTAAGCAGACCTTAGTTTGGTCCTATCTCTGCCTCTCATTAGCTGTGTGGCCCTGGACAAGTCACTTTGATTGTGTTTCCCTGTTCAGTATATCTGGATAATGCAACATACTTGTAATACTTCTGTATCAAGCACTGCTTTTGAGAATTTGGTGTGATGTAAGCGTGTAGCACAGTGCCTGGTACTTTGATGGTGTTTAGTACTCATATGAGTAGTAGCTGTTCTTGGAGCTGATCACGGGGATGAATACTTAACCTTACATGAACTGAAAATGATAAAAATAAGAGGTACACATACAGTGTACCTAAAGGGATGTAGAATGGGACTCCTGGGTTCTGCAACTGATTGCCTGTGTGATTTTTTTGTCTACGTGTTTTCTAGATGTTTTTAAGCTGATCTTTATATTTTTCTTAGCTTGAAACAGTCCTCTTGTTTCTGCTGAGGGGAAGTCTCAGTGTCATGAGTGAGCCAGTGTTTTTAGCTCAGTTGATTGAAACATGGTGCTGATGAAGCCCACACTTCAGTGTTGAATTGCAGATAGGTTAGTTCAGCTTGGCTGAGGAAGACATTCCAGATATGCCCAGTTGTCTAACATTTATGCCATCACTCGTAAGAATAAGAGTGTGCCACATATACACACTACTATATATAAAATAGATAACTAATAAGAACCTGCTTATAGCACAGGGAACTCTACTCATACTCTGTAATGGCCTATATGGGAAAAGAATCTAAAAAAAAAAAGTGGATATATGTTTATAACTGATTCACTTTGCTGTACAGCAGAAATTAACACAACATTGTAAATCAACTCCAATAAAAATTAAAAGAAAATGTGTTCACCTTAACAGTAATACCTAAACACACTACATGTGTTTCTCTCTGGTGGTTTTTGGCTTTACCAAATTTGCCCTCTTTGGACCCCTTTTGTTAGTTTCTCATTAAGAGAATAACTCCTGTTTCTTTTATACTTTTCCCTTACTTCTGTGTACACCACTTTTCCAGGCCTGCTGCTTCTGTGTTTAGAGCATTTCCTTTTGGACCACTGTGACCATATCACCTGTGGTTACCTTTTTTCATAACAATAAAGCTTTAATTAAAAAAAAAAAAAGAGTGTCAACCATGCAGCAGACCCAGTCACTGCTGGAAAACCAGTTTTGTGTTCCACTGATAAGGGTAGTAATTTCATCTTCATTTATCTTAATATACAAGGGGTAATATTGAGTAAACAACATAAGGTTTTCAGTAACTAGGCTGCATTTATTAATAGATCACATTTTTCCAGATTTTTCTTGCTGAGATCCTCAGCAGTTAGCAATTAAAGGACTTACTTACAATGTTAAGTTTAAAGTTTCTACTCACTTACCAGGTGTTATTTTCATGGTATTTATTGGGTCCTGGTTTTCTCTTTCCCCTTATCCTCAGCAGTCAACAGCTCCCCCTCCCCTCTTCCGTAAAATAACCTGTATTCTTACACCTGATTCCAACTTTGAACTCATGGGTTGGATGAAAGGCCACCCTCTTGCCTTGCCCTCCTCTCCCAAGTCTAAAATAAATTTCTTGTGATGGAAAGACCAAGCATTTTGGTTACTCACATTACATGTGCTTAATAGGATTTTTCTGAGCACCTGCTGTGCCTGCTTGGGAAGTGTGCCTTCCACTTAGTCTTTCACAAGTTTATCTGAAACATCAAAGCTGTGAGTGAACTCTTCCAGAGCAAATATCAACTTCGATAAGTATCATTTTCAAAGTAATATTTATCATGCTTTCCAGGCATAAACTAATCTCTGCAACTGGCCTTGAAGTTGCAAGCTGAAATTCACAGGTGCCAGTTATGGTAGCAAGGATACTTACGTGGAAAACAACCTGTGCTTTGGGAAGTATTAGCAATTGAGAGCCCCTAAATGAAGAGGTTATTTCATGTGGGATTTGGCTGAGGATCCTGGAGAGGGTCCATTAACAGAGGCTACAAATCCAGTCAGTCGTTGGGAGTCCTGAGGAACGTTGTTGGAGTAGTTGACTGGTCCCTTTCCACTTTAGGTTCCATGAATCTTTTGTGTATATATTTACCATGATAAGCTTTCTAGGATTTTCATACAGATGGTAGAAGTTCATGTTTTCCACTAATAACAAATGCAAAGAACACAAGTGATAAACTACAGACGTAAGCTAAAAATTATACATGTGTATATGATAGTATAGAATAGTCCCCCTTAAGTAAGTATTTGGGAGTAATGTCTTCCAAATAATAGTGGCAGTTTTTGAAGCCTTTGTGTTGAAATGGTAGGTGAAAAGAAAATGACCTATGTTACATGGAAAGAGGACCAAGTGAGAAAAGTGGGTCTGAGTCCTTTAATCAGTTTGATAAGAAACACCTGGAAGAAGTTGAAGAAAACCTATTATGGAGGTGAGGGTCTGAATTGTTTCTGTCTCATGTGGTTCCTATCTCGACCTCTTGGAGAGGGGCAACTTAAAAAGGAGTTCTCTTCCTCCTTTTACTCTGTTCCTTGGAAGTAGAAAAACTTTATCATTGTCCGTCTCAGGCAGTCTCTCGTTTCTGAGAAAATACTAGATTCTGGGTTGTTGAGTGGTGTACTTGTGCTGATTTTAGATAAGACCAACCAAGGTGGTTGGGAAGACTATAGAAGATGACACAACCTTTTCCTCTTCTCTGGGGCACGTGTTGGTGTGGGGTGTAGTACAGACTGAAAATTGGCAAGTCCCATTTACTTAAATTTGTCTTCAGGAGCGGTAGAGAATAGGGTGGATAATCAAAGTCAGCGAACTGAATTCAGCCCTGCTGGCAGACCCTCTTCTTTTGGTTCTCCCTTATATTAGAACAGTGGTTCTTTTTTTTTTTTAATTTTTATTTATTTATTTATTTATGGCTGTGTTGGGTCTTCGTTTCTGTGCGAGGGCTTTCTCCAGTTGCGGCAAGCGGGTGCCACTCTTCATCGCGGTGCGCGGGCCTCTCACTATCGCGGCCTCTCTTGTTGCGGAGCACAGGCTCCAGACGCGCAGGCTCAGTAGTTGTGGCTCACGGGCCTAGTTGCTCCGCGGCATGTGGGATCTTCCCAGACCAGGGCTCGAACCCGTGTCCCCTGCATTGGCAGGCAGATTCTCAACCACTGTGCCACCAGGGAAGCCCTAGAACAGTGGTTCTTAACTTTTAGTTCACAGACTATTGTAAATCTGTAGGCTACGGACTCTACCCAAAATAATGCAATAAGCAGAAAATTTTGCATACAGTTGAGGAATTAATCCATAGACTCCTGAATCCATGGACCCCAGGGCATAATTCTAGCATTAATGTGTGTGTTTCTTTGCTACAAATAATTTCTGTAAGTTGCACTTGGTATTTGCCATGGTGGAGATTCCAGAGATGTCTGGAAACCAGGTATAGTAGGAATAGATCTTTAAATAGGAAAAAAGATTTTCTGAAAGAGGTACCCTGTTTAAGGAAAGATGTTTCCTAAAGAAGTTGCTGCTTATACAGAGGCTGCTTGTCCGGCTCTTGCAGAAGCTTGTTTTACCTTTGACCCTTTTTGGGGTCAGGTTGCATCACAAAGAAGAGTTGTTCTCCAGCTACATATTGTGCGTATAACACAGGCCAGCATCTCTAAATCTTGTCAGCTGCTTCACAAGCGAGTCCCCCAGTTCACAGAGGAGATCAGGTGAGAGTGCAGGCCTGAACTTATTACTGCAGCTGGGAGGTCAGCTCCGTGAGTATCAGCTTGAGATACAAAGTATAGCCCAGCTATTGCCTCTTGTCAGCATAGTTGTGACTGGACTGGGGAGAGAGTAGATCATGCTTGAGTAAGCAGAGATGCAACTGCAGGCTTCCATGGGTGCTCCTTTGGAAGGGCCTGAGAATACACGTGTGAACGATTCTAAGGACAAAAAAGAGAGGTTGACTCTCAAGGCAACTCTGCAATGTGTTTATCAACTTAAAAAATGAGTTGTGTTCCCTTGGATGACATGCTTATCAATTTACTGAGGCATAACCAAAGACCTTATTGGGAAATGTTTTGAATTGATTGAATTTGACATTAAGTAGCAAGTTTTGAAGCATCAGATAAGCCAGACAAATAAAAAGTTAACAATGAAATAAGAAATAATGTTTATATTGAAAGAGACTTGTACTTTTACTATGCAAAGAGCATAGAGAGGGATAAACGGGCACCGTATATACTGCGACCAGGACTTAATGCAGCTGCTTCTGGCAATAGCTGTAGGCCTTGTCTTCATACACCACATAGAGAAGGAGCTCATTACAAACTTGGGCGGAGCTGATGAACGTGAACCGAGATGAATGACCTGTTGAAGTCCTAATGGCTGGAGTTGTATTAGTAATAACTAATAACTAATTAGTTGTATTAGTAATAACTCTACCAGGTATTTGTGTAGCATGTTATAGTCTGCAGTGCATCTTGGAATCCTTCCGCTGTAACTCCAGTGGTAGGTGTTATTTTCACTGTTTTCAGATGAGGAAAGTGAGGCCCACTGAGGGTTATATAGCTAGTAGGTGACCAGTGCTGCTTCCTCTATTCTGGGCCAGCTTCTTGTAACATATGAAATTATATATGTCAAATTAGCTTTATATATATTAGCTTTAAACACGTAAATTATATTACATATGTAACATGTATTATATGATATAATACATAGTATATATCATATGTAATATAAAATATACATATTTACATTACAGCATACTATGTTAATATGGTACATTAAATATATGTTATGCAGTATATTACCTTATATATTGAGTAAACTTTATATAAATTATATATCAGTTAAAATAGTTTTAAGATTCTAAAACTTAATAAGGCTCATTTTATTTCCTTGAGAGGAAGTGATACATTTTTACTTTATTGTGTGTGATTAAGGAGTGTATTATTTAATAGTGGAGAAGGCACTGGACTAGAGAATGGGGGTTACTGGTTGCTGTCTGATGCTACCAGTAGCTGGATGTTACTCAGGACCTCTTTTTTCTCACTTGTGAATTGAGAGGATTGGAGTCAGTCTTAGGGGTTTTTCCTAAGATGTAGCTCAGCTTTGTAGATGAGTTGCAGCAACAGTCTCAGTGGCTGTCAGTTGTTAGAAAAGCAAAGTCCCTTGGCACTCTCCTTCCTAATTTCCACTTCTCTTCCAAGAAAGGAGTCATGGTTTTTTCCTTCAAGGGTCACAACTTTTGAGCTGTGGACTTTCCCTTTACTGTCTCACCTCCATTCTGGTTTGGGTCCTGAGATGTAAGTAACAGTTCAGGTACAAACTTTGTTGTTCACTGATGTCTCGCAAGGGCCTCAGTTAGTGCTTGGCCTAGTAAACCTTGTTGAATGACTCACTAACATACAGGAGCTCACAGTTTTGCAGAAAGGCAGATGCTGGTTCTGTCACTGGAGCACTGCACTGGAAATTTGTGCAACATACCCGTGGGGCACAAGAAGGGTCGCGTTGGGTAAGCAGAATTGGAATGAAATGGCTTTAGGATGTTTGAACTGAATTTTGAAAGGCAGTTCTCTCCCAAGGGGCCCAGGGAGAAGGCAATGTAGCCGTGTATAAAGGCAAAGAGATGGCAACAAGTAGCCAGTGTGGGTGGAGAACAGGGTGTGAAGTCTTGGGGGAAAAGCTGTGGAAGCTGAGGTTGGAGAGTTAGCCCATAACCAAATGAAGAGGAAGTCTTGAACGCCACACAAAAGAATCTGGACTTTCTTATCAACAGAGGTAGCTATTGAAGGATTTGAAACGGGAATTACCATAATCAGACTTGCATTTTAGGAGGAATGTTGATGGTGCCATGAATTAGGGCAGGGGAAATGGGATGCGAGATCGTTAAATGTTTAGGAGTTGAGGAAGTCATGGCTAAGAGAATAAGAGAGAGAAGAGTCAAGAAGTCCTATGTTTTGATTTAGAAGCTGGATGGAGGTGGTGTCATTAATGAGATAAGGAAAGCAAGAGGAAGAAGGGATTTTTGGTAAACGTGAATCCAGCTTGCTACGTGTTGGGTTTGAGGCGCTTGTGGTCTGTCCCAGGGGAGGTGTCCATTAGGCAATTAAGTGTTTAGGTTTGGCTTTCGGGATACAGCTCTTGGGCTGGAGATAATGGTTTAGAATTCATTCATTAATCAACAGCAGTTAAAAAATCAAGGGAGTGAATGAGAGTACCAACAAGAGCATGTAGAGTGAGAAGAAAATCAAGGCAAGGAACGGAATGCGGGGACCTCTAGCATTTAAGGAGAGGGGAAGCCTGCAGAAGAGATAAGACTCACCCAGAGTCCTAGGACAAGCAGGAAGGGATGTTGGAAAAGCAGGGGAGGGGTTTTCGGAAGAGGGGAGTGACCAAAGGGAAGTCATATAAATTAGGTGCTCATATAAATTAGGTGCTTTATAAGTATAAATATAAAAGATATTTATTTATATAGACATAAATATAGAAGGTTATTTATTTGATCAGTGGTGACTTTTACTGGAACACTTTCTCTGCTGTATTGGGTTACAAGCCAGATAGTGGTGTGTTAAGGAAGTGGAAACAGGAAGAAGGTTCTTGAGGATGTGGGAGGCGGATCACCCCATTACTTGACCTGGAAACCTTCTTGATGATTTCTGCTTCGCCCTCATCTAGTCAGACAATGAATCTGGCAGTGAAGGGGACAGCTGACTGTGACCTTGACACTCAAGACTTCCTGGGTTTGAATCCTGGCTACATTGCTGACAACTTGTAAGATCCAGTGCAAATTATTTAATCTGGCTTTGCTTCAGTTTCCTCACCTATACAATGGAGGTAATAAAAGTATCTCAGGATTGTGAAGGATTAAATGGGTCAAGCGCTTAGTTTAGTGTAAGTGCCTGGCACATAATAAGCACTCAGTGAGGGTTAGCCATTTTGAATCCTAAATATCTTTTGAATGTGTTCTCCCTGGAACATGTTTTTTTTTTTTTTTTTAATTAATTTATTTATTCATTTATTTTTGGCTGTGTTGGGTCTTCGTTTCTGTGCGAGGGCTTTCTCTAGTTGCGGCAAGCGGGGGCCACTCTTCATCGTGATGCGCGGGCCTCTCACTATCATGGCCTCTCTTGTTGCGGAGCACAGGCTCCAGACGCGCAGGCACAGCAGTTGTGGCTCACGGGCCTAGTCGCTCCGTGGCATGTGGGCTCTTCCCAGACCAGGGCTCGAACCCGTGTCCCCTGCATTGGCAGGCAGATTCTCAACCACTGTGCCACCAGGGAAGCCCAAGGAACATATTTTTTATTTTTTATTTTTTAAAAACAACTTTATTGTGGTGTAATTTACATATAAAATTCACCTGTTTTCTGTGTACAGCGCTTTCTAATAAATTTGCAGAATTGTGCAACCATCACCACAGTCTAGTTCTAGAACATTTTCATCATCCCAGTAAAATCTTCATGTCCATTTCTAGTTAATCTCCATTCTTATCCTAGCCTTAGGCAACCACTTATCTATTTTCTGTCTGTATAGAGTTACCTTTTCTGGGCATTTCATATAAATAGAATTATACAGTATGTGGCCTTCTGTGTCTGGCTTCCTTTACTTAGTTGTTTTTTGGTTCTATCCATATAGAAGCATCTATCAGAACTTCAGTTCTTTTTATTGATGAACTGTAGTCCATTGTATGGATATATGTTTTGTTTTTCCATTCACTGGAAGATGGGTATTTGTTTGCTATTATGAGTAATGCTGCTCTGCACATTCCCAGGCAAGTCTTTGTGTAGACATATGCTTAATAGCTTCTTAATTGGTCCTTTAGCGTCCTTCAGGGGTCCTCTTGCTTCTTTTCTTGTCCCCCTCCAGTCTGTTCTCCACACTGTAGCTAGAGTGATCTTTCTAAAATGCAAGTCTGATTGTGTCATTACCCTGCTTAAAATCCTTCAGTAGTGCCCAGCTGTCCTCAGCATCTAGTTCAACTCCCTAACTTGAAGGATTTACTAAGAGTCTTCACAATCTAGAATCTTATTTCCCTCTCCACCTTCCCTTTCACTGAGCCCCCCTCCTCAGCTTCCTGCTTCAGCCATTCTTTTATTCATTCATATAGTTTCATTTATTTAACCATTCACTCATTTAACCAGGCTTATTGAGGCTCTGGGGATATAATACTAGACAGGACAGCCAAATCCATGCTTTCCTGGAGCTTTCTTTCTAGTGAGAAAGGCAGGCAATAAACAAGAAAGAATCAGATAGTGGTAAGTGCTATAAAGAAAATAAAAAAGGATGATATGATAAGTTGAGTGGGGAGGGTTGTGGGATGATGGCTCTCAAATCTCCTAGCCTGAGTGTTCCTCAGAGCCTCCGCCCTGTTGCCAACTGCCTGCTTGATATTTCCCCTTGCTATGCTGATAAGCTCTGCTGCTTAACTATAGCTTCATGCCGTACTGTCTTCTTAGAGTACTCTTATCCTACTCCTTCTCTTTCTAAGTACTCTTCATCCTTCTCAGCCCCCTGCTCAACCCCACTCCCACAGCCTGTCTAGATGCCTTGCCCATCTGCCCATTGTGCTGTCTGTCTGTCCTTCCATTACAGACCAACTGACTTAAGTAACATCCTTCACATTATATTTAAATGCATGATGATTGTCTGTCTCTTCTTGACTTTAAGCACCTTGATGACTTCAGCCACCCATAGTTGGCTGGCACAAAGTTGGTGCATAATGAAATCTGTTGAAAGAGGGATTGTTTGTGGTTAGCCTTGAACGGGAGGGAGGGAGGGACACCATTTCATTTGGGGCTGGAGGGAAAGAAGGAGTTAAGGCCTGCTGCAAGCTTAATTTGTAGGAGTGGGGAGGAAAGTCGAAGGAGTTCTGATGGCTTACATTTTCTCAGAGATTACAATTTAGTGCACAGTATAAAATGAGGAAAAGAGTTATTTATAATGAGCAATTAGCAGTGCATTAGAAGAAATGAAGTAGTGCTGTGGGGTGCATCTTGAAATCTTAAAACCGTTCTTATTTGCTTTTAGTGTTATAGCTATTAGATTTAGTCTAATTTCTTCAGGGCATTTGTTATACATTTTGATATGGATGGCTGAATTACTTGGATGCTATTGTACTGTTTTCTTTCTTGTTCTTTTATAATTGATTTTATTTTGACGTTGCTTTTTCAGCTTTCGGAAAATGTGATTGATCGTATGAAGGAAACCTCTCCATCTGGTCCAAAGTCTCAGCGGTATTCCGGTGCCTATGGTGCCTCAGGTATTTCAGAATTTTAATTTCTGAGTTCTTAGAAGAAAAATTGTAAGTGGTAAAGTTCACTCAATAGTCAAGTTCTTCTGCACTTCTGTCTTTTGTTTTTTGGATGTTCGACTTTTTATGGGGGAATAGTCTTCCTTTGGTATCCATGGGTATTGGTTCCAGGACCCCCTTGGATACCCAAATCCATGGATGTGCAAGTCCTTTATATGAAATGGGTAGTACTTGCTTATAACCTATGCACATCCTCCCATATACTTTAAATCATCTCTAGATTATTTATGATACCTAATACACTGTAAATGCCAAGTAAATAATTGCCTGCATGACAAATTCAAGTTTTGCTTTTCGGGATTTTCTGGAATTTTTTTTTTTTTTCCTGAATATTTTCAACCTGTGGTTGGTGGAACGTGTGGATGTGGAACCTGCAGATACGGAAGGCCGACTGTATTGGTTAGTACCAGGTTTCTTTTAAAATTCTTTGAACTAAAAGTAGAATGAATCTACTTTCAAACAGTCTTTGGGAATGTTTTTTCTCTTCCAGCTCCTGAATCCTCTGTTAGGCTTTGGAAGTTTATTTCATATCTTTTTGTGTAAAATTAATTACTTATAGGGATATGAGAGGTTTGGGAGTAAATATTTATTAAAAAAAAATTGAACTTAGAAAATATTGATTTATTGTTTCCAGATGAAAATCTCTAATGATTTTACTATCTAATAGATTTCTTTAAGTTTATTAAGTTTATTCCTTCATAGTCTTAATTATTGAGGAAAATATGATGTTAAATGAAATCCATAGAGAATTATCGTCTCATTTTATCTCTCTTATCCTGTAGGATAAGAGACTGTTTCTCTTTCCTTTTCTCTCTTACCCTGTCCATTTATTCATCCAGCTAATATTTATTGAGCACCTGCTATGTGTCTGGCACTGTTCTTATTGCTGCTAAATTTGATGGATGGACTTGCTGTTTTTTGGTGAAATGGCAATGAGAAAATAGTTGAGATGATTAATCTTGGAGAATTAACTAAACGAGAATTTTCATTATTTATTAGAAAGGGGTATTGTGTGGTAAATCTGGCTACAGACTGAAATACCTTGAGAAAGATGAGATGGTGCCCAAATGCCATTCACTTGGGGGCATTTGTGACCCTCTTACTAATCATTAAGTCCATAACCGTGAGTTGAACTTCTGATGTGTTTAGAGCAGAAGGGGCCAAGATGAATAAGAAATAGTTCTTGTCCTTTGCAAACTTTTTGTTTAGCATTAAGAAGTGTTCATCGTTCATTAAGGTTAGATAGAAAGTGACCATCCCGTCTGCTGGAAACGCTTTTTTTGGCTTCTGGGCCACACTCTTGGTTTTCCTTCTGCCTTACTTGCATCCTCAGTCTAGTCTTCTTTGCTGATTTCCACTAATGTCATCAAATTGTATGCCTTTTGAATCATTGTGTAGATGCCCGTGACTCCCAAAATTGTATCTCTAGCCCTGACCTCTCCTTGAAACTTGACTCCAACAATTGTCCACTTCACATCTCCACTTAAAATTCTTCAACGTAGCAGATCCAAAACAAACCTTTTTATTCTTCTTCAGAGTTGCTTCTCCTCTTTATCTTTCCCAGTAAATGGCACTGGGATTCATCCTTGTTTCCTCTTTTTTTCTTAATTCTTTTTTAAAAATTATTTTATTTTATTTTTTTATAATCGGGATTACAAATCTTTTTAAAATTTTATTTATTTTTTATTTTTGGCTGCATTGGGTCTTTGTTGCTGCATGTGGGCTTTCTCTAGTTGCGGCGAGCGGGGGCTACTCTTCATTGTGGTGCATGGGCTTCTCATTGTGGTGGCTTCTCTTGTCGCGGAGCAGGGGCTCTGGGCATGCGCTTCAGTAGTTGTGGCATGTCGGCTCAGTAGTTGTGGCTCACGGGCTCTAGAGCACAGGCTCAGTAGTTGTGGCGCGTGGGCTTAGTTGCTCGCGGCACGTGGGATCTTCCGGGACCAGGGCTCGAACCTGTGTCCCCTGCATTGGCAGGTGGATTCTTAACCACTGCACCACCAGGCAAGTCCCTTTCTTAATTCTTATATTAGACCATTAGCTTAGTCTTGTCAGCTCCATCTCCAGAATATGTTTGGATATGTTCTTTGCTTGTCCATCTTTACTACTGCAGCTCCGATCGAGGTAACCACCATCTCTTACCTTGTCTTTTGCTGAAGCCTCTTAACTGGCTCCTTACTTCCACTCTTGTCCTCCCTCTATGCTCTGCCAAGCACACAGAGACCTCAGCAACCTTTAAAAAAAGACATCAGCTCATATCATATCCTAGTGGTAGATCTCAGTGGTACTTAGAATATAATTTGAATTGCTTTTCTTGGCTTCTGAGGTACACCATGACTTTTCCCTTTCTGCTTTTCCAACATCATCTTTTGACATATGGATATTTTAAAAATTGGAATTTGATCTAAAATATGCTTTGTTCTAGGTAGATTTCTTTTTTCCTTTTTTAAAAAAAATTATTTATTCTTGCTGCGTCGGGTCTTAGTTGCAGCATGCGGGCTCTTCATTGAGGCATGTGGGATCTTCTGTTGTGGTGCACGGGCTCCTCTCAAGCTGTGGCACACTGGCTCCAGAGTGCGTGGGCTCTGTAGTTTATGGCATGCAGGCTCTCTAGTTGAGGCGTGCAGGCTCAGTAGTTGTGGCATGTGGGCTTAGTTCCCCCGCGACATGTGGGATCTTAATGGGTTCGACCGGGGATTGAACCCACGTCCCCTGCATTGGAAGGCGCCTTCCTTACCACTGGACCACCAGGGAAGTCCCTAGGTAGATTTCTTTTCTATCTACTTTGTTAAGGAGATAGGATGGTGATGGTGAACTAATGATGGAATAGTAATAAATAACATTTAAGTAACGTTTATTATGTGCCAGCTACTCTGTTAAATCCTTTATGTCTAGTTTGTGTAACCTGTATAATCCTGTGAAGAAGGTACTGTATTAAGCCGTTTTACATGGAAGGAAATTGAGACTTGAAGTGATTAATTATCTTGCACAAAGTCACACAGCTGGTGAGCAGTGGAGGTGATACTTGAATTCAAGTCTGTTTGACTCCAGAGCAAATGCAGTAAGCCACTCTGTTTTATTATCATTTGAATGACATCTTGCTTCATTTGTAGAAAGGATGTGACAGAAACTAGTTGGAGGGAAAGAGCTGCTTTTTAGTGATGTTCTGCTTGAGTTTAGGAAAGCACCTTTCTGTAAGTGACTGTTGGTTCTTCTGGCTTTCTCCCATATTTGCTCTTATACAACAGTGAGTTGAAGGAGAGGAAGTGTTTTCCTTCTTGGGTTGGTTTCTTAAAAGGATACTTTGAAAGAGTGGGTGTGGGTGGGGAGGCTTTCTATACATGCTCATGGTGTGGCCTGCAGAGTGTGACACTGACGTTGAGGTAAGTTCTGCCTATGCTGAGAGATCCATCCCTTCCCGTTTCTCTGTTTGACATGACTGATGAACTCTTTGGTCCATGACCAGCCTGGGCACTGAAAACTCTTTGAATGCCACCTTGTGTTTTGTTGGTCAGGCTAGAACTACACTCTCTAAATGGTAGCCATTAATCACATGTGGCTATTAATATTTAAAATAAAATTAATTAAAATGAAATAAAATAAAAATTTCATCTCTTGTGTCACACTAGTCACCCTTCAGTGTTCAGTAACCACCTGCAGCTAGTGGCCGCCATATTGGACAGTGCAGTATAGGACATTTTCATCATTGCGGTAAGTTCCCTTGCACAGCTTTTGTCTAGATTTTATCAGTGCGTGGCCTTGTGGGCTTCATCAGGTGATTTTAATGATGTGGTGACTGAGGTTGTGGAGCTAGACAGCTCTGTGTGTTTGTGAATCTAGTTTCCTGCCTTTTCCACATCCCAGCTCCCCCAGGATTGTGGGTAAATGGATGCCAGGAAATATTTCCCTGAGGTCTACTGTCTTCACCTCAGTCTTTAGCACAGCTTCCTAACCTGTGTGTTATGAGTGTATTGGAGGAATTGATTTCTTAGATTCAGGGTAGCTGGTGAACACCTCTGTACCCTCATTATGCCATACAAATACTTGCTTTTTCTGTCTGCACTTTGATGTGAAAAAAGCTCAACAAGGCTAATAGCTCAGGCTCTTTGAGAATATTTCCGTTACCCATTCCAGCCCAACCTAAGAAAAGAACTAATATTTGACATACTAGTTTGAAGTGATCTTGCCTTTAGGTTCAGAACGCAGTTAGACAATGATTGTGCAAATTAACAAAGATTTATTCTTCTTAAAATTTAAAGAATATGTTTATAAAAGTACACAGCCTCAAGGTTAATGTTCTCTTCTGCGTTTGGGGTTTTAGTTAGTACCCAATAATAGATTTCTTAAGATTTATAATTTAGATGTGTTATGAAATAATTTTTCCAGTCTACAAAAATAATATTGATAAAAATGTCACCAGCCTTTTCTACATTTTTCAGTGTCAGGTAAATTATATATTAAATGTGAGTTGAATTTTTAATATTTGTTAAAATGCTTTCTTCCTTGCAGGACTCTAATTCATACCAGCCCCCTAGGCTATTCATATGTGTGACTGAGAGCGCTAGGATTTCTGTGTATAAGAACTAAGTTTTGTCATATATATAGTTTCGAGAACATAATTTATGCTGTAAGAAAGTGATTTCCTTTAAAGACTTTACTGAAACTGTTTTTTGCCCAACCTTGAACCAGATCAGTGACTCATTGCAGTAAGTATTTGCATGTAAAGCTGTTTAGGCAAAATAATATACTGTGTGACACACAGCATATTGTAATGCCACTTTAATAAATGAACATGCTCTAAAGAACTTAACTGTGTCCTTGCTGCCTCAGATTCTTTGCTGTGTTATGTGCTATCTCAACTACACTGGTTTGCTTTTTTTTTTCTAATTTTTAAATTTTATTTTATTTATTTTTTTGTACAGCAGGTTCTTATTAGTCATCAATTTCATACACATCAGTGTATACATGTCAATCCCAATCGCCCAATTCATCACACCACCACCCCCATCCCCCCATGGCTTTCCCCCCTTGGTGTCCATACATTTATTCTCTACAACTGTGTTTCAATTTCTGCCCTGCAAACTGGTTCATCTGTACCATTTTTCTAGGTTCCACATATATACGTTAATATACAATATTTGTTATTCTCTTTCTGACTTACTTCAATCTGTATGACACTCTCTAGATCCATCCACGTCTCAACAAATGACCCAGTTTCGTTCCTTTTCATGGCTGAGTTATATTCCATTGTATATATGTACCACATCTTCTTTATCCATTCGTCTGTCGATGGGCATTTAGGTTGCTTCCATGACCTAGCTATTGTAAATAGTGCTGCAATGAACATTGGGGTGCATGTGTCTTTTTGAACTATGGTTTTCTGTGGGTATATGCCCAGTAGTGGGATTGCTGGATCATGTGGTAATTCTATTTTTCGTTTTTTAAGGAACCTCCATCCTGTTCTCCATAGTGGCTGTAACAGTTTACATTCCACCAGCAGTGCAAGAGGGTTCCCTTTTCTCCACACCCTCTCCAGCATTTGTTGTTTGTAGATCTTCTGATGATGCCCATTCTGACTGGTGTGAGGTGATACCTCATTGTAGTTTTGATTTGCATGTCTCTAATAATTAGTGATGTTGAGCAGCTTTTCATGTGCTTCTCGGCCATCTATATGTCTTCTTTGGAGAAATGTCTATTTAGGTCTCCTGCCCGTTTTTGGATTGGATTGTTTGTTTTTTTAATATTGAGCTGCATGAGCTGTTTATATATTTTGGAGATTAATCCTTTGTCTGTTGATTCGTTGACAAATATTTTCTCCCATTCTGAGGGTTGTCTTTTTGTCTTGTTTATGGTTTCCTTTGCTGTGCAAAAGCTTTGAAGTTTCATTAGGTCCCATTTGCTCATTTTTGTTTTTATTTCCATTACTCTAGGAGGTGGATCAAAAAAGATCTTGCTGTGATTTATGTCAAAGAGTGTTCTTCCTATGTTTTCCTCTAAGAGTTTTATAGTGTCCGGTCTTACATTTAGGTCTCGAATCCATTTTGAGTTAATTTTTGTGTATGGTGTTAGGGAGTGTTCTAATTTCATTCTTTTACATGTAGCTGTCCAGTTTTCCCAGCACCACTTATTGAAGAGACTGTCTTTTCTCCATTGTATATCCTTGCCTCCTTTGTCATAGATTAGTTGACCATAGGTGTGTGGGTTTATCTCTGGGCTTTCTATCTTGTTCCATTGATCTATGTTTCTGTTTTTGTGCCAGTACCATATTGTCTTGATTACTGTAACTTTGTAGTATAGTCTGAAGTCAGGGAGTCTGATTCCTCCATCTCCGTCTTTTCCCCTCAAGATGGCTTTGGCTCTTCGGAGTCTTTTGTGTCTCTGTATAAATTTTAAGATTTTTTGTTCTAGTTTTGTAAAAATTGCCATTGGTAATTTGATAGGGATTGCATTGAATCTGTAGATTGCTTTGGGTAGTATAGTCATTTTCACAATATTGATTCTTCCAATCCAAGAACATGGTATACCTCTCCATCTGTTGGTATCATCTTTAATTTCTTTCATCAGTGTCTTATAGTTTTCTGCATACAGGTCTTTTGTCTCCCTAGGTAGGTTTATTCCTAGGTATTTTATTCTTTTTGTTGCAGTGGTAAATGGGAGTGTTTCCTTAATTTCTCTTTCAGATATTTCATCATTAGTGTATGGGAATGCAAGAGATTTCTGTGCATTAATTTTGTATCCTGCAACTTTACCAAATTCATTGATTAGCTCTAGTAGTTTTCTGGTGGCATCTTTAGGATTCTTTATGTATAGTATCATGTCATCTGCAAAGAGTGACAGTTTTACTTCTTCTTTTCCAATTTGTATTCCTTTTATTTCTTTTTCTTCTCTGATTGCCATGGCTAGGACTTCCAAAGCTATGTTGAATAATAGTGGTGAGAGTGGACATCCTTGTCTTGTTCCTGATCTTAGAGGAAATGCTTTCAGTTTTTCACCATTGAGAATGATGTTTGCTGTGGGTTTGTCATATATGGCCTTTATTATGTTGAGGTAGGTTCCCTCTATGCCCACTTCCTGGAGAGTTTTTATCATAAATGGGTGTTGAATTTTGTCAAAAGCTTTTTCTGCATCTATTGAGATGATCATATGGTTTTTATTCTTCAACTTGTTAATATGGTGTATCATATTGATGAATTTGCGTATATTGAAGAATCCTTGCATCCCTGGGATAAATCCCACTTGATCATGGTGTATGATCCTTCTAGTGTGTTGTTGGACTCTGTTTGCTAGTATTTTGTTGAGGATTTTTGCATCTATATTCATCAGTGATATTGGTCTGTAATTTTCTTTTTTTGTAGTATCTTTGTCTGGTTTTCGTATCAGGGTGATGGTGGCCTCATAGAATGAGTTTGGGAGTGTTCCTTCCTCTGCAGTTGTTTTGGAAGAGTTTGAGAAGGATGGGTGTTAGCTCTTCTCTAAATGCTTGATAGAATTAACCTGTGAAGCCATCTTGTCCTGGACTTTTGTTTGTTGGAAGATTTTTAATCACAGTTTCAATTTCATTACTTGTGATTGGTCTGTTCATATTTTCTATTTCTTCCTGGTTCAGTCTTGGAAGGTTATACCTTTCTAAGAATTTGACCATTTCTTCCAGGTTGTCCATTTTATTGGCATAGAGTTGCTTGTAGTAGTCTCTTAAGATGCTTTGTATTTCTGTGGTGTCTGTTGTAACTTCTCCTTTTTCATTTCTGATTTTATTGATTTGAGTCCTCTCCCTGTTTTTCTTGATAAGTCTGGCTAATGGTTTATGAATTTTGTTTATCTTCTCAAAGAACCAGCTTTTAGTTTTATTGATCTTTGTTATTGTTTTCTTTGTTTGTATTTCATTTATTTCTGCTCTGGTCTTTATGATTTTTTTCCTTCTGCTAACTTTGGGTTTTGTTTGTTCTTCTTGCTCTAGTTCCTTTAGGTGTAAGGTTAGATTGTTTATTTGAGATTTTTCTTGTTTCTTGAGGTAGGCTTGTATAGCTATAAACTTCCCTGTTAGAACTGCTTTTGCTGCACCCCATAGGTTTTGGATTGTCGTGTTTTCATTGTCATTTGTCCCTCGGTATTTTTTTATTTCCTCTTTGATTTCTTCAGTGATCTCTTGGTTATTTAGTAACGTATTGTTTAGCCTCCATGTGTTTGTGTTTTTTACATTTTTTCCCCTGTAATTCATTTCTAATCTCATAGCGTTGTGGTCAGAAAAGATGCTTGATATGATTTCAGTTTTCTTAAATTTACTGAGGCTTGATTTGTGACCCAAGATGTGATCTGTCCTGGAGAATGTTCCATGCGCACTTGAGAAGAAAGTGTAATCTGCTGTTTTGGGATGGAATGTTCTATAAATATCAATTAAATCTATCTGGTCTGTGGTGCCATTTAAAACTTCTGTTTCCTTATTTATTTTCATTTTGGATGGTCTGTCCATTGGTGTAAGTGAGGTGTTAAAGTCCCCCACTAGTATTGTGTTACTGTCAATTTCCTCTTTTATAGCTGTTAGCAGTTGCCTTATGTATTGAGGTGCTCCTATGTTGGGTGCATATATATTTATAATTGTTACATCTTTTTCTTGGATTGATCCCTTGATCATTATGTGGTGTCCTTCCTTGTCTCTTGTAACATTCTTTATTTTACACTATTTTATCTGATATGAGTATTGCTACTTCAGCTTTCTTTTGATTTCCATTTGCATGGCATATCTTTTTCCATCCCCTCACTTTCAGTCTGTATGTGTCCCTAGATCTGAAGTGGGTCTCTTGTAGACAGCATATATATAGGTCTTGTTTTTGTATCCATTCAGCAAGCCTGTGTCTTTTGGTTGGAGCATTTAATCCATTCATGTTTAAGGTAATTATCGATATGTATGTTCCTATGACCATTTTCTTAATTGTTTTGGGTTTGTTTTTGTAGGCCCTTTTCTTCTCTTGTGTTTCCCCCTTAGGCAAGTTCCTTTAGCATTTGTAGAGCTGGTTTGGTGCTGCTGAATTCTTAGCTTTTGCTTGTCTGTAAAGCTTTTGATTTCTGCATCGAATCTGAATGAGATCCTTGCTGGGTAGAGTAATGTTAGTTGTGGGTTCTTCCCTTTCATCACTTTAAATGTATCATGCCACTCCCTTCTGGCTTGTAGAGTTTCTGCTGAGAAATCAGCTGTTAACCTTATGGAAGTTCCCTTGTATGTTATTTGTCATTTTTCCCTTGCTGCTTTCAATAATTTTTCTTTGTCTTTAATTTTTGCCAATTTGATTACTATGTGTCTTGGAGTGTTTCTTCTTCGGTTTATCCTGTATGGGACTCGCTGAGCTTCCTGGACTTGGGTGGCTATTTCCTTTCCCATGTTAGGGAAGTTTTCGATTATAATCTCTTCAAATATTTTCTCTGGTCCTTTCTCTCTCTCTTCTCCTTCTGGGACCCCTATAATGCGAATGTTGTTGCGTTTGATGTTGTCCCAGAGGTCTCTTAGGCTGTCTTCATTTGTTTTCATTCTTTTTTCTCTATTCTGTTCCACAGCAGTGAATTCCACCATTCTGTCTTCCAGGTCACTTATCCTTTCTTCTGCCTCAGTTATTCTGCTATTGATTCCTTCTAGTGTAGTTTTCATTTCAGTTACTGTATTGTTCATCTCTGTTTGTTTGTTCTTTAATTCTTCTAGGTCTTTGTTCAACATTTCTTGCATCTTCTCGATCTTTGCCTCCATTCTTTTTCCGAGGTCCTGGATCATCTTCACTGTCATTATTCTGAGTTCTTTTTCTGGAAGGTTGCCTATCTCCACTTCATTTATTTGTTTTTCTGGGGTTTTATCTTGTTCCTTCATCTGGTACATAGCCCTCTGCCTTTTCATCTTGTCTGTCTTTCTGTGAATGTGGTTTTTGTTCCACAGTCTGCAGGATTGTAGTTCTTGCTTCTGCTGTCTTCCCTCTGGTGGATGAGGCTATCTAAGAGGCTTGTGCAAGTTTCCTGATGGGAGGGACTGGTGGTGGGTAGCCCTGACTGTTGCTGTCTATATTATTTCTTAATATAAGCATTTACTGTGAGCTCGACCCTCTACTACTGCTGAGGATATACAGTGATGAACAAGACAGGCACAATTTCTCCTGGAGCTTATGATTGAGCTGGGGAGAAAAACACCAAAGAAATGATAATTAATGTTTTAAATGATTGCTACTGTCTTCATTAAGGTCTGTTAGCTCATCTTCATGGAGTAGGTTGGGTCTGCTCGTCTTGGAGGGTGTCCTGGAGAGGTGGGGGCGGGGGGTGACTGTGGCTCACGCTGGGGACACAGGCACTGGTGGCAGCAATTCTTGGGAGCTCCTACCGCGTGGACGCTAATGTAGCTGCTTTGCTTTTATATCAGGGAAGTTTTTTTTTTTTTTTTAGGCTGACATAAAGGGATACCTTGCACAGTTACAAACTTAACGTTTTCATTAACATCTTGCATTTTTTGATTTTAAAAATCAGTGTTGAATATTGATTTTTTTTCCTTTCCACCTTGATCCTTTAGTTTTTCTGGCTTATAGTGAGGTTAGACCTCTCATGTTTGATCCTGCTTATTGCTGAAGAAACTCTGTCCCCAAGTCGATATGAAAAATCAGGCAGGAATGTTATTAGGAGGCTATTTGTTGGTTACCTAAACCGCTAGCAACCAGATGAAAATGATGAATCTGGGTAAAATGACAAATGAACTCACTTTTATTATTATCCTCACTGTGCAGGTTTCTCTGTACATTTCTTGTCATTGGGAAAAATAAGAAAGATTTGCTGATTTGCTTTAAGTATATCACTGAGATCACTAAGTATTTGGCAGCCTTAACAAATTGCAGGAAACCAATTTAAGCAGGAAATAGCATAGCCCAAACTAAACAGCCAGTTTAGGGAAGCAGATTTGTCTATATGTTCTATGTATTTTTCTCCCAGAATCTGACCCTCCTAGTGATTTTTAAATAGCTCTTTAAGGCTCATTTAGACCTCACATTGTAGGGAGAGTTCACAGTTACAAGCTGTGCTTGTTCCTTTGACTTGAGTTACAAGAACTGAAGGGAGTTGCAGTATCTCGGTTTCCAGCTTTTAATATGTGACAGTTTGTTGATGCCAGTGTCTCGACACTGCCCTTTTTTTTGCATGTGCAGTAAAACTTCCTGAAAGGAAGAAATGTATACACTATTGATTTAAAGGTATGATTTAGATCACATTCTCTTGTCAGTATATTCTGTTCTTAAAAAGAAATCCATAAACAATCTACATTTAATGGATGGTTGAACTCTTATCAGTCAACAAATATTAGCAATGGAAGTGATCTTTGACTTCAAGGAACTATTAGTTTGGTCAAATCATGTTTAACATTACAGTGTAGTGAATAAGTACTGACGTAGTACTCTTCACCTGCTCAGTTAGGATTTTGGAGTAGGTGAATGAATATGTAAGTGAGATAGAATATATAAGAGGTCTAGGAAGTGCTTTAGGACTTCAGAGAAAGAAGGTCAAGAACTTGGGCAGGCAGGCCATCAGGGGAAGTGGACTTGAGCCCGACCTTGAGGATAAGAGGGGTGGGGGCATTGGTGTTGAAGGTTTTCCTGGCAGAGTCACTGCACAGACCAGATAAAGGGTTCTAGTGGGGGTCTCATGGGTGGGAAGGTTGGGGAAGTTAAGGAGTTTAATCTTATCCTTTGGGCCTAGTGGCTACTGAGCAGTTTCATTTAAATTCAGGGTGCAAGTTTAGAAAGTTGCATTAGTTGATACTTTTCAGATATACTCAGTTATTAATAACATTTTTATGGCTAAAAATGCAGTGTTGATTTTCTCATTGATATTTTTATATTTAACAAATCTAAATGGTAAGAATATGTGTTTTCCACCATAGCACTAAATGAAGCCATTTTCATTTTCTTGAAAAAATAAGCAGCCTCATAAGCATTTTTATTTGTCCTTAACTGGCCCTATAGCCAAAAAAAAAGTTATCTTTAGCTACTTGAGGCTGTGGAGGGTAAAACAGAAGCTTTGTGAGCAGGAGAGGTGAAATGGTACGAGTGGATAATGTACAGCATTAGTTGGAAATCCGAGACAGGGAAGACAGCTGAGACACAGTCGAGGTAGAAGTGGCAAAGGCAGAGGAGGATTTGGCTAGAGTTGGTGACTGAGGCCACATGGCTGATTAGTGGCAGACTCACACTTCTGTCCTTCTTTCCCTAGTCTAGGGCGCTTTCCCCTGTGCCACTTGATTCATCACTCTTTGTGTCGTATTTAAGAAACCAGCACAAATTTAAACTATTTTCAAATTGAGAAGAGAGCATAGAAAACTTAAAAAAAAATGGAACAGGTCATTGACGGTATAGTGTATATTCCATGGTATTTTGGGATGGTTGAAAGGGGAGTCACACAGAAGAGCAAAAGCTGCAGCAGAAGAGGAAAGGAATTACAGGGAGAGAAGCTGAGTAGGACCTGAAATATCAGTGAGTCACATCTTCCAGAATTTTCTGTGACTTGGAACTTCTGCCCTTTGATTTCTTAGTTAACTGATTGACCACTGGTGCCTCAGCTGCCTTTTATTAAATCTTCAGAGGCCCCTACCCTGTGACTACTGTAGCATAATTTACTTTTCATTAGTGCTTCCAAGTGGTGTGAAATCAAGTGAGCCAGAAATTCCCTACCTGTGCCCAAGTGACTAGAAATAAGCAGCTCTTTTTTTATGTGCGTTGCATACTGTAGATTAGAAATGTAGTTATGCCGTGGAGTCACAGTACTCAGGAGGTGGAAGGAAGTAACTTCAGTAACCAGGGGAAAAAGAGAGAAGCTGTTTTAAAGAACCTCCCCCTTTTTTTGCTGCAGTGGGTTTTGGACACTAAAGGGATAGTGGATTGTATTTTCTGAAAGAACAAGTGTTGTTATCGGGTGTAACAATCAAGTAAATCATGGATCTCACTCATAATATGTCATAAACCACAAAGAGAAAATGACTATAAAGTATGTTTTATAATCATGCTTCAAGGTTTATAAAACAAAATATCAGTCATTGGTTATATAAGCAGCTCTAGTGGATTATAAAGTATAGGGCATACAATATGTAAAAACACTATTGTTGATTTAAATTTAGTATGCCAGTTGTAAAATAAACACTCGATTGACCATATTTTTGCCTTTCTTGGAATTTGATAGACTTTGAGGGTATGATCTGGATGGCCCAGATCTCTTCAAATAAATTGCCCAAGAGAATTTGAAATATTTTCATACTGCGAGCAGAGGTATTCAAAATTAGTCTACTGACCCTTCCACCTGTCAACCAAATAGTAGGTTATTGTTGTTGATGATGTTTTTCCTTGTAAAAAACATTTAAAAAAGTAAAGTCTGACCCAGCATTTCATTTCTTCCATTTACTCTTTCCTGTCTCCCTGGTTTATTAAGAATTACCTGTCCAGTGCTCTGTATTAGGCCAAGTCAGTGCTACCAGGTAACAATAAGTGCTTTTAAGTCCTCTTTTTAAACCTGTTCTGCCCCCAGGGCTATTTGACACTTTGTTGACAGCTGTCACTGTACTTGAGTGTTTCTTGAAAAGTGTTGGGAACCCACGTGAATCATTATGGTAAGGCTCTTAAAAATTTTTCCTGGAATTGCTATGGCATGCTTAAGACAGTATTCTGGTTGTGCATGCCCTGGTTCCCCTGACTGAGTGGTTAATTGAAATATGGGTTTTAATTAGCCAGCATCAAATGATTGGAGTTTGAAATTACAGGGTAGTAACGATAGCTGTTTCTTTACTTAAAGGCCTGATGGGGTTAGAACATCTCGCAGATTGTATGGTGGGGAGCTAGATGGCTGCTGAAAGCCCCTGTGTATTGACATTGTTGGCGGGACTTACTTTTATTTTTTTTGCTGGTTCACCCTGTTGTTGCTGTTATCCTTCAGGGAACAACCACAGGCCTTGCTCTGCATTTGATGAGTAGCAGTAGAACCTTCCTCTGCATTTTCCTTTGCCTGGTTTCAGGTATTACAGTTTCTCCCATCCCTGGTGTCATTGCTCTAGTCTGGCCACCGTCCTCTCTCTCCTGCCTTGTTCTAACCATCTCTTGCTTGGAGTCCCGGCCTTCAGTCTCACATTCCCCAGTCTGTTCCCACTGCAGCCCTAGTAGTCTTTCCAAAGTGTAAAACCAATCATGTCATTCCTCTTGAGAGGCTCCCCCTTCCTCTTAGGTGAGGTCTAAGTTTCTTTTACATAGCCAGCAAGGTCCTGCAGAGTCCATCTCTGCTGTAGTGTCCTGCATCATCTCCCAGACCCCCCTGTGTCATGTTGAACTTTCTGTCTAGCAGTTCTTGAGTCCTTGAGCTTATCTTTTGGTCTTTTTCTGTGTTGTCTCTTCTGTCTCACCACTGTTCCTCCAACTGTCTACCCCACCCCAGCCCACCTCACCTCCTCCCTGTCTTTTATCTGGCTAACTCTTCCTCATTGTTCACATCCCTGCCTAGAAATCACTTACTTAGGAAGTTTTTTCTGACTCCAGGTCTGGGTTAGATGCACCTCCTGAGGGGTTGCATAGCACCCTGTATGTACCTTTTCTATCACAGCATTTATCACATGGTGCTGTGATTGTGATTTACTGACCCCTCTCCCTTAGATCCCACAGCTTTCATTTACTTATTTGTCCTCTCAGGACCTCGTTTTATGATACTTTTTCCCACATTTTGCCTTGCCTTGGTGTTGACCTCTCCTTGCTAAGGTGAAAAGCAGTTATATGCCAGTCTTTGCTATAGGTGAACATTGCCTTGTTGAGGTCAGATGTTTAGGCAATGTGGAATAAAAGAAAGTCTCAGAGGGTTGAGGGGATTTCTCTTCCTTCAAGAGCTCCTCTTCACCATCTCTTCTTCCATTTGGCTGCATCTCAGCTATCATCTAGCAAAACTGAAAGGATGATCTCTGCTCTCCTTCACTTCCTCAAGGCCCCGGGACCAGCTCTTTGAAGCCTGAGGGTTTGGTGTCTGGAAACTCAGGAATGTTGAGGATAGGTTTGGCTTCTGGTTGAGGATTGGAAGGAAGACCCACCGCCTGCATCCCCTTAGGCCGGTAGGGGAGGCCTGGGAGACCAGGGAGCTGGCTCAAATGCATAAATAGCTAAGCACTAACAATGATAAAAGAAAAAGTAAGGATTTGGCTTAGCTCATATGGGCATTCACCCAATACATCCAATTTTCTCCTTATCACCATGTGCTACAGTGATAATAATTCATGTAACTATATTAGATTTGCTTTACATCTTATTTGGTGGTTACACTAAATCCTTCAGATGCAGTTAGTCTTGCTGTTGACATAATGGTCGTCTCATGACTTTAAAAAATAAGATAAAATATTGATTACTCGCTGTCATTTTTGAGGATGAACCTGAGGAATGATATGAAAATCAGTTGCTATAATCAGGATAGATTTGTTTTAAATAAAAAATATTAAAGCAGTATTTGAGATTGACAGTTCACCCAAAACACTTCTATTGTTTCACTAATGCAACCAGCTAGGTTATGGATTGTGAATATTATCCTTATAATTATTTGAAGAAATTAATTTAACAAAATATAATTATTTTGACAAAATACCTCCAACAGCCCTCAGTTCATTTTCCTTCTTGAAACTTGTGCTTTTAGCAAGAAAGAGATGGCTTTAACGCTTGTGTACAATATGCATTCTTGCAGACATTTAAGGCCAGTCAACTCTGTCGTCTTCTCTGGTATGGCCGAGCAGCTTCTGTTTAATTTTGTGGGTTAATATAGATACCTACTGGGCATAATGTGTTTCTTTAACTTTTCTAAATAACATGTTGACTTCTCTGGGAATTTCATGAGATCGAGCCCATAAACTACTTTTGTGACACCTTTATACAATTTTTCTAAAAAGGTTGCTTTAATATTCTTTCTCAGAAACATTTTAGATTGATTATTATAAGTTTATGGGAGGTTATAATCCTCTTTTCATGATTATTCTTTGACCTTTGACATATTTTATTAGTTTTTTAATAAAAAATCTTTAAGAAAAACATAGGCTGTATAATTAAGAAATGATTTTTTATCAAGCCTGATAAATATACAAATGATAAATTGCTTCCTCTAATTCTTTGTTTCTTGTGCTGTTAAACATTATACCTCTACTGATTAAACCATTGTTTCATAACCCAGGTTCATCTTTTTGCAAAAATGATATTTGCAAAAATGGCAAAGTGAAACTTTAAAAAACAATAATTTTTAACATTGCTTTTTTTTTCATATTGTTGCTTATAGGACTTTGACCTGAAACTTTTAAAGGCCATGTTATACTTTGATTGAGAACTACCTTCTCTTCATCCAAGTGAAATTCTTTTAGTTGAACAGTACTGAGGCTTCTGTAGTACTCAAGCTTGCAATGTTATTTCTGATGTGCCTCAGGAGGCATGATTTGTACTGGACTAGCCAGACCCAGGGTGGAGGATGCAAAGGCCGACTGAAACATCACCTTTGCTTTGCTGGCAGTGATGTAATGTGATTGTGTGCTTTCAGTAATGGAGTTCCAAAGGAAATGAACCCCACTTTCTTCAAATAGGAAATGGAAAGGCTGTAGCTGAATTACCTGTGAGTAGAAGTGTGTGCTCACACACACACACACACACACACAAACACAAACACACAGAGTGTATGTTTAGTGTTCAAAGAGCTTTTGCCACTTAATAGTTGTGTCATCTTTTGTAAGTTATTTCAGATTCCTCCAGGATAAGATGGAGAGACTAATTTCATATGATTGTCATGGAGAGTAAATGAGATAATGTACCAGTGCTGAAATATAGCAGGTAATCAATAAATGTCCCTTTCTTTTTTTCCTTGTTTAACATAGTGTCCAGGGCTCTTACTTTACTGCCCCCTTTCACACACTTCGGGTTGACTCTGCCAACCTTTTTGTCCACCCTCTTTGCCTTTCACTTGGTGTTCTGTGCCCTTGTTCCAACAAACATTTATTTAGTACTGGCTATGTGCCTGACACTATACTAAGTGCTGAGATTTCATAGCTGAACAGAGCAGAACAACGCAGATTAGCTGTAATAGAGATACACATGTATCATAAAGAATTGAATAAGGACTAACTCTAACTGGGGAGGTCAGGGTAGACTTCGTGAAAGAGGTGGTAATATTTCAGCTGAATATTGAAGGATGAATAGGAGTTCACCAATCAGACATGATGGGATTGATGGTGGGGGATGATGGAAAGGAGGAAGGGCATTTCTTGGGAGAAGAAATGGTTGGTGGAGCAGTTAGGATCATAAAGGGCTTAGTGATTTCTGGGACTTATAACTAGTTATAGTTATTTGGAATGCAGGTACTGTGTGAGAGATCAGAGTACAGGAGTAAATATGGATGGAACAGAGCTAAGGAGTGTGGGTTTGCTTCTGTAGGAAGTGCCTCCATCCCTGTGTTGTTATACTTGATTTTAACTATTTGTATATGTGTGTGTGATCAACTCAAAGGTTGCCTTATCAGAACTTTTCTTGATCCTATTTACCTTGCTTTCATCTGAACTCACATGGTATTTTGTCTATATTTTTCTCTTGGCAGTCACTGTTTTCTACATTAAAAAAAAAAAAAAAGTTTTTTATAGCTGTGTTAGCATTTTTATCCTGCTGTAAGCTCCTTGAGGGCAGAATTCATACTGGAAAGCCTTCAGGTCCCATTGTGACCCATGTGGCGTCTGTCTCACCTGAGGAAGGTGCTCAAGAAACACTTGATGATGGAATGAGTGAGTGGAAGGCGCCATGAGCATCAGCATCCCAGCTTCTTCAAAATGCTTTTGACCTCAAAACCATTGTGTTCAATGAAAGAAGCCGGTCACAAAAGACCACATAGTGTATGATTCCATTTTTATGAAATGTCCAGTATAAGCAAATCTGTAGAGGCAGGAAGTAGATCAGTGGTTGCCTAGGGCTGAGGATGTTGGCGGTGCGGGTTGGGGGATTGGAGTAACTGTTGATGGTTGCACAACTCTGCAAGTATTGATATATTAAAATGCACTGAACGTTACAGTCTATATGGGTGAATTTTAGAGTATATGAATTTTATCTCAGTAAAGCTGTTAAAATGCTCTTGAACTCTTGTCACATTTTTTTTTTTTTTTTTTTTTTTTTAAATTTATTTATTATTATTATTTTTTTGGCTGTGTTGCGTCTTCGTTTCTGTGCGAGGGCTTTCTCCAGTTGCGGCAAGCGGGTGCCACTCTTCATCGCGGTGCGCGGGCCTCTCACCGTCGCGGCCTCTCCCGTTGCGGAGCACAGGCTCCAGACGCGCAGGCTCAGTAGTTGTGGTCACGGGCTTAATCGCTCCGTGGCATGTGGGATCTTCCCAGACCAGGGCTTGAACCCGTCTCCCCTGCATTGGCAGGCAGATTCCCAACCACTGCACCACCAGGGAAGCCCCTCTTGTCACATTTTTAAAAAGCATCTCCAAATGTATATTTTCTCTTCCTATGTTTGCAGCATACACTTAGGGATTTACATGATGATATTTATTATTCTCTTTTAAAATTTTGAGTTGGCTCCGTAGAATGTAGGTGAAGTAGAGCTTTGGGAATTCGTACCCCTTTCAGAGATGCTTGGGAGTGTGAGTGGGAACTTCTGATGAGCCTATGCAGAGTGACCTCATTCTCTGTCAAAGGAGCTCAGCAGTCAGTTATTTTAGTATCAGCAGGGTGGCATTGTTGGATATATTTGAACAGTGTCTTTTTACTTTATAAGTTATTGAAAAACTTTGTCTTTAGGGAATTATGCACTGCTTTGTCTTAATGAAAAGACATGCCGCATTCACTGAAGTAGAAGGAATGGTGCTATTTTTCTGTCATTTTCAGAATGAGAGAGGCAGATATAGTTGGTTTTTCAGCCTGTTGATCTTGTATTTCTCATGAACAGGTACTTCATTTTAAAAGGCTGTTTTATACTAAAGCACTTATGAAGCCATATGTATTAATAAAACATGTGCCCTTAGATAAATTGTGTAATGTGGTTTTCTTTTTTCTCCCACACTCTCGGAACTAGTAGTTTCTGTGTTGATGAAACAGCAGGGAGCACCTATTCTGGTGTGTTCATTCATGCAAAATGTAGCCCTCTTGAAAATGAACAAAGATCGTAACCGAAAGGTATTCATCATGCAATCTATCCACAAGAAATCTTGAATGAAATCATCATCAAATAACTTAAATAAAAGTTATTTCCTGACACTATATCACCAAATGTAATTTAGGACATTTACCATTATTATGTGTGCATTTTTCTTTTTCATGTGATTGCCAACTATCTTTAAAAATGGAATGCTTCAGATTACTGTTTTGGGGAGGCTGATGTGATTTACTTGACCTTGATTTCACTTGAGTAGTGGCAGTGGGTGGTTCTTCACCACGGATCTGATTGTTACTAGGGTTTCTTCAGCACCTCTCTAAAGCAAAAGCGTTACATTTGATTTCTCTTCACTTAGCCTGCAACTAGCAGTGTTACCCAGTGCTTCAGCCTGGGGCTGGATCAGTAGATCTTTCCAGGTATGAATGGGGGGGCTTACTAGATCTGAGAGAGCCAGAGGCCCCAGGATTTGGTGATAGATATTCCTGTTGTTTCAAATAGGCCCCCTGCCCCTCCTGTGCGTCACCCAAGAGGTTGCTCAGACACATATTAAGTAAATGCCTAGGACTGTGGTTTGGTTGAAGGAGCATGGATATTGATAGACCTCAAAGTCCTGAGGTGACTGTTCATTTCTCCTGTTCAGCTCTGTCCCTTTCTGTGTGTGTGACCTGAAGGCAATGTGTTGAACCTCAGCTTTCCCTAATTTTTGATGCCCAAGAGTGACAGGGGTTACGTGCTATAGTCACCTGCCCTTTCTTGGGCAGTTCCTGATTGTTGGACAAAGGAACTCAAAATGCGTTTTCCCAAAGAAAGAATGGGTACAGCTGAAAATAATGTTTTTATAATAATTTTTCAGGCTTATAAAGGATTTTTGGGTTAACTTGGAAACCCAAATGCCATTTCACTTTTTAATGATGAATTTACAATGAGCTTTGCCACCACTAAGGTGTTGGCACCTTCCCACAGCTTGCAGTCAAGGTTTCTCTATGCCTTGTGAATGGGCTTGAAATGCCTCCCTTTGGATTCTGATATTATCTCTATTGTAGTCCTGGTTGAAACGGGCAGCAAACAAGCAAATATTTGTATACACATATACACACAAATGTGTGTGTATGCAAATAACGTGTTAACCACAGAGACATTAGTATAGACATTTTAACAGTTTAATTAGAAGTCACTGAAGATTCCTTGCAGTAAACATAAACTAATGTCAGAGGCTTTGTTCTGTCTGCTGTTGTGCCCAAGGCTGGTGGGGCTGGACAGTGAAGTGAAGGGGTTGTCACAATTTACTTTTATAATAGTTTGTATAGTTTTGGTTGGCTTTTTATCTGTTTTTCCAGGTGTGATAATGGAGGCTTTTGTTTTTGTTTTTCTCTATTGCAAGGTAATAACTCTTGCATTTCTCCCCATTAAATTCTAAGTAGGAGGGAGAATTTAGCACAGGTATACGGCACTAATTTCGTGCTGTGTCAGGCTGTTTTTGAGGGAGGGTCAGAGCCTGCATATGTCCGTTGTTGTGGAGTCAGTTAGAGGCAGTGTGGTGCAGTGATGGGTGCTCCCGCTTTGGGACCTGTCAGTCCTGAATCACCATGGGCCAATCACAATGGTTTCCTCATCTATAGAATTGGGTACTAATTACCTGAGGGGTAACCTGATGCCTAGAACATTGCTTAATAAGTAGAGACTATTTAAATTCGTGTGTTGTTGGATTGCTGATTGGAAGTGAGATCTGACTTCTATCTCAACCTGATCGGCAACTAGCCATTTTACCTTGGACAAGTTTATGTCTCTGAGCCTTAGTGTTCTTGTCTGGCAAATGGTGGAATGGACTCTTACCTCCTTGATTCCTTGGATAGATTGTGAGCTTTTTAGATAAGAACTATTTTCATTCATCTTTGTATAGCACCACTGTTACCTGGGCAAAACATTTTGTGATTAATGATTGAGTTTGCAGCTTTGTATATTTTGCCGACTCAAGTCATAGTTATATAGTTATATGTAATTATAATTGTCTATGTCTGTGAACATTCATAAGTGGAAATTATGTCTTTTTTTGAAGTTTGTCCCCAAGCAATCTGAAATATACTTTTATCTCTAAAAGTTCATTCATATATAAATGTATTTATGTGTATGCTTAGCTCTAAAGTATAAAGAAATTGTTTTTAAATACTTTTAAAAAATATTTATTTATTTATTTGGCTCTGTCGGGTCTTCGTTGCATCATGCAAGATCTTTTTTTTTAGTTGCGGCGTGCGGCATCTTTAGTTGTGGCGTGCGAACTCTTAGTTGCCTGCAGCATGTGGGATCTAGTTCCCTGACCAGGGATCGAACCCAGGCCCCCTGCACTGGGAGCGTGGAGTCTTAGCCACTGGACCACCAGGGAAGTCCCTAAAGTATAAAAATTTAAAATTAGGTAAAAATACATTAACATGAACAAGGTGTGAGAATATGCATTCTTAAAGGTCTTTTGCTTTAAAGTAGTTTATCTATGTTTCATCATTCGGATATGATACTCAGAGTAACTTGGCCAATAACAAAAAATGCTGTTGGCAGCTTCCAGGTTTTAAAAGAAATCACTCTAGAGAATTAGGGATAAATAGTAATTAAAAGGGTACTGTCAAGGTTGATAGGTCTAAATTTAGCATCCCAGCTGTGTTTTGGTTTGTAGGGGTATGTGTGTCATGCTGTCTCCCTCTGTGGTTTGCTGGCCCTGTTAGGAGCCAGGAGCGTGTTAAAACGCAGATAGACATACTGCCTTCTGAAATGTGGCCTCAGGAAGTGGTTGCTTGAATGTTGCAGTGCCCTGCTGGCCTGCAAGAACCTTGTCAGTGTCTGGAGCAATTGAAAGCTGGCAGACTCTGGCTTTCTGGTTTGGCTGTGGTCATTTTCTGAAGGAGCTCTTCAAGAATGGAGCGCAGCTCTCTCTCTGCTGGAAATACTGTGTTCTATTGAATCTGAGATGCCATTAATTATAAGATACACCATTATTTTATGCTCCACTGAGAAATAACCTTGACAATTAAGCTATGGTAAAATGCTTTCCTATCCTTCAGAATGTTCATTTTACATTTATTGGAAGAACATAGATTAAAAAGGAAAACTGAAGTGAAATGACTTAGTTATGATATTCCTGAATTTTATTCACGTTCAGAGTCCAAGTTTTTGAGTTACTTTCTGACTCCCAAGTTGTCATGTCGGTGTATTTCCGCACAGTCTCTTCCTCTATGCCTTTAAGAGTGCTAGTGATGTAGCATTTCTTACAAGAGCGCTTTAAGATCTACTCTGGAGTTTTCTCCCAAGCTGACACTCATTCTGCATGTTTTGATGCTATTGCTTTCTTGATCTTACATAGACAATGTCATGAACTGTGTTATGACTGCCACTTGGCCCACAGCAGCAGTAAGATGCTATTGATATCAGAGCTGTTGAAATGTGAATAATTGTGCTTCTTAGAATCAGTGGAAAATGACAGCACTGCCTTAGCTATGGAAAGGACTTGGACCAAGGAGTCAGTGTTAATAGTGGAGGGAAGGAAGATGGGGCATTTTTCTTTATTCTAAATGATTAACAGGTGAAGACACTCATTCTCTAATCATTTTAACATACAGTTCCCTTTTCTCTTTCATGGAGAATCCTAGTGGAGATTAATCTTAACCTTAACCTGAAAAGATAGACCTGTTTTCTCTGTTCTGTTGAAGCATCTTTCAAACATCAAGCTTACTTTGCCCTTCAAACATTCATAGCTGTGTGTAAATTATGAAGGATACAAAGACGAGCGAGGCTTGTTGCTCTCAAGGTATTGATGATTAAATGGGAAATGGGAATAAACTGGCAGGAGTACAGCAGAGTCTTGTGGGTCTCGTTGTGGGTGACAAAGCATTTACTGTGCTTCATATACTTAAGTATAAGCCTCTCCAGGTTTTTTTTTTTTTTTCCTTAAAACATGGAAGACTATCGTAATAGAGCATGTAAATAGAATGGAAAAATTTAAGTGCGATAAAATTGCTGGGCACTATTTTTCCTGGATTTATTAAGTTTAAGTTTGCCTTACATAAATTAAAAAATGATATGTCTAAAGAAATATCATTGAATATGTATGATCCTGGATTGTATTTGAATCATATATTTTTTTGTTTTCTTTAAAAGATGTATGGATAATTGGTGAATAGAATAAGACCTATTAAAAAAAAGAATAAGACCTATAGATTATAGTATTTTATGTATGACTGTTCATTTCTTTATTTTGATCATTGTACTGTAGTTATATAACAGATTGTTCTTGTGTTTTAGAAATCTCCCTGGAATATTTAGGGATAAGAGGTATCATGTCTGCAATGTACTGTCACATGTTTCAGAAGAAAATAATGTGTGTGTGTGTCTGTGAGCGGGGGAGAGAAAATGATCAAATATATCTGGTAAAATGTCAGTTGTGAAATATGGGCTAAGGGTACCTGTGAATTCTTTGTAGTATTCTTGCAACTCCTTTTTGAGTTTGAAATGATTTTTTAAAAAAAATAACGATATTGAAAAGCTATTGCTAAAATATCAGGTGTCCAATACTTTAAATCAACATATTTATTTTGTGTGTTTATTTAGGGCAGATATATGCATATTTATAAAAAAAAAACTCCACTGTCTTGGCAGAAACTTGCAAAATGTCCTTACTCTTGTTTCCTGCTTTCAGACATCTTGAATTGCTCTGCCACTTTGTGAGTTTTTATATATATATATATATATATATATATATATATATATATATATATATATATATATGTAAATATTTTGAGGCCAGCTTGGAAGCATTTAAGCATAGGTTTCTATATTGTTGCTGTTATCTAAGTACTCTGTCAGTATTGTGTCTGAGAGGTTTTAGAAGATTTTGGGGGGGACAGTTTTATACACTTATTCTTTGATAGTGAATTCCCAGTGATCTATGAGTAATTATTTTGATGATCTTGTTAACTTTCTAAACTAGCCCTTGTGATTCCTGCTGTCCTCCTGCCTCTTAACCCTTCCCTTACTTGTCACTACCCCCCCACCCCCCAAAATAGGCCAGATTTGTCTTTAAAATCAGCAAAATCCTGCCTCTTCCAAGAAGTCTTCCCTGATAATCCCCATTGAACGCTAATCACTTCTTAATCAGCACATACTACACTTAGGTATTTTATTGTTTTATATTGTCTCAGTGATGGATTAAAATTATTGTTGCTTTGTGGTCATTTAAATATATATGTACATACTGTTTTTCCTGCCCAGTGTCAGAATACTGGCAGATACAGATTGCTTTCTTTTTTTCCTCTGAATTTATCTCCACAGCTCATGGCTGCTGTCCTGATAAGGTGGTTGTTCACTAATTGATTCTATCTGAGTGGGTATCTCTTACTGGATCCAAAACTAAAGCTTCACTGTTTGACTTTTGGGATTATCTGTATCTCTCCTCTCTCCCTTGTAACTTCCAGTCTCTAATGGTTAAAGATTTTGTTGTTTGCCTGCATTAGTTGAGATAGTATTTTCATAATTTAGCCAATTCATTTGCTATTTTAAATTCTGACATCACAAATAAACTGAGTTTTTTAAACCTGTAATTAGATCTGTGATTGTTAAAATGTGTAAGACATATTTGAACAAAAAAGCATTCCAATATAATTTATAAATGTGTTATACTCTGTGGTAAAGATAAAATGATAAGACTGATTTTTGCTTGAGGATAAACCACATTTGCATCTTAAATATAACCGGTAATATTTCTCTTGTTGATTTAACTCAGGTAAAGTAACTTTTCTTGAGTGACAAAAATTTAGATGATTATGTGAAATAATGAGCTGTGGCTCTTTGAGTTTGGTTCATATCTTAATTATCATTTTGATTTTTCTGGATTGTCTTTCAAAAGTTACCTGAGGACAAGATGTTTTATAAGGTTTGGATTAAAAACTGTAAAATGTCCCCTTCGACCTTTGTTTTTACTCTGAAATTTTTGTTGGTTAAATCCTTTGCAGAAATTGTATTGACCTAGATGTACTACTAACTCTGGCATCTTTATCATAGTCTGGCATCATGTAAAATTTGATTTATGGTTTTTCACACTTTATCACATCCCAGCTACCCTCAAAAGTATGCACAGATGGAGAAATAGAGGCTCTGAGAGGTTAAATGGCTTACTTTAGGCCACAGGTACCAACACCTGGATTTAAGCTTCCGTCTTCACTGCAAATCTGTGCACTCTACTGGATTAAAAGCTCTTAACCATTTTTGTGCTGTAGTTGGCATTTTGGTGAAGCCTATGGGTTCATTCTCAGAATAATTTTTTAAATACGTAAAATATATAGCATTACAAAGGAAGCCAATTATACAACAAAAACCCAAATTTGTAACATGGTAATATGTTTACTTATTAGTGCATTAAATAAAAAGATCTGGTGTTGGGTATATTATATTTTGAGGTGTCTGAAACTATTGTAATATGTTATGAAAATAGATATCTTTTGATGACAAAGTCACAGGTAC
Organism: Eubalaena glacialis; assembly: GCF_028564815.1. NCBI lineage: Eukaryota > Metazoa > Chordata > Mammalia > Artiodactyla > Balaenidae > Eubalaena > Eubalaena glacialis. The sequence goes on along the minus strand of NC_083723.1, from coordinate 108,840,946 downwards.
TGTGGCTAATACTACTTGATCTTAGGCCATCATTCATAATTGGAGGAAGTGCTTACTTTCATTTAGAAGTCAGTAAAAATAAAGATGCTTTTTTTTTTTTTTTCTTATCCAAGTTTACAAACTTCTTGCATTCCCAAGCTAAGAACTGCATTGGACCATACTGTCTTTCATGCCAGTTGTACATTATGTCACCTGCTGGTCTGGGCACATATTACCACTTAATAAAGGTTGAGAAAACAATTTGCAGGACCTAGAATATATGCTAACGATATAAGACCTTATAAAAAAAAGGAAGAATAATGAAGACATCCATATGTTGTGAGCCTCTTGAGGGTAAGAATTGAAGTTCACTTTAATTTGAAATGGTTAGAACCTATAATTGTTAATATTTTGTTCCTTAGGATTCTAGTCAGTTCTCTGTCTACCTCTCCCCTAAAGGTAAAAAAGGGATTATGGTATTTTCTAAATTAAAAAGCTTTAGCCTTCTGTATTTCAGCTCCTTCTGGGCCGTTTGTTTTAATGAGGGAGACTGACTGTCATGGAGAGTTTCGGTTCGTTCTCCTTCAGTGATGACTGTTGCGCAGGGCACAGGCGGGACCTGAAGTAGAATGTTCAAGAGCGTTGAAATGGGCATGGCTCTCCTGAAAAGGTTTATTTTATTGTTTTTTTTTCCTGGTGAGTCTGAACCTCTTCATCAGTTGTCAGACGCGACAGCTTAAGTGTATTGTCGTTGCTTCTGTCCTTACCTAAAATCTAATTCTACTAGTTCTTTTGTTAGTTAAATAGGAGGTAACCACTTAAAAACATTTTATTTCCTCCCTTAGGTGAGGAATGGGTAGGCTCTTTCTTCTTTAACAGTTAAAAAGAAAGAGCCTACCTATTCCTCTGTCTGACTCAGTGTGTAGTTGCAGAGATCCTGAGTAACTTGGATGGTGTGTTGACAGGAAAAGCTTTAGGTACTGGGGAAAAACCCTTTAGCGTATTTACCATCAGTGGAGTTGTAGCCCTCCAGTATACAAGAAGTATGTCACTTAGCTCTCCCCAGGCCAGCTTCGTGATTCAGAGCAGTAAACTTGAGGGACGCTCTGACACAGCCCAGCTCCTCAGTCCCATCTCCTCCCAAGGAGGATGCTTCCAGACAAGGATGCGCTTCACTCAGCTTCCTTGATTCTCTCTCCCAAGTCGGCCCTGCAAGAACATCTACTGACCTTCTCTTCTGCCGTATACATTCTTTCCCTCCACTCTTCCCAACCTCCAGTTTGTTTTTTTTCTAATCATTACCAACACTTAGAGTCTTTTTGTACTTGATGCAAGTAGTTTGCAAAAGCTTTTGGCCTGAATATTTATAAGACTTTTGCTTACAGTGGGGCTGGAGCATACTATTAACTCCTGATTATCTGAGAACAAATCATTTTAAATTTGGCATATAAGTTGAATAGTACATTTTTTTCTTTTAGTAAGTACTTCTTCTTTTTATAATGACATTTTTTGTATAACTGTCCTCCTTCCCCCATGAATTTTTATTTTTCTGCATCCCAGTAGGAAACTCCTGAAACCTAAAAACATAGGCATTTAACCAATTATCAGGAAAGTTTGAAAGAATCCATGTCTGCTTAGATTGGTATTTTGTACCATTCTAAAGCAGTATTTCTCAGCTGGGGACTTGAATGACAGTGTTCTGGAGAGCACATTGCTGCTAAAAGCTCTAATGGAGGATATTTTAAACTCTCTTAACAAATCCAGCAATAAGACAATTATTTAAATATTTTATTTGCGTGTCTAATGAGTTTTGTTATTGTCAGTGGAGATCAGGCAAAAGGGTTTCAGTCCCTGATTTGCTTTATCACACATAGGTATATTCCTACCTGCCATGGTGATTAGACATTTATGCAGTTTAAAATTTTTATTTATAGTCATGTAGTATTTAATTTATGCCTATAATGGATTATTGGTTAAAGTCTACAAACATACAGGACTCTGATGATGAAAAAGCACGTTAATGAACATCATAAAAATGATGATGGTTCTGAAAATTAGCTTTAGGATGCTTTTCACTACATTAGTAAGCCATATTCATTTGATAAGAATTCTCATATAGCACATTGAGGTGTGCCTATATTTTAATGCTTAATGTTAAAAAGAGAAAAATATGGTGATTTTTCAGTTTTGCTTTTAATTTTTTGGGAATAAAAATTGTCCTCCCCCAAATGTATTCGCATTTACAAATAGCACTCTGAAATCTTCTCTCTTATCTTGTCATTTAGAAATAAAACACGGAAGGTCTAAAATTAAACCCCTTAGTTTACTTAAGTACAAAATGTAAGAGTTCTGAACATTAGATCATGAAAGCAGTTTTTATTTTTGATATTATATTTAAAAATACTATTGGTCCCCAAACCAAACATAATATAATGTCATTTTTGAAATTTTTTTTTTGCATAACAAAAGATTGAAACAAGTTGAATTTTACCTTGATATATTGTAAATGCTGTAAAAAGATATTATAATAAACCTTGTCATGATCTTAGTAATATTAGTAATTTATGAGCAAATGTTTTAAATTTAAAATCTCTTTATCATGTGACATACAAATTACAAGTTATTTAAAAAAAATTACCATGGGTTTCTTTTAAGATTGTAGTATTGTGAGAAGATTTGCACTTCTAGTAGTGTTTAGAAATGCAGTTGTCCATTGGAATGTGTAGCGGGGAGAAAAGCTTTGGGAAAGGAAATGAAACGTCTTCCCAGTTTCTGCAATGAGGAGAGTGTATGGAAACATGTACACACTGGCCAGCTTTAAATGACTCTAGCAGTATATTGGCCCTATGTTATTATAGGGCTTGGTTCCCTATGTTACTGCATATTTGATTGTAATGAATATCACCTAACAGGGATGCCAAGATCCCTACTTCTTGCTGGGTTAAGGATGATTTGAGTAAAAGAGCTTGCCATACTGTAAGACTCCCTTCGAGGGTGTTCTCTTGATGTTAAGCCTTTGAAGGTCTGTCCTGTGCTGCAAGGATGTTTAAAGTTACAGTAATTGTGGATACTCAAAGGGAAACCTAAGATTGTTTGAGAGAATCTTAGGAAAATGAAGAAATATTACTGCAGTGTGAGTAAGAGAAGCATTTTAAGATTATAAAGCACAAGTATTGCTCACTTAAAAAAATAAAAGATGTGTTTCAACCAAGCTTGCTATTAAGTGAATATGTTTAAGTGGATTATAGTTCTCCATTTTACATCTTTTATAAAATTGGACATGCTATATTGGAAAAAAAAGGGCCCCTGGATATAATTTGCATTTCTTAAGAATGCAGCAAATCTGTCATGGCATGCTTAAAATAATTATTTTCTTGCGGAATTTTAACACTAATGCTAAAAACATTACCAGCAGCTCTAATGTATTAATATTTCACCTAACTTATGCCCAAGCAGACTGTTTTAGACTTAAACTAATGTTTACTTTTCAGCTGTTAGTTGAAGTTCTCTTAGGGACTGTTAGCATATCAAAGGGAGTATTGAAGTAGTACAGTTGTTTGTTTTGGGATTTAGGAATTTCTGAAGTTTAACAGCAGAATGTAGAGTAGTGGAAGTGGGGTTCCTAGGTGGAACACCCAAGACAGGATGCTCACATTCGAATTTCGTACAGATGTTTGGAAGGGGTGGAGGTGGGAAGAATGAACTTGTGATTTAATCAGTCCTTTTGTTTCGAATGCTGCTTAGTGAATTTGCAATAAAAGAAAATCTGTAAAAAAAAAAAAAAGTGGGGGGGTAGATTTAGTAGGATTTGTGTTGTGTCCTTGCTGCTGTTATGTAGAATGCTGCATGAAAAGAGAGAAGGAAAAAATGTAAGAGTGTTGCTTCAACTAGTCAGATTCTCAACAAACTTTGAGATAGCTGGAACATTTTCTCACAAAGGTGTAGCTTGCCGGAAAGGTGGTGGAAAGTTAGTGAATTGCTAGTCTGTAGGTAGTATGATTATGTTAGATTGATATTAAACATACAGTAGATGGTGGGATGGAACCTTGAAGAATTGCCAGGGTAGGAAATGAGTAGTCAATAAATTTCAGGTTATTTGAAATTTGAGGACTGTTTGTATGGGGTTTTGGGTAAAGTAGGTTTATGGGAGTGGAAGTGTAATCTGATGTGGTATTGGTATATGTCAGAAGGTGATGTGATTCTCACAACATTTTTATTACATGGTTACTTTTATTATACCCACTTTACAGGTGAGAAGACTGAGTCACAGGAAAGCTAATGACTAAAGATGCGAATATAACAAATGGCAGAGCAGGGTTTTAGATCTAGGCAGTCTGATTCTAGAGCTGACATTCTCTTCTAAAGAGGTTGAATAACTTGCTTAAATGACTTACCCTGGTTTGGACAAAGCACCTCATTGATTTTCCAGTTTCCTCCTATTAGGCATATCTGGATGAGGAGACTTTCCTAGGGCATGTATATAGACTTCTGCCCTCAAGTTTCTTCCACCTCTTTCAAGTATACTCAATGTAGCTAATTTTTTAGCTGCTTCTCTTATGTGTGCATGTTTTTGAGGCTGTCTTTGATTCTTCTAGGTCTGAGAAAATGTAAATTAGAACTTTGAATTTTTGCCATGTTTTATCAGGGTATATGGGGTAGAAGATAGGTTCCACTATCTAATGGAGACCCCAAGTAACAGTGACTTGGAAAGTTAGAATTTTACTTTTCTCTTATATAACATTTTGGGTAATTTGATGATTCCTTAATTTGGGGACCCAGGCTCCTTCTGTCTTATTGCTCTGCATCCCTAAGGTGTTTCCCTTATCCATATGGTCCACAATGGCTCCCATCTGTCTCTAGCCCGTGCCATGGGGAATAGCTTAGAAGCCGCACATGCCACATCCACTCACATATTATTAGTCAGAATGTAGTCATGAGGCTATGTGACTGCAAGCCAGGCTGGAGACTGTTGTCTTTATTCTGGTCAGCTCTGTGCCCAAGCATGCATTGCCTTTATGGCAGTCTGTGCTGTGATGGTCATTCATAATTTTCTTTGGATTCCCAGGTGAGAGTGGAAAAGGGTAGAGCCAAGATTCTAAGTGCTGAAAATGTTGGTAACCCTGAGACACAAGTTCTTGTTGAAATAAAGCTGAGTTATGTTGGAATATTTTGGTTACAAACACTTCACTTTTCTCACATGTCTGAATTCCTGTTTGGATTTTAGTTACTCCTGATTTATCAGCATGGGTGAAAAATTGAAAAGACTTGATATTTTCAGTTTATATCCAAACTGCATAAACAGCATCTGAGGATTCCTCTACTACTGCAAGGAGTGAATAATTTAGTTTGATTTTCCTTTAAACCCAAATAAATAAGATGAAAGTCAAGATAAAGCTGTAGTATCTGTTATAGTGTCCTGTCATTTGTCATTGCTACCCTATCTTGAAAGCTTTGTGAAAAGTGATGGTTTTGATATTTGTTATTGAGGTACAGTTCCCGCAAATAGGTATTTAAAACCTTTTCATCTTAGCCAGTGATTGCAGTGTGTGCATGCACTAAGCAACTTAAAAAAATGAAAATTTGGTACATTGAATAATAGCTTTTACTAGAGATGCTTCAGGCCCAGTGAAACCCCAGTGAGAAGTTGTCAGATTCCATTTTAAGGAAACAAGGCTAAATTTTGATATGTATTTCCTATTAAGTATAACTCTAGTCAGCAAGCAAAGAACATTACATGTTTTATTTTGCTAGTGGCAACAAAGAATGTAATGATAGATATAATAATTAAAGTTTATAGTTGATGTTATATTTTATTTTGGCCTATGCCTATGTGGAATACAATAAATAGGTCTCTATGTCTGTTTCACAGCCCAAATGGACATTTTATAGAGTGATTTTCTAGACCATCCCAAAATATAGTGACCCTTTGTAGCAGTGACTGCTACATGTGGGAAGTGTATCTCCATGGAGCTTCACCATCGTTATGTTGTGGGATATTTGTTGCTGATGTAGAAAATCCTATCAGTGGTTATCTTTCATTCCTTTTATCTGACTTAGCTTAACCTCAGCTGATTGCTTAAGTCAGTGACTAAGAATTTTTCATCAGCTGTCCTTGGTAACATATCATTCATCTTACTAGGGCTACTGGTGTTATCAATTGAAAAATCTAAATGGAAGACAAAAAATTAAATGCTACTCGAAAAACTGAAGTGAAAAGAGAGTATTTTGGCTAAGATTCCCCCCGTTTTCTACCTATGTTTAATATGGCCACTGAATATCTTTTTTCTGACACTTTGAATTTCATCATTTTCAATCCATAAGAACTCTTTGTCAAATAGCCCTTGTTGTGTGGTATGCTTCCAGACAGTGTAATAAGAAACTGTGTGCTAGAAATAATGCTCCCCCAGACTTTATTATAGTAATGGTGTGTGATTGTATTTTCTTTGAGTAATATGCCTTTTAAGAATACATAGTCTGTTTTGGGGGAAAGCAGGGGTGGGGGTGATGGTGGTGGGATGAATTGGGAGATTGGGATTGACATATATACACTAATATGTATAAAATAGATAACTAATAAGAATCTGCTGCATAAAAAATAAATAATAAGAAAAAAGAACCTTAAAAAAAAAAAGAATACATAGTCTCTTTTAATGCGGTGTAGGCAGGATGGCTGTGGGGTAAAAGGAAGAAATGAAAACCAGTTTTGTTTCCTTGAATCTTGTGGTGCTCATTTTGGGGACACTTTAATCCCAGCCAACTCTCTTTTGGTGTAAGTGTGGTTTGAACTTCTGTTAGCTAAACTGATATAATTTGTACATTTGATGTTCATGATTGAATTGATAAAGGTTTTCTGTAAAAACTGGAATTTTTCTTAAAATGATTATGAATGTAAAAATGTGTTTTTGGTAAAAAATACTGTTAAGTATAAAGAGAAAGAAAAATTCAAAGATAATCATTATCATTTTGTATATATCATTCCAGGCCACATATGTGTATGTATTTCTTGTGCTTTTTTCAGAGCTGGACATATAACATACAAAACAAAATGAAGTGCCACAGTATTTTCAGTTTAGTATCTAGTCCTTTTCACTTACTTGTGAGAATATTTTCCTGGGATTAATATTCTTTAATACCTGTTTCTTAATATTAGCTTAATATTTTATTATATGGCTGTTGTATTTTACTATTTGACCATTTTCCTGTTTTTCAATATTTAATTTGCTTCCAAGTTTTCATCGTTTTATGTATAAGATATATATTGCTCTTCCTCGTTGTCTGAGTCTTTCTCATTGCCACCAGCCTTCATGTTTCTAAGAGGAAGATTTAATAGTCATTTAAACTGGCCATGAAAATGAATTTTTAGACAATACTTGATCAACATCAATTTTACTTTACCCTTTAGTCTTCTCATCATTCGTCATAATCTGTGACTTTAACAGTGTTCAAAGACAATGAAAGAGATTCAGATTGTCTTGTTACTGTCAGATCAAATTCATTTACAATAAATATGTGAACCTTGGAGATCAGAAGCTAAAATACTTTTATGTAATTGGACCTGGACATCAAGCCAGATCCTAAATCCTCTTGAAAGATGCACCACAAATTCTTTTGTTACATAATCTTTTCTGTAGGTTGAGGAAATTGTAAATCCTAGCATGTTGACATTCTGAAGGATATACAGCTTAAAATAGCCTCTTGCAAAATATAGTATTGGCTCAATGAAATGTTACACAGTCAGGATTTTTTAAATAAAATGCTCGTGGTTCTTCAGTTGAAGGGAGTTCCTGTTTTTGTAATGAGTTCATTTTTGGACTTAAAATACCTCGTCATTTCACTTCATATCATCTTCAAGAGAAACGTCGTTGGTAATTTACGGGTAGAGTCAGGAAGAGAACGCAGGTCTCTTTAAACCTGACTCTTTAATTAAAATTTTGTTCTTCTGCTCATTGAGCTCTGTTTTTATGTCCATTTAAAAGAAATCAAATATGACATGCTTCTGTATTTCACAATCCTATAGTGTACACACACACACACACACACCCACCCACCCACCCACCCACCCATGGTTGTGATTATAAAATGAAGGTCTTTCATGTGTGGCGTTTTATACCATTACAGTTATTTTATGGCCATGTTTCAGATGCATATCAACTTAAATCTGAACATTTTATACTATTCTTTTAAAGATATTTTTATATTATATGTGAATAATGTCTTAGATTAATTTCTTACTGTTAAATTCTCTGTAAATTATATAACTGAGATCAAATATGTTAAAGCCGTTTATAAGTGTTAAAGCACAGAGCAGAATCTTATTAGTTTGGATTCATTTAATTTACAGTTTGTCATGAAATTAGAGAAGATTTATGTTTACTCATACAAAACAAAGTGGGGGTGGGTGATGGGGTAGAAGTGAGGGAGGGTTTAGTAAGAAAATTCCAAGGGGAAATCTCAAATTACTTAGCAAATTATTTTATGTAATCATCTCACATACATTGGACGTTACTATTTACAGAGAATAAGTTGGTATTCTAATTATGAATTTCATTAAAGTAGTTCCTAGGGACCTCTACCTGTAACACTTTTTAAAAGAGTTTAAAATAACATAAATTCATTTCTTTTAAAGTATCATGTGTTTAGATTGTACTTATTCTTGCTGCGTTCCTACCATTTATTCTAGATAGTTTCATATTATATGCTTTAGTGAAAGCTAGTTTATTTTTTGTTTTTATAGAGAAATTATTCCTTATTAAACCGTTCACTTCCTTAATTTCAAAATGGAATCTCTGTGAATTATTATAAGTTAATTTAGAGTTAATAACTTTAAATCCTTTTCTCATTTTCTTTGAATATAAAAATATGGCCTTATTGAACTGTTTGTTCAATATTAATTCTGATATTGTCACCTATGAAACATATAGTTCTAGTTGTCCAAGAGCTATCTGATGTAGATAGTTTTGATGGGAAGTGTGGCAGCTTGAAATAAATCTGTGCTTGGGAAATTGTTCTCTTAAAGGCATTAATCTGAAAATGTCTGTGAATGCTTAATACATTTGAATAGTTCGGGTAGATGGGTATCAACCTGTATCTGTGTGCATTCTTGTGATATTATAACAGTGAGCTTGGGTCTTTAGGCTGTTATTTGTACCCACTTTCCATTTCCATTGGATTCTTAATGAAGTCCTTGTCCTTGTATGACATTTTTTGAGGCATCAGGAGAGGGAAAAAATAGACAGTGTGATGATTAGCACAAAGTGATTTTGGATACCCTAAGGAAAATCAAGATGATCTATATGAGTGGGACCGGGCAAATGTGATTTTGGTGAGTATGGAGAGAGAGGAAGCTGGTAATACTTGGGCACCTCGAGGCAGAGATCATATGGGAGGAAGGCACTTTGCTGTCATCTCCAAATATTTATCTGTGTTTGAAAAGTGCATTACTGTAAGTGCGTTATTTGGGACTGTCAGTTGTCATACAAACCTTACAGTAGCTAGGTTTCTCATGGTTTTCTTTTTTTTATCAGGGTGAGTATTTTAGCCTGGTCTAAGACAGTGGTGCCCAGTGGCGGGGCAGTACTGCTTCCAGGGAGGCATTTGGGAAATTTGTGGGGGAGCTGCTGGTGTTTAGTGGGGTGGGCAGGGGTCTAGACATCTTGCAACGCCTCGGATAGTTCTGCCCCCTTGAACGATTGTCCTGTGCCCTCGATTTCAGAATGTCCCATCAGAAATTGACGAAGCTGAAAACCTGCTTACCCAGCCCACAACTTAAGTGTTTTATGTATCAACAGAAAGTATATTTTCTGTGGTTTTAAGATACACTGAATTTTCTGGGAATGCAACTGCTCTGTTGCAATAACTGGAGCTATTGCATTTGTGGTGGTTTAACTTAGAAGCTCAAGAGTCAGACTCTTTTATTGTATCTAGTGTAGATTTGAGCATTTACATAGTAAAATGCCATTATTCATTATAAATTAGTTTCTCTTTTTTAAAAAAAATTTATTTATTTATTTATTTATTTTTGGCTGTGTTGGGTCTTCGTTCCTGTGCGAGGGCTTTCTCTAGTTGCGGCGAGCGGGGGCCACTCTTCATCGCGGTGCGCGGGCCTTTCACTGTCGCGGCCTCTCTCGTTGCGGGGCACAGGCTTCAGACGCGCAGGCTCAGTAGTTGTGGCTCACGGGCCCAGTTGCTCCGCGGCATGTGGGATCCTCCCAGACCAGGGCTCGAACCCGTGTCCCCTGCATTGGCAGGCAGATTCTCAACCACTGCGCCACCAGGGAAGCCCTATAAATCAGTTTCTCTTTATTTCTCTTTTTAATGTTACACTTAGGGTATTATATTGATTAAAACTCTCATGTCTGTATTATCATCTATTTATTTTCAGCATAGTAAAGGGAGTATTACAAAATATTTGCTACAGAAAGGCAGCATAGGGGCTGATGAGGGAGAAAACCACTGGTCTGAACAAGGACCTTTTATGTCATCCCAGGTGTTCTGAAGGATTTACATCCTGGAGCCTTACATAGCACGTGGTGTAAGTTACACAAATGAACTGCTTCTGAAAGACAAAGTGTTCCACCTCCTTTCTCTATATAACACTGGTATGAAGGAAATTTGTGGATCATTAGGGATATAATCATAATAACTGTTTTTACTATTACCTTCTGTTCAGTCTAACTTGACTGTGGATAATTTATTTTTTAGAAAAAGGTTAAGTACATTCTTGCATTTAAAGATAGGGCAGGGCCTTTGTTCTTGAAATTCTTGTGCACAGTCTTGTGTCTTAAAGATGGTGAAGTCGTCTGTGATCACTGAATTCACAGAGCTTCCACAATGCTTCACAGAGAATTATTTTTGTTTTATTAGAGATTATGATCACTTACGACTACATTGAAATAGTGTTTTCTGAACAATAAGTGGGTATTCGTTAGATGAAGGAAAAAATAACAGGGTTATAGATAAAAGAGAGGCTGACCTAATTATCACAGTGTGAATTAAATAAAAAATACAAAGCACAGGGTATTGCACAGTAGTTTAATGAGAAGTGTTATACCAATACGTATTATGCTGTCTCACAGTTTTAATATATTTGAACTACCATAAATAAAATATGAATCAAGCATGGGTGTAAAATCTGCTTTATTTAAACCTTCCCAGGAGAGGCCGTTGTTCTGCAGTGGTTAGCTTGTGGGGTTAAATAGGTCCTTTTTGGCATCTCACCCTTAATGGGCTGTAAATGAAGCCACTGAAGCCCAGAGGTCTGACTATATGTGATCCTCTCACTATTTCTGCTGCCTAGTAGTGGGCCAGTATCTAGAAATAGGACTCTGGTTTTTTTTTTTTTTTTCCCCTTATAAAAAGGGCCGTAATTGGGTCAGAACTTTTATTTTCATTTAAAAGAAGAAAAGTCATGAGATTGGAGTTAGTTGACATTTCCCAGGGCTGTAGGTGGATTAGAAGATAGATTTTATTTTCAGACTTTTGAGTCTTTTGATTTCCTCAGGCTTTGATTACGTGCAAAGATACATTTAAAATCTCCCTTAGAAAATAGTGTTGGTCAGAGTTTGAAGTACTAAATATTTTAGTTGAATTTAGGAATTTTATTAGCAGTTAATGGATTTTTTGGATAAAATACAGTTTTTATTGCTAAAAAGCACACACTAGTTCATAACAATAGGAAGAAGGAAGAATGATTTATGACTCTAAGTATTGGAATTGTTTTGACTTTCTATTTACCAAAGCAAATTACTTAGGTAAGGATATTAGTCTTGGTTAAAGCTTTTTAGCACATGGAAGTAGGCTTGTCCACTGTTTTACTGTTATAAAATATACATTTTAAAAAATGTGCTATGAACCTTGCTTGCATCAGTGTGGTAATTAGGAAGGTGGACTGAAATATGATATGTCAATGTGAATTGGTCTGTGTTACTGTACAACCAGTTATTTGTGAATAATGTATACATTTTACTCTCTAAATTACTTTTGAGCAACAGTCACTAGCATTCATCAGTCTTTTATAATTTAGTTGCAGATTATTGATTATGACTGCCCTTCAAACATGCACAGATCTCCACCAATTGCGAAAATCATCTTTTATTTATAATTTTTCCACCTCATTCCTTTTTGTTTCATTTCTAAACTTGAAGAGAGGCCTGTAATTGCTGCCTTCCGTTGTTCTCCTCCCACTGATTCCCGATGCCCAAACCATCTGATTTCCATGCACTCCCTGGGATGATAGGTAATTGTAAGCCATGCTGCCAGATCTTCCTCCTTCCTGAACCTGGACTAGGCCTTGGAGTCCTACACACAGCACCCCAGGCCGCTGCTGCCAGTTGATCGGAATTGGCACATGAGATGAAATCTGTTTATCATTTTTGTACATGGTACTTTGGTTCGTTTCTTCCATTCCACTCCATTCCACTCCATTCCATTCCATTCCATTCCATTCCATTCCATTCCATTCCTTCTTTGTCTCTAATGATGTTCTTCTTTCTCTCCTCTCCTTCATCTGATGAATTCTTAAGGCCTATTCCTAGCCTTCTACTCTTTTCTCTTTATACACTTTATTTTTTTCCAAGAGAATTCACTGAGCTCAGATCTGTAACAGTCATTCCCAAATCAGCATTTCCAGCCAAGTCTCAAACCAAATCTGAATTTCAGGTTCAAATATCTAATTGCCTACAATTCCATGTGGTGATTCTACCATTACTTTCAATTGAATGTGCCTGAAACTGAACTCATTATCTTTCTTCCCCAAACAGCCTCTCCTTCTTTCCTTAATTGACCATCATGGGTATTAGTTTTCTGGCATCTGGGTGCACCTTTGACTTCTTTCTCTTTCATCTCTCTGTCAGTAACAGATGACCAGTTTTTCCCATGAAAGCCCTTGCATCTTAGACTCCATCTTTATGGCCAGTATCCTCATCACCTTATGCCCGTGTCTCTCAAACTTGAGCGAGCATCTGAAATCTGGTGGGCTTGTTAGCACACAGATTGCTGGGCCCCTCCCCCCAGGGTTTCTGATGTATAGTTCTGGGGTGGGTCTGAAATATTTGCATTTCTAACAAGTTCCAGGTGATGCTGCTGGGGGATTGGGGGGCGGGGGGGGGCTGGGCGGAGAGAATGAGGCTGTACTTTGAGAACCACTCATTGCTTTATGCCTTCCCCATCCAGTTAATCTGCATATCTTTGCCAGATTAGACTTCCTGTAATGCCCCATTTCACTGCATTATTTTCATTTTTTTTTTAACATCTTTATTGGAGTATAATTGCTTTACAGTGGTGTGTTAGTTTCTGCTTTACAACAAAGTGAATCAGTTATACATATACATATGTTCCCATATCTCTTCCCTCTTGTGTCTCCCTCCCTCCCACCCTCCCCATCCCACCCCTCTAGGCGGTCACAAACCACCGAGCTGATCTCCCTTTGCCATGCGGCTGCTTCCCACTAGCTATCCGTCCCACGCTTGGTAGTGTATATATGTCCATGCCACTCCCCCACCCCGTCACAGCCTCCCCCTCCCCATCCCCATATCCCCAAGTCCATTCTCTAGCAGGTCTGCATCCTTATTCCCGTCTTACCCCTAGGTTCCTCATGACCTTTTTTTTTTTTTTCTTAGATTCCATATATATGTGTTAGCATACGGTATTTGTTTTTCTCTTTCTGACTTACTTCACTCTGTATGACAGACTCTAGGTCCATCCACCTCACTACAAATAACTCAATTTCGTTTCTTTTTATGGCTGAGTAATATTCCATTGTATATATGTGCCACATCTTCTTTATCCATTCATCTGTTGATGGACACTTAGGTTGCTTCCATGTCCTGGCTATTGTAAATAGAGCTGCAATGATCCTTTTTGACCCACCTCCTAGAGAAATGGAAATAAAAACAAAAATAAACAAATGGGACCTAATGAAACTTAAAAGCTTTTGCACAGCAAAGGAAACCATAAACAAGACCAAAAGACAACCCTCAGAATGGGAGAAAATATTTGCAAATGAAGCAGCTGACAAAGGATTAATCTCCAAAATTTACAAGCAGCTCATGTAGCTCAATAACAAAAAAACAAACAAACCAATCCAAAAATGGGCAGAAGACCTAAACAGACATTTCTCCAAAGAAGATATACAGATTGCCAACAAACACATGAAAGAATGCTCAACATCATTAATCATTAGAGAAATGCAAATCAAAACTACAATGAGATATCATCTCACACCAGTCAGAATGGCCATCATCAAAAAATCTAGAAACAATAAATGCTGGAGAGGGTGTGGAGAAAAGGGAACCCTCTTGCACTGTTGGTGGGAATGTAAATTGATACAGCCACTATGGAGAACAGTATGGAGGTTCCTTAAAAAACTACAAATAGAACTACCATACGACCCAGCAATCCCACTACTGGGCATATACCCTGAGAAAACCATAATTCAAAAAGAGTCATGTACCAAAATGTTCATTATTTTCATTTTTAAACAACTGTCCATGATGCCCTATTTCTTAATATTTCTTATCCAAACTCCTGCCTAGTTTTCAAGGCTCCTCACAGTTGAGCATAATTTACCCTTCAATTTTTTTTTTCTTACAAAAAAGCTTTGTTTGGTTTCCTTTCCATCTGTCTAATGTACGTCCTTGCTTGTGTCCCTCCTCCTTCATGAAATACTCCATGACTACAGCCCGCCTTTGTAAGTGTCATTAATACTAAACCCTCAAAGTACAATTTTAATAACTCAGACTCTTATCTCCTTAATGGTAGGGACCATATGTCTCTTACAAAGCTTAGCGTAGGATTAAGTCAATGTGGATTTACTACCTAGTGAATTGATTGATTTCCCTAGTTTGTGTATTCCTTGAGGTCACTTGATTTGGGAGAAAATAATTAAACAAACAAAAATAACTTCATATAGTTGACCAGAGAATAGAAACCTGAGCTTAAGCATTAAAATAAACCTTGTAGCCAGTACAGTAGGCTTATAATGAATACCCATCCTTCTCTCCTTTATAAATAATATACTGTTGGTAGTGGTGGCTCAATTTTCTGTACAGGAGGGTCCACAGGAGCAGAAACCTGGGGTGGTGGTGGCGGCAGTGGTGTGGAGAGTTGGGGAGAAGGCGCGTATTTGTCTTGAATTTCTTTTTTGAGTGGCAGCCATATTTTTTACTTAGATTATATGCGATTTTGCAGAGTGTGTGCTATGTTTTTTCTAAATCGTCCCTAAGCTACCCAAAAAGTTGGTGACTTATTTCACCTAATGACTGATGTTTGACTCCACAGATCAAACGATTAACACATTTTTATTGAACATCTGCTGTATGCCTAGAAGAGCCTGCACAATATTGCTCCCTCTCCCACCCTGTCCTTCCTTCCCTCTTTATTTTTGCTTTGTCTGTAAAGCCTAGAGGATGTTTTTGTTAGTTTGCAGGGTATTTGACAGACAGTTTTTCCAAATGAGTGGAGTGTCACTTCAGAGGAACAGTTGGCAGTATATGTTGTCAACAATAGACCCTTTTATTGTTTCACCTTCATGTTACCGGGCTTTTAGGGGAAGTGGAGGCTCAAGCATGAATTCAGTCCCATTTAACGCTGCTATGTAAGGGGATGGCTGTTGGAGATTTTCTAGTTTGGGTTCTCATTTTATAGAGGAGACAGCTTCGGCCTAAAGCAGTGATGTGTTTTTGAGCAAAATCATAAAAACGAATTGTGGCAAAACCAGGGCTAGATGGGAACCGCCTTTATTTCCAACTTGGTCCTCTTTGAATGTCATGACTCTTTATGGAGAAACCTTTGAATGCAGCCACACTCAGGACTATTGGAAAGAAAGAAACAGGTTTGGGTGGTTTTGCTACTTCATTTGGGGTTGGAGATTTAATGCTGTTGAATTGCTGGTTTTATCTCCAGTGAACAAAATACATCCCTTTGTGAAACAAACAAAAAAATTAAGCTATGCATCAAAAAGCAATATCCAGAGGTAATTATTATTTTTTAATTTAAATTATAGATCTTATTTTCCTAGAGGCTTTGTGAGGTCTTGCAACTATTATTCAGGATATTAAGACATGAAATACTAGGTGTATCTGATTCTCAATACTGGTTTTATGAATTGTCTGCTTAAAAATGTGGAAACTGTAGAATATGAGTGATGAGCTTGTCTGTTGCTCTACAGCATCTGCAGTCTGGTATTGATGTTTGCTTTCACATAGAAGGTATTGTGGAGCTGGTTTCCACGAGTGCTTCTTGTGAAGCAAACAATAAAATGGACATTATTTGCATATTATGCCATTCAAATTAGAAATTTACGAAGGTATATAACTCCTGATGGAGCAATAATTCTACAAAATAAGCCATTAACCTGATACAGTTAATGTTTAGGTTGCCAAACCGTAACACGGCGCCTTCTGATTCGATATTTATGGTTTTGAAAGTGCAGTTAAGGATTTTCATTCCAACATTGTCGTTAGCTTTAATGTATAAGCGGCCTCAGTTACCCTGCCAGGTATCTAGACAAATGGCATTTTTCTGAAGGCAGTCTTAGGATACGTTATCCTTAAGGTGATAGTAAATGTTATTGTCAGCTGAATATCATCATACTTAACACACTCTGTGTGTGTGTTTAAATCAGGTTTGTCTGCTAACTAGATGGCGCCACAAATGGATAATGGCAAACTGTTACATGTTTCTTTCTAACCCCTGAGATTTATTCTAGCCATCTTTTGACTCTTCTAATCAGACTCTGTACCTTTTATAAGATAAGGAGCAGGACAAGATTTATCCTGCAGCCCACATGCTGTGA
The DNA here is from genome assembly GCF_028564815.1 of Eubalaena glacialis. NCBI lineage: Eukaryota > Metazoa > Chordata > Mammalia > Artiodactyla > Balaenidae > Eubalaena > Eubalaena glacialis. The sequence continues at coordinate 108,824,175 of NC_083723.1, read as the reverse complement.
GTCATTTACTTCTGATATACTGTGTGTTGTATTTCATTGATTGCATGGATGCTTCCATTATTATTTTTTAAACAATCAGTGCTTTTTTTGTATTAATGAATTTATTGAAATTATAAGATTAATGGATATTTCTATGGAGCTGAAAATTTAATTTGGCTGTATCTTATGGTATATAAGCTTTGGCTCAGCTATCTCAATCCTGGCAGAGTCCAGTGTTTATCTAAAATCTGCTGCTTGTGTTATGCGATTACATACATTTATTTTCTTCTGAGAGTAGATTTTCATAGTTCTCTTTGGTGTTTTTAAACTAGCATATGAAAATAACAGGGCTTATAAAATTGGACAAGGTATGTAGCAGTAAATGGTAAAACCAGAAAGAAATGGAATAAAGGAAAAATCCCAAAGGACCTGACATTTTTCTAATAGGCAAGCCATAATTTTTATTAAGTAACTTGCGGAGATTGTTTCAGAAATACTGTAATTGGGGAGGGAATTATGCTGTAAGGATTATGCTAGGAAAATGAAAGAAAGGGAAAGTCATAGCGGAAAAAGTTACAAAGGAAATTGGTATGTCCCTTGAGGTCCAGGGAATCTGTGTAAGTCTCCAATCATGGTTGTATTTTCAGTCTTTGTTTTTTTCATAGATGATGAGCCATTCATAAAGTCATTTCATCTTTTGGAGTCATTTCTGTCCACCATTCAAGGAACTGTCTTAAATATATTATAGTGTCCCATCTTCTCCACCCCTTCCCTCTCTACCCCTCGTTTAACCAGTTTCTGAAAACAGAATTAGGACATTGTCATGTAACATAGAAGACAGGTGAGGTGTAATAAATTTATGCTACACTTTCTCTGAGAATTAAGACCATGGTATTCACAGTTCCGAAGAATACTAAGAATCATGTAATATAAGGTTAGGAGTTTTTTATTTGATCCTGAAATTAGAAATTAGAGATTCTTAGAATTTCTTAAGAATTTAACTTAGAAATTTAGAATGTGGCTAAGAGGAGCAAAAGGTTGCTAGGCAGTCAGTAAAGCTGACTTTGGACTAACCAAAACATTTGTTTAGAATGTTGTTTACTAAAAATGAACAAAAATTTGAGCTGCTTTTAATACAAATATTTCTTATTTTCAATAGTAGTTTCAAATAAAGGGTTTAGGGCCGACTTGCTATAACCAAGCAATTGTAATGCTTGATTTTTTCTCACATGTTTTATGGTTAGTGTTGTATCATCTATAACTAACTGACAAAATGCCAGTCTTTGTGTTCACTGAGATACATTTGCCTTTGAGAAAAAAATTAAAATCGCTTCTGAGAACATTTTAGCAAGTACAGAGTACAAGTATGTGAAGAAAGCATCCTTTTGTCTTAATACATTTTAAAAGGGAAGTGTGTACATTATGTGAAAGTTATAGAACGCTACTTACTGAGCCTGAACTAGTTTTGCAGGTTTCCGTGGCCAGTCTGATTTATATGGCTTGAAAATTTCTCGTTTTTACTTTTTCTCATTTCACAAACTCTGCCAGTCCTCAAACATCTACGGGAATCTCACTGTGCTAATAGGCAAAGTTGGCCTTTCTGTGCTTCTTTTAAAGTAGTCCATCCTGAAACACTGACCTTTTAGTTTAATAACAGTTTTATTTGAGAGAATGTTCAGATCCTGAAGCTGAAAAGAGTGTTTTGGAACACTATTCCATTTGGAATAGTGGTCTCCAAATGGTATATCTTTTTCCCTTATGCACTTTGGACCAGACCTATCAGAAGAAATATATTGTTGCTTTCTGTATTCTATTGATTGAAAAACAAATAACTTGAAACTTAGATTTGCTCAAAACCCATTACCACGCTGGTTTATTTTCCTGCCTGGGCTTTGAATTGCTATTTTAGATTTTAAACTCTTTATGTTGGTCATGTTTTATCTTTTGTTATTTTAAATTCTCCATTATAGCTAAGGTAATTACTTTTTCAGCTGTGACCTTGGACGTGAGACCCAAAAGTTTTGTGTGTGTGTGTTTCTTTTCCAGAAATAGCTAGGGCATTAGAGAGACAGCTATGCTTTAGTCCCTTGACTGACCAGAAGTGATGTGAACTAGCCCGTCCCTTGGGCATATCTTCTTCAGTGGCTTCTGGAGCTTCCCTGACCTTTGCATATGTTGTGCTTCCTCTTCCCATCTTTCTCCCTCCCCTCGTGGCCTCCCTAGGTGATACCACCATTATCTCCATCTATCAGTATTTACCACCTCATCCCACGGCAGGTGGCTTGGCAGACATGAGAGGCAGGAGGGTATAGAGAAGGAAGACAAGCCTTGAAGCTGCGTTTCCTTCTCTGCAGCCTCTCTTGCATGGCTGCCTTCCCAGCCACCCAGCTGGTCGCCATGTGGTAATGGAGTCCTTACCGTTCCCTTCCAGGTTTATCACATCATCATGAAAAGCTCACTGCTGATCTTGGCTCTTCTCCTGGTAGCAAGCCCTTATGTAAGAGGCATACAATGCACTATTAAGATATGTTATATCAGCTCACTTAGAAAACTGATCTCACTGCTTCATGCTTAGACCTGGTATACCAAGGTCTTACCGAAGCCTAGTTTTAATTGAGTGAAATTCAGTTGAATTGTGATTGAGAATTTGATCAAATTTTGCATGAGAAAAATTTTGCTGCAGTAATTTGAAACAATCAGGGGAATTTGTGTGATTTTACACATGGTCTAACTGTGTGTTGATCCTAACTGGTATGTACACTTCAGAGTATAGTTTGATCAGGTAGTACTAATTGGATGAAATATTTGTCTCAATTTTTGCTACTAATAGAGCTACCAGCTGTGAACAGCTTGAAAAAATGTCACGTTGTTTTGCTTGTTTATAAGAAGGAGATGAAAATGTGAAAATCATCACCGTATAGAGTGCATAGCTGAGAGCTTCATAGCCAGCTGACACCTATGTAACCTACCCGGTTTTGTTTTTGGATGAGGAAATCAAAAGTCAGATAGGTTAACTGATTTATCTAAAGTCTAGCTAATAGAAAAACAAACGCTATCCATATCCAGACTCCTTGCCGAGCTCTTACTGTCTGTAATTTCTCTAGTGGGATTTGTATTATTTTGAACGTTTAATGCTGAAAAAAAAAGTCTTAAGATTTGCCTGAATCAAACAATTCCCCGTTCTAGTTTTAATTAATTAATTAATTAATTAATTTTGTGTGACCTTTTCAAAGCAGAGACTTGCCTCTTTCTCATGCTATAGACTACAAGGTAGGAGAGATGGCAAACAGCAGCGTAGTGTATATATAGTTCAAATGGAGAACATCCATTTTAGAGCAACCTTTTGAGAAAACTGCTGCCCAGAGAGGCTAGTAACTTCCCCAAGGTACCCCAAATTGTTGATGCCCAAGCTGGGATCAGACCTCAGCTAGCGTTTACCTCTTTTTCTGATTCCTTGTCCATTATTCTTTTTATTTATATTGTATTCTTTTTTTTTACAGCTTTATTGAGATACATTTAACATAATACTCATTTAAAGTGTACAGTTCAGTGGTTTTCAGTATTTACAGAGTTGTGCACCCATCTTACAATCTATTGATAGTTTTAGAACATTTTCAATACCCCCAAAAGAAATCCTGTATCCTTAGCTGTCACTCTCCATTCCCCCCTCCCCGCCCCAGGCAACCACTAATCTACTTCCTTTGTCTACAGATTTGCCCTTTCTAGACATTTCATATCAGTGGGCATATACAATATGTGACCTTTTGTGTCTGGCTTCTTTCACTTAGCACAGTGTTTTCAAGATTCATCCATGTTGTAGCATGTATTAGTACTTCATAACTATTTATGGCTGAATAATATCACACTGAATGGATATACTACATTTTGTTTATCCCTTCATCAGTTGATTAGCATTTAGGTTGTCTTCACTGTTGGGATATTGTGACTAATGCTGCCATAATATTCATGTACAAGTTTTTGTGTAGACATATATTTTCAGTTCTCTTGGACATATACACTACATAACAGTGGAATTGCTGGATAATATGGTAACTTTGTTCAGCATTTTGAGAAACTGCCAAACTATTTTTATAGTGACTGCATCGTTTTACATTCCCACCAGCGATGTATGAAGGTTTCAATTTCTCCACATTCTCACCAGCACTTGTTATTGTCCTTTTGATTATAGTGGCTTTGAATTGGTAAGTCATTGTGGTTTTGGTTTGCATTTCCCTAATGATGAATGCTGTTGAGTGATTTTTCATGCAGTTATTGGCCATTTGAATACCTTCTTTAGGGAAATGCCTATTTATGTCCTTTGCCCATTTTTAATTTTGTTGTCATTTTATTGTTCTGTTCAGTTGTTCTGTTGTAAGAATTCTTTGTATATTCCGGATACAAGCCACTTGTTAGCTATACGATTTGCCAGTATTTTCTCCCATTCTGTGGGTTGTCTTTTAACCTTCTTGATAATGTCCTTTGATGCTGTTGTTTTCTGATAGTCCACAATTAAGAGAAGACATCCTTAGGACCTTTCATATATCTTCTTTGTTATTGCCCAGTGTCAGCTAAATTTTAAAGTTTTTGCATATCCTGTTGTAATTCATTTTTTGCATATTCCAGAAGGCAAGGTGCTTATAATGCAAGATTGTCAAATAAAATGTCATTGAAGAGCAGAGACAGTACTAATTTCCATCTAATAGGCTCAACCAGTTGAAATACTTGTTAGGTCCTGTGTGTATTCCTAGATCTTAAGTGTTTCTGGTGCTTTCTTGGTCATAATTTTGGGTAGTGGGTTTTGGGTTGTGAAGAGGAAAGAGTCCTTGCTTATTTCTTATGGAAGGCTCTTAAAGAATATGTAAAATTTGTCTATTTTATTTGCTATCATAGCTGTGAGAATCTTACAAAACATATTGTACAAAATCTTCTAATTGGAAAGACCAGATGTTTCAGATCAAGCCATTAGGTATTTAGAAAGCTCCAGCCGTGTTCTCAGCACTGTTCTGTGTGTCTCTCTCCAATTGTTGGCACTTGAATTTGAATGACGTTTTCCAAAAAATATGGTTTTAAATATGAGTCATAAATTCCCTTTTTTCATAAATCATGGAAAAATGAATGTAACTACAAATGATTTTCTTTCTCTAATAAGTGATTTTTTAAAATGTTTAATTATCAAAGTAGGAATGTTTTGGTGTCATTTTCCTCTCTGAAGTCCCTTCCTTACACCCTCTCCTCCCCCTCTATGCAGTTGTCAGACTTTAATGGTAGGACATCATTTTAAAGAATTTGTACTTAATGGCTCAGTCCCACTGGGCAGTAGTAAGCAGCTCCTTGAGTTTATTATAACTTTTGGCAGGTGTGGAGATTTCTAGGTCACCAGGGAACTCTTGATTAAATTACTCCTGAAGTGCACTAATTGGTCTTTTCCACCATGCTTAGGTGGTTCCAAGGAGACACTGACCAGCTGGCAAAACTTTGCCTATTAAGATCTAGTCTCAGCTTTGTCTTCCTGAGTATTCTCATGCTTTTGTTTAAAGAAGTCACTTATTTCATCTCCTTCCCCTCTTTATTGATTTCAGTTTCTGATGAAGAATTGAAACGAAGAGTGGCTGAGGAACTGGCATTGGAGCAGGCCAAGAAAGAATCTGAAAATCAGAAACGGTGAGCTTCATGGTGTTTGAGACAGATTTTGGCAGACTTGTCATATTTATGAAATATTTTTGGAGAGGAATGATTATAATAAGACTCATCATTTGTATTCGGCTGAACATGTATGAACGTGGCTGTTTTTGGTTTTGGATTGTGCTTGTTAAAGCCCTAGGTTATCCCCTTCCCAAACTCAATTGTAAATGACCATTTTATTTCTTGTGTATTTCTTAGTTGCATGAATAATTGAGCCCTGTTTTTTCAATATGTGAGAAGTAGTTCTTGAGGATTCTCCTGGCATTTCTCAGGCTAGGTTCTTTTAATGAATATATTTATGATTGAAAATTACATCATCTACTATGGGTATTAAGGTTAACAATATTGTAGCTAATAATGAATGTTATATGTTATAGATAGTACCCATGTTAATAAGTAGCACTGATTAGTAGTATGCTCACTTAAAAAAATCAAAGATGTTACAGATAAGTGTAAGGTTGAAAAAACAAAATCCTCTGTAATTTCATCCTACAGAGATAACCACTCTTGAACATTTCATTCCTCTAGATTTTTTTGTATACGTCTATATTATTGTTGTCATTATTACTACTTCTACTAACAATAGCTGCTAAAAGAATGTTCACTGAAATGTTTTTGTAATAGAAAACTGGAAACAATCCAGATGCCCATCATGGAGGGCTGGATGAGTGAATTATGGTACAAGGAATTTTATTACAGTGGAATATTAGACAGTCAAGTAGATCTTATGTGCTGATTCAAAAAGATGTTTAAAGGCTGTAAACTGAAAAGAAAGCAGTGTTCAAAACAACATAGATAATTATTTTTTTTGGTAAAAGTACTACTTTTTAAAGACTTAAAGTATATACTTACTCATAGAAATATGTGGATACATTTTAATCCAAGATAGAGTCAAGTGCTTCCCATCTGTGCTATTTCTGAAATTTCCATATAGCACAAAGCATTATTATTATTATATGATTATGCAAATATCTTTCACATACACAATGACTACTACCAGTAGATGGTTTGTAACATATTGTGTGTGTGTGTTTGTGTGTGTGTGTTTGTTTTGGACTGCTTCACTAGTTTGGTTGAGAGAGCTAATGTAAGGAATCTTTGAATTGGATTCTAGTCTTCACTGGCTATAGGGGCGTCAGCGTATAATTTAACCTCTTTGGGCCTTAAATATTTCATCTCTAAAGTGAGGGTTTATGACATGTTCTCTAACATTTCTTCTCTTTGACGAAGTGCTAAATAAGCTAGGTCCGATTTGCCTGAAACGTGTAGAACAGAACATGAGTTTTACTGTACATTAAGACCACCATTTTTCTCAGGAAAGAGAGAAGGCTCATGGCTTAGGGTTTTAAAAATCAAGATGTAGTTAGTACTGCTAAAAGTGTCTACGCATATTTCAATAGTTTCCCACGCAGCACTTCATAATTATTTAATTGGGGTTAGGTTGATGGAGTATATAATTAGATAGTGAAGTTAAAATGTTCAAAAAAATTCAGACCATTTTCATTAAGAAGCAGAGAAAATCAATGTGTTATGGTAGAATTCCTTGTCTTTGAAATTTTATTACTTTTAATTGAATTTTATTTTAATAAGGAGTTTTTGGTTAGGCCTTCATATTTACTTTGCTTATTATATTTCACATAGGAATTTTTTGTCTTCCTTTCTTCCCCTATGGTACAGGCTTTTGTTACAGTAATTCTCACTGTGGTGGGTTTTTTTTCCCTCCCTCCATGACTTAGCTCCCATTTGTTCTCCGGTTCTATGAAAGGTAAAGGGCAGATGAGATGGATAAAAGGTGCCAGTGAGGGCTGATTTCATCTCTCATGTGGACTGGGGTTGGCAGCCTAGCTGTAACCTGGGACAAATGACTATTGATAAAGAATTTATTTTCTGTCACTTTTAAGGGGAGCAGAGGGTGGTACAGCCTTTTTTATTGTTTTCTCTTTAAAAAAAATGTTTTGTTTGAAGGCTTCTTCATGCAAACCTTCAGCTGTCAAATCTTGGCAAAAAGTGTGTGTTTATCTGTATGATAGCTCTCAGAAGAATCAATAGCTATTTTTTTTCTTTTTTCAACCAGAGAAGAAACTTCAGAAAAAACATTAAGAAGGTTTTCTGTGCTGTCTTTTAAAAGCAACTTTTTGGAGAAACAAAGCATTTATAGATAATTGTATCTGTTGCCTTAATTGAATAAAGCCTTGGAAGCAGTTTTAGAAAATGGTTCCTTGTGTCCTGGACTGTCAGTGGTACATGCCTGGCTTTCCAGGTCTTCTCTTTTCATCCCAGATGTACCCATAACTGTAGCTGAGTTCCTAAGCCCTTAAGATTGGGGCATAGGCACATGTAAGTGTAAGGGATCCAAGGTATGCAGAAAGGACTTTGGAAATTATTTCCATTGTGATATTTTTCTTTATAGGATAGTTATCATTTTTAACCTTTTTATTATGGACATTTTAAAACACCTTCAAAAACAGAAGGGTACAGTGAATCCCCATGACACTGTTTCAACAATTCTTGTTTCATCTATACCCCATTCACTCCACCTATGTGGTGAATGGTAAGGAGAAGCACCAACATTTTTAATAGGTTGGTGAATTTCATGGCAGGGAAATACTCTGAAATATCTTCTGTCAGGCTAGCTTAAATAAGGACCTTGTTTCAGTTAGGTTTTTTTGGTTGAAAGACTGGAACTTAACTCTGGCCGACTTGGGAAGCAAGGAAATTTTTAGAAGAATATTAGATAGTTGAAAGGAATCAAAAGGAAGACTAGAGAACCACTAGGTAGGGAAGAACTGGGTAGTACTTAAAACTTTACACAGTGAGGAAGAAGTAATTCCCCAGGATGACGGTTCCATGATAAAGGGGAAAGGATGGTGGGTGGCTGAATTTCATTGAAATGAAAATGCCATCGATTTCTAAGAAGCATTGTATTTGATGTACCACTAAGAAAAAAATTGCTGCAAATAATAACCCAGTAGTTTATATCTTAGAATTTTTTTATTGAAAGAGCTCATTAAGACTGACTTTGAATTTCTAAAAACCTATCACTTGTATGTTCATAAAAAGGAAAGTGTAAGTGAAATAAATAGGTTAAGGCAGTGTTGTCAACTAGGGGAGATTTTGGTTTCCAGGGGACACATGAAAATGTCTGGAGACTTTTTTTGGCTGTCACAACTAGTTAGGTCTTACTGGCATCTAGTGGGTAGAGGCCAAGGATACTGCTAAACATTCTGTAATGCACAGGATACCCCCCACCCAAAAAAAAAAAAAAAAACAAACCTCACAAAAAAACAAAGAATTATCTGGCCCAAAATGTCAGTAGTGCTGATAGTGAGAAACCCAAGGTCAAGGGACTCAAAACCTGTTCATGTTGGTTCTAATTCTTCTAAATTGTTCTGTGACTCAGGGTCTTGAGGTCTGTGTTTTTCCACACGGTATCTTATTCTGTGCCATCAAAACCTTGATGACACAGCATTCTGCTGTTGTACCTGGGATTTTTCCAGGCTGCTGACACCAGTTTTGCAAATTTTGCTGCTTATGCGCAAGCTATGCCAACTATTCAGGACCAGGCTGGCAGACTGCAAGTGTGAGGTGCTTTCAGGCATGTGGCAATGTGGGCAGATAGGGTCCTAGAACTGTATTTCGTCAGTACAGTCTGTACATACTCTAGACCATAACCTCTGTTAGGTTGGAAATGTTTTTTTTTTTTTTTTTTGAATTAGGGTATAGTTGTTTTACAATGTTGTGTTAGTTTCTGCTGTACAACAAAGTGGAGTTCCCTGTGCTATACAGCAGCTTCTCATTAGTTATCTATTTTATACATATTAGTTAGTGTATATATGTCAATTCCAATCTTCCAATTCATCCCACCCCCACTTCCTCCTTTGGTGTCCATACGTTTGTACTCTATGTCTGTGTCTCTATTTCTGCCTTGCAGACTGGTTCATCTGTACCATTTTTCTAGATTCCACATATATGTGTTAATATACAATATTTGTTTTTCTGTTTCTGACTTCGCTCCGTATGACAGTCTCTAGGTTCATCCATGTCTCTGCAGATGACCCAATTTTGTTCCTTTTTTTTTTTTTAGAAAGTGCTGTCTTTTATTTATTTATTTATATTTTTGGTTGCGTTGAGTCTTAGTTTCTGTGCGAGGGCTTTCTCTAGTTGCGGCAAGTGGGGGCCACTCTTCATCGCGGTGCGCGGGCCTCTCGCTATCGCGGCCTCTCTTGTTGTGGAGCACAGGCTCCAGACGCGCAGACTCAGTAATTGTGGCTCACGGGCCTAGCTGCTCCGCGGCATGTGGGATCATCCCAGACCAGGGCTCGAACCCATGTCCCTTGCATTGGCAGGCAGACTCTCAACCACGGCACCACCAGGGAAGCCCCTCGTTCCTTTTTATGGTTGAGTAATATTCCGTTGTATATATGTACCACATCTTCTTTATCCATTCGTCTGTTGATGGACATTTAGGTTGCTTCCACGACCTGGCTATTGTAAATAGTGCTGCAATGAACATTGGGGTGCATGTGTCTTTTTGAGTTATGTTTTTCTCTGGGTATATGCCCAGTAGTGGGATTGCTGGGTCTTATGGTAATTCTACTTATAGTTTTTTAAGGAACCTCCATACTGTTCTCCATAGTGGCTGTATCAATTTACATTTCCACCAACAGTGCAGGAGGGTTTCCTTTTCTCCACACCCTCTCCAGCATTTATTGTTTGTAGATTTTTTGATGATGGCCATTCTGACCAGTGTGAGGTGATACCTCATTGTAGTTTTGATTTGCATTTCTCTAATAATTAGTGATGTTGAGCAGCTTTTCATATGCCTCTTGGCCATCTGAATGTCTTCTTTGGAGAAATGTCTATTTAGGTCTTCTGCCCATTTTTTTATTGGGTTTTTTTTTTTTAATATTGAGCTGCATGAGCTGTTTGTATATTTTGGAGATTAATCCTTTGTCCATTGATTCATTTGCAAATATTTTCTCCCATTCTGAGGGTTGTCTTTTTGTCTTGTTTATGGTTTACTTAGCTGTGCAGAAGCTTTTAAGTTTCTTTAGGTCCCATTTGTTTATTTTTGTTTTTATTTCCATTACTCTAGAAGGTGGGTCAAAAAGGGTCTTGTTGTGATTTATGTCAAAGAGTGTTCTTCCTACGTTTTCCTCTAAGAGTTTTATAGTGTCTGGCCTTTAATCCATTTTGAGTTTATTTTTGTGTATGGTGTTAGGGAGTGTACTAATTTCATTCTTTTACATCTAGCTGTCTGGTTTTCCCAGCACCACTTATTGAAGAGACTGTCCTTTCTCCATTGTATATCCTTGCCTCCTTTGTCATAGATTAGTTGATCATAGGTGCGTGGGTTTATCTCTGGGCTTTCTATTCTGTTCCATTGATATATATTTCTGTTTTTGTGCCAGTACCATACTGTCTTGATTACTGTAGCTTTGTAGTATAGTTGGAAGTCAGGGAGTTTGATTCCTCCAGCTCCGTTTTTTTTTTTTTTTCCCTCGCAAGATTGCTTTGGCTATTTGGGGTCTTTTGTGTCTCCGTACAAATTTTAAGATTTTTTGTTCTAGTTCTGTGAAAAATGCCATTGGTAATTTGGTAGGAATTGCACTGAATCTGTAGGTTGCATTGGGTAGTATAGTCATTTTCACAATATTGATTCTTCCAATTCAAGAACGTGGTATATCTCTCCATCTGTTTGTGTCATCTTTGATTTCTTTCATCAGTGTCTTACAGTTTTCTGAGTACAGGTCTTTTACCTCCTTAGGTAGGTTTATTCCTAGGTATTTTATTCTTTTTGTTGCAATGGTGCATAGGATTGTTTCCTTAATTTCTCTTTCTGATCTTTCATTGTTAGTGTATAGGAGTGCAAGAGATTTCTGTGCATTAATTTTGTATCCTGCAGCTTTACCAAATTCATCGATTAGCTCTAGTAGTGTTCTGGTGGCATCTTTAGGATTTTCTATGTATAGTATCATGTCATCTGCAAACAATGACAGTTTTACTTCTTTTACAATTTGTATTCCTTTTATTTCTTTTTTATTAAAATAAATTTATTTTTATTTATTTATTTTTGGCTGCATTCCGTCTTCGTTGCTGCGCGCAGGCCTTCTCTGGTTGCAGCGAGTGGGGGCTACTCTTTGTTGTGGTGCGCGGGCTTCTCATTGTGGTTGCTTTTCTTGTTGCAGAGCACAGGCTCTAGGTGCGCAGGCTACAGTAGTTGTGGCACGCGGGCTCAGTAGTTGTGGCTTGCGGGCTCTAGAGCACAGGCTCAGTAGTTGTGGCGCACGGGCTTAGTTGCTCCGTGGCATGTGGGATCTTCCTGGACTAGGGCTCAAACCTGTGTCCCCTGCATTGGCAGGCAGATTCTTAACCACTGCACCACCAGAGAAGTCCCCTTTTATTTCTTTTTCTTCTCTGATTGCTGTGGCTAGGTCTTGCAAAAGTATGTTGAATAATAGTGGCAAGAGTGGACATCCTTGTCTTGTTCCTGACCTTAGAGGAAATGCTTTCAGTTTTTCACCATTGAGAATGATGTTTGCTGTGGGTTTGTCATATACAGCTTTTATTATGTTGAGGTAGCTTCCTTCTATGTCCACTTTCTGGAGAGTTTTTATCATAAATGGGTGTTGAATTTTGTCGAAAACTTTTTCTGCATCTATTGAGATGATCATATGGTTTTTATTCTTCAACTTGTTACTATGGTGTAGCACATTGATTGATTTGCATATATTGAAGAATCTTTGCATCCCTGGGATAAATCCCACTTGATCATGGTGTCTGATCCTTTTAATGTGTTGTTGGATTCTGTTTGCTAGTATTTTGTTGAGGATTTTTGCGTCTGTATTCATCAGTGATATTGGTCTGTAATTTTCTTTTTTTGTAGTGTCTTTGTCTGGTTTTGGTATCAGGGTGATGGTGGCCTCATAGAATGAGTTTGGGAGTGTTCCTTCCTCTGCAGTTTTTTGGAAGAGTTTGAGAAGGATGGGTGTTAGCTCTTCTCTAAATGTTTGATAGAATTCACCTGTGAAGCCATCTGGTCCTGGACTTCTGTTTGTTGGAAGATTTTTAATCACAGTTTCAATTTCATTACTTGTGATTGGTCTGTTCATATCTTCTGTTTCTTCCTGGTTCAGTTTAAGAAGGTTATACCTTTTAAAGAATTTGTCCATTTCTTCCAGGTTGTCCATTTTATTGGCATAGAGTTGCTTGTAGTAGTCTCTCATGATCCTTTGTATCTCTGCAGTGTCTGTTGTAACTTCTCCTTTTTCATTTCTGATTTTATTGATTTGAGTCCTCTCCCTGTTTTTCTTGATGAGTCTGGCTAAAGGTTTATCAATTTTGTTTATCTTCTCAAAGAAACAGCTTTTAGATTTATTGATCTTTGCTATTGTTTTCTTTGTTTCTATTTCATTTATTTCTGCTCTGATCTTTATGATTTCTTTCTTTCTACTAACTTTGGGTTTTTTTTGTTCTTCTTTCTCTAGGTCCTTTAGGTGTAAGGTTAGATTGTTCATTTGAGATTTTTCTTGCTTCTTGAGGTAGGATTGTATTGGTATAAACTTCCTTCTTAGAGCTGCTTTAACTGCATCCCGTAGGTTTTGGGTCATTGTGTTTTCATTGTCATTTGTCTCTAGGTATTTTCTGATTTCCCCTTTGATTTCTTCAGTGATCTCTTGGTTATTTAGTAGCATATTGTTTAGCCTCCATGTGTTTGTGTTTTTTACAGTTTTTTTCCTGTAATTCATTTCTAATCTCATAGCATTGTGGTCGGAAAAGATGCTTGATAGGATGTCAGTTTTCTTAAATTTACCAAGGTTTGATTTGTGACCTAAGATGTGATCTGTCCTGTAGAATGTTCCATGTGCACTTGAGAAGAAAGTGTATTCTTCCACTTTCAGGTGGAATGTCCTATAAATATCAATTAAATCTGTCTGGTCTATTGTGTCATTTAAAGCTTGTGTTTCCTTATTTATTTTCTCTGGATAATCTGTCCATTGTTGTAAGTGGGGTGTTAAAGTCCCCCACTATTATTGTGTTACTGTCAATTTCCCCTTTTATGGCTGTTAGCATTTGCCTTATGTATTGAGGTGCTCCTATGTTGGGTGCATAAATATTTATAATTGTTATGTTTTCTTCTTGGATTGATCCCTCGATCATTATCTAGTGTCCTTCCTTATCTCTTGTAACAGTCTTTATTTTAAAGTCTATTTTATCTGATATGAGTATTGCTACTCCAGCTTTCTTTTGATTTCCATTTGCATGAAATATCTTTTTTCATCCCCTCACTTTCAGTCGGTATGTGTCCCTTGGTCTGAAGTGGGTCTCTTGTAGACAGCATATATATGGGTGTTGTTTTTATATCCATTCAGCCAGTCATTGTCTTTTGGTTGGAGTATTTAATCCATTCACATTTAGGGTAATTATCTGGAAATGATTTCTTGAGTGTCTTCCTCATCTCCTGCCTAATTCAGAAATCCTTTTACAGCATCTCTGACTGGTCATGCCACACACATTTAGAACCCATTCAGAAATCATTTAAACTGAAGATACTTTATTAGGCCATTTAGAGTTTACCTGAACTCCTTTAAGTTTCCACTTCTTTATTTTTCATTTATTTTTTAAATTGAAATATAGTTGATTTACAATGTTGTATTAATTTATGCTGTACAGCAAAGTGATTCAGTTATACATATATACGTTCTTTTTTATATTATTTTCCATTATGGTTTATCACAGGACATTGAATATAGTTCCCTGTGCTGCATAGTAGGACGTTGTTGTATATCCGAGTTTCCACTTCTTTAAAACTAATTTGCAAATGTGGCCTAATAAAAGTTGCTTTCGAGGAGGAGGTTTCTACTAGGGCCACAGCGATGACATAATTAAATGTAAGCACTCTGACTGTATAGGTTATATTCTTATTTCTAAAAAACATTTACACATGGAATCTCAATTCAGTTTATCTTAGATCTTATTCTGTTTTATGAGAATCTTGAGTGATTTGATGCCTTCCAAAATCACTGACATAAATTCAGTACACACAGTAAAATTGTTGGATCTAATTTGGAATCGTAGGTTTGCTTATCACAACATATAATGGATGGAATAGTTGTTTGGTGTATTGAGAGTCAAGAGCAAATTAAATGCCCGTGTCAGCAGTCTGTTTTTGCTGTGATACTCTATTGTGTGTTTTGGATTATAGCTGACCATAATGTGTTGCAACTATAGCAGGCCAGTATAGCAAGGATGCAATATGCTACAGTTTGAGTATAGACTTTTAAAATGTGATTTACTTCTCTCCTGTGCCCTACCTCCAAAAGTCAGTCTCTGACAGCAAGAAAAATGTGACTACTTCTGACCTCTGACCTTTGGCATTTGAATTTCACCTCTGTACCTATAAAGGCAAGTGAAAGTTGCCTCCATTTTAATAACCTTTTCCAAGAAGCCAAGAAGAAAGGGAATAGCTACTTGATGTTGTAACTAGCTGTACGTCAACCAAGATTACTTGCTTGCTGTTTTTAGGTGGATGTTAGTTGAGATTTTACCCCAGTTTTAATTACTTGAACAATTACATTAGATTTGTGAGACTCAAAATAATTTGGTTTAATAAATTAGTCATAAATTTTATCAGCTGTGTGGTTAAGTTAAGAGTATAGCACAGTCCATTTATTTTTCATTTATCACATCAAATAAGGACTTATATCATCAAATAAAGGCTTAAAACTTGTTTGTATCAATACTTCTTAGTTTCTCATAGTAAAGGTGAAATTCATAGGGATGGTGTCTTCTGTTTAAATCCACTATATATAATAATTCATTTTAATTTTATTATTTGATATTATTTGCCTTTGGAGGAAAAAGCTGAAAAAGGAAGGAGGAAATAATCCAATATAGAAAAACAGTGTTTGGGGGGCTTAGTGTCACATTGAAAATACATAATGTAAGAAATCATCTACCTAGTGTGATATCTTTCACATGGTAAACTCTCACAAGTATTTGTTCAATTGAATGATTGAATGAATCATTCGGACTGGAAAATCTTGACAGTCTCCTGGGAAGGGCAGTCTACTCTGTATACATATGCATATACATTTCACATTATGTTAAAAACAAAAGAAACTATGCTTTTAAAAATCAGACATTAACCAAGGACTATAGATACTAGAGACTTGTTATAAATCTTTGTTTCAAATGAGTGTAGTGTTAAATGTTGTTTTCTAGTCATTGACACATATTACACAGTTGTTATGAAATTACATACCTTCAACCTGCAAGTCATCTCTAGGTATATAGTAATTAAAAAAAAAATACCAACTTTCAGGGAACAAGTTCTGTTGATCCACTAATATTTATCAGTGGCTTTTATCATAAAAATGTAGTTTTTAAGTGACCTTAAAAGATCAGTTAGCATGAATCTCACTTCTAATTTACAAACATTTGCAAAGAAGGTGATTACAGAAGTTTGTACCCTGCTGTGTTGTGAGCAGATTCCCCAGTGTCTGGCTCCAGTAGGGGCAGTGGATGGTTGATTGGCATTATCTGGAAAATATTTCTTTATGTGCTCTGGCATTTAAGAGATCCTTCTGTAGTATAAAAATCCCAATATATTAGATTAATTATTTTATTAACCTCATTAAAGCTGTTTTTTTTTTTTTTTTTTAAATGCATGTTGTGTTGCTGTGGTTTCATTCCTTTAACTTTTCTATTCCATTCTGCTTAAAAGTAAAGCCCTAACTCGTTCGGAATGTAATAGGTCACATCCTAACCACCCAGTACTTTTCACTGGGAGATGACTGGACGTGCTATGTATGTGCTAAGTATTGGAATCTTTAACCATCTGCTACTTTCATCTTTTTTCTTCAAGTGGCACTTTTCTATTTTTAATAGAGACAAGTGCTTTCTGTAACCAACAATTGCAGAAGGTTGGATTATCCAGTCTATGTTTTATTCACATATCTTTACTTTTTCCAAATCCAGTTTTCTTTCCTATTGATGTTATGCTGTTGTAGACTCCTACCCTGAATTCCGTTCGAGAAGCTATTTTTACATGTAGGGCTATTAAACCTGGAAAACCAGAATCAATCAAGCATGCTGTAGAATTCTGTAACTTTTTTTATTGGTTGTAATAGCAGCTGTGATGTTCAACCACTTCTTGTTCAGATGTTTCTTTTGACAGTAATTACAGTGTTTTCTCTCATGAAGCAAGTGTTTGAAGTAATTTGTGCCAAAGTTGGTTTCTGCATTTGGAAGTTTCTAGGAGTTGGTTTCTGAGTGTCCTGTAGTTGTTGTAGTTCTTGTTGAAGTTTCTCCATTACCCAGAACAATCTCAGGGGGAGCGGACATTGCAATATACTCTGTAAATCATTTATTATTCTTCACATAAACTATTAATGTTTTTTGTCAGTGTAATCACTGTTTCATAAATACGGATGACTCAAGTAGACATATGTAAAGTTTTCCGTCAGCAGTGGAAGCAGGACTTGAATTGGGCTGCCTGCCCCAGAGCCCTGTACTCTGTTGCTGAGGTGATAGAATCATATTGTGTCTCATCACCCTGTAAACATTTATTCAAAGGAAACCCGACAGAACTCTGATACAAAACTGCTTCAAGTGCCATCTGGTTATAGCTAGGACTAGGGATTTAGAGCTCTGTCAGCCATTTCCCCCACCTTTTCCCTTCCTAGAAACCTGGGAAGCATAGGGCTTAGTTTGAGAAACTTCTGGTCAGAATAATTTTCTCTCACATTGGGACACTTCATTTGTGAGGAGTAAACTTTTCTTTTCCAAACAGCATTTGTTGGAGAGACTCGGTTCAGTTTCCCTTTTAGAAGGTGAGTGGGCAGTGGCCTCATGTCCATTTCCTTGCGTCCAGAAGTCCGTACTTACGGACAGTGGTCCATGTAGGCTGGGCCTTACCCTGCTGAGCCCTCAGTCCTGGGCCTTCTGGGAACCATCTGCTGATCCTGCTGGTGACGAATGCGTTGTTAGGAGGAGGGTAGCAGGATGAGACCCTCCTTTGGCAGTTCCCTCTGCAACTGGGGAGAAATACACAGGGTTCTCCTCTTCCTCTCCTGACCTCAACAGGTTTGCCAGTAGAGCCTCTAGCTGTAAAGGAGTGCGGGCAACATAGTTATAATTCAGATGTAAATTTTATCTCAGCATTATAATATTTCTAAACATTGGCACATTTCCATGTTTAAGTAAACCTTCCGCACCCTTTCCTGGTTGCAGAAAACCCTTAAAAACGAGTAGCTCATCTTAAGTTTCTGATAAATATTTTTTTGAGAGAACCCATATTCTTTTGCATCCCATTCTTATCCAGAGCAGCTGTCATTTGTCTTTGATGAAAACTTTCTTCACAGTTCATAGATGGCATACACATAGAATACACACACTGGGGTCACATTATGTTATGAAAACCATTTCGGAGTACAGGACCCACGTGCCTAACTGAAATGAAAACATTAAGAAAATAATAGGTGTTGGATTCTTGTATTTTCTGAGCACTTTATATATTTTAACTCACTTCATCCTCACAACACCTCTATTGTCTGCACTTTATAAGTGAGGAAAGTGAGAGGTAAAGAAGAAACTTACCCAAGGTCATATCTGGTAAGTGGAGATCCTGGGGTTTGAACTGAAGTCTCTGTCAAGTTCATGCACTTCACCATCCTGCAGTATTACCTTTCTCTGTGTATAGGGAATACTCTCTTTAAAGTTTTTCATTTACATTTGTGAGAAGAGGTAACAAACATTTGCTTGGGCTTTCACCTCTAAACCATTAGTAAATAAAAGATCTCTTAGAAATGATCTCGATTGTGTGCTCCTGGTTATTAGGTCTGTGCAGCTGCTCTGGATGATATTTTTAAAACTTCCTTTATCTTAGTACCAAAATCTTTTGAGAATTTGTGTTTAAAGTTAATATTCTTTATTCACGTTGGCTATAACTTACTATTAAGTGCTCGTTTGTGTCCACGTTTTCAGTGATGGTGGCACTTTGAATTTCTTGTTAGCTTAAGATTGGGACATTTTTCTTAATAGCACAGCAGGGGCGGGGTGTGTGGAAGCAGATGGGGCCCTGCCTCGTGAACTTCGGAGGCGAGGGCTGCTTCCTGTCAGCGAGGCACACACGTGCCCAGCAGTGCTCTGCAGAGTTCTCTGGAGCAATCGGGCCCTTCCCCTGTGCGGGAAGCAGTAAAGAGGCACAGCACTTACTTTAATAGACGATCGTGAAGTGGAAATCATTTTGGATTTCTCCTTCTGTATTCATCCTTAGCCTTTTTTTTTTTTTTTTTTTAAAGAAACTTGGACTCATTTTCTTATTTTGTATTGGTTGTGTTGCTTCACTTGTTGGGTTTTGGTTTGTAGCATTTGTGACTATTTATTTGCCTTTTATGTGATAGAGTATTTTGATGGTGTCACATTTAGTCCACAAACTGACATGTTTTTAAATCAATGAAAAAAATCTGGCTGCCGGGACAGTGTGATTTTGGAACTCAAATACGGAATTCCTCCACTGAGTAATGTGCAGCTAGCACAGGGGCAGTTTATTAGTTATATACTATTTACAGTTGTTTCCTTACACATACACTATGTAGCTCCTCCAGGCTTAAACCAGTTCATTTGGAAATGTTTTCAAGTTACTCCATTGAAATGATTTTAGTGTGATTTTTGGCATCAAGTATAACGTATAAAAATAGAGGTTAATCCTGTAAATGTTTCAGTTAATGATTTAAATTTGAGTTCCTTCACAACTTCTTAGAATAGCTCTCTTAAATTCTTCATTTCCTGGTGCCATTTTGTGAATGATTATTAGAGTAAAACAAAAATCCCTTAAAAAATCCAATAGATTACAGTTTTGCTTTCCTGATAGGTTGATGGATTAAAACCAAACCAAATCAAAACAAAACCAAAAAAGTCACTTGAAACCACTAATTTAATATGGGAAATGTCTATTAATTTAAAAACCATTACCCAACAGTTTCTGCAATTTTCATTATTGCTACAGAATGTGGTAGGTTTGATCTAGAAAGGTCATTCCTCAAACTACTGAAAACATGGATAATGTTGATTTATTTTAAAAAATTACAAAAGAAATATATATCAAAGAAATTCGGATAATATACAAGCATAACAAGCATAAAAAGTCATCTTTCCCCTTCTCCTCCATTACCCTGCTCGTCCCCCTTAAAATCATTCACATATTTTACCCTAAGGGAAATGTATTCTTAACGGTGTTTTATATAGTTTGTTTTTTAAACAAAATGAGATTGAAGTAATAATGTTGTATAGCTTGTTTTTTTTTCCCCACCCATATAGTGTGGTCCTCTCCCTATGTGCAGAAAAAGCAGATCTTGAGTAGACTTAAAATCTGATGATATACACTATTTAAGAAGACTTTACCTAAGAAGTAATACTAATAGCAATAACATTTAATAATAAGCAATAATAAGTAGTAGTAGTAGCTAACAATTTTTGAATGCTTTCTTTGTCCCAGGCACTGGTCCAAGCACTTTGCACGTAATGATCATTTAATCCTCACAGCAACCCTATGAGGCAGGTTCTGATCTGCTGGTACCCTCACTTCATAGATGAGGTGGCTGAAACACAGATTCATACTTGCTTCTAGTCACATACCCAGAAAATAGAGGAGTTGGGATTTGAACCCAAACAATCTGGAACCTGAAGCCACATTCATCATCATTCTGCTAGACTGTATCTCAGAGGCTAAATTGTTTTCTGGTCCAACAGGGAGGCTACCTATTATATGTTAGTATGAATGCTGTATCTAAGGCTCTTTTGATGTGTTTTACTGAAGATTTATGTTTTTCAGGTTTTAGTACAATTTTGCCTTGATTGTGGAGCTCACTAAATAAGGAATTTAGTTTTGAAAAGAATTCACAATGAAGGGATTTTTGGGACATTTTTGTTTTTTTAATTCACATGACTATATTTTGAAATAAAACTGTCAAAATACTGTCAAATAGTGGGTGAAAGTTAATATTTCTGTGGATTTTGCTGTAAAATGTTGGAAATTGTGTATTTCTTTATGAATATACCTGTCAGCTGTACAATTCAGTTTTTATAGACTTAAAGAGAAGGAGCCCAAACTATTGTCCAAGTGAGTTTCTGTAACTTAACTTGTTTGTACAGCCCCAGGTAGATTTGACTTAGAAAGCACTTTCCTCAAACTACTGAAAACTTAGTCTAACAAATTGAGAGTAACATCAGAACTTTGATTATTGATTATTCCTGCTCCCTCCTTCTTGCCTTTATGTTTCTGCTTTTAAAATATATTGCAAATTCATGACTCTCACCCATTTCTTTCCTTACTTAGTCTAAGCCAACTGGTTCTCACCTGAGGGGGATTTTGCCCCCTCTCCCCATCGCCGCCTCCACGGGTCATTTGGCCACATCTGGGGGCCTTTAAGGTTGTCACCACTTGGAGGATGCTTCTGGCATCTGTCTAGTGGGTAGAGGCCAGGGATGCTATTAAACATCTTCCAACACAGGGCAGCCCCCCACAGCAAAGAATTGTTTCGTCCAAATGTCAATAGTGCCGTGGATGAGAAACCCTGGTCCAAGTCATTGTCATTTCTCACTTGAGCTACTGTAAAGTCTCCATGCAGGGAGCCAGTCCTGTCCCCCAGATCCTGCTCTCCACAAAGCAGTGTTAGTGTGCTTTAAAAAATGCATTTGGAACCATCGCAGTTTATTTGCTTAAAATCCTTTAATGGCATTTCATTAGATTTAGCATAAAATCCAGATCTTTCCCTTGATCTTCTGGTCCTCTGCTGCCCTTTATGTTTATACACTCGGGCCTCATCTCCTTCCACCCTCCCATTTTACGTTTCAGCTGTAGCAGCTGCCAAACCTGTTTGTGCCTGCATAGTTCTTTGCCTAGAATACTTGTATTTCATACTTTGCATGGCTGACTCCCTCTTGCTATTTAGGGTTCTTCTCAAATAACCCCGCAGAGAGGCTTTCCCTGATTGCTTTATTTAGTCATTCTCTTTCCTGTCCTCTCACTGTAGCTGTCCTTTCTCTGCCTTGTTTCTTTAGCACTTTATCTGTTTATTGACTGTCTCCTCCAACTGGAATATAAAGGTCTCTGAGGGCAAAACTCGTTGTCATATAGTAAGTGCCAACAGGAATGCATCACTAAATTACAACAGTACTTTATGGTTGTGGTAAATAGATTAAAATGGGATAGACTTTGTCCAAAAGGAAAAAGAGGCAGGAGCATCATATGACTACAGCAAATACCATTGAATGATTGCCTACTGTTTACCAGGTGCTGTGCTGGTACATTTGTATACACTGGCTCCGAACTTGCCGAGAGTCTTCTGACGAGGCCTACCTTAGCCTAGGTGGTAGCCTGTAAGATGATGCCCCTCACATTACATTCCCCCAGACCCAAAGCTGAGTGATAACCCGCCCCCCACACACCCTCGCAACTGAGGAGAAATGGCTGTGGTAGCTCTGCTCTCTGTGGGTTTATTTTACAATCAGAATGCCACTGGGAGAAGCTAAATCCCTGGCCCAAGTCTGTGCTACTGACCAAAGCCAGCCTCAGGATTTAAGCCCAGTTCTCTTTTACTCCAAGCCCACGCCTCTTTCCCAACACTTCAAGTTTTCTTGGTTCTTAGGGAGCAGCTGCAGTTCACATCTTCCCTGCTTGCAGGCTTGGTTGGCGTCCATTTTTTGATAGGGAGACTGCATTTTTAACTCCAGAGGCAACAATTTCTCTGGTATCTGGTGACTTAGGCAGAAATAATCTATTTTTCTGTCTTGTCCTGAGACGGTTGCTTAGTGTTGTCTGAAAGTAAAAAAACTGACATTATGAGAATATAATCTGGGCTTTGGACTGTTTATATTGGCAACCAAAAACATAGAATTTGTAACTAGGAACATGTAAAATATATACTGTGTCATGCATTCATATTTATTTATTTATAAAAAATATTTATTTATTTTGGCTGCATCAGGTCTTAGTTGCGGCACGCAGGATCTTTGTTGAGGCATGCAGGATCTAGTTCCCTGACCAGGGTTTGAACCCCGGCCCCCTGCATTGGGAGTGTGGAGTCTTACCCACTGGACCACCAGGGAAGTCCCTGCATTCACATTTATTTATTTATTTATTTAGTTAGTTAGTTGGTTAGTTAGTTAGTTAGTTATTTTTGGCTGCATCAGGTCTTTGTTGCTGCACGCGGGTTTTCTCCAGCTGCGGCGAGCGGGGGCTCCTCCTCGTTACGGTGCGCGGGCTTCTCATTGCGGTGGCTTCTCTTGTTGCGCAACACAGGCTCTGGGCTCATAGACTTCAGTAGTTGTGGCACGCGGGCTCAGTAGTTGTGGCTCACGGGCTCTAGAGCACAGGCTCAGTAGTTGTGGCGCACGGGCTTAGTTGCTCCGTGGCATGTGGGATCTTCCCGGACCAGGGCTCGAACCCGTGTCCCCTGCATCGGCAGGCGGATTCTTAACCACTATGCCACCAGGGAAGCCCATGCGTTCATATTTATATGAGACTGGACCAGAATGTGATTTATCTGTCTTTGAGCCTTGAAAGTTGGGACAGAAGTCAGGAAGCCTGTACCTCTGATTAGTTCCCATGAATCCTGTCGATGGCATCCACTTTTCCTTTGAACATTTGGTCCTTTAAGTTCAAGAGGAACCAGGAGTCACATGGATTTGTATATTGAAAATCTGCATCCGTTACCTGGTGTGGTGAGAGTTTTTAGTTGAAACCTGAACTTATTCCGCTTTCTTTGGCCTTCCTGCCTCCCAGGAATCAGTGCTCGCCCAAGGTAGCAGGGGAGGCAAAAGCCCAGGGCGGCCTGTGATGGCAGATTGTTCTGAGTTTCAGTGTTCCTGTACAGTTTGTGAGTTGAACATTGCCTTGTGCTTCATCCTCTCTTGTATCTATCCTCCACTACCTTTAAATGTTTTTTGAGGTTTTTTTTTTTTTTTCATTTTCTAGCAGCTTTTCATAGGAATGACACACTCAGCAAACTCAGCCTTAGACAGCCTTTTGCAGACAAGAACAACACATTCACCAGTCAGGGAACAAAGTGAGAGAAAAATGAAGAACAATATTAGAAAAGAACCCTTTGGGAAGCTGCACAAAAATGTTATATTAAAATCGATCCCAGGGCTTGACCTTTTGTGGTAGTGTATATTTTAAAGCCTTCTATTGATTCTCTTTTAATAACATGTTTATTCTAGTTTACTGACAGAATCCTAGGGGGAATACAAAAAGAAAAGAACAGATTCTTTATTATGATGGTCATTTAAATTTGTCTTGGGCATTTTTTATGTCTGACTAGTGTTATCTTTATGTATTTAACGTACATCATTCTTTCTCAGTATGATACTGAGAGATGTTAAAAAGGTGGGAGAGTGATTTTTAAATCTACTTTTATTGAAAATATGCTTAGCCTTGCTGTTACAAGGCTTGCCCCTCCACCCCCCCGAATTAGAATTTCTTGCTTTTCTGCACGTGTGTAGAAGACAGAAGAGTCTTCATTTTGAGTTTTTTTTTTTTTCCTAATCCTGCAAACCATCAGTAGTCTAAACTGCCGCGTCTGGGAACGTTTGGTGACAGTTCTGTGCCTGAAGACAGTTGTCTTTTACTGTATAACTAATGCAAAATGTCGAAGAAAAGGCAATCTCCGTACTTGACCCTTCTGACCACCCAATCTGGTCATTTCAAAGACAGAAATATTCATTGCTTTTCACAGTGAGGGGCCGTTTGTACTTCCCTTAGGAAGGCAGTCCTCTTAAGAGTTTTGTCCAGTCATGAATTGATGGCACTGTGTGCTCATCTCCTCCAGTTTTCTTCCATTAGGAAAAAAACAGGATTAATTTTCTTACCTCATTCAGATGATTTTTCCCAACATACAGATATTAAGAGGTATCCAGAACAGCAGGAAGGATTTGAAAGATACACCTGGAAAGGTTATCCTGTAAATGGCAAATTAAGTGAGATTCTGCCTGTAGAACATCAAGTTAATAGGCTTGGGGAGAAATAGGATGCTTGGATCTAATTCACGGCTTTAATATGATAGTCCTGTTGTTTATGGGACATCCGATATCACATGTTGAGAAGCCAGACAGCAATTCCAGGAAGACTGTAATGAATTAGAAGACATTTTGAAAGGGCAAATAAATTAATCAAGAAACTAAAAGAATCAGAAGATTGGGAGATACGTATTGTAGCATTGCAGAGAGAGGGCTCAACAGAGGTACAGCTCGGGGTCCTTAAGGAGGTCCAGAGAGTTACAAGTTTCCCCTACCTTTGAGTCTTTAAATGCTGCAGGGGTCTGGAGTTAGCAGCTGTGGGACAGCCACCTTCTTGTGGCTCTCAGACACTCCATAAGGGGAATTGTTTCTGAGCACTGACCCTGCCCAGACTACTTCTAGAATGTTTCTGCTTTTTTCTTTTTCCTTGTCCCATAGTTGATTTTTTATTGCAGCCTGGCCTGCTTTTCTGTGTTCTAACATAACCTCATCCATAGTATTTTCTTAGTAACTAAGAATATCTATGGATAAAAGCAAAAAATCACAAGGCACATGATAGTATTGTAACAAGAAGTGTTTCTTCTAATTACAAAGATAACATACACTGTATAGAAAATTAGAGATATGCAGCTAAACAAAATAAAGAGGATGAAAATGGCCATAATCCTACTAATTCACACAGAATTGTTGTGAATATTTTGGTACACAGGCATACATATGAAGGGGGAAAATAACAGAAGTGGTGTCATATTGTCCCTATTTTTCTGAGCTGCTTTATTTTTATCATTAAGCTATATCATGGACATGTTTTGTCAATAGGTAATTTCATGGTAGTTCACTTTTATATAAGACCTTGAGACTTCCAAATAAATGGTTCAAAATGTGTCACTATTATGAACACACTGCTTTGAATATCCTTGTTATTAAATTTACACATATCCAGTATTACTTCCTTAGGGTAAATTTTTATAAGTGAAATTACTAGGTCAAAGGTTATACAGAATATTATTGTTGCCAAATTACCTTCAAGAAATTGTGCTAGTTAACTCACTACCAATATGAGTCTCTGCTTTTGTCTCATTGTTGCAAATTTTGGGACTATAGTAATAAAACCAGTGCTGAGTTGCATTATGCCCAGGTGACCATGCCTTATTATGTCTGTTTATTTAGCTAGTATTTTCATTAGTTTTAGCAGTGGTTAGTCGGATGGAGTGTGTAGTCTTTTTGTTACTGAGTGAGTGCCATGAGAGTTTAGGCACCTAATAAATACTTGTCAGATCATTTTGGATTATTGTCAATAACCTTCTAAGGTACTAGGGTACCTTCTAAGGTATTAGGGGTTAGGGCTTCAACATATGAATTTTGGGAGGGACACAATTCAATCCATAACAGATGAATAGACTGATTGATAGATGTATCTATGTAAATTGATGGGTATGGTGTTGTTTTATAGTTTTTCCTCAGCAGTAAATGAATTCTCCTATTAAAACTTTAAAGTATCTTCTAGGTCCGAAATTTTAAGTGTTGATTTTCTGATGGAAGTTATTTTCATCAGGATTCTTCAATGATTGTGGCTTGAAGTATAAAAAGGGTTAAGGCTAGGATTTAATTGATTTGTAAAAATGATGTCATATGTCCCTATTCATCTATTTTTAGCTAAGTAGGTACGTTTGTAATAGTAAAACAAATGGGCCAAAGAGTAGCCACTTAAAGGTGGCAGATTACTGTGGGCAAGATCTTGAGTTGAAGCACTGAGCCTCCGCAAGTATAAAACAGAAGACTATCTACATTTGAACGTGACAAGGAACTTCAGATTATAGTGCCTTCTCATGGTAAGGAAGGAAGTGAAATTGGTCTTTACAGCCACGTGGTACCTCTTCACTGTCATATATACAGGACACTGACAAAATGATCATTCCCTCAATTGTTAAATTCTTGAGCTGTGTGAGTTACTTAACTAGTTTTATGTATCTCACACAGATTAAAAAAAAAAACCCTCTGTGGTGGTATTTGTTATTCTTAACTTTGCTTTTAAAAAATAATGCTTTATTTTGTCTTCCCATTGGAATGACCCAAACTCAGAGAGGTTAATTTACCATTTGAAGCCCATTTTTCTTTAAAAGCAAACAGGTCTCTGGCTATTTTAGGAGCATGTTTGCCAATTCTGTACTCCTTTAGCCCTGTAAACGTGGGTCTTAAAGGAATTTTTAAGAATTGGCAATAATGGGAGTTTCAGGTTCTAACAGTCTTCTGCAAATCATGTTGTATATTGTCTATGAAGATTTATCTTACTTGAGAGTCTGCTTTCTGAGGATTATCTTGATTAATTTTAATACATAGATCCTTAATGCTTTTAGAATTGAGTTTTTCAAAAACTATCTGAATTGATCTCATTGGTTACTTCTTTTTTCACCCCATTCCCAGGCATATGAACATACTGCAACTCCTAGAAATTCAAATATGTGTTTTATTTTTCAGTGACTTAGTCATTTCATCTTGGAAACCATAATGAAACTTATAACAATGTCACTCATTTTCATTTTCATTCTCGTGCAATCACTATTTAAATGAATGGTAAGGTAATATCATTGCAACATTTACTGCCAGTGTGAGTGTATTGTATATAAAGAGTTCTGGAGGCATCATTATTATGTGACATTAAATGGAAAAGCAGTTTTAATGAGGGTTCTGTAGATAGTTGAAAAGAAAAAAATTGTAAATGTGTCCCTATTTAAATAGTACTCCCATTCTGAGTTAATTCTATTAAAGTAAGCTAAAAATGATTTAGAAATTAGTGTTGTAGCCTCTAGTAGTCTTATATGAGTGGTCTTTCTTTGGTAGTGCTTACCTTCATCCAGGTTATCTCTATATAAAGCATGCTTTTTGTGAATTGTTAGGTACAACAAATAAAATTATTCTAGTAGCAGGAAAGCCTAATCATCATGGATTTCTACCATTATACTAATTACAAACCCACCTAAATTATGAGGGGAAAAAAATAAGGACCAAACATTGTCTTTGGAGTAGAGATCTGATCCGAATGCTGGCTTTGCCTCTTAATGATCTGTGATCCTGAGTAGGTAACTCACCCTTCTACACCTCAATCTCCTTAGTTATGAAATTGGGTTAATAGGAATACTTACCTGATGAGCTTGTTTTTAAATGAAGATTAAATAAGATAACATGTATAGAGTGCCTGGCACACATTCAACTTTCAATACAAAATGCTTCTTCTTACAGAGAACTCCTTTCTCTCTTTGAACTGAAGAGCAGTAGAGTATGATGGTTAAGAGTGGGGTCTCAAAGGTCAGACTGCTTGGGTTTGAATTCCAGCTTTAAGGGTTACTAGCTTGGAGACCACATTAGTAATTACTTAACTTCTTCAAGGGTCAGTTTACTCATCTGTTAGATGGAGGACAGTAATAACACCCACCTTGGGTTATCTTCAGGGTTATTTTGAGGATTAAATGGGATATTCCATGTAAAGTTGTTAGCTCAGTGACTCACACAGAATCATAGTAAATGCTCCATAAATTTGTTTGTCTTATCCATCCATCCATCCATCCATCCATCCATCCATCCATCCATCCATCCATCCATTCATCCATCCATCCATTTCAGAGAACTAGTTATTCTCTAGTTATATTGTATTTTCTTCAAATGCCCTTTCTCATTTGTTCTTGCCTTTATCCTTTCTAAGGAGTATAGAAAATCTTTATATTGGTGAAAATACAGGAAAAATAAGTTAAAGGAAGCTAGATGAACTTGTTCTCTTTTGCATGAGCCATTGTTTGCCTTTTTCCAAGGGTGTGCCCAGGTCTAGTTCCTAAAGTGCTAAATGGGAGAAATGAGAACTTTTTTTTTTTTTCTTTTTAGAGTAACAAGTGATTTTTAAAAGTTAACATAGCTTTTAATTTGAGAAATATTCCTTTTAGGTAATGTAAGTTCTAAAATTGATGGTTGTCCTTATGTATTGGTGCCTTCACTTTTTTTTTTTTTTTCCTTGCTCAGAAAATCATTTTCAAGGGCTGGGAGACCCTCTGTAAAGTCCATGGGTCTCCACTGCTGGAATATTGCAGTGTTATGTATGTGGGAAAGGGATGTAATTGTGTTTGGCTTTTTAAATATATTCTGAAAGGAGATCCAAGTGATTAGCAGTAGCCACTTCTGCTCATGTAGTTAAAGCCCTGAAATGAAAACAGTCAGTGACATTGCACATGAAATATGTAATTTTATGAATTCTTATTTATGTACCAAGAAGGTAAATAACATGTATGGGTTGGATAAAGATCTAAGAAATCAACAGTGAGAGAGTAGCATGCCATGAGCTGAGAACTGATAAGAGAGAAGCTTTTAATGAGCACCTCCTTACTGCTTTGAAATTTAGGAAGAAAAATACCTAACTTATGCCTAGATATGCCTTTGAAACTTTTTGTAGCCCTGTACTGTTAAGCACTTGAAGTGTGATTGGTCCAAATTGGTATCTGCTCTAAGTGTAAAATACCCACCAGGTTGCAAAAACTCAATATGAAAAAAATATAAAATATCTCTTTAATAATTTGTATTGATTACATGTGGCAATGGCAATATTTTGGATATATTGGGCTAAATAAAATATTACACATTGTTAAAATTAATTTGACTTGGTTCTTTTTTACTTTTTTTGATGTGGCTTTTAGAAAATTTAAAACTATGTTTTTAGTTTGCATTATATTTCTAATAGTCAGTGCTGCTCTAACATATTTTATTCAAACGTAATGTATTCGCGTAAAAATGTCAACATCACAAAACTGAAAAAAAATAAGCCCAGTACCCCATCTTGCTCCCCAGTGGTAAGCATCATTAACAGTTTATTGTGTATTCTTCCTGTCGTTCTACTAAGCATTCTGTTCTGCCCTTAAGTACATTGTAAACTAGAGAATAATCATAAAAACTGATGTAACTTGATATATATTTTTGGATTGGGGTGTGTAAAAAAATACCAAGTGAATACCTGCCTTTTTGTCTCAGTTATTCACACTTGAGAAAAGTCTAATTACTGAATCTGTGTTCCCTTAAAGAGATGCCATCATTACCTGCAGGAGCATCAGGACCGGTGCTTAGGAGAAATTAATTAGTTTTCATTGAATTTGTAGCATCAATTCTTTTAAATGGTTTAACAGAAAAAAGGCACTCTCCCCGACAGTGGTGGTAATTAAGATCTTATAGTGAACTAAGACTATTATCTATCATTGGCAAACTTCTCAGGTTTTCTACAGTATATATTTGAAAGCAGTTTTATTTCTTTTTGAAATAATTGGTGATACAATTATTGATCTGGTAAAAATGGAATAGAGTGAACTTAATAGCATTATTTAAATGTCATGATATAAAGGAAGGGATGTTACTGTGGTTGATGGTGGAATCACTGATTTTATTTTTAAAACAATGCTTTGTATGCTAAGCACATAATAAATGCTCAATAAATACTTTAATCAGTGATTAAAACATGTTATATCAAATTGATTAATAGAGCATTGAGTATCACTGTTACTTTGTCTTTTTTCCAAATGAAGATACTTTGTAAACTATCAAAATATGACATTAAATAGAAGTTTAGGTGAGAAAATATCTCACCCGTACATTTGTGTAGATTCTTCTGTTACTTTGTGCTTATTTTCCTCCTTTATTGTAGGAACTAAATGAGGCAACAAAGATTGCCATTGCATGTTCTTTGTGTTCTAACCACCATGGTGATCATGTCAGTGATGTGTTATGTGCAGGCCCTTCCCAAGAGCATTGCAGGTGCTCGGTAAATGTTACCCAGGTTTTTCTTTGTTTACTCACATTGGTATTAATGCTTTTTGTTTGACCTAGTGCATACCAATATTATTTAATTTGATTCTATAACAATCATGTGACATAGGGTGTTACTATGCCCATCTTCCTATGAGAAAACCAGCAGCTTAGAGAGGTTATGTTGAGAAATTCAGTATGTGGCAGAGTCAAATCTTAACCTAGATTTTTTAGTGATTATTGACATGGCTGTTGTGAACTGTAAATGCAGATGAATGTTGGAAATTGGGCATTATTTTCATCCTTGGACTGGTGTTCTGTTTTAAAACCACAGTAATGTTAACATTCCAGTTAGGAGGGCTTTACAGTCCTTTCTTCCTAGCTCTGTGGTTTTGAGTATTACTTAACTGATTTCAGTAAAACCTGCTCTTGTTGCTCTTTTTATGCTTATTTTTAAGACATAGTATTGTTTGCAAATGAGGCAAGTCCTATAATGGGTGCAGATTATCATTGGATTGGATGGACACATTGAACCAATTTCTCTGTGAAATTTTTTAGATCAGGAACTTCTCTTTATAGAAGATATGGAGATAAGTCATGATTTGATCTGAACTTGCTACTGAATAATCAAATTGACATGTTGATGCAGCTGGCAGATTTGATTCCTAAATGTATTTGAATGTAGACCACACAATGTTATTTTTACACTAACTCTCCTTTTTTTCACTTCTTGACACAGACATGTGAGTTCCTAGTAATTTAAAAATTCTGGTGAATGACACTTGATAAATGGTGTGATATTGTGAATACTGATAGGCACTAGAAATTCAGTTGGTGAAGCATCAATTTCACACCTTGAGACCCCAGCTCAAAGTTTAGGTTAAAGGTTTGCCTGGAGTCCGTAGTCTTTTGCGCAGGTCCCCTGATAAATGCAGTGATTCCAAACCACATTCTTCTTCTTCATCAAATCCAGGCAGCACTCTGAATCATTAAATATTAAACCTTATATTCAAGAACATTATTCACTCATTAATATTGCATTGCGGCCTAAACTTCATTGTTCAAAACATTTTAGGATGTTATGCAAGTCTGTCAAAATACATTAACAAACTTAGTCATGTTGAACTAAGCAAAAAATGACAAACTGTTTGCACCACAGACATGTTGTCGTTGAATTTTTGTACAGTGTAAGCATTTTAAGTTGGGATATTTGGAAATCACTGTAAAGATAAAATGGATTGCAGTAGAAGCCAGATGGAATGAATGAATATTCGTCTTCCATGTAGCATCTGCTATATATCTTAATGAAATTTATAGTTATCCCTGAAATTTTTCTTCCTTGACAGTATTTATTTATCTCAAAATTATTTTAACTAGGAGTTGAATATGAGTTAGTACAATTCTAGCTGCTTATAAAACTGCAGTATCTGATTCAGGGACTGTTTTTCACATCTCCATGATGGCTATCATCTCTGCAAAATCGAAGCTAGATAGGCCTCCTGTGAACTGTGGATTAACTGGGAAACCTTTGATATTCGGCTGAGTGTAAAAGAGTGATTGAGTTCAAGTCTTGGTCTCTGTGACAAAATTTGTTCTGGATTGCCAGGAACACATCTGGTTTCTTGCTGCTTTTCACAACCCTGTTAGTTACAGTGAGAAGCCATAAAATTCTTCCCAGGAAGGAAAATGATAGAAGCATTTTTGTGTCCAAAATTGTTCCTTTTTAAAAAAAGAAAAGAAATCCCTTTTTTGGTGCAAGAAGGAAAATTCAGATAACAAAAGGTGTGAAAATACACAATTGCCGAGGAGATACATTGTTTTTTTTGTGCAGTGGAAATAACATAGCATATGAGCTTTATCTGAAGTATGGCTTTATTGATTATATTATGCATTAGTGATTATTGACATTTGATGGGTTAGAATTTAATGAGGAAGACCAGTAAGAGCGAAGGTTGACGTTTCATCCTTGATTACCTTGAACAGAGGATGGATTAATTTTCCTATGATATGTGGATCAGGATCTATGTAAGTAGCCGGTGGGCTCATCTTGAACACCTACAGCTGTTATTTCAAAAATGAGAGGAATGGGTGTTGTGAGGTAAATAATGAAGGTGGCATAATGAATTCCTGCTGGCTGGGAGTTAAATTATTCATTTTGTTGGTTTAGCTAACATGGTTCGTGCTGCGTGGGATTGGAGCACCGTGTCAGTGACTAATATTGCATAATTTAAAAGCCTCAGTTCCTCAGGCCTGTAATATAATTGAAATTTAGAAATGGTTGTTAACACTGTGGAAATAGTTTTCTTTGTGTAGGTAGGTGTGGTTTACCTAGCCATTTCGAAGTTCTTATGTTGTTAAACATGGGTGTAACGCGGAGGCAGTTTGCCCAGGATGTGCTTAGCTGTAGTTAATATTGCAATTCCTTTCTCTTGATCTGCTTCCATGCCATCGTGGTTTTCTGGAAAGGCTGCCCCATAGTAAACGGTCCATTTCAAAAGCCTGGTGAGCGCACGTCCTCCTCACTCCATCATCCTCACTCCAACTTCGCAGTTCCTTTTCCTCCTCACTGAGAATTACGTTGCGGATTAGTGAAGGGGTTTGGGAGGATCGCCACCTCTGTAACTACTAACTTTGGGGCTCAGCATAGGCATTCGTACCTTTGCAAAGCAACTTAAACAGTAATTTATTACCTTCTCAGCTGTAGTAACTCTAAAGGGAGAAAGACCTAACACAAGCCTCTTTGAATTTTTGTACAATGTTATACACAGTGTTTTGTAGTCATACTCAGTGTGACTATAATCTTTAGTTTATCCTTCTTCACTTAATGTAATTTTATACGCAGATTTGTACCTTTGGAATAGCACTGTAGCAGTATTTCTCGACCTCAGGAGTCTGTGAGTGGAAAAAGAAAAGCGTGGAAGCACATTCTGGATCGCCTGTCAGCCAGCCACTCGTTGCCATGTGATATCAGTACCTGTGTTTGTGTTTGCAACTGCATTAGGGCCAGTTGAGTTGTGTCCTGCATAAATGGATGGAAGAAGGAAGGGCTTTGTTAAGGGAGGGAGGAAAACCTAGATGTGTGTATTAATATTTGAACCAGAACATGGAACATTTTACTTTGGGGGGCTTTGGCTGAGCGTTTTAGTTCACACAATCAAGACCATGTAGTATAGTGACTTGTGCATGGTTTCTGGAGTCGCAAGTGTAGAATACAGATGCCACCACATATTTTCCTACGTGATTTTGAGCAGTTTAACTTCTCTCAGCTTTGGTTTCTTCAGCTCTGAAAGGTGAATAGCAACTACTCTGTGGGATTTTTGTGAGGATTAAATGAAATAAAATACCTGGCATAAGCAGGTACTCCATAAATGGTTATATTATAATTAGTTGAATATTATGCATTTTTTCATTTGGATGACATAAGTTATATGTTAAAGCCTTCACTACTAAAATTAACAAATTAAATGGAATAGAGAGTGAGGGGACCACGTGGGCCTGAATGCTTTTGTTGGAATAGCTGGAACTGTGTTCCGGCAGACTCCTCAAGAGCAAGGCCTCGCTGTTCCGCTCTGTCTCCTGGGCTGATTCCTTGTCCTCACACTATGGTGTGCATAGTAAATTCCTGAAAAGTACTTTTTAATGCTTTTTCGTTTTGCAACTCCATTCGTTTGTTTTATTTTTGTCGTTGATGTGAGTTCTGAATGGTAATTCTTACTTCTTAAAGTATGTCTGTGATTTAACTTGTAAGAGATGGGAAATATCAAGGGAATGAATAGGAGTTACTGTAAAGTGACAGTAGGTAAAATCATACCGAATTTCACATCATTTGCTCTTTCGATACGTGTTTCTGCCATCTCATTTTATGTTTAAGGTGAAAATTAAAATGAAGTGAAATCCAGTATACTGCTTAGTGTGGCTTTCAGATCAATGTGTTTTTATTAGAGTTTGTTTTTTCTTTAGCATGATTTCATAGGGAATGCTAGAAATAAAACATCTGCCAAGGAATGGATTTTTAGCTGGTGAGTAGTGTCAGAGAGGCATGAACATGGATCGCTGTTACCCAGGGAGAGTGCAGCGCGGGGTGGGCGGGGTGGGAGCTGAGGCTGTCTGTCATGCTTCCTGTGCGGACCAAGGTGACTTTAACAGAAAGATGAGCCTGGCCTCATGGAGAAGGCCCCTTCCACTCTTGATATTTCTTTTGAGGTTACAGAGTAGTTGAAGTAAAAAATATAGGGCCGTCTCTATTCAGAAGTGAGACTGACGGAGATTCTTTTCTCAAGCCTGTGTCTAACTAGCTAATAATAACAGTTGTGACTGTGCTCAGTGATACAAAATTTGACTATTTATCCTTTTGTTGGAGCGGGTTTCAAATAGTGTTTTGGGAACAAAATTGCTTGGAGGTGGGTTGTCGCTCGGTTTCACATACAACTTCATTTTCTCTTCAGTTTTCCAAAGAGGGTGCCCTCTTCTCTCAGCCAGACTGG
Organism: Eubalaena glacialis; assembly: GCF_028564815.1. NCBI lineage: Eukaryota > Metazoa > Chordata > Mammalia > Artiodactyla > Balaenidae > Eubalaena > Eubalaena glacialis. The sequence continues at coordinate 108,789,235 of NC_083723.1, read as the reverse complement.
CCTTTACAGCAATTGGCTGAGCATTTCACCAGCATTATAGAACAGGTGCTTGCTATTGAGTTTAATCTTGAACTTACTACCGTGTGATACTAAAAGCAGAGCTCTGCGATATAGGGTGTCTTCTATCTGTTGATTCCCCAAGACCTGTCCCTCAGTTATGCCTGATGATGATCTGTGAGCTGCAGAACTGGACCATGTTGTTCTGTCCCCATGTAAAAATTGCTCTTATTTGACTGTGTTCTGGTATTAGTAGTTTTCACCCTGTATATATCTAGAAAGACTTCATAGTCCTTGCAGTATGGGGTGGGGGTGGTTATGTTTCTTTTTAGGAACAAGGTTTCTTTTTTAGGAAAATGCAGCTTAGAGTGAAGAGACGAAAATAGGGAAACGTTTTCCATAAGAATTAATGTACAGTGCCCGAGATTGCCCCATCCAGCACTTTTAATCTCTTAACTCTGCCCTAAAATGCTGTAAGTACAATAAGTCCCCTACATACAAACGAGTTCCATTCCAAGAGCGCGTTCGTAAGTCCAGTTTGTTCGTAAGTCTGACAAAGTTAGCCTAGGTACCCAACTAACACAATCGGTTATATAGTACTGTATTGTCATAGGTTTATAATACTTTTCACACAAGTAATACATAAAAAACAAACAAAAAATAAAATATTTTTAATCTTATAGTACAGTACCTTGAAAAGTACAGTAGTATAGTACAACAGCTGGCATACAGGGGCTGGCATCGAGTGAACAAGCAAGAGGAGTTACTGACTGCAGGAGGGAGAGGAGGGGGGAGATGGTAGAGCTGAAGGATCGTCAGCAATAGGAGACGGAGGGCAAGCTGCAGTTTCACTCATGCCTGACGTTGATGGAACACACGTTTGCATCTTTGAAAGTTTGCAACTTAGGTTCATATGTAGAGGACTTTCTGTAACCCTTTAATGTGGGGAAAAAAAGCTTTAATAGAAATTTTTTTTTAACATCTTTATTGGAGTGTAATTGCTTTGCAATGGTGTGTTAGTTTCTGCTTTATAACAAAGTGGTTCAGTTATACATATACACATGTCCCCATATCTCTTCCCTCTTGTGTCTCCCTCCCTCCCACCCTCCCTATCCCACCCTCCCTATCCCACCCCTCTAGGTGGTCACAAAGCCCTGAGCTGAAAAAATATGGAACGCTTCATGAATTTGCGTGTCATCCTTGCGCAGGGGCCATGCTAATCTTCTCTGTATCGTTCCAATTTTAGTATATGTGCTGCCGAAGCGAGCACTTTAATAGAAATTTTAAAGGTGGAAAGGATTCTAGGGAGTTGGAAGCTTGAAAGCATCTCCATTGTCCTCTCATTGCAATTTCAGTCTAATTCGCAGGTGCTTTTTCTTAGTAGAGCATCTGATGGATGGGTGAGAGCCAGTAGGTTAGTTTCGGCACAGCACAAGTTGGCCCCAGTCTATTTGAATGTTCCTGAGAGAACCTTTTGATTTGTCTCTGTTGTCTGGGTGGGTAGAGGGTGGGAGACGGGAACAGAGAGACTTTCTCTTGGTTCCCTTGACAGGGGGCTGAAAAGGTCTCAGCTGGTGGTATACCACTGGGCCACAGGGTGGAGACTGCTTCATCTCCCACCACTCAGCGGGCACCTCTGCTTAACATAACCGGACAGCCGGGCCTGAGCCCTGGTGAGTAGGAGATTAAAAGCAGCAGCAGCCAGGGAGAAAGACACTCAAAAAAGGTGCTTCTAGCAAGGACTGTTGAAATATTTGAATGGTGCTTTTGATGTTTGTGGCACTGGCAACTATTGCCACTTGGTTGTTGGTGGTAAGACACATTGATTTTAAGAGGCATCTTGATTTCATATTGAAGGATGAGGGTGAAATAACCCTGTATATTTGATGAAATAGACTAAATTCTGGGTGGAAATAAAGGGGAGAGAGAGAGGAGCAGTGATAATTAAATGATATAAAAACATTTCACTGAGCTGAAGAAAGACTGGAGTCTGCAAATTGAGAGGCCTCTCTTTATTCCAGGGGGATTGATGAGAAAAGATGCACACCTGGTCATACACTGCTAGAATTTCTGAACTCTAAGGATGAAGAGAAAATCTTACAAGCTTCCCGACAGAAAGAACCACTGATTTATAAAGGAAAAGGGGGTCAGTCTGGGTTTAGGCTTTTCTTTGCCAAACTGGAAGCTAGAAGGCAGAGTGACATCTAGGGATTCCTGAGAAAGGACTGAAACCCCCAAATTCTGTGTTGAGCTCTCATGTGCCTGTCAGGGTGAAAGAGAGACTCACAGATATGCAAGGATTTGGAGAATTTATTAATGTAAACAGCAGCCAGAATCCACTAAGGAGACAAAACTCGTCAGTTATTTTTACAGAGAGAATTTAATGCAAGAATTGTTAATGCAAAACAACAACAAAACAACTCAAAGGCAGGGCTGTTCAGTAGAGATGTAATGTGAGCCATCTATGTAATTAAAATTTTTCTAGTAGCCACATCAAAAAAAAAAATTCTAAGATTTTATTTTCCCCAGTATATTCAAAATATTATATTTTAACGTATAATCACTATAAAATATATTAGACCGACTACATTCTTATTTTCATACTCAATATTAAAAATCCAGTATGTATTTTATACTAACAGCACATCTCAGTTTGGACAAATCAAATTTCATGGGCTTGACAGCCACGTGTGGCTAATGTTGACTGTATTGGCCAGTGCAGCTCTAAGCTATCCCAGAGGTAGCACTGGCAGGAAGCAGCAGGATTGAAAACACTGATGCTTGGAGGAGGGCTCTGTGGAACTGTATGTAGTCCAGAGGAGGGGAGGCCAGTGGGTCTGGGACTCAGATTTTTGAGGAGCCTACCGGGAGGCAGGGCTGGTGTTTCCAGAGTGAGGTGCAGTTAGGTTGCAAGTTTGAGCAGACTGCAAACTGGATTGGACTGCTGCTATAGGAACAAGTGCTGCTGCTAGCCTGAAGCAGTGAGGCCTGAGCAATGCTGCAAGGCATAGACTGCAAACTGGAGAGTTCCTTTTCCCTCCTCCAGCCTGCGGTCTCCCTCTGGCGCCCTCTATTGGCAGAGCCTAACAGGAACCCAGCTGCAAACCAGAAATGGGGTTTAGAGACTCCCGCTGCCACTTCACAAAGCAGACGATAAAGAGGGGTGTGAAGCCAAGTCACAGCTAAGTATCTGACACGCTGGTCCATCTTAGGAAGATTCTTAAAGAATTCGAACCAAATTACAAATTAATTATAACAGGTCTTAAACAGGGAAAGTTGGAGAGGAGAAGCAGCACCCACGAGAATCAACCTTTGCACTGTATACATGGATGATAGATGGGGAACATCTAATAAAGCTGCTAATAAGGATTCTTGAAAATGAAGAGTAATTCTTAATGAGAAAACTAGGAATTGTATGAATTTAAAAGCACTGAACTCTTAGCTAAGAGTTGGGGGTGGGCAGTCAAAGTATTCAAATGATTTCATCTTACTGAGTTTGCAGAGGGTGGTGGTTGAGAAAATAGTAGGAATTTTGTTTTTAAACAACAGTAGGGAAAAAAGCGTTTGTGAATGTTCAGGAAGAGGATGACCACAAATCTCATAGAAAAATACCAAAGATCTTTTTGAGAGGGGAAGAGAATGTGTAGTAAGTTGATATAACTGGGAAAATAAGGAAAGGGTAAAAAGAAATAACAGCAAAGTAAGATTAATAGTAAACGTAATATAAAAGAAAAGAAATAAAGTTAGGTGTGTCAGTTTCTTACTGTTAATAATTGTGCCTGGCCCATTTAAAGATCAAGGCTGCCAGATTATATTAACACACACACACACACACACACACACACACACACACACAGCAAGAGCTATGTATTACTTATGTGACATACACTTAATTTGTTTTAATCTTAATAAAAGTTAAAAAATTAATGGATTGGCAAAGCTGTACCAAACAAAAATATGAGAAAAGGTACAAATGAAGGTTGAAAGCGCTAAACAGAATAAAAAAGCACAATTATGTAATGATAACAACCAAAGTTTATGAAGACAGCAGTCATTAACCTTTATGCATCAGTCAAATTAGCAGCTCAATATGGGAATCAAAAATGATTAAAAATTCAAAGACTACTTGATTTAAAAAATAATAAAGGACTTTGTGTAATTATTCTTTCTTTAAAAATGTTTACTCTAGGATTGATGGAGGAGTCCGCTAAGCTTTAACATTTAAGCATCTACCATAAAAAGCGTTGGAGTGAGTTAGGTGGTGTGTGTATCTGTGTATGTTTGAGAGGCATAATGCAGGTGGAGGGTGAGAGGTTGCAGTTTGGTTCAAGCTTGAAAGTCCTTTGAAATAGAAAAGAAGAAAAGTATTGATTCTTTGTGCTACAAATCTTAGAAAGGAGAATGGTAATATCTTCTCTCTCTCTGGCCAAAAGTTTGCCAAGACTTACCAACTGAACAAGGACAGTTTCAAAATATGTGTCCTGGCAAAAATGTGTCTTTTAACAAAAAGAAACATAAGTGCAAAACACTGTAAAAGGCTTGATGTATCTTTTGCATACATTAGGATACTAGGATGCTGTCATTTCTTCAGAGACCAGGGCCCTGAACCAGGGAATGTTGTCCTGGTTTCCTGTCTTCAGGAGGCAGCCATCTCATGTTGTCATCTGTCCCTGGCTCAGGCCCATGGGGTGAGGCCAGTGCTTAAGTTGCTGTCTTGCCCCGCTGGGCTGATGAAAGGGATTTGCCCCAGAGATACCTGCATTTGACCTCTGGTTCGTTTTTCCTCCAAGGACTCTGTGGTCCTCCTCCAGCATCTCAGTAAATAAACAACTGCAGCACCCATCCAATGTATGTTCGCAAGGGAGAACGGTGTAGATATTTTCAAAACAAGTCTTCAGTAGTAACAGGTCATGCATGGGCATTTCCTTCCACTACTTCTATAAAACAGTTTATTTTCAAGCACTGCTGATATGGCACAGTTCAGTGGTGTGTGTCTCTGCCTCCCTGCTCCCACCATTGTTCAGTTGTATTTTGAATGTTTTGACAATTGATGTATACTTTAAGATAAAAAGATGATTATCGTAGTTTAGGATGCCTCTAAATATTCAGTTTAAGACAGATAAAAAAGAGGCCATAGGTCCTTCTAGTTAGATGCAAGACAAGGGTGCTTTGGGGTGTCACGTAACTTCCTCCTGGGGAGTTTAATTGTGAATTCCTGGGGGAGGGGGGTGTGTGGGCCATGGATATGGTGACGTTAACTTGTGAACTAAAACCAGAATTCTTTTCAAATATAGATCTATTTTTTCAGTGCAGTAAGAGAATGTATTTGATAAGAAAATGGTCCGAGAAAATCCAGGACAGGTAGAACTTGTTCTCAAGTGAGACTTGAAATAGGGACTTGAGGTACAAAGTAATATGCAATGTGTAAAGGAGAGGTGATCGTTTGGAAGGGGGAGATGAGAACCATTTAAGATTATAGCTATGGGTAATCCCTCATAATAGTTGTAGGCTTCTGGTTATGGGCTGAGTTTTTTTCCCTTGGGCATCATTTTGAAGCCATGCAGAAAAATGCCCCCAGATTGTGAGTAAATTTCAGCGTGCTTTAATCACTTTTTAAAAGTGTTCTTGTGGAAAGGAAGGAAACATTGATTGTTAAATTCTGAATGACATTTTAAATGATATTTATGTAGAAACATAGATGACCAAAATAAATGTCTTCTTGGTTGTATTCAGAACCAGGTCTTAATGCTGGTTAAATAATACTGATTTACTGTAGGTTTGCTAGATTTCAGTCATTCAGCGTTCCAAGACAGTGCCATTTCTTTCTAAATTACCATTATATAAAGGGTGCCTGTGTTCTATCATATTAAACTCTATTCATTTCTTTCAAAAATATTTGTTGAATGCCTGCCAAGAGCCAGGCACTATTTAGTGACTGGGTTACAGTGGTGCATAAGACAAAGTTCTTACCCCCCTGGCTTACATTCTAGTAGTATATATATATTATGTGTTTGTGTGTGTTTGTTCATGGGTGTATCTTCTGTAAGAATGCAGGCTCCAAAGTCAGCCTGCCGGGCTACACCTCTCACTGGCTTTGTGACCTTGGGCAAATTACTTACAAGTTCTGTAAGCCTTAGCTTTACCTAACTTCTCTGTGCCTCAGCTTCCTCATCTGAAATGCAGTAATTTGATAGGGTTTTCGTGAGGATTAAATGAATTACACCTGTCGAGTGCTTAGAACTGTACCTGGTACAAAGTAAGCATTAATAAATGATAACTCTTTATCTGTTATACATATAGATATTACATCTCTCTCTCTATATATAGATGTTACATATAGATACATATTATATGTGAATGTAATATGGTTATATTAATGTACATTCATTTTTATGTGTTTATTTTGGGATCTCAATGCATGTACATTTCCTTCCAGGATTTGAAATAATTTGAGCTGAGAAATTTTATTAAGCTTGCCTTGTACTTTTATTTTGGTAAAGTCTTATTGATAGAAAGCTGTGTACTTGTTCTGTCATTATTTTTAATAGTATAATAATTAGTTTGTTGGATTACTGGCTCAGCTTTTCCGTTTAAAAAATGAGTAGTAAACAGTATTTTGAATGCTGGTTCAGCATGTCCTGACAAAGTATGATGCATTAAAATAAAATTCATCATTAGCATTAAAAATGACCTTTGAGGTTGTAGTCGCTCATTTTTCTCTTCCAGTGTTTGAAACAGTCTGAGTCAAGTACATTGCAATACTATGCAGATATTGTCTGTGTGTCATGGTCATAGTTCAATTTTAGATAAATCATTTCCTCAAATCACTTCATCTAGAGCAATCTCAGTTTCCCATTTATTCTCACCCATTATCTGAGGTTCTTGTCAACTTTCCCTCAGTAATATAATGGCCTTATATATTAAATTATAAAGTAATTTTCTAAGCTAGAATTGTATAGCATTACCTATGTGTCAGCCTACATGAAGATAAATCTGAGTGTTTGTGAATGGCCAGGTTCAGAGAAACATTTAGGGCCATTGAAAGCCAAACCGCTTTGGGAAAGGGCTGATTTGACTCTGGCAAACTTTGACTTGACATAATGAAAACAAATAAAAAGTGAGCTTCTTTTAAAATAATTATGAGTAATATGATTTTTAAAAACTGTCCTTATATGACCACAAAGGTGAGTAATGTAATGGAAACTGATTCCCGCTGGGGTGGTGGTGGTGTTACTCTTCAGGAGGTTTAAGAACCATGGCTTTGGAAACCAGATCAGGTCGTTTCATGTCTCCTGTGTGCTTTTCCACATCTCAGTTTTTCTCATGTTAAAGGAAGATAGTAATGCCTCCTTCCTCGAGGACAACAAAGTTGAATACATAAAAAATGCCTAGCTAAAGTTATCTTTAAAATACCCTTCCCATTTTCTTAAAACCTTTAGGTTCTTTCAATAAAATAATATTGGTATTATTAATATTACCAGATATCTATGAGAACTGAATATATTTGAGTAATTTATTATTATTATTTCCATTTAAAGGACATGTTGTAATATAATATTCATTATAGGAGATTTGGCTGGTTTTTAGAAATTCATTTCGCTGGTGTATCTTAAATCTCTTACCTGATTGAGAATACACTGAGAACAAGAGCTAGGTTGCTAGGGCTTGAGGTATAAGGGCAGAGCTGACTGGTATTTGTTTCATTAAGCTTAGGCAAGCTATCCAATTACTTAATGCAAATAAGAAAAGTTTACACTAAACTCCTACTTCTGTGCTTAAAACTCTAGAGAATTTAAATGAGGAGAGATATGTATTTAAAAGAAGGAAATTTAAATGAAACTTAAATCAGGGGCTTAATGTAGAATAATATTAGACCAGCAGATCTGAAATAATAAGTGGGAAATGCCAGTAAATAAAAAAGAAAATGTATTCTCCAAGATACTTGGTATGTTTAGTTTTATTTTGAGATAATTCTTAAATCTTTGGAAACCCAATAATGAAAGACTTACTTGATCTCATGCCTTTTTTTTTTTTTTCTTTACACGTCACATGGACCTTAAAAGTAGAGGTTCCATTGTCAAAGAGGGCTTCACCCTTCTTTCCCTTGGGGAGTGTTTGCAAAACAACTTGGCTTTGGATCTACACTCAAGGAGGCCGGTAGCACTCAGAGAGGCCCAGAAAAGAGAATCATCACATTGGGCTCAAAATAAGAGAAAAATTGGTTGATCACACAGCAACTATCTTTCATAGATGGCCATTGAATAGAAAAGCCTGATGGAATATAAAAGCAAGGGCACTGAGAGGAAGCTCTGAAAAGAATTGGGAGCTTCTGAGAATACAAGCACATTTTCTTTGCAAAGTAGTTGTAGGTCGTTAAATGATCTCAATGAATCCATAAAAGAGGAAGCTTATTCGAAGAAAATATTGCTATAAATGCTTTATGTGGAGGGGGGGGAGAGGTGGGGAAATGAGGAATAGTGCAATTTAGACATTTCTAGTCTATTGCTTTTATTTCTGAAGGCACTGGACAAAGCTCTATTAGTTACACCATTTTTTCTGAAACTCTGCCCTCCAAAATAATTTGAAAGAAAGCGGAACTTTCTTCTAAAATTTTCTAAATTTTTTTTCCTAAAATTGCAAAGGTGATTTTAAGCTTCAGGGACCCTTCCAAAGCCTTGCACTAATGTTTATTGGTAAGTGTGTGTGTGTGTGTGTGTGTGTGTATGTGTGTGTGTGTGTGTGTGTGTGAAGAGCGCTCTCAGTGTCTAGGTTACCCAGCCTTTGGTATCTGAAAAGGCAGTACAGAAGTTTAACTACAGAAAATAATTGCCCAGTGCCTCTGGAACTGACTGATGTTTCCTCTAAGACAGTTTTTCCTTCCTGATGTTGCCCATTTTATGTTTCTTAGATTTCAGTTTAGATATCAGCTCCTACCCATATAGTTTCATGGCAACCTCACTTTTTAAAAATAATGAATTTGTCAGAGTTGAAGCTTCATGAGGGTAGGTGTCTCTTTTGCTCACCATTTTATTCTCAGTAATCAGAATAGTGCCTGTCACCAATAATTATATACTGAATGAATTTGTGAATCCCATTTACTTCTACCTGGTGTACAGTTTTGTTTTGTTTTTTTTTAACATCTTTATTGGAGTATAATTGCTTTACAATGGTGTGTTAGTTTCTGCTTTATAATAAAGTGAATCAGTTATACAGGTGTACAGTTTTTAATCAAGTAGTTGGAAACTCTAAGGGTGAGACTAGAAATATAAGCGCTCATTGAGTGAAAATTAGAAAATTTGGAGATAATACTCCTTCGTTTCATTTATCCCCTGACTCTACATTTCTCAATAAATTTTGGAATGGAGAGTAATATATTTAATATATGATGTTTGTAAAACTTTTAACTGCAAGGGACCTTAGACTGTAAAGCTCAACCTTCAAATTTTAGGGCTGAGAAAACTGAGGTTTATTAGATTGTACCACTGAGTTCCTGATAGGTAATGATAATTTGTTCTGGGCCCTACTGTCAGACTTCTTAAAGATACTGAATTCTGTTTCATAAACAGTCACACACAGACCTTTCTTCTTTTCGTTTTATTTTCAGCTATTCCTTTAGAACTAACTATTTGAGAATTTGTACAGGTCTATTTGTAAGGATAAATGAAAGTAACTGTAAGAATTCAGAAAGGAAAATTTCTTTTTGGTCAGTTTGTGCCCCTCGCAATCTCTCTTCAGCCAAGAGTCAAGCATAGTTAGATGTATTAGGTATTGAAAGAAAGCGAAACTTTCTTCTAAAATTTTCTAAATTTTTTTTCTAAAATTGCAAAGGTGATTTTTCAAAAAATTGAAATTTTTTTTCTATAACTAATAGAGCTTTGTCCAGTGCCTTCAGAAATAAAAGCAATAGACTAGAAATGTCTAAATTGCACTATTCCTCATTTCCCCACCTCTTCCCCCCTCCACATAAAGCATTTATAGCAATATTTTCTTCGAATAAGCTTCCTCTTTTATGGATTCATTGAGATCATTTAATGACCTACAACTACTTTGCAAAGGTGATTTGTAGAACACACACCCACACACAGAGTTAGGTATTTCAGAGGCTCTGAAATGTTGTGGAATGTAAAACGCCCTTCTGTTTTAGGTTAGTGTGGTCTGGGATCATCACACTTGTGACACTTAACATCATGGTGGCTTGGCCTTTGTAGGGCTCAGTTTGTGTCTAGTTTCGTAAATTCCTCAGTCTTCTGTTTTCTGTAACTTGTTTTCCATTTTTGTCTGTGGTTGGAAATATGCCACTCATTCATTCATGCGTTTACTCAGGTCTTTTTTGAGCACTTACTGTGTGGGGCAAGCACTATTTTAAGCACTTGGGTATATAGCAGTGAAAAAAACCCAGACCAGGTCTTCGCCCTTGTGGAGCTTAGAGGCAAATGGGAAAGAAAGAAAGGAGCATGTGCAAGGATGGGACTGCTAGAGTCATTATAGTCAATTTACATTTTAGGGGTCCTTGATCATAAAAATAAAGCAGAACTGGGACTTCCCTGGTGGCACAGTGGTTAAGAATCCGCTTGCCAATGCAGGGGACGCGGGTTCGATCCCTGGTCCGGGAAGATCCCACGTGCTGCGGAGCAAGTCAACCCATGTGCCACAACTACTGAGCCTGCGCTCTAGAGCCTGTGAGCCACAACTACTGAGCCCACGTGCTGCAACTACTGAAGCCCGCACGCCTAGAGCCCATGCTCCGCAACAAGAGAAGCCACCGCAATGAGAAGCCCTCACACCTCAACGAAGAGTAGCCCCCGCTCGCCACAACTAGAGAAAGCTGGCGCACAGCAGCAAAGACCCAACGCAGCCAAAAAAAAAAAAAAAAAAAGGCAGAACTTCTTATTGGTGAAAAATTGGGGGAAAAAAAGATGGAGAGGACAGAGCTATATGTGGTCATGGTGTATTTAGTGAATTTGGAGATTTTCTTCTTTTCAGAAACTCATTGCTTCCTCTGTATCCCTGACCCCATAGTGGGTACTATTATTATTACTGCTACTTACCTAATGTGTTGAGTGCTTATTATGTTACAGGCATTGTACTAAATGCTTTCTGTATGTAGAATCCTGTAAGGTAGGTGTTACACCAGTCTATTTTACTCGTGAGAATAACAGGACCTAGGGAGGTCCTGAAGACTTATAACACTGAAGACTTTTGTGCTTATGTTATTGCTTCTTTTTCATTAACTTGCCAAACTTTATGATATTTCCTTAAGTTGAGGTACTTTTAAGTCCATTTGTAATTGAAATTTATGCCATATGCAAGTAAACTCAGAAAAAAATGTAGTATTAAAATGAACAATACTTTAAAATTTGATACACCAAATGTGGAAGATATGAGAAAATTTAGTTGTATAGAATTCACTTTATGTTCAAGAACTAATAATAATGTAAGTTTCCTACTAGTTTTATATATGTATGTAAAGTGTTTGCACAGTGTTTGCATATAGTAGGTGATCCATAAATGATAGTAATTTTTATTTTATTTTAGTTTGCACCTCACTTGTAAAATAGGTAATGTCTTTTACTTTCAAGTGATAGGCTGGTAGAGATGCTATAACTGCCTAGTTTTCTAATCTGGTACTATAACTTCAGCAGTTATCCGCACAATATCCTTATGTGGACCACTTTGTTTTTTATGTTGCTTTCCTTTTATGTAACTCCAGGATTTATTTGGGTAAAAGTATATTTGTTTCTTTTATTTATCTTTATTCAAGACATAAAACCACACAGGTTTAATTTTTAGGGGGGAAGCATTATAACTTTGGAATATATTTTACAAAGTGATTTTATCTGTTAGAGTTGATTTGTGAGAATTTCAGAGTATCAAGGTGATGTAGCAATTTAAAGAGAATAACCAAAAGTTTTATTTTCTTATTTCTTTTCAGTAATCTTTTTAAAAACTGAAATTTGATAGACTAGTATTGAGTTCAATTTGGTGCTCATCATTCCCACTTAAAAAATCGATTGCACTCAGCATTTCACTTATACCAACATAAAAATTTTACTTTTTCTTTTCCAAAATCGATTTTATTGTAGCCAAAACAGTGGAATTAACTGTACATAATAAACTATTTTATATATATATATACACACACACACACACACAGACACACGCACACACACACACATACATACACACACATTTTAAGTTGTAGGGAATAAAGTTTATTTTGGCAGAGAGTGTTAAACAAAATTACAGTTGCATACATTAGTGACATAACTCAACATCCTTAATTTAGTGTAAGTGTGACACATTTTCTTGCTTTTCCTGTGTTCTGCTAAATCACCATAACCGGACTTCCCTGGTGGCGCAGTGGTTAAGAATCCGCCTGCCAATGCAGGGGACACGGGTTCGAGCCCTGGTCCAGGAAGATCCCACATGCCGCAGAGCAACTAAGCCCGTGCGCCACAACTACTGAGCCTGTGCTCTAGAGTCCACGAGCCACAACTACTGAGCCCGTGTGCCACAATTACTGAAGCCCTCACGCCTAGAGCCTGTGCTCCGCAACAAGAGAAGCCACCACAATGAGAAGCCCGCACACCACAACGAAGAGTAGCCCCCGCTCACCGCAAGTAGAGAAAGCCCACGTGCAGCAACAAAGACCCAACACAGCCAAAAATAAATAAATAATAAATAAATTTATAAAAAATAAAAATAAAAAATAAATCACCATAACTTAAACTGCTTTATAAAATTGATACGCTGAACTTTAATTTTACTGTTTTCGCTTATGCTCTGATTCCAAACAGGACATTTCATAAGCTTCTTCTATCTCTGGGTCCATCTTATTATCGGTATCATCCAAGTATGACCATCCCCAGATAAATCTGTTCCATTTTCTTCATAATCTGGAAAAAAGTCTTCTCTTTCAAGTAACTCTTGATATTTCTCTTGGTAATCTGGATCAGCTGCAGTGAAGGGAACACCATCAGATGTATAAAATGTTGGCTCATTCATAAAATAATTAGGATCATTTTCAGGTGTTGCTTCCCTGTATGTTGAAGTTGCATGGACTCTACCCCAGTTACTTGACCGGAGTTCTACAAGCTTCAAGAGCATCTGTTTTACATCTCTGCTGCAATTTGCATCTAGGACAACATTTTCAATTCTCTGAATAATTTCTTCCATATCAGTCTTTCCTTTTTCCTTCCAGGCATCTTCTAAAACTCACCCTGTCAACTTCAGTAATTTTACTGCACAAATTAAGTTGTCATCCATAGGCTTAGAAAAGAGGGCATTCAGCAACTCCCGAAGACTGACCTGAAGAATATCTGCCCTTGAAACCTGTCCATTTGTTCCTTTGATCTCCAGGTTAAGATAAAGTTCTCCCAGAAAGAGTACAAATGCGTGGAATCATTTTCGAGTCACTTTATCCCCTTTTGCAGCTTGATCTTTAACTTCATATTCAGTCCAACATCTTTGAAGTAGCAATTGGCAGAAGTTGCCACTCTGGGGGCTAATTGTCAGATGATGGGACAGGTAATTACAGAGGCGAGCTCCCATGGAAGAGAAATTTGGGATAGATGTGGCCTGTTGATAGATAAGTTCCACAAGTTCTTGCAAAGCATCATCTGTTGTAACCCAGCCATTCAGGGTCTCCGCAAACTGTTCAATTTCAGTTTCAAAACTGCCAGGCTGCTCTGAAAGATGATTCAAAAAATCCTGAACATATTCTGACAAAGTGGGATAATCCTCACAACCATCCTCATGGGATTCTGTATAATTAGAAGAATAACTTGATGGGTAAAATTCAGGCCGTTTACAGACAGCTTAGACATTAATACAGGAGCTACAACCACCTGGGGTTTAGCCATTGTTGACTCCAAATCCTGCTGTGGGATATTATCCTGCGAACTAAGTGGAGCTCTCAGGGGCCTTGTTTGTTCCCTGGTGGGCCCAGCCTACATGAGGTTCTCTGGAGAGAAGTCCTTACTTTTTCTTTTTAAAGCATTGCTTATACCTTTGGGATATGATGGTATAGAGGGATTATTCTCTCAAAGAAGAAAAGGCAATCAGAAAGTCTTTGTCCATGAGATTAGACTAAAATGTACTCTCGTTCAGTGACTACTGAAGACCTTTATGTGCCGGGCACTATGGTGAAGATGGGTGCCAAAGTAATTTATCCTTGTCATGCACAGTGGAGGGGTTTTAGTGGATTGTAACTTAGTGTGAACTAGTTGTGTGATGAGGTTACTGATAGACCTAATGCAATCAGATGCTTCATTAGTAGAATTAGTGTTGTGTGGGAATCTTGGGAGGTGAGGTTCTGTTGTCTTACTTTGCTGGATCATGTCTGCAGTGTTGCATTTAGTTTGGAGTTAAGGGACAAATTGGAGTCATCCCACAAGTGAGGAGCCCTGCTCTTGAAGGGTCTGGCCATTTTTGCAGATAAAGATTGTCGGCACATTCGCTGGGAGGAAGGATCTCTTAACCGTGTTTTTAGTTCCTGCAGTAATGTCAGGTCCATGAGGACAGAGACTGGTCCTTGTCAGTACTGTGACATCAGTGCCTTGCACATTGCCTGGCGTGTATTCAGTAAACAGTTGAGTCAGTTTTGATGGGAAGATGATGGTTACCTTCAAATATTTGTCTTGTGGATGGCTTTTTAATTAGATGTATTACTGCTATCTACAGAGGGCAGATGGAGGCACCAGGGATCAGATATTTAGGTGGGCAGATTTCAAGCTGACATAAGAAGATCTTTGTAAAACTAATTCAGCAGTCAGATTGATTAGCCTCTTGATGTTATTGAATTCTGTTATTTTAAATGCTTGGGTAGAGGCTGCTTGAGGATTTACTAGAAAATATACCTTCTTTGGATAAATTTTAGGCCAAGATGATTTCATCTACTAAATCTGTGGCTTTAATATATTTCATTAAAAAAAAATGTCAACTACTAAAATCTTTCTTTTTCTCCCTCTAAGTTAGACCTTTGTTGTCTTTTCAGACTGAAGCAAAGCAAAGAACTGGACTCAGAGAAGGCTTTTGCCAATGAGCAGTTGACCAGAGCTATTCTTCGTGAGAGGATATCAAATGAGGAGGAACGTGCTAAGGCAAAGCACCTGGTGAGTATTAAAGATTTAGTGGAAAGGTCTTGTCTACGAGGAAACTTCTGATGTTTGGGAAAAGCCTGCCAACTTTCAGTGTGGATGATATTCATGTTCTCTTTGCTTAGATTTTCTTTATTTTTGCCTTTTACAAGTGGCTGACAATTTGCTAAGATTAACCATCAAAGACTTTAAGGCAGGTGTAATGAGAATTATTGAAGAAAAGATCAACACGGAGACACAGGCATCTTGCCTGAAGGGAATTGTTTGCTTGCTCCCATCCCCCTTGCTTTTGGTTTCATTGTATTTGAAACCTCTGGGGTGAGCAGCCTAGCTTGTTTCTCTCCTTCCTGGCAACCACCAGATGTTAGCCTGGGAAGACTCCAGCAAAGGTGAGTAAAGTGTTTGTTTTTTTTGTTTTTTTTGGCCATACCACGCGGCATGTGGGATCTTAGTTCCCCAAGTAGGGATTGAACCCGCACCCCTGCATTGGAAGCGCGGAGTCTTAACCACTGGACCGCCAGGGAAGTCCCAAAGGTGAGTAAGGTTTGATCAGTTGCTTTCTGGGCTTCAGAAAGGGGAGCCATTTTTTATAAGAAAGGAAATAATTTTTTCAAAGAAAATATATTTTAAAAATTTAATTTAAAAAAAGATTACATAAACATGTTTAAAAATGATTATTAGTAGAAGAAAATTTAAGAGGCACCCATAAATCTATCATTCTCACGTAACCACGGTTTATACTGGGGTGTTTCCCTCTAGACAGTTTTTATTCCTGGGTCTATTACCTATTGAAGACTTTGAATAGTGCTGTACATAGTGTTTAGCATCATGAACATTTTCTTTATATCACTGAAATGTAGTTTTTAATGGCTGAACAATAGTGTTTTCTGCATGCAATATGATTGATTTAACAACTTCCCATTGTTAAATAAAAGTGCAGCCGTTCTGGGTGAAGCCTGGGGTCCTGACTACTCAACCGTCACTTTAGCCTTCCTAGAAACCCTCATGTCACTTCTCTAACTTCTCAGAAGCTTTAGTGCTCATTGGAAT
Organism: Eubalaena glacialis; assembly: GCF_028564815.1. Classification (NCBI taxonomy): domain Eukaryota; kingdom Metazoa; phylum Chordata; class Mammalia; order Artiodactyla; family Balaenidae; genus Eubalaena; species Eubalaena glacialis. The sequence continues at coordinate 108,773,090 of NC_083723.1, read as the reverse complement.
ATGGCTGGGAACTCATTGGAAAGATAAAATGTGACTATATAGTGGAGAACTTAGGATGCAAGACTCAGGGGGATGTCCCTAGTTCAGGCAGCTGGGGATCATTAACAATATAAGAAAAGAGTCAGTTTCTCTCCTGTTCTTTCCCTTGGTCCTTTCTTTGAGAGGCTAACTTATGACCAGATGCCAATAGAGATGATACAAGTAAGCCAATGTGTAATGAATCCATTTCTTCAGTGACTAATCCAGGATCTAGGCTGAATGGGTAGGCAGTGAAGCCAGAGCAGAGGTGATGGACTAAGAAAGGAAAGTCAAGGGACCGGTTGGCGCCATCACGAGGACACACACCTTGAGTGGAACTGAGGCCAAGAGATGTGGAAGGAAAGTCATTCGTTGTGAATGGGGGATAATTTCAGAATTAAAGATGTTAGGTGTTGAGTAATTCAATCATGACATCTGCTGTGCTCCCAAGTTTGAGGATTGTTTTGAGGAAGTTGAAAACATATCAGGCCAGTATGTTGAAGGGTCATTCTCATGTATTTTACAGCCTCCCAGTTTGAAGGCCAGGGATGGAGTGGAGAGTGTTAGCAGTGCTTATGGTGGAGGATGGTTGGGGAGTGAGCTTCTCGGTTTCTAGTGGGCAGAAGACTCCTTGGTTGGCATTCTTCTTTGTGCCCTAGCTTTTGCCTCTTATCTTTGAAGCACTCTTTTCTCTACTTTTCTCGGCCTAAATTTGAATATATTGTCTTGTTCTTTTAGTTCAGAGAGATAAGCAGATTGGGATTTTTCAAAAACTCATTAAATGCACACACAGGCACATGAGATGGCATAAAAAAGGAGAGTTTTCACAAGAAATGTGAAAGTATAAAAGAATTTCTTAACTAACAGTAACTAGAATATTATGTAATGTAGTTGGGTTGGAGCAGTATGTTTTCAGCACATTTTTTCCTTGTACCTTATAAATCCTCTCTATTTCCTTGTCTGTTTTTTTGTTTTCAGGTTAAGCATAAGAAGCTGGCATTGTATATTCTGTTTTGTAGGTCTCTTCTTTACTGATTCTGGGGTTGTAGGGTATGGGTGGCAAATTACTGTACTCAGAACTCCTGAATTTCAGCATCTATCATAATATTGGCTAAACAGAGCCCTCAAAGCATGTTGAGACTAAAAGTAGAATTTATGTAATAGTATTATAGCTGATTCAGAGGTTCCCGTCCTGGCTTGAGCATTCTCAGACATTTAAGTGATAGTTCATGGCCACAGCAACATGGCTGCCTACAGCAATGTAGGTACCTGGTGACTCCCAACTTATTTACCACATTACCCCCTTTATTGTTGTTATTCATTATTGTAGAAGACATGCATATTCATTGGGTAAAGATCAGAAAATAAATACAGAAATAATAAGATCAGTTAGATTACCGTTATCCAGAGATAATTACTGTTAAGATTCTGGTTTATTGTTTTATATTCCTTTTCATATTACTGAGTCTGTATAAAATATTTATATTAATATGTATATTTGTATTTCTCCAAACACAGATAATAGTATATATAGTTTTATATAACTCTTACAGTAACCGTCAGATTAAAAAAATTTAGACTATATGATAAAGGTCTTTCTATACCAGTAAGTATGTATTTGCATGATCACATTTAATGGTTGAATGTATTTCACTGAATTTTCCTCTAATTATTAACATAATACAGGGATATTATAGAAAATTTAGAAAATGTAAAAGTCACTAAAGAACCACCTCATATCCATTAGGATGGCTACTATTTAAAAAAAAAAAACAGACAATAAAAAGTATTGGCAAGGATGTTCTGGGAATGTAAAACGGTACAGCCACTTTGGAAAATAGTGTGGTGGTTCCTCAAAAAAATTAAAACTAGAATCACCCTATGATTCAGCAATCCACTCTTCCGGGTTTTTATCCAAAAGAATTAAAAGCAGGACCTCAAAGAGATATTTGTACACCCTTGTCCACCAGCATTATTCATAATAGCCAAAAGGTAGAAGCAGTCCAAGTGTCCATCAACAGATGAATGTATAAAGAAAAACGTGTTATATACATACAGTGGAGTGTCATTCAGCCTTAAAAAGGAAGGAAATTCGAACACCTAATGCAACATAGATGAACCTTGGGGACATTATGCTAAGTGAAATAAGCCAGTCACAAAAAGATAAATACTGTATTACTCTCCTTATATGAGGCATCGGGAGTATTCGGATTCAGAGACGGAAGACAGCAGGGTGGTTGCAAGGGGCTAAGCAGAGGGAGGAATGGAGAGCTTTTTCGTCACTAGAAGTCCAATGTGCTATCCGTTGCGCTGCAGAGCCACCTGGAGAGCATTTTAATGGGTATGGAGTCTCAGTTTTGCAAGATGAGAAGAGTTCTGGAGATTGGTTGTGCACCAGTGTGAATGTACTTTACACTCTGGAACTTAACACTTCTAAATGGTTACAATGGTAAATTTTATATCATGTGTATTTTACCATAATTAGACCTTAGAAAAAATTACTAAGGAAATAACATTGTTGCATGTATAGTTAATGTTTAGGGAGCATTAAGTTCTTTCGGCTCCTCCGCCCCCGCCTGCCACGTACACAGTCCAGGTTTCAGATTCTTCATCCCACCATCCAGTATAACATGTGCTGTGGAACATGACTTCAAGTCTGTATTAACCCTAATATGTGGGACTCTTTTGAGTGATGGCCAGACATTGATTTGTTCCTCTTTATTTAGAACCCAAATATTGCAGCCAGCAAGAAAGTAAAGGTTGGATTTCACACATTTGAAGGAATTGGATAGCTGTCTTTCAGTAGAACTAGGGGGAAAAAGAACCCAAAACTGATGTAATGTTAGTGCTGTGAGATAAAACTTCTCCTCCCCCTTCCCATCCTCCGCCCACGAACAGTTGACATTTAGATTGCTGTCTCCTTAGATGTGAGTCCAGGCTTTTTTTCTCCACGGTTGTTGTAGCAGCTAGCTTTATGGAAGCTCTTTGAAGGGCAAAGTCATGATGGCCCTGTTGCTGAAGTTTTAAAATAGGATCAGATGAAAAGTTGGCACTTGGAAGAATTGCATTAGCTGGAGAAGCCGTTGAGTCCTGCTCTTGATTCAAGAAGCGTATACCAGTCCCTCACTGTACCTCTCACTGACTGGTACCAGTATTTTCATCAGCTCTTTCTACCCAGAGGTTTTGGAGAGGCAGTTTACTGATAACTGTATCCACATGAAAATGTTAACTAAAATTCACACGAAAGGATTGAGGCTTAGGAGCAGGAAAGCAACTCTGTAAAGAATGAAGACTAATTAAAAGGACAGAGCCAGGAAACCTGTAAAGTTAATGTGACTTGACATTTGTGTATCTTTGAGATCTCCTACATCTAAATCTAATATTTGCTGTGTCACTAGATTTTTTTTAAAATTAAAGAGTAAGGGGTTGTGTTTATTTGACTTTGCGGTTATATTTGATTTCTTTTTAAAATGTCAATTAAAATTTTGATTCACTCTTTCTGTCTTATTAAACAATGCTGGTTTAACATTAGTCATTTCTTGTTATAACCACAGAACTGTGTAGTATTTTTTTCTTTTTTAAGCTAAACTTGAAGCCACAATTTACTTACTTAAGGAAATATTTACTTAAATATTCTGGAGCTTATAAAACTAAATGTGAAATAGTTCCCTTCACTTTTTGGACCGATATTTTATTGAGTGCTTACTGTATGAAAAACACGGTGCAGGATACTAAGGATGCATAAACGAAAAAGACAAAATCCATAAGGAATTAGTGCAATGTGGGAGACAGATACACGAAAAATAATGTTGAGAAGTGCTAAGTCTGGGACTTCCCTGGAGGTCCAGTGGTTAAAACTTCACCTTCTAATGTGGGGGGGTGTGGCTTCAAGCCAGGCCAAAAAACAAAACATAAAACGGAAGCAATATTGTAACAAATTCAATAAAGACTTTAAAAATGGTCCACATTAAAAAAAAAAAAGAATCTTTTTTTTTTAAAAAAAGTGCTAAGTCTGTGATAGAGCCATGCTACTTATATCCTTGTGAGACTCCTCACTTAAGTGAAAGCAGGGATTTACTTTCATTTAACCCATTGCTGTCTGCATTCGTTCCTTCACACATTTGAGAGCCTAGTGTATACCGGTGCCTGGCAAAGAGTAAAGAGTCAATAAATGCTTGCTGATTTAATAAATGAAGAATTGAATTTACTACTCAGGTCGTAGAAATGGGAGGAGAGGAAGTGGGAAAGACGAGAAAAGATTTCCTAGGGAAGTGGTGTCCGAGTGGAATCTTGAAATATGAGTAGGAATTGCCTGTATGGTTGAGGAGTAGGGATGGTCCAACCTACAGTATTGCAGGGAAAAGCATGGAAGCCTGGGGACACTGGGATACGACAAGGAGTTGCTGAGTGGGAAGTACAGGGTAAGGAGTGTTGAGGGATGAGGCAGAAGAAGTTGGCAGGGCTGAGATCATGAGGAGCATGTATGCAACCCAAAGAACCATGGACTACATACACGCAAAGGTTTGAAATGCAGTGGCAGATGCAGGCATTTTGATAGCTCTCTTTAGTGAAGTGTGAAGGATGGAATAGAAGAGTGAATGAATGGAAACAGAGATCATCCTCTTCTGTGTTCCCCTTCAGCACAAATTTATAAAACACCTACTATGTGCTACGTGATGTCAGTTGCTGGGGATGCAAAGATGAATTAGATTTGGTTGCTTTTCCTAAGTCTCCATCTCCAGTCAAGTATAGGGTGTGTGGGGAAGGTCATTCGTACCTTGGATTTTTTTTTTCCTACTTAAGTTATAATTTTTGAATTTGTAATACCTCATAGTGTTTAGAAAAAATAACACAAAAAAATTAGGGTAATTGGATGCATAAATTCAGTTTTTGCAAATTTAAGCTGCTGTTTCACCAAAATGTCACTTTTCATCCCCAGTTTCCCTTTTGTCTGAAATGCTCCAGTGAAGCAGTCAAGAAGAAGAATTGATTAATTTTGTGCTGTGTGCTTTTCAGTTCTGTGTTTTGTTTGTGCTTCAAACTGTGACAGTTGAAATTTCATGGTAAAGAGAAAAAGGTTTTGAATTTGGGGTCTGGAGGAAAATGACTAAATTAAAGGAAGTAGATAAGAATACCACTGCTGCCCAAGTATAAGTGAGGTTCTGCCCAAGGGCAAAGAATACACTTGGGGTTGTAATTTTGAAATGATCAACGTAGTTCATGCTCAAAAGTTCTGTGTTGAAGAAAGGTAAGGGTGATCACTTGGGGCTTTTATTATCATTAAAATTAACCAGGTAAATGAAGTTGCAGTGTAGCACTGGTTATCCTGGGTTCTTTTCTTGGGCACTTAAAAATCCTTTTTAAAAATGTTTGCTATTTTGGACTTCCCTGGTGGTGTAGTGGTTAAGAAACCACCTGCCAATGCAGGGGACACGGGTTCGAGCCCTGCTCCAGGAAGATCCCACATGCCGTGGAGCAACTAAACCCGTGCGCCACAACTACTGAGCCTGTGCTCTAGAGCCCACGTGCCACAACTCCTGAAGCCTGCATGCCTAGAGACCATGCTCCGCAACAAGAGAAGCCACCGCAATGAGAAGCCTGCGCACCGCAACGAAGAGTAGCCCCCGCTCGCTGCAACTAGCGAAAGCTCGTGCACAGCAACGAAGACCCAATGCAGCCATAAAAAAAAAAAAAAAAAAAAAAGTGCTATATTTTTGGGGTGCAATTTAGTAGTTCAGTTATAATCTCTATTAATACACTCCCTCTGGTTATATATGCCCTGGGCTGGTTTTCTTGCTATAGACACAAATCCCCAATTGTTCTGACATGCATGGCATATTAATTTGCTTTGAATGCCAAAAATGAAGTTAATGATTTTGAGCTTTCACTTTCGAGGACTATTTAAATATAGAATTTCTGCTTTATGTCAGAGATTTAAGCCATTTAGGCATAAGATATTTTCCTCAATGTTATTGGTGAGAATGGGACCTAGGATCCATCTGCAAGCGCATTCTTCCTGTCTCTTGCTCAGTTCCTATCTTACCAGGAAATGTAAAGGGCAGCGGCCCTCAAGACAGGTGGGAGCAGAGGCATACAGCATCATTTTGCCTCCTGTGTAAATGTTTGGATTCAGCAGGCCATTATAGTTTCCAGGACAAAGCATCCGTATCCCATCTTCTCCCTTTATGTACGTTGTTATCTTGTGTGCTCTTTACCTCCTGTGCGTGTTAAAGCAGCATGACTGTTGTCAGCTGGAATGCAAACAGCCCTGTGAAGATACTGTTAGTCAAATTTTCCATGGAGTGGCAGGGCAGCTTCTGGTATGTTTGTTTGCCACAGTAGTAGAAAAAGAGAAACAAGTTTTGTCTCAGTATGCCAACCTCATCTTTACGTTAAGAGCCCAGAAAGAATAGGACTGCTGTTGCAGATTTCAGTATTGCTTGTATAACGAAATCTTAACCAGATGAATGTATTTCTCAAATGTATGTAGTCAGACCCCTTCCTCATCAAGATTTGCAGGAATACCTAGGATCTTAACATTACCAAATAGCCTGAGAGAAATCTGATGTCATGCTAAACAGATACTGAAGGGCCTGGAGGAGAGAATGGCTGAGCGTTCTTTTCAGAGTGGAGATTAAATCTCACTGTCGAGGTTGGTGAGTCTGTCCAGTGAACACAATGTAGAGGTGACTGCAATTTGCTGGTGTTGCTTTTTTTGAAGGAACTATCTCAGTCTGTGTGACCTGTTGACAAAGTGGTTAGAGAAGAGTTGAGTATAATGCTGTTGACGTTCTTGCCAACAAGTAGCTGTATTTAAAGACAGCTGTGAGGAGCACCTCTGCTTAGAGTGTGCTGTCTATTGTCATTCTGAATGCACTTTAAAAATTCATCAAGTTTCTTGCAAACTAGTTGGCTCAGGGCAACACCTGTTGAGTGGTGTCATATGTTGTATCCCTGCCATAAATAGCTTATTGACATCCCATCAGTTGGGTCATTATGGGTGTTAGGGTGAGGTATGGAGAGCATTGAATAAAAATCCATAGGTAGCTAAGGTACAAAGGGCTGGTTATAATTCCATCTCTTTATAATGCCCTGGCATTTATTGTTAACTTATTTGCTTCACTGCCTGGTCTGCAATGAACTGTCATTTGGGCCTTGGAATTTTATTGAACTGACATCATAATCTCATCTCCTACTGAAGAGGCTAAGAATTATGGCCCTCAGTGTTTGCTTTAACCTGTAACAGATTAAAAGTTTAACAGAAGCATAATGAAGTCTATCAATCCTTCCAAATCCCAAAGAAGAGTTTTGCACATTATGTTTTGAATGAGACTCTAAGGCAAATGTGCTCCTTTTTGTTCAACAGCAGTCTTTCCAGTTTGTCTCCCTGGCAAGTCTCAGAACTGTCAGTTTTTTGTTTTTAATTTTATTTATTTTTGGCTGTGTTGGGTCTTCGTTGCTGCGCGCAGGCTTTCTCCAGTTGTGGTGAGCGGGGGCTTCCCTTCGTGGCGGTGCACGGGCTTCTCATTGCAGTGGCTTCTCCCGTTGCAGAGCACGGGCTCTAGGCACACGGGCTTCAGTAGTTGTGGCACACGGGCTCAGTAGTTGTGGCTCACGGGCTCTAGAGCGCAGGCTCAGTAGTTGTGGCACATGGGCTTAGTTGCTCCACGGCATGTGGGATCTTCCTGGACCAGGGCTCAAACCTGTGTCCCCTGCATTGGCGGGCAGATTCTCAACCACTGCACCACCGGGGAGGTCCCAGAACTGTCAGTTTTGATATAGCCTTGGAGAATTGCTTTCAGCCTGTGGTGCGTGGACCTCTAGTTTAGTGAATTCAGTAGTCAATTGAAGAGCAGTAATGTTTACTAGGTGACATACCATGTGCAGTGAGGTCTGCTTCATTTTTGTTTATTGGACATTAAATTCTTCACAATGCTGAAGAACATCCTTGAGCAGCTCTGTATTTATTTCTTTTATGTATCCCTGCTTTTGTTGCTTAGATATGATTCCTAAATGGGATTGAGTTATGTTCTTTCTGTGTTTCTTGATGTTTTGAACTGTGCCCTGCTTTGGGGGGTGGGAGGGCTTATTGTCATGTAGCCTGGGGTTATTCCCTTCACCATAAAGACATTCAACATTTTGTTCCAATATGACTCTCTCCACGATTTTCTTTACTAACTATATTTTAAGGATGACTTCTTCTGAAAATACCAAGGGGCAGAATTACCCAATGAAGTAAGGCCTCCATTCTCCAGAGAGCAGGAATCTGTTTACAAACCTGCAGTATTTATTACATACCTCATTTAGCTCATTCATCATTTTAATAGAAAAATGAGTCATTTTAGATGATTCTGAAATAATGCGAGGTAAGCTACATAGCCCCAGGCAGAATATGATTTACTCAGCCACCAAGCTGTTTTCAAAAAAATAAAATGGAATGATCAGCACCAATAATTTATGATTACTTGTGGTAAACTTATCAGATGTCTTCATTGTCATAGAAATTTGTTGATGAGATTAAAAGTTTAGAGGAGTTTTCTAGCAAACTTCTCCCCGTTCGTCCATCTTTTACGACAAGTGGCTGCAAGGTTCTGTACTTAGCTGTGTGTTTAAATTTCCTCTGCCTGCTTAAAACAGTGACTGTAAATTTAATTCCAGATTTGTGTTGAATATTCTCTTGATAAGAAAAACAGCAATCAGTGTCACAGGGCCAGTTTTATTGGAGATTATTATAAACCTATTTGTATACATTTTCTGCTTAGACATTAAATGTTGATCCTTTTACAGTTTCCTTAGCCTATCTGATCTCAGGAACACAGCTAGCTGATGGCCTGGAATCATAACTTTGAAATCGAAATGAGTCACAGAGTGTTTCTAGGTAGTGCCATAATGCTCATGGCCTATATTAATAACCAGCATCACGATAAAAACAGTTGGTACTTGTTTCTAGTATTCCTCCTTTAACTAAGAGCTTTCAAGTCCAGCAGCTTACTTGGTGTTAATAAATGTTTGATATGGGTAGGACATCTATTATTTCTGTTTCAAAAAGATTGTAAACCCAAAGGTTGCACAAAGATAGAGCCAGAGCTACAAATTGGATCCCTACTGCCTAGGTGATGTTATTTGGCACACAATTTAGCAAATTTAGTTATTATTATGTTTTTAGCCTGTGGTGGATTGGGCCCACTGTATTAGAAAGGGTGAGGGGCTTTTAGGCACAGGCACATGGACAAAGCAGAAATTGCCACAGACATAAACAAAAACAGGCACCCAAAAATCACACATATGATGAGGATACACAGGGCTACAAAACATCATAGCGTGATGGGCCTACTCACCATAGAGGCAGGCAGCCCTGGCCACTCTCATAGGCCTCGTGTGTTACTGCCTAGTGAAATAATGTATTCATAATCATAACACTGTCAGGGGCTAAGAATAACCTGTTTAAAAGCAAGGAATGTAGTAATACATATTAGAACTAAAGTTTCCATCTAAACTGTTGTGAATTGAAAAAGCTTTTGACACTTCAGGTAAATTTCAGTATTCCAAAAAAATTCTCTCGTGTGAATCTCTACATTGCAAAGAATAATGAAGTGTTAACTGTATACTTTTATGAAGTCTATTTTGAGTGGACTTATTAAAAAGAAGTTTGTTATGGTCTGTTCTGTTTTGGGAGCGGTTGATAGAGATACAAAAGGACCTGGTTTATAGCAGTTATTCATTCCCTTGCCCTCAGAACACCGAAGTATAAAGGCAGAAACTTTCCTTTTTTTATGTGCAATGTAAACTTTTTATTTTCAGGGGAGGTAAGAGATGATTAGGTTATTTTCTACTTTGGATAATAAAGATGCATTAGTCTGGCAGGATGCTTGTTAAGGGGAATAGAGATAGGCTTGCTGCAGTAGATTGTAATTTTTTTAAATTAATTAATTAATTAATTGATTTTTGGCTGCGTTGGGTCTTCGTTGCTGCGCGCTGGCTTTTTCTAGTTGCGGAGAGCAGGGGCTACTCTTCATTGCGGTGCACAGGCTTCTCATTGCGGTGGCTTCTCTTGTTGAGGAGCATGGGCTCTAGGCGCCTGGGCTTCAGTAGTTGTGGCACGCGGGCTCAGTAGTTGTGGCTCGCGGGCTCGAGCGCAGGCTCAGTAGTTGTGACGCACAGGCTTAGTTGCTCCGTGGCACCTGGGATCTTCCTGGACCAGGGCTTGAACCCGTGTCCCCTGAATTGGCAGGTGAATTCGTAACCACTGTGCCACCAGGGAAGTCCCTTGCTGCAGTAGATTATTTTTAAGAGTAAATGTAATATACATTAACAATGTCTACTTCATTCATGCAGTGGATTCAGTTTTGTGGTTTGTGTTTTCATTGAACTTTGGGAAAATTCAGAGTGATGATATTCCACAGGTTTTTCTTGTAAAGTCTACACACATGCATATGTGTGTGTGCACACATACACACGTTTTTCTGAATCATTGGAGTGTGGGTTGCAGACATCATGCCAATTAGCCCCCTTAGTATTTCTACCCGTTAAAAATTAGTGTGTGTTTCTTACATTACCAAGCACAGTTGTCAAAGTCAAGAAACTTAACATTGATGTAATATTTTAATTTTTAACCAAGATTCCAATAATGTTCCTTATAGCAAATTTTCCTCCTGGAACAGCGTATATTCTAGGGTCATATATTGCATTTATGTAGTTGTCATGTCTTAAAACATTTTAAACATGATTTGCAAACAGTAGGATCAAGACAGGTACTGTGTTAACCTCGATTAATGAATTCTTGCTGTCATTGCTAGAGTTTTAGAAAGATGAAAGAAGGATGGATGCAAAGAGGTGAAGAGTTTCATTCAGACATATAGATTAATATTATATATTGTGGGTGAAGGAATAATTGTTTTGGATATTTTCTTTATATGAACCAAAACTAAAACAACTTAAATGCTTTTGCCAACATCTGTGTAGATTCCATGTCTTTGAAATGTAGCAGGCATCCAAGTTGTATCATTAAAAATTATTAGAGCGTAAACTGTTTTACTATTTTTCTCCAGAGTTTTTTGAACAGTAATTTTATCTGAAATAGCCTTCTCTCCGCACCTCCCCCGCCCCACGCGCCCAGGTACTACTCCGTGTAATTTTAGGGAAATTGTTTTTCTTCTTTATGCCTTTTGTTTCCATTTGTTTAAAATGAGGACAAGGTTGTGAATGTACTTTTCTTTCAAGTCTGTTACCTCGATGAATAAATATATAAATACATGAGTTCTTAGAGAATGCAAAGTTCTATATACTTATAAATTGACTTTTCATAAAGTAATTTTGTTTTATGAATACGTTACCAATTCCAAGAGTCACATCTATTTTAATTTTCTTTAGTTATTAAAAACAGTCCATTTAAAAAAAGAAAAATAAAGTTGAAAGCCTGTGTTTCCTTGGTTAAATTGGATTTTTGTTATTGAAAACTTATTCTGATTAGTAGAAGTGATTTAATCATAGTCACAGTATAAATGCTGTTAGCAGTCACTGTATATTGAAAGGGTCAAAATGAGAGGGGTCCTTTTCTTGGATATAAGAAGATGGGATTTTTTGGCTAATATGTGTTCATTGGCTTAGAATGAAAACTCAGACCATTGTTAGGAAAATAAACTTCAATTGATATCATTTAACATATATATATATATATATATATACAGTCAAATTAAGAGACACAGAAATTGATCTACTTTATAACTTTAAAAAATGACTGTTAAATGCCTTTCTTTGTTAAATTTCTGTGTTAAATGCCTTAAATTTCTGGGTTATAGTAAACCCTTTTGCTACCTCTAAGTTCAAAGATTCGTCTTTTCAAATGCTTACCTCATTTTCCACTTATTTCCCATTTGTTTCTTTAACTCATTAAAAATCATTTGTTAATTTTTAATATGACCATTGTATCTCTACCTTGCCCATTCCTGACATAATTTTTCTTCCTTTCCTAACATCAACCCCCGTGTTAAATTTGCGGCCCATGGACAGTGACATTTTTGGAATGTTCCTGTCATGCATGGGGGTCGGGAGAATGTATTGCTGCTTCAAACTTTTTCTTTTAATTCCTTGAACAACTTAATATATTTTAAAGAAACTGGCTCCGTTCTAACCCTGAAGGCACCAAAAAGAACAAGTTCTAAACAACATCCTCCTGTAGAATGCAACATATTTTCACCATGTATCTCCTCCATCTTGGAGATCACCATTTCCAAGGTGTATCTTTAGCTCTGCATATGCTCTGCGTGTATAACATTGCTTCCCGACTCTTCTCCTCCCTCCCCTGAGTTTTTATTTTTTCAGCGAGCCTTGGGAACATGTACACAGGCCTGTACAGTGACACAGCAAAAGCAGACTCTTGAAGTAGTCAGGTTTTGTCCTTGTAAATGACATGGGTCAAATGCATGTGGTGGATTAAAATTTGTTCACCCTGACAGAAATCTTTTACTTGAAGCGAAAAAGCCTCCCTTCAGTTCTGATCACAGCAAAGGTTATGCTGCTGCCAGTGAGGGTGACTTGCCAAGACTGCCAGTTTCTCAGGCTCTGTTCTGGAGATACGTTTGTTACTTGATTCTCAGCTTTGAGTTGGTTATAATCTTGTCTTGGCATGCTTTGTTTCCGAATACATCAGTTTTCATGTTTCTTTGGCTTTTTCTCAGGATTTATGAAGGGGGGAGGGTAGATTTAGCTTTTTGTCTGGCAAGTAGCAAAGCCTGTTTGACTTCCCTAATCAATAATTGTAAAATAACTGGAAATTGATCCATGCCAGCTGTAAATCCATCCATGCATTTCTATTAATGTCTGTCATCCTAGAGAAGCTGTACAAAAGATATTCCTGTCCCCATGTCACTGAAGACAGGACACAAGCAAGTATAACAGGCTGCTTATGTATTAAGGGGTTGTTGTTAAAGTGTCCACAGTTTGATACAAGGCTTTGGGAGCTGTTTCCCAGGTTTGTAGTATAGACATTGCTGGAAGTTGAAAAAAGTTTGTCACGTGAGCGTAACCTAGTTTGGGGGCTTAGAGCTCGTCCTGCATGTGGGCAGAGTAGTGATGTGATTTGACACTATTGTCAGGTTATGCCTCCCCCAAAGTATACTTTTTACTGATCTGGCATTGCCTCACGCTCATCTCAGTTTGATCTGGAATTCTTACTTCCCTCTCTCTCATTAAGGGGGAAAAGTGCTGAGTGTTCAGTTTGACCGCTGTTGATAGACACATCTGTTACCTGGGCACAAAAGATGCTAGTTGATATTTGGGGAAGGGGGACACACCGTTTCCTCCTCTCCCAGTTACCATGATGAGGTATTAGTGTGTCACATTGCCACCGTGTCACTGTGGAGGTTTTATTATAAGGCCTTAAGGTTCTAACCAGACAGGGCACTTTCGTTTTGGGAGGTCTGATCTGAGCTTGTGGAGCACAGGAAGAGTCTCCTTTCAGTAACTTAGAGATAAGGGAGAAAAAGTCATCTTAGATAAAGTTCAAAACATACTCTGAGTGACTTCAGAACAAGACTTGCCTGTCATTGATTGAACATATTAACACGTCTAAAGAAACAGTATGTCAATCTTGATTTTTTTTCAGTCTTTAAAGTTTTAAAAAGATTATTTAATATCATGGGACTAGTTTACAATATGATGTTTAGTAGCATAAAAGCCAGCATGCTCTTTAATATTTGTATATCTGCCCAGACAGAAAGCTTGGTATAGGATTGTGGGTTTTTTTTTTCTTTCTTTCTTTTTTTCCTTATATTTTTTAAACAATTTCTGTGTTTACCTGATTCTCTGAATTGAATAAGTATTAATTTACTTATATATAGCAAAAAAAAAAAATAGATATCTTCAGTCATTACTTACTACGTTAGAGTTTTATATAGAGAAGGAAAGAAAAGATGCAAAAAGATAAGCAATTCTTGAGTCCATCCCACCCCAGCCCTGGTTTAACAATTGTCTGGTCCTGGTGGACGCCTGCCTCTTGTGCAGATCCTTAATGCAAGCTGTCTTAGTTTCATGCCAGCACATTTTCAGGTCATAAAGCTCATCGAATAACCGTCCAGTTACGATTTGGCTTTCCACATAGATGACCTGTAGAAAACACATGTCTTGGCTGGACGTCCCACATGCCTGTTCTTGGCAGGTGTGGTTCTTATTTTAAAGTGATAATTTGGCCTTTTAGTTGATTTGTAAGTCTCTGTAAACTTCTAGGCCTATTAGCAAACTAGGCTTCTAAATGTGCAGTACCAAGTTCACCAAAATAATTAATTCTTCACTGGGGCCTTTTGACAGGTGGCCCGAAGCCGTTTTCAGTAATAGCCCCTGTGCCATGTGCCAGATTGGGCCTGTCTTCTCCCAAATGTCGTTGAATAAAGGGAATTGAGAAGTGTGTGCTCTGGAGGACATGCCCCTTGACACAAGAGCCTCACAGTCAAGAGTACTGTGGCTGTTTCTTAGTTTTGCTCAGAGCCTGCTGTTTGGGTTCGAGCTCCTTTCTCTCTCCTTTCTCAGAGGCCAGTCAGCCTTGGTGTAGATGGAGGCAGAATCATCTTGCATGATCACTGTACTTCTTGGTAAAACTTGAAGAGACAGTAGAAATCGCCCTGCCTAACCTCCTCTTCTTCTGTTTGTGAAGAGAGAGGCCCAGGGCTCTTAGGGATAGTGTGACAGAGTGAGGACCAGCACTTAAATCTTTCTCTAGGATGTTTTTCATCTTCTTCAGTCATGATTTCCAGATAGGCTCCAAGGATTGCAGGCCAGAGAACAGAAAGGTCAGGGATCATTCTACAAGCTTGGACTGGCTTGAGCTTAGAAGCCTCACTGAGGATGGGCAACCTCCCTGCATCATAAGCCAGGCATGCAGAGGGCCTTTGGGATAGATAGCTCTTCAGGAGAGTGATGTGGATGCATGTTTATCTTTGTATAACCAGCTCTTCTGTCTCTCCTTTATACAGTTTTCTCAGCTGCCCGTTCTACCACTTACCTATCTCCTCACCTAAGAGCCTTCAGTATCTGGGCAAAGATTAATGTATAACTTCCTAGACAGTGATACTGGTGCCTATGCCATAATTTCTCTTAAATACTGGGGGAAAGGCCCATATTATTTGTCAGTTATCTTCAAGGCCACTATTATGAGTACTGAGGTAGTGAGTCAATGTCCCTGACTTCTCTCTGTTCTTACCTTGAAACAAAGAGGCAGCAATATGGTCATCGAATACAGTGAATAATGATCATTGATAGACCTCATTGTATGATTACGAGATTATATTGTACTTATGTGGAATTATAGCAAAGCTCTTACAGTAATTTAAAACATAGCTTGCCCATCATAACCAGTGCCCATTAATTTAGCAAGAGTGAACTTTCTCTTCTTGCTTTTCCCTCATATGTATATACCTATGTGTGTGTTTGTGTATGTATGTATTTCATTTGCATTTGTATTTAGGAATTATTCATTTAGAATCTACTGTATGCTAGGCACTGTGATCTGTATGCTGGGGATACATCAAAAAAACCTCAACAACAAAAAACCCTGCCCTAATGGAGTTTACATTTATTAGGAGGAATTGTCTGAAACTATGTCTGAAATAGTTACAGATTAGGGAGAAAGGGAGTTAACCCTAAGGGAATAAAAATAGTTAACTCAGTATTTAATGCCCTAATTCAACCTTTTTTTTTTTTTTTTTTTTTGGTATGTGTGTGTGCTACCTTATACCTATAGATTGCTTTATAACTATTTAGGGCATTTGAACTTTTATATTTGAGTTTGAAAAATTTTGATAATTGGGTGAGATGACAAAGTTTTTGAAAACATTCTTTAAAACTTCATAACACTATGCAAATATTAGGCTTAATATTCGGTAAATCTGTATTAGGGTTCTCCAGAGAAACAGAACCAGTCGGGTGTGTGTGCACATGTGTGTACGTGTGTATGTTATATACACGTACACACACATATGTAAAGATTGATTTATTTTAGGGAGTGGGCTCATGTGATTGTGAGGGCTGGCAAGTGAACCCAGAGAGGAGTAGATGCGACAGTCTGGAGGCAGAAATCCTTCCTCTCTGGGGGAACCTCAGTCTCTTAAGAACTGCTGCTGCCCTTGTGGCCTTTCTGTGCAGGACTTTGTAGCATGTTGGAGCTCTGCCCTATGAGCAGTTGGGTCCAGAGCTGTGGGTCCCTCTGGTCTCTAAGCATGGTAGCATCCTTTTTGTTGAGATGCCAGAGGTAGCACAGGTGAGGGCTAAAGTGGCACGTGTTGGCACTGTCACTTGCTCTCACCTCTCAACCACTTCTCAATAATATTTGTCTCTGGGTGATTGTCTCATCCTAATCTCTGACCCTGTAACTGCAGAGATTTGGGTTCTACCAGCTCTAGCCATTTCCTATACATGCTCTGAAACTCTGGTGCCAGTGAAAATTGCTAGTATTGTGGCCATAGTCTTCCTCTTGAAACAGCAGAGCTGTGTAATATGACAAGGTGGCATAATGTTGCTTACCTTGATTCATCAGCTGAATAGCAACACATGATTATTAACCTATAGGTTTTTATTTTTAATTTTTAATTTTTTAATTAACTTTATTGGAGTATAATTGCTTTACAATGTTGTGTTAGTTTCTGCTGTATAACAAAGTGAATCAGCTATATGCATACGTATATCCCCATATCCCCTCCCTCTTGTGTCTCCCTCACCCCCTCCCTATCCCACCCCTCTAGGTGGTCACAAAGCACTGAGCTGATCTCCCTGTGCTATGCAGCTGCTTCCCACTAGCTATCTATTTTACATTTGATAGTGCATATATGTCAGTGCTACTCTCACTTTGTCCCAGCTTCTCTACGTCTGTGTCTTTATTCCTGTCCTGCCCCTAGGTTTTTCAGAACCATTTTTTTTTTAGATTCCCTATATATGTGTTAGCATACGGTATTTGTTTTTCTCTTTCTGACTTATTTCACTCTGTGTGACAGACTCTAGGTCCATCCATCTCACTGCAAATAACTCAGTTTCGTTTCTTTTTATGGTTGAATAATATTCCATTGTATACATGTGCCACATCTTCTTTATCCATTCATCTGTCAGTGGACACTTAGGTTGCTTCCATGTCCTGGCTATTATAAGTAGTGCTGCAGTGAACATTGTGGTACGTGTCTCTTTTTGAATTATGGTTTTCTCATAACCTATAGGTTTTGTGCACATCCTCTGTGCTGGGTGCTGTGTCAGGAGCCAGGGAAACACAAGATCGAACATAGTCCTTGCTCTCAAAAAACTTACAGTGGCCGTAATATAGACTACCACTTACAAAATAAGCTAGTTAGGCTGACTACCCCCATGCCCTGCTGCTTTTACTCTCCTCATGCTGGTCCTCTTGCCTGAATGTCATCTTTTACTTCTCCACCCACCTCTTAGCCCCTCATTTAAATTTTGCCCTTCATTTCAAAGCCCAGCATAAATATCGTCTTTGTAAAGCCTTCCTGGTTTTCTAATTCATAAATGATCAACAACCTTTCCATATTTCTAAAACCTTTTGTTCATAACTCTTTTATGACTAGGGTGACCCTATAATTTATCATCCAAACAGAGAAGGTGAAAGGAGGCACTATTCATTAATTACATCGGGACAGCACACATAAACCTGGATGTTCCCCGGAAGCCAGGACATATGGTCACCCTAGTTATGACCTTAATACCCTGTTTCAGTAAAGTATGTTCTGGTCAAGTGTGTGTTCATCTCGCATTTTAGAATGTGAATTCCATTGTACGGGTGGGAGAGGCAGAAAAGAACCATGTCATTTGTACTTGTATTTTCACACAGGGATTTATTTACACTCAGCAGGAGCTCAGTAATGCTTACTGAATGTTCCATTCCTATGCTGTTCACAAGAGATGTCAGACATTGAGCAGGCCTGCTGGAGCCTCCTGGATAACTGTCAGAAGACGGTCAGTGTGAATCGGCAGAGGTGAGGCCAGGGAGACTCGGCTGTGAAGGGGCTCCTTTGGATTGTCCAGTAGTCCAGATCTTGGTATAATGGCAACTTGGATTCATTCGGGGCTGCTCTGATCAACCATATGGCAAGGCTGTTCTGTTAGGTGGAGCACTGACTGTGGGGAGGCCCCCAGGAGCAATCAGGAAGGTGGTAGACCTGTGGTTCCTGGGCAGTCCGTCTGAGTGGACAGAGGAACGCAGCTGAGACAGGCAGGTGACAGGGCCCTGTTCCTACATGCTGTGGTTGGTGTCTTCAGAGTCTTCATTAAACCTGACTGCCTCCTGGCAATGTATTCAACTGAAAGCATTTGAGAAGGTTGTAATCACTTCGTAAGGCTGCTAAAAGTTCCGTAGAGTAGAGGTCTCTATAAGGTTCTTTTATAGGACTAGGTGTCGCTGACAAATTTCCTTGATGGAGTCTAGATGACTTTTATATATAAACGAAGCACTTGTCATTTAAACAGTCCTTTTCACTGGCGAGAGTAGGCAGCTAATTGGTTTAATAAAGTGAGGAACTTGATATAATACTGAGTTTATTACCACATGGTTCTAAAATAAATAAATAATAGATACATTGACTTTATAGATGGCTATAAGAGACCTCTTTAGAACACTTCACAGGTCTCTTTAAAGGTGTAGTACATATTTTACTGCCGCCTCCCCTATTATCATTATTCCTTAGTGCCTAGGGGCCAGCTCCCATTGAAAAGGTGGGTACTTAGAATCTTTTTGTGCATAATGAGCATTTGGTTTTACTACAGTCTATAATTTAGACTTCAATGGCAAATTGTTAGTACAAACTCTTGAGCCTAGGGTATTAACACTTTTTGTCAGACACCTATGCTCAGCAAACTCTATATGGCACGAGTTTATTATATTTTCTATGAAAGTGAACTTCTCATCCATCCATTTAGGGCTGTCTTGAGTGCTTTCCTTTCTGTAGTTAAAAATCCCTTAGCCTTGATATTACTTTCCTGGACAGGATTGTTTATTGTTTAATTCTTTGCTACACTTCCTGTCCTTCACTTGCTCTTGTAAAATCTGTAGATGACTTTTAAAGCTGTGAATTTTGCACCAACCTCCTTTTCTCTATCAACTGTGAGTACAGGTGCAAAAGGAAGAGCTGTGATCGTAGGATGGAGGTTCCCAAGGTTGGCTGGCCACCAGAGTCCCCTGTCAATACAGATGCCCAGGTGGACTCAGACTTACAGGGTGGGACCTGGGCGTGTGTGTTTTTAAAATACATGAATCTGTTGCTCAGCCCTCATTGTGAACAACTGATGGAGGATATGAGAAAAGCAAGGCATCCTCCCCCTCTTTTTTTTTGCATCTTTATTGGAGTATAATTGCTTTACAAAGTTGTGTTAGTTTCTGCTATATAACAAAGTGAATCAGCTATGCATATACATATATCCCCATATCCCCTCCCTCTTGCATCTCCCTCCCACCCTTCCTATCCCACCCCTCTAGGTGGTCGCAAAGCACCGAGCTGATCTCCCTGTGCTATGCAGCTGCTTCCAACTAGCTATCTATTTGTCCCAGCTTACCCTTCCCCCTCCCCGTGTCCTCAAGTCCATTCTCTACATCTGCGTCTTTATTCCTGTCCTGCCACTAGGTTCATCAGAACCATTTTTTTTTTTTTAGATTCCATATATATGTGTTAGCATACGGTTATTTGTTTTTCTCTTTCTGACTTCACTCTGTATGACAGACTCTAGGTCCATCCACCTCACTACAAATAACTCAATTTCATTTCTTTTTATGGCTGAGTTGGAGCAGCTTTGGTGTAAGCCCAGTGATAGTAAGGCTGTTCATTGGTGTGCCAAGGCCTCGGTGCCTATGTACATTTTCACGCTTCCTCCATGTTATATGATTATAAAATCTGTATTAAACATGTTATGCAGTCCTAATCTTCATATTTTTGTTAGGATTCAAAGAAACTATCCCTACCCTTCTTTCTTGTCCCTTCCCCCTTAATGCCACTTCATTCTTATTTGGTCTTTGGGAAAAGAGCACTGGCTTTAGAGAAAGAAGACCTGACTTCTGGACTCTTCAGCTAATGAGATTTTGATATTCAGCTAGTCACCTCACTTTTGTCTGGATTTCAGTTTCCTCACTTCCAAAATCAACACGATATTTTCCTTATGGCTTTCTTGGTAGGATTCAGTGAGCTAGTGTGTACGCAGGCCCTTTGGAAAAATGTAATGCTGTAGTTTTTGATTCCCACAGTGGCTGGATCAGTGTTTCTCTTCAAAATGGGTCATCAACAAATAATCCTAATAGGTTGTAGACAGAAGATTCTCCGAGTTAATGATGCATTTCCATCACCTCTTTCTAAATTCTTCTCTTCTGCCCTCTGCACCATCCTGTGAGGCTGGGAATTCCACCCCTGGGTTCATTCTGGGAAACAGGACTTGTTTCCCCTGCAGTTAGTGTCTCCTGTTGGAGACCCACCAGTCAGTAAGCATGTGGAACTTTCTCCTTGGCCTTTTCAGTGGTTTAATTCCAATCACGTTGTTGAAACAATATTTCACTACTTCTGTTTTTCCTAATGATCATGCAGATAAACAGTGGGGATTGTGACATTAGAATAAGTGAGTGGCTTATGATTTTTGCCTCAGAAAGAGAAACTCTTGCTGTTTTTCTCCCCCCTTGAGCAACACAGCAGTAATAAATGAACAAGTCCAGAGGACTTTATGATTGATAGTTAATGGTGCTGTGCCTCAGCCAACAGGCCTGTTTCCACAGCATCTGTCACAATTCAGAGTCATTAGCATACCTTTAATGGTTTCTTTTCAAAATAATTTCTACTAGGGCATTTAGAATGCATCAAGGAAAAATATTGAGTTGTAGAGAGGAGGAATTTTAAATGTAGACAAATGGTTTTCATTCTCTCAGATGTAATTTTGATAAAATCGAGAAACCACATAGCAACATACTGTGTACAGTCTAACACAATTGACAGTGCTTAATGTACTAGCTGGGAATTATATTTTCAGGCATTTTAAAACAGTTAATTAAAAAAACTCACTTAATAAAATCTTAATTGAAAAAACTGTAGAGTTTCTTAGCACCGTTGACCCCACCAAAAGCCTTCTCCTGGTGTGTGTTTGGACTGTCCACTGGTGGTCTTTCATACTCTGTTTTATGATCAATCATGGAATCAATGTTTTTCTCATTTTATAAGATGAAAAATGTTTTGTCAGGTATAAGTCATTTTTACATAATACTGGTAAATACTAGGCTTGCTTATTTATTTATTTGTGAGGGGAAAATCTTCAGAGAAGCAAATTAAGCCATCTTTTTCCTGAAATGTCAAGGGCAGGTGAGAAGAGATCTTTATTAGATTTTTAAATATGAATGCATTTATAAAGACTTATTAAAAAAACAAAATTACTTTCTTTACTTTTTAAACATGAAAGCCAACGTGTATTTTAGCATGTGTACATAGCTTTTTGAATACTAGTTCCTTATATTTGTAAAGCATCTGCTTTTTTTAGATCTGTTTTTTCATACCTTTCTTCATTCTTTTTTTAAAAGAATTTTTTCATACTTAAATGTCTACAACAGTACTGTTAAGTCACAGGGTGCATATTACCCCATTTCCCAAAACCAAATTGAGAACTAAGAGGAAATTGGATACAGTCCAGTTTATACAGCTGACAATTGCAGTGGCCAGGGCTTCTGACTTGTGTGTGTCCTTAAACCTCTTTTCTCGAATGTTGTTTTAGGTAATCTATGCTCCTCTGGAATGATTTTTGTAACTTCACCAATATTAAAATTTTTATACAACACTTCTGTCCCCTTTTTGGGAGAGACCCTGTTTTTTCAGTATACTTTTCTTGGTGCTTAGGAATCAAATAGTTTGATTTTTAAAGGTCTGATTAACTCTAGGATCTGAGGGGGTTTTTTCTTTAATTTATTTGAAATATTGACACTGTATGAGGTCATTTATTCATTGTTATCAATTATTTTTAAATTGGACTATTTAAAATTTAGAGTCAGTTGACTGAATTGGGGAAGGGTATTCATTTCTGGAGGATACTTCATATATTTTTGCATTCTGTAACAATTAACTGTTTATACTAAAACAAGTAAATGCAGGCTGGTTAAAAGATAAAAGTTGCAATTTTAAACTTTATATTAGTATTTGCTTATGGTTAGTTCTCATCCATGGGGTCCAAGAAAGCTTATTTTCACATCCTTGTTTCAGACAACAGGACAGAGTGGGGGGAAGAGGGGAAGTAGGGTTATATTCCCCTCTCTTTTAGAATGAGTCCTGGAAGGTACACTTACCACCTTCCCTCACATTCTCTTCATCACACCTTAGTTACCTGTCCACACCCAACATCAAGGGAAGCTAGGAAATGTCTTTTTCCTCCCTTTAGGATGATAATGAGCCCTGCTAAACATCAGAGCCCTTATTACAGATAAAGGTGAGATGGATATTATGAGGGGTTATCAATCTGCCAAAATTACATGGGCTTCAAAAGTGATATTTGAGCTTTCTGATGCAAAGCCAATTCAGAAAGCATTTAGATATTTAACATTTCTTGACAACTCCTTTGCAATTATAAATCATATTGACTTTTTGATTACATACATTCATTTGAAAAAACACCGAATGCTGTTCTTTTCCTGATATTGTGGTGATTATATGTATAGCTGATTCACTTTGTTATAAAGCAGAAACTAACACACCATTGTAAAGCAATTACACTCCAATAAAGATGTTTAAAAAAAAAAGTCAGTAAAATCTAGAATCTTTAAATAAATTTTGAAAAGGGGTGATGGACCAAATGGAATTCTAATTATTTGATTTCAACACATTTCTGTTTCATTTGAATCTTTTAAGAGAAAAGTGAAAAGCAACATTATCCTTAAGAAATTTTCTCTCAGCATCTAAGCAGCCGTTTTTAATTACAGAAGATGTCTTCAAAATCTGTTTTGCCATTTTAAAGCTTTAGCTGTGAGAAAGTCAATTGTCAGTTGTGTAATGGAGGAAAAAAATCTTACACTAAAAAGCCATTTGTATATTATGTTGAGTAGACACATATGTTATTTGAACATTAGTGGCTGATTTTCTATAGAAAATTTTTCTTCTTCAATTTGTTATCATTGTTGGTCACATAGACACAAAAGAGTCTCCACTGTCAACCAATTCATGCCTGTAGAAGTATGACTATAATGAGAACTGTTCAAAAATAAACCAAAATCATGCATGAAGTTCTTCCTTCTAAAGGAGTCTCCTTGGGAAGCTGTTGTGTTTATTTTCCTAGAACTGCCCTTTCTCCAAGTCCCTCTGCCTCTGTCTCTCCCTCTCCTTCTTCCTCTCTCTCTTTCCTCCCCTCTTTTTATTTTCTTTCTTTCAAGAATTGCCTTAAAAAGCACATTTCTTGGGGCTTCCCTGGTGGCGCAGTGGTTGAGAATCTGCCTGCCAATGCAGGGGACACGGGTTCGAGCCCTGGTCTGGGAAGATCCCACATGCCACGGAGCAACTGGGCCCGTGAGCCACAACTACTGAGCCTGCGCGTCTGGAGCCTGTTCTCCGCAACAACAGAGGCCGCGATGGTGAGAGGCCCGCGCACCGCGATGAAGAGTGGCCCCCACTCGCCGCAACTAGAGAAAGCCCTCACACAGAAACGAAGACCCAACACAGCAAAAATAAATAAATAAATAAATTTATAAAGTTCCTACCAAAATTCTTAAAAAAAAAAACAAACCAATAATCTTTAAAAAAAAAAAAAAAAAAAAAAGGCACATTTCTTTGCATATCCTCCAAGGTGATAAATCTTCATCAGCTGAGAATAGATTTAATTTTGGGGAACAGCCAGAAGTCATTTGGAGTCAAGGCTGGTGGGTGATGAAACTGTAATAACATTTTCACTTAGATACAACGAGTGACTATAAAGTAATGAGACCGATTTTCTTGAATTTTTGGAAGGCTGACTAAGAAGGAAGTTCCAAAATAGGAACTCTCAGTCTGATGTGTATGCTGGTTAAAAAAATGAGTCTTATTGTTTGATAATGACATTACAAAATTTGTGTATTATTTATTTAGTCACTTATTTTTGTATTTGCCCCTATCTCTTTTTCACAATGGCTGTGTTTTGTGTCTGCCTGAGGGATTGTTGTCACATTTTTATTTTATGGTGATACTCCTTTTGGAGTCTGTACTTCTATCTATATATCATATTTGAAATATAGTAATTAAACTGACATATACAGGAGGAAATCAAACTTTACTCAATGTTTAATTATATAAATTGGCTACCTGATATTTTTTTCTTTTGGAGTTGAACATTTGAAAATTGACAGCAAGGTTTTTATGCTTACCTTAAACATCATCCATGTAGATCCATGCAGTTTTCAAATGCAATGATATTATTATAATATCAAAGTGGTATATTTAGTGCGCTGTCAACTTACATTGCTTGAAAAGTATAACTTTCAAAAATAAATTGAGGTGTTCAACAATTACATTAAACATTTGAGTCTTTCTATATCAGTTAAATATAAAACAATGATATCTATTAAACTAAAAAAATCTGTGGTTCTCATTTCTGTATTTCTTTTAAACTTGAGCAGTATCTCATTTTTTAAGGCTATAGTTTAGGAAATTTCTATTTTGCATTCTTACTGCCATTAGAGTTTTTGTTTTCTTTCCCCGAACTTCTTGTGTAAAGTTTTAAAATAAAGTGAAGTGCTGTTGAATTTGCTTTGGAAGACAGGCAGGCAAGAAGGAAGGAAAGAAAATAAATTACTACAAAAGCCAAAAAGGTTTGCTTACATATTAAGATAAAGTACCTTTTGTTTCTGGTTATTTGTGCTACATGGTTTATTTTATTTAATTTTTGATGAATAAAATTATGCCTTTGACTATTATAAGACATAGTAAATTTAAAGTACTCATTGTAGTGATTAGCCATACATATAAGAAATAAATTTTGCTAGGATAGCCTTTTGTCTACTTTAAAAAAGCATTTTTATTTTACATAAAAGCAACAATCTTCATTAGATTTTCTAGTATTTTAACAGAATGGTCTGTCTTATAAATAAATACTCATTAGTTCATGTCTTGAGAAGGAGTAAAAGTAATGCTTGTTTAGCAAAAGAGAATGCTGATTCATGAACTTTTTTTGGTAGAACAGACTGCTGATAAAACTCAGTGGGTTAGCAGAAGTTTTAGGATGGTATAAAAGTTACTGTGGATTTGAACATTAAAAAAACAAATAATAAAAGAAAATATAAAGTTTGGATATTCTCATTAAAGAATTATAATGGGAATTTATTCATTCATCCATTCATTTGTTAAAATGTGTATGTATCAGGCTGTAGTCAGTAATAGAGATGGACGTTTGCATTAAAATAGAATTCTATCACTTTGGAACTCTGATATATGCCAGTTGTCACTCTGCATTTATATTTATAAAATAAGAATATAAGACTAATCATTTTTGAAAAAAAATTCCTGGAGTTAACTCTCAATGACCAGTAACAAAAAATGATTGAATATTTGTCATTCCCAATTGAATGAAGGCCCAAATGACATGAAGAGTCCAGTGTCAACACAGTTTAGCCTCTCAGCCATACTGAGTACAGTCGCAAGAAGAGTTCTAAGTGATGTTCCAGACATAGGGCTCTAAAATGGACCGATTTTTATTTACAGGTATTTAATGAGTGCCTGCTCTGTGCAGTCACTGTTTTTCACCAAATCAGGTACATTCAAAGGTATTGAGATGCTCTTGAATTTCTCACTGTTCCCTTCCAAAAAAAAAAGGCCAATTTAAGATTTTAGTTAAATTATTCCCCTGTGGTTAACTGAGCATTTCCTATCAAGACCAAATATAGTAATCATCAACCTGATTTTTAAAAAATGTTGGATATAATAATAACGTATCTAGTTTTTGATCCAGTTTATGTTTATTAAATGGATGTTTGGGCAGTGTGTGCATGCAGATGGTTCTGTTTATCATTTTCTGTAAAAATGTTTATATGACCTTTGTAAATCTGCCCTCTGAAGATTATGCCAGTGTTTATTAGTATAATTGCTAACTGGTGTTTCTTGGTGCAGATTGTGGTGTTGTTTTCAAACAATTCAGAAAATCTTATGCGCATTTTTCGTGTGCCTCATGCCAGTGGTCTGCATTTTAGTTGATCTTCAGTATTTATTTCAGTAGACTGTCTTTTTAAAAAGTTTTTATGAAACGAAATTTTATTAATGCAAGTTGAGTTTGCTTAAGTGAGAATTACACAAATGATTGCTTACTCTTTATGTTAATGTTATCTTTCCAGCTTGCTTTTGCATGTGTTTTCTTTTGGTCTTTCCCCTTTTCTTCCTATATATCACTTTTAAAAGTAAAGTAGTTTGGGATCATTTAATCACATAGAAATTATTTTAACTTTTTAGTAGAGAATAGAAATTCATTTTGATGCTTGGCAGTCCATTGGGAGGGGTGTGTGTGTAGAGATGTGTATGTATGTGTATAAATATACACGCAGTGCTGAAGAGATTTAATCTATTGGGTTATATTCCTTTACCACAAAAAATAGAGTTCTGGAGTACCAAGCCTTATTTGAAGAGTAGTATTTCAGATTATTTTTACATTTTGCATATATTTTAATCCTTTTAGTTTTAGGCAGCACCATCTTAAGATGAATCTTTTTATTTATTTATTTTTATTTTTAATTTTTATTTATTTTTAAGGATTTAATTTTATTTATTGTTGGCTGCGTTGGGTCTTTGTTGCCGCACGTGGGCTTTCTCTAGTTGTGGCGAGCGGGGGCTACTCTTCATCGCAGTGCGTGGGTTTCTCGTTGCTGTGGCTTCTCTTGTTGTGGAGCACAGGCTGTAGGCGCATGGGCTTCACTAGTTGTGGTGCGCCGGCACAGTAGTTGTGGCACGCGGGCTCTAGAGTGCAGGCTTGGTAGTTGCATGTGGGATCTTCCCAGACCAGGGCTCGAACCTGTGTTCCCTGCATTGGCAGGCGCCACCAGGGAAGTCGCAAGATGAGTCTTTTTAAAAGTCGATTAAAAAAAGAAAACCCCCAAAGCAATCTTGATTCTTAATGGTAATTTAAAAGAAGCATTTCTATTAACGTCAGAACAGAGGATGTCCATTATTTATATCATTCTGGAGGTTTTAACCAAGACTATTAGATAAGAGAAAAAAATGGAGGGAAAAACAGGGAAAGGAGGAGGTAAAATTTCCATTATTTGCAGACTGCGTACCTGGAAAACCAAGATAATCAACTGGCAAATGTTTACAAGCTAAGAGAATTCAGTTATGGTGACTGCCTATAAAGTCACTGAAGAAGTTCTTTATGCACTGATAAGGAATGAGAGCAATGAAGAAGTCCAGAGTGGGTTTCCTTCTTGGAAAAAGTTATGTATCATATAGACAATTATATTAAAATAAAAGAAAACCACGATGGTTGTAGAAAAATTTATACTAGTAGTATTGAAAAAATAAAACATCTATAATCCTACCACTCCTGATGACTACTGTTAATATTTTATGTATGAGTCTCATTTTTTTTTACCATTATATATACAGATGTACATACATACGTGCGCGCACACACACACTTTTTGGGATTTTATAGGTAGGGTAGAGGAGTACAAGTTTGGGCTCATTTTGTACTACTAATTTAAAACCTTTAATGAAACAATATGTTGTGAATATTTTTTCTGTATTATTAATACTCTTCTGTAGCAATCTTGTTGTGGATATAGTATCGTTTGGATATTTAACCACGTCCCTATTTTTGGGTATTTATGTTGTTTCTATTTTGTTTTTTCAATATTATCAACAAAGCTATAAAGAAGAATATTCCGCTTGGCTAAATCTTTGCTGAGATCCATGATGTATTTTCTGTTTTTTCAGTAAATTTCTAGAAGCAAGTGTGTTTGATGTAAGGGTATGTTTTAATGTTTTTGTCTTAAACACACACACTCAATTTCTCTCCAGAAGGTTTGTACCAATTCATACTCATAGTAGCCTCATTTCCTGCCCACTAACCAGCATTATAATTTCTTTGATCATTTATCAACTTGGAAATGAAACAGAGGATCTCATTTTTATTTGTTGTTCTTAGATATGGGAGGGGGGAGAGAGAGAGAGAGAGACAGAGAGACAGATACACACACACACTGTTAATTTGAATTGCTCTTTCATTTTCATTCACCTTTTTTCATTTTCTAGTATTTTAAAATATTTTTATGTTTTAATCTGTAGATTGTCAAATCTATCAGTCTTTTCTTTTTAGAGTAATTATATGCTAGGGAGGTTTGTCTGTAAGATTTATTTAAATAGTTTTATTTCTACTTTTTGTGTTTTCGACTTTTTAACAATGAGATTTTTATTCAATCTTGTATTTATTTTGGCATATGATATCACACTAGGTTTTTCTAGAAAGTTTTGCAGTATTGGTTTTTTAAATAAATAATTTATCCATTCTCCTTTGAGGTACTTCGGGTTTTTTTAATACCACGTTCTGTTGTAGAGTTAAGGCTGTTTCTGGTACTTGAATTCTGTTCATTTGGTATATTTACCAATTCTTGAACCAATACCACACTATTTAAATTATTGTATCAACAGATTTACACTTTAAAAAATGTTTGTCAAGGCAGTTCCCCAGTGATTACCATTAATTTTCAAAATTTCTTTATTGATATTATATATCTGTTCTTCAAAATGAACATTAGTCTCTTTTCATTAAGCATTTTAACACTCAAGCCCTTTGGTTATTCTTTGTGCATTGCACTACCATTATACAGTATTAGGAATGTATGTGTAAATAGAAATTTTTGTGCTTTAATATTACTTTAGATACCAGGTAGTTTATTCTTTAAAGCATCTATTCATGCTTATTCCTTATCCTGTCTCCTTTTCTCATTGTTTGCTTGAGTCCCTTCTCTCTATTTGCTCTCAGATCCTTTATTACTCTTGCATGGTTGGATGCTTTGTAACCCTTGCAGCCAATCAGGTGCCCAGTGGTAGATAACACATGTAATGTGGATTTTGCTATTAATAAATAACATGAGTTTTTTTTAATTGAAGTTCACCTATGAACTTCATTTAGAGTACTCTTCCTGTTTTCATCATGAACAAAGAGAATTACTTGTTTGGTTTTTCAGAGGACATGTATGTCATATATTTTTCTCTCTTCATGTTTTATGGATGTTGTAATACAGCATTTTCAAGTCTATAATACTGGTCTAGATCCCATCATATCATTTTTAGTTCTTCAGTATATCTTCTTTTAATAAGAAAAAACACACAGGAGAAACTGTCTGAAAATTCTTGTGATGCATAAAGCCACAGAATTCAATGATGTGAAATTATAGTGGGTTCTTTAGTATTCTTCAGAGAATCGCAATTATTAACACTGTGAGTAATTTTCTTTTTTCTTAACTTGTAGTTGTTAGAGAACAATTTAGAAAATTGATGCTTCTGTCAAAAGTCTAGATGAGTAGGATCCAGGCTCAGTCTGGATATGACAACATTAAGAACCCTGCAGCTTTTACTAACTGTGAAAAAAGGAATCTATTTTATACTCCATTAAACTGTTACACATCATAAATAATTTATATCAGCCTTGTTCCCATCTGTATCAAGGATGATAAACTAGTCACTGTAAGGAGTTTTTAAAATGAATGTAAGAGTATTCTCTCTTCTCCTGCCTTTTCTTGCTCCCAGTCTCTCTTGCTCATTAGAAAGAAGTGTATACCTCCTGAGTGGCCCCAGCCAGGGCTAGAATTGTGATAGGGATCCATTCAGGACATTTCAGGAAGTCAGATGACTCAGGGTGATTTGCCTCCTTTAGCTCCCCTGCTCACTAAATATATAACTTTGGCCACAATCCAGTCGTTCTGAATCTCAGTTTCCCCATCTTTCAACCAAACATAGGCACCTCAGAGGGTGTTTTTTGAGAATTCAGAGATATGTGAAAGTGCTTTGTAAACTCTGATTACTATACTCATATTAAATCCCTGTAGTTAACTATACTAAAATCATTTTTGACAATTTAACGAGGATTGGCAGATCCATGTA
Source organism: Eubalaena glacialis (assembly GCF_028564815.1). Classification (NCBI taxonomy): domain Eukaryota; kingdom Metazoa; phylum Chordata; class Mammalia; order Artiodactyla; family Balaenidae; genus Eubalaena; species Eubalaena glacialis. Next base: position 108,743,022 of record NC_083723.1, on the reverse strand, counting down.
CAAATTCCACAGTTGGATGTCGGGAGCCAGGAGCTGTCGTAAGCTGTCTCTCACCTTGTCCTGTACTTGTTGTAAACATCTCATGCCTCCCGACTAGATTGCTGCCCTCTCTGATCACACACCTATCCCAGGTGTTTGGCAGAAGAGCAGGTGGAAAAGCAGGGGAAATGATGGCATTGAGAAGAAGAGGATCGAGTTACTCAGTTTTGGTGTCTCTAGCAATATAGGGAACCCAGCATCACCAGGACATGGGAATTGATTGGTAAAGGTGGAAGGTTTGAGGATTATATAGGTTGTTAAGGAGGATAGAAGATAGGAAATAAGGAGGTTGTGGTTGAAGAAATGGGATGTCAAGTTCAAGTCTGTGTAGTGGAGCGGAGCTTGCAGTCCTGCAGCCTAGGAGTACCTCTAACAGTGAGGGGCTGATGGTCTTAGAGGGGGTGTTTTGAAGAGGACAAGAAAGGCCATGGTTGAGAGCTGAAGTGTACTCATGCTGGGCAGCAGGGAGAGTCTCGGTGGAGCGTAGCTGAGGATGACCTCGGGAATGGAGCGTAGATGTGGCTGCCTAGGCAGAAGCTGCAGCTGTGCAGGGAACTAGCCTTGCATTATGAAGCTGTAAGAAGTACAGTGCCTTGTTTTAAGTATAGTCTTCAAGAATGACTATGAATCTAAGAATTGTTGTCATAAGCAGTGACCATAGCGTGTTCTTAATGATGGTCTTGATTCATCCGTAAAACAAAACTCAAAAGCACTTCACTATACTTTCCACCCAGTTGCTTATAAAGGAAACGGGGAAATGAAATACTCTGAAGAAAGATTTTCCTTACAGATGGCCACAAATGTAATCAGGGATTTAGGATGCATGAAGGGATAAGCCTCAGTTATATAGAAAATGCACTTAAATGGAGCACTTTATTTCCCAGGGACGCCTGATAATTGAGTTACACCTAAAATCTTGACCCATGTAACTCACACGCGTACGTGTCTAGTTTCAATGTGCTAAGAGGTATTAAATGGTTTGAAAACTGTAATTAAATAGCTGAAATTGTGCTGCAAAATCACTATAAGCATTGCCTCATGTAGGATTTCAGCGTTAAGTGCTAAAATCTAATCCGAGTAGCTGTGACTAATCTAGTCTTTATTTGTAACACATTCAAATTAAGAGGTGTGTGTTCTTGTTCATGTACTTTCCCATTAGCACTAATATTGCTAATGGGAGTGACAGATGTTCTATGTTTTCGCCTATCCCTTACACCTTTTACGTAGCTAGCTCCTTAGAGGAGGTAATTTTCCATGTGATACATTTATGGAGCTGTGTGTTTAATAGTTTCCTCAAAAGAGGATATGTCCATAGGGACTGTTTATTAGTTGATGGGCTCAGGGGAAAAGAAGTTTGAATTAATCAATTTGAACCATAGAAGAAATTATGATGGCAATTAATATAAATGAGAATATCACACATGCATTTGTTCCTATAGATCTTTCAGGCTTTTTTCCTCCCTCTTATTTATTATGAGATTTCAAGCTTTTTCCCCAGACTCTTGGCTTTGTTGCTTAATAGCCCCTCTTACTCCTCTTCTCCACATCCTCCTGGTTGTTCAAAGGACTCCTTAATGTTCAAGAGAGTGACTGAACAGTTCCTAGTATTTAAAACCATGTAAAGCCGTCTTCTTTTTGTGAATACTCATCTCATTAAGGGCTGGTGTGTTTGGTTATTGTATTCTCTCCAACCACCTTAGCAAATACTCTGGTGTTTTGTTTTGTTTTGTTTCTTCTTTTTTTGTGTGAGATATCCAGAATGGGATCCGCTCAGGGACTGTTTGCTGCTCCCCGGCGTCTGCAGCTCCCGTGACACACTCTCTTTACACACGTACACACGCACACATACTCGCACACACTCGCCTTTACAGTCTACCCCCCTCCCCCCGACCCCACACCCAGTAGGAACAGTGGTTGTGTGCTCCCTGGCTTCTCGAAGCTCCCCGACACACACTCCCCGCTCCCCTGCTTCTCTCACTACTCTCATTGCCCCCCTCACACACCCCGTGGAAGGGTGGCCATGTGGTCCTCACAGCTCCATCTCCTCTTTGGGAATCCTTCTGTCTTCTCCTAAGGGCGCAGAGATTTGAACTTTCTGCCTGGAGAGCCTCCTCCAGGGGACTCATGTGTGAGAAGACGGTGGAGGAGCCCTGTCACTCCAGCCTGTGGGCATGGCTTCCTGGCATTCCTATTTCCAGTCGACGTGCACGTTTCCTTAGAGACAGTGTTATAAAGAGTGGTTAGGTTACCTAGGACCATTTCATGGACATTTTCATGTCAGCATAGTTCACCTGTATTATGGATTCAACAAGAACTCATCTAGACTGCTTTGGGACTTAATCAATACATTGATTTCCCAAAACCAAATTCCAAATGACCTTTGGGAGCAGCCCATTTCCAAATTGTGTACTGTCCATATTTCTGACTCAAATTGTTTACTCAGGTTCTGGAAATAGATGGATCAAGTCTGCAATGTAGCAGAGAGGAAAGAATATTAACGTTAGACTCAAGAAACCGGAGTGAATCCTTGCTCTTATTAGTTTTATATTCTTGGGCATGAGCCCAAATATTTCCACCTGTTAAATGGAGATGATAAATAGCCACCAATAGATATTTCACAGAATGATCGGGAACATTATATGAGAAAATGTACATTCAAGTGTCTTTAAGTTGTTAGGAAGGGATGTAAACAAAAGATAGAATTATTTAATATTTAATAATTGGAAAGATAGAAAATAGCTGTATTTTGCAGGTCTCTAAAATATACGTTTTAAGTTGTTGAAGGGATTTGCTAGGATTTTTTTTACTTCTGCCATCTTATAACATCATTGATGTATTATTGTTAAGTAATACAGATTTTTAATGAATTAATTTTCTTAATGGCAGTACGTTTGTAAGTAAAACACCTTAAGTACTATGATAAGGCAATGTCCTTTGACAGATGAAAGGTCAGTCAGTCTCTTTATGTATGTAACACAGTACAGAAATAATCAGCCACCATATTAAATCTTAAATCAGTAACAGTGTTCACTAATTACAAGAGCTGGTTTATATATTGGGCAAATTGTTGTTTGTAAACGTTGGATTTTATTAACTAACACAGCATATTGCCAGCCACAAAATAAGCATAAGGTTTGCTAAAAGCTTTCATCAATAGCTTGAAGTAGGCACTGCTGCCTAATATTTCAGTCAGTGTGGAAAGGCAGGTAATGAAATTATGAATACATTTATAATGCAGGCCAATTTCTTCTGAAATGCATATAAGCATTACTTTACCAGGAGTCTGTGAAATATGATTTATTTAATGCATTTCAGCCCCCATAATATTATGATATAATTGAGATGAGAAGAAAAAAAAAATTGCATGTAGTCAGTATGGTACATGAATCATAGACTAAATTGCTTGTAATTTTTAAAGGCACTTAAAGGAATTGTGAAATTCGTATAATGCATCCTTATATTTGGAAAAGGTTGTAAGAACAATAGTCCAGTTATTTTAGTATTTCAATCCTAAAAATAGGACTCTTTGAATTGTTATTAAGCCTAAGATAGCCATACACTGAACAAATCCAAATCTTTCTATGTCCAGTTCTCATTAAATAATTTTCGTGAATTTTTCCTTTAAGCCTCTTATATTTAGCAAAGTAGTTGAGCAGCATATGATTTCTATGAAGGCCATAATCTAGTTTTTATAAACTATACAACCGGATGAATGACAGCAACGTAAATGTTGCCAGCATGTTTAGAAGGGAATCAGTTAAATGGTACTTGGAGTTTTGATGATTATTGCTTTGAAAAGACAGAAAATCACAGGTCTTGGCTTTATAGTTTAATTACTTGCTTAACAATTGCTAGTGATTCACTAAATCACAAGGCTTCCAAACAAATAACATCAGTAACTGCTGCCATGCCTGAGCAACTCCAATTTTCTTGACAATGGCTACCAAACTGTGTTTAGCCTAATATAAAGGGTTAGTTTAACAGCCAGCAATAGGAAGTTCAAGCATGCCGTTGATGAGATGGCAGCAAATTGAGTGCTTTACCAGTGGTGACACTTGTGTCAATAACTTGAGCATGTTTCATCAGGACCAGTTGGAGAAGCAAATATAGTAATTATCCACATCCCTTTTTGATATTGGATGCAATAATAACGAGCACTGTCCAGCTTTCCAGAGCATCTAATTAATAATTCGTTCTTAATAACATAGCATGTGTTTGAATAAAACTGGGAAACAGGGCAAGCTCAAGGTCCTCCATGCTTTTATGGGCCAGAGTCACAACTCCTGGTGGCACTTTAAAAGAAGATCAAGTTGTAGGCAGAGATACAGGTGTCCTGGTGGGAAAGTTTAATTTGTGCCTTTATTGACCTGTGCTGCTTTCTTCACTGTGTCTTAACGTCGTGGCATTTCCGTGAGTATACTGCTCTTCCATCTTGCCCTTTTGCGATGGCACGGTCTTTATTTCAGATGGATTTTTCCAGAATTAGATGAGTTCCTCAGTTTTTATTTATGTAGCATCCACAATCTTTTGCTCACATGAGAATTATCTTAACGCTGTTCTTTGGTATTTCACCACTGAAATAATGGAAAAGAAACAGGTCAGACTGCGTTTAATCAGTGGTAATAGTGCCCAGTGTCTTATTGGGTGCTTACTTGCCAGGCACTAAGCCAAGAATTCCACATACGTTTTATTAAATTGTTACAGCATGAGGTGGTAATATTATTATCCCTATGATAGGAATAACCGAGGCTTAGAGAAATTAAATGATTTACCCAGAGTCACTAGGTAGACAGTTTGGCTCCAGACCCATGCTCTAGGCTACTGTGCCATACCACCTCTTTAGTATAAATATGAACTCTTAGTTTAAATGTGAGCATTACTTATTCAGGTGAGACACTCTGAAATATGCTCCTTCTTGGTGTAGATGGGTATTTTAAAAGTTTTATTTAAATGATAACCCACATGAATACATTTTGCATTATGACCCAGTGCACACACATATATTAATTGAAATGTAAGAAATAATGCTGCTTGTGGTTCATTCTATTTTCTGTTTTCGTATTTTCTCTTTTATTTTACTGTTTTCATTTTTTTTACTCATTTTTTATAATGCTGGTTGTGACCCACTAAGATAATTTCACAGTCCACTAATAGGTAGCAACCTACAGTTTGAAAATCATTGAGAATCAGTTCTGGCCTTGCGGGGTTCATGCTGGTCAGTGGAATCTGTGTTGTGCTGGTTTGACTCTTGCTAAGATGCTGCCTCAGGTACTTACACTTCTAGTTTTGTTACTTTTCTAATTTTGTGAGACCTTGAGTAGTTTTCGCCAGTAGGCATTTGTGAATGATTGAGTTCTGTGGGTGGATTAATACCTTTCTGAGGCTCAGAGAGTTTCTCCTTTGCCATTTTATCATGGTCCTTTGGGGGTCCCGTGGAATTTAGATTATAGGGTTTTACTCAGAGTTTGACTTTCCGGAGGCTGCCTCCCCTTCTTTCTGTAGTACTTCTATGCAGGCAAGTTCATTACGGCAACTGAAGGAAACTGAAGTAGAAAAATGTTCTCTCCCCAGTTATCTCTTCCGTTTTGTCTCACGTGCGGGACACAGTATGCTGGATGTGTGTCAGATAGAGTTGAGAAGATACAGAATGTCTCTTGCCTTCATCGTCTTGCACCCTTTGTCAGGCAGACCTACCTAAGCATTGCCCAGCAGGCTGGACGGAGGTTGTTGCGCCACTTGTCTGTGTCCAGGACCAGCTGGTAGCACAGGACTGGGGCCGCCAAGCACCCTCTGGACGTGAGGTGTCCATGCTGTCTCGTCCCGTCCCTCCTATAGCTGGCAAATTGGAGTGCCTGCTCTGTGCCGGCGGGGAAGGCAGGCAGTAAATATTGGCTTGGCCAAATAGTTCATTAGGTTTTAAGTAAAAATAAGACATTTTTTCATTTTCGCCAAGAACTTTATTATTTGGCCAACCCAGTAGTAAATAGATATATAACTATATGTTTATTTGCTGAATGCAGTCGGTGTTTGAGGAACAGTGATGCAGAGTAAGATGTTAGGGAGCTGTGGCTGCAGCATTTCTTCACTTATCTGGGTGGGCCCCACACCCAGGGTTATTAGTTTCCTCCGGACCTGCAGAGCCTCTGAAGAGATCCAGACAGTGTGAACCAAGGCCGTCGTAGGATTTTCATTTGTGAGAGGCCTGCAACTCAAGAGGAGGATGTTGCGAGAAGTAGGTCCAGTGCGGTTCGCGGTGACATCGACGTTACTTGGAAACTTGTTAAAAGTGCAGCCTCTCCGGTCCAGCTTGGACCTGCCGAAGCAGAATCTGCATTTGAACAAGGTCTCGGGGTGAATCCTTCTGCAAAGTAAAGTGTGAGAAGTACTGCTAGATTAGTGGCTCTCGACTTGATTACCAGAGTTGGACAGGATAAGTCACGCCCAGTGAAGTGACATTTGGTCAAACCTTCAAGCATTTCCAGGGTGGAAATCGTCATATGCCCCAGCTTTGCTCACTTCTACTCCCAGTAAGGCTGTACAAACAACCTGTCCTGCCCTTTTCATGCGTCTCCCCGACTCTCCCCTCCCCAGAATGGACCACCTGAGGTTAGTCCTCTCCCAGCATTAATCAGAAATCCTGCTGGCATGCTCCAGTCCTTGCATGTATATCCCCAGCACCAGGCCTATTCTGTTTCCTTCCACCTGGACATGAGAGCCCTTTAGACTGTGACCCCCGTGCCAGGGACTCCCCTTGTCATGCCTGTGCCTGGATGCGTAATAAACCTTTGGATTGCTTGTGATCACTGGCTCAGCTGTGCTGTGTTTTTACCTCCAGGAATTTTCGAGAGAGGGACCTGGAGACCCAGGTGTGGACCGAGTCAAACTAGAGCTCTATTTAAAAAAAAAAAAAAAGGGAATCTCGATTCTCAGACATAACTCCAAACCAATGAAATCAGCATCTCTACCTAGCATATTTTAGGCCACAGCATTTTTTAAAGCTCCCAGGTAATTCCAAAGGGCAGCCAATATTGACAACCTCCACTATAGGAAAAATATCCTTTATGTTGTTAGGGCCCTAGAATATTTTAGAAGCTACTTATGATAAATTCTGATGTTTTACATGTCCATCATTGACATATACCCTTCTTGTGCAGATGTGTACGTGTATAGCATGCTGATTACACCTTTAGAATTGCTTGGTCCCGTTCTTATAAAACTATGGCAGAACTGACAGCAACAGAACAGAGTTACCAGAGTTGAATTTGAGTCACCACAATGAGATTGACATCAGATCTTGTGGAAAATATGTTGCAACAAATGTCACTCAGTTGGTAAATGAATAATAACATTTTTGCATTTGAAAAAGAACAATTCCTTTTAAAGTTTAGGACATTTTTGCCTGTCATTGTCATCCAACTCAGACCTGCTTAACATTTATGAAACTGATCAAGACCTAGGTGTACATCTGATTCTGAAAGTGACACCTATAGTCCCAAACTTCCACACTCTGGAAGATTTTTTGTGTCTACTTTGCTTTTGCCTATAGCTTTTCCAGATGACACAGAGCAGCAAGAATCAGCTGGGAGTCCCTCAAAGCCAGAAGAGTAAATGGAATTAGAGAGGGTGTTCTGAGGCAGGAAACAATGATTAGAGGAAGGGACTCAAAGGGAAAGATCTTGAGGCCCTTAGATTTTACAGAGTTTGATATACCAGGGCCATAAGCTATGGTTTGGAAGAGAAAGCCAGGTGGAAAAATTGAAAGGAGGTCCCTAAAATTTTGTAGGATGGAAGAAAGAGAAATTTTAGCAGAAAAGGTTTGTGTGCTAATTCTGAGGCTGATGTGAAATATTGTCCTCCCAGCACTTTGATACGTGTCTATCAGTGGTCTTTCTTTGACGTTCAGACCCTGTATGAGCTGGCTTAACCTCCGAATCCTGACTAAAAGGGAACAGCTGGAGGTGGCAGGTTCAGTGGTCGTGTGTGACAGCGATTGGCTCCCAAGTTGCACGGGCCAATAAGCAGTTCCTTCCAGGGTAGAGACCGAGGGGAGCGCCTCGCTTGTGCTTCGTCTTAGTGTCTGCATGTCTTTGACAAGCGAACAATAAAATGTACCGTTTGATTCCAGACTATCTTGCTTCTTTGCTGTGTCCCTCCTGCAATCTTTCTTTTTCATGTCACATTACATGAGGTGCTTTTTACCTCTCTTTCCTGACCCTGGGTTCCATTGTTCATTGGTCCCTCTCACCCAGGATGTGCTCTAATTGGCAAAATGGTAACCTGGTAGCAGCAGCCTGCTCTTTCCGTTTCCTAATTGGTGTCAGGGGCAGCTGGTGGAGCCCAGCCATGCTGGATTGATTGATAGATTGGCCGCTGTGACTGTCAAGCTTCTGTCTGACCAACAGGTTTATTACTTTTGAAACTAAAAATTAAAATGTTAAATATATCCTACAGTGTTCATAGTGGGTCTGAAATAAAATGGGCTCTTCATCATTAAGGAGTACTTTCAATGTTACCTGAAGGTAACATTGAACCTGAAGGTCCTTGGGTTTGCAACTCAAAATTTTGTTCTCTTTCTGATTCACAGCTGGCTGTTTTCTTGCTTTCATAATGCGGTGTAAAGCTGCATTATATTTCACACTGCCTGCTGCACAGTGGGTTTCTTCTTTTTAGAAGTAATGCAGACATGGTGTTAAATGTGTGTGTTTGGGGTGGGGATGGGGGGTGGCATTGAAGACATTCTTCTTACACAACTTGAAATTTACAAGCTCGTTTTTTAATTTTTTAATTTTTATTTATTTATTTTTTAACATCTTTATTGGAGTATAATTGCTTTACAATGGTGTGTTAGCTTCTGCTTTATAACAAAGTGAATCAGTTATACATATACATATGTCCCCATATCTCTTCCCTCTTGCGTCTCCCTCCCTCCCACCCTCCCTATCCCGCCCCTCTAGGTGGTCACAAAGCACCGAGCTGATCTCCCTGTGCTGCGGCTGCTTCCCAGTAGCTATCTGTTTTACGTTTGGTAGTGTATATATGTCCATGCCACTCTCTCACTTTGTCCCAGCTTACCCTTCCCCCTCCCCACAAGCTCGTTTATGTACATTGGTCAGTGAGAATGTATTGTTATGTTAAAAGTGGATCCTAAGAACAAAGTGATACAAGTTCTTTTTCAAAAGCTATTTCATTGAATTGACATTTATGTTGAAGATATAACTGAGCATTTAGGCATTCGAGTGTAATATAATGACCATTTACCCAAATTAATGCTGAAATTACAGAAGACTACAAAATGCCGCATTTTAAAATCTAGTTTTAATACTTCGATTAGCATATTATATTCCAGTATAATAAAACGATGTAGTGATCTTAAAGCGATCAAATATTACCAGTGAGCAGAGCTCTGTGCTGTTTTGTCTCATCTAATTCCTGTAGCCAGAACGAAGTCCTAAAGCAGCATTTCTTTTGTAGAAAGATAAGTGTGAGTTGTTCATTACCAACACACATTGTGTAAGATGTTATAATAATAATACTGTCTTACATTTGTTTGCATTATACTGGTTTTCCAAAGAACTTTCATATGTATAATCTCACTTGGTCCTTTGAATATCCTGAAATTAAGAATTATTATTTTACATTTTATGGTTGAGGGGACTGAGAGTCAACAAGTTAAGTAACTTGATGGAAATCACTGCTGCCACACATGTGACTGACTCATGACATGCACCAGTCCTTGTGACTCCAGGTCTGTTGTTTTCCCAGAGTAACATACTGCCCTCTGTGTGCAGAATTTTAATGTTTTGGGGGTTACAAAGATGACTCCGGCTTTCTTGGTCTTAAATTCTAGTTTGGAAGATTGACACATGCACAGATAGAAACACAGAGCGCTGAAGGGCTGAAGGAGTAATTCAGGCCCTGGAGATGGCGCTGGGCTGTAGGGGTGACAAGGACGGAAGCGGCCATGGTTTCTTAGAAGAGTATCTGAGCTGCAGCTTTCACAAGGGAGGGGCATAGGGATTTGAAGGGTGTTTGGCATCCAGAGTAAGAGAGCAGCTGGAACAAAAAGGTACAGGGGTGGGAGAAGAATGTAGGCTCAGGATGTTGAGTAAATGAATGTGACGAAAACTTAGGGTGCTGGGTAAGAAAGCGCTAATAATGGTTGGCAGACATGGAAGACAGAGAGCAGCCAAACTGCCACTCTTTGACCACGCTGAGGACAGATTGAAGAGTAGGAGAGAAGAAGGGTGACATCTGTTAGGAATGTGGTGCAGCCTTCCCAACGAGGGGAAGCAGTTTGACTTAGGGAATTGTTCATTGGCATTCAAAGGGAGAGATTATATTTGGTAGACATTCCTGAGGTTAGAGGAAGATTAGAAGTAGGAGGTGGGAAAGGAGAAATGAGCGAGGCCACACCATAAAGATTACTCCACCTTTGAGGACTGGTAAGAATCACATTTCAATTTAATAAACTTTGGTTTATTACTGAACCAAGAAACCGACAATTCGAAGAGTATACAATGAGTTAAGGGCCCAAGAAACTGGGTGAGGCTTCCTCTTGCCTTGTTAGTTCTTCCCAGAGCAAACCCAAGGTTCTGTCCTTATATCCATCATGGGGGAAATAATCTGCCATGCTAGTGGCAGTCAGAACCAGAGCTTCTCTGACTTTCCTGTAGGAAGCTGAGGAAGGCGCCCGCTCAGCCCTCAGGCATCTACATGATGGAACAAGAAGAAAGCCTTCTTGTGCCTGGTCTTGTGCTCCATTTCTTACTGTCTCACTGGGCCCTGACCAGGTTGCTGCCATATGAAGCTGAGTGACAGCTTTAGATTGGGTTACTGACAAGTTGTGTTTCAGATTGCTGCATTTGAAGGACCTCCCAGGCATCCATGTGAACCTGTCCATTCAGTAAATTGGCAACATAGGTCTGGAACTGGGGAGGGCGAACAAGGGTGGAGAGAGTTCTGGGAATCCTTCTCCAAGAGAGGAAGATCTGGGAAGGGGTGAGATCTCCAAGGAATAGAATGTGAAGGGAAGTGAAAAGAGGGCAGAGGCAGGATTTTGGCAAATCCCCACCTAAGAGGCGGCAGGTGGAGTTGTATAGGAGGCCCCACAGGAGTGGTCAGCAGGGCGAGGCGAGAATGAGCACCAGGCAGCCACCAGAAGGGAGTTTCCGGAAGCGAGGTGGTCGGTCAGAGGAAGAGTTTCCAGAGGGGGCCGGTGGAGGAGCACGGATGGGAGGCCGTTGAATCGGTGATTATTGATCGGTAGCTGCCTTACTTACATCATGTGCACATAATCAAAAAGTGCATTGGACTCAGAACCCAGGTTTCAGATGGTTAAAGAAGAGGGAAAAAAGGGAAAAGCTGAGGCAGTTATTATTCTTTCAAGATTTTAACCTTTGAAAGAAAGGTGATAAAGAATATGTATTGATACCTTGAAGAAGCAGCAGTGTTTTAGGAGGTTTTCTTTAGATAGATTAACGTGTATGAGAGCTGAGGGGACGAATCCCATGGCAAGAGAAGGATTTTAATGCAAGAAAGAAGTGGTAAGAATTTGGTAGAGCAAAACCTCAGAATTTTGGAAGGGGGTACTTTCAAGGGTAGAAATGAGGGTCTTTGGAAGGTGTGGGGGGAGCCGTTTCTCTCCAGAGTGAGAAAGGGAGAAAAGGAGGGATGATTGAGGAAATTTAAGTGGGAGGGAGGGAGGGAGGGAAGTTTCCTAATGGCCTCCGTTTTCTCAGCCATAGGATTTTCTGAGACTCTACGTTCTTCTGTGTAAAAGCTGAGTCAGTTTATTCTTTAGGGTAGGTGACTGAGGCACCCCAAGGTGAATAAGGTCAGATAACACAGATGCAGTGGAGCTCCCAGTCCAGCGTCCTGAGCAGGTGCAGCCTCCTGCTAATCAGAAGCTGACACCTCTTACCTGACCTGACTGCCCCCTTCCTGGCACGTCTGTCCCAACTTCAGCTTTCACACAACTCTGCTGGACTTCTTTCAGTTTTTCATGTTACAGGTTTCCTTCTTGCCTGACCTGCCCTCCTCCCTTAGCAGGCCTCCAACTAAAGACTCCAGCCTAGTCTTCCGTTGGGACTTGGGAGGCCTCTTCTGGAATCTGGCTGGGTTCTATGCTGCTAAGAGCGAAAGAGACTGAGGTTGCCTTTTGGGCTCCTCTTTCGACTGTATCAGTCAGTGTATTTGTTACATGAATACATGAATATGTTAGAGGATCCTTCAGGATGTGGGGATCCTTCAGGATATGAGGTAGATTAAGATACTTCTTGGGAAAGATGGGACCTTTTAAAAAAAGAATGAAGTCTTAAAGATGTCTGACAGATTTGTTTTCCATCAGATTAGTTTTTCTCACTGAAGCATACTTTGGAGTCTCACTGAAGGTTGAGTTCTTTCAGTGCTTCTGAAATCTATTCTGACTTTCTGACAGTAGAAACGGACATCCAGTTCCAAGAATAGCCTTAAATTAAAGATTGTCCATTTTAAACAGTTTAATAGACACATAATTGATAGCTGTATTTTAACAGTGTCTTTCATTTTTTGAAAAATAACACTTGTTTTAGAAATTCAAGCTGTTTTAAACCAACTGCTTCCATGTAACTTGGCAACAACTGTTAGACTATTCTAAATTGCCTGGGCAAGGTTCACTGTTGTAAACTTGGAGGGTCTAAAGTTTGTTATGACTTTTATCAAATCTCCAGTTTTTCCTGTGTTTTACAGACATGTATAGATTGTTTCGTATCTACCTATCTGGATTAGGAGCACAGCTGGTTGATGGCTGGTGAGAAGTTAGAAATGAATACAAAGGTTCCAGAAACTTGGTGTGTGTATTCAAAGCAAAGATCTCACACCCTGCTTTGCACCTCATTCTGTGATTCATGTATTTATGTTTGGATGTTACCGTAAGATCATTATTGGGTAATGTTAAACCAAAACCTTATCACTCAATAGGCTTACTGTCTGATCATTCTTAGTCTTCAAAACTTCCGTATGATGTATTCCATTCTTCACTGAAACCAGGCCTCTTTCTCCCAGTCTCATCATTGTCACTTCACTTTGCTTAATGAAGGCCGATGAGGAAGGGGCCAGAAGCATCAGTAGTTTACAGAAAGTTCATGGTTTTCCGTGAAACTGCTGTTGATACTGCCTTTGAGGGAATGAACTAACATCTGTTTCCTAGTGTGCTCTTACATGGTTCTAATACAGGGGTTTGGGTTTATGTGTCATCTTGTGAAGACATGTTTCAGTAACCTGTATTCCCTAAAGTTCTGTCATATTTTGGATTCTGATCATTGCACTCATATCCCGTAATACATAGAGCTGCTCGTATAGACAAATCAGTAGAGATTCTTGATAAAGCAGATTGGACACTGATGTCTTATTAAAACAAAAATATCTATGTATCAAAGGTGCAGCATACAGAATACATTCACATACATCTCATTTGCTTGTCACAGGGTCCTCTGAAATAGGCACACTTCCTTTTCAACCTCTCTGCTGTCCACAGATGGTCTCATCCACACCCATGACTCTAGCTATTAGCTGTAAACCAACAACTCTAGAATCTAGTCAAGGCTGTAGTTTTCAGCATGTAACATTTAACCAGTTCTTCTCTTACCACTTGCCAACTTCATGAGAACTTGGTGTTCTCTTTCTCAGTGGGCGAGACCACCATCCCCATCAGAAATCCAGCTGTACTCCTTGCCATCCCTCGCCCCTTTCCCAAACCCTGCTGATTCCAGTTCCTCATAACTTTCAAACCTGCTGCCACAGACCTTGTCCTAGCCTTCCTGACATTCAGCCTGTAATTCTTCAAGCATATCCCTGCTTGCCTCTGTGTTCCACATTGCCTCTGGAGTGGTTTATCTCCAAGGAAACTCTGATGTGTCACTCCCATGCAGGAAGTCCTGCAGTGGCCTGCCACAATCTTCTGGTAAAGCGGGAGCTTCAGTACAGTACCAGAGTCCTGTCTTCATCCTCTGCCTGTGCTTGCTTCTGCTGCCTTATCTCTGACCGTATTTCTGAGTGCATCTTAGACTCTGCTGCCCTGAACCATTGGCAGGTTACTCTTCCATGCTGCCATCCCTCCGTGTTTTAATGCCTTACCCCGTGAATATCCATCTACATATTTTCCACCTCTTTCTTGAGCCCCATCTTTTGGAAACACTTGTTAACATTTTCCATCAACTGTGGAGTTTGTTATCCTTCCTCTCTGTTCCTGCTCCACTTCCCCAGTGGATGGAGAAGTCTTAGAAGACAAGGGCAGTGTGGCCTTCATCTGTTTCTCCAGCACCTTGTATCATATCTGGGGCACACACCTTTGCAGAACATTTCACAGGTCTGAGTCTACTCACATTTTAAATAACTAAATGACTTGTTCAGGATTACAGGGCTAGAATCAACTAAAATTAACCCCAGGTCCAAAGTTTTTGTATTCTGCTTTTGTATATGCCGATTTTTTAAAAAGTAAGTCATGACAACTAACCAAACCTTTGGTCTTAGTTGAGATACCCTCTTTGGTTAAAAAAAAAAAAAAAAAGGGGGGGGTGGTACTGATGTTAAAATAGCTTGTTAGTATGGCTGGGTGCTGGTAGACTGTGCCATAGGTGAAAAATATCAGCCACAGATCTTTTCAAAAATTTCTATAAATAACACAAACTCAATAAAAACTTCACATTACTGTCCTGAGGGTGTAGCCAGGGGAACCGTGTCCCCTGTGAATAATGCTTAATTAAGTTCAAATTTAATGTTAAAAGGCAATAACTGGACAAATTAATTACTCCCAATATTTATATCTTATAAAGTACTAAATTGTAGCTGGAAAGCAGTAATGAAATTCAGTCATTTTGAAATGAAATCCAGAGTCACAGTAATGCAGGGTTAATTAACGAGGTGCCATGGTTTGTACTTGCAACTTTGCAGTCTAATCAGGTTCTTTTAAAATTAGTCTCACTTAAATGAGAAATTCTCTTACCCATTTTTGAGAAGATTAGAATCTTCACTTTCTGATGGAGACTGAAATAATTTTTCCCACATCCATTTTTTCTACTCTGCTCCCTCCTGCCACACTCCATTATTGATGTTATTGTCTCATAAGGGTTGTTTTTTGTTTTGAGAATTTTTCTCCCTGAAACTTCCCCACTCTTTTCCCTTTCGAACAGATAAATTCAAAGAAAGAATAGCCCTTCTTTCATTCATTATAAATGATTTTTCATTTGAGCATGTCATCTTGCTTTTTGTTACAATGGAGATCAAAGGAATATAGGCTCACCATAGTGTTCAGCAGTTCTTTTCAGTTCTGGACCTTAAAGAAATAGGATCTAGTTTAATTTGTAGCAGCTTTAGATCTCTCTCAGGCATGTGGCACTCAGACGGCTGGCTGTTACTACATGCTGTGTGTGTGTGTGTGCGGGGGGGGGGTGTGTATTTTAAGAAAATGAGAAAGCTGGAACTTTGTTATCTCATATGCTTTGCAATGCATATCCCAAAGATACAAATCTCAAAGAAATGTATTTGTGTTGAAAGAGTACTTGTTTCTACTTAAACCAAGTTGGGAGTCCTATAAAGATCCCCATTTAAAAATATTCATTCCACAGTTTGAACTCTGGTGTCATATGAATTTTCAGTGTTCCATACTTGCTTGGCTTTTTTTTTTTTTAAAAGGTTTAAAAAAAATTTAATTCCTTAGTATGACCAGAAGCAGTATGATGCTTTTAAATGATGAATCAGTTTGTCGTCTCAATTTGGAGTATAGGTGGGGTGAGGAGGAGAGATCAGTCCTTACTTATGTTTAAAACCAGGACAGTGAATCGCACTTAAATAACTGTGAAATGTTGACAGATCTATATAAAAACAATTGAGCTATTTTTGAACACCCTACTTTGCACCTCATTCTGTGATTCATGTATTTATGTTTGGATGTTATCGTAAGATCATTATTGGGTAATGTTAAACCAAAACCTTATCACTCAATAGGCTTACCGTCTGATCATTCTTAGTCTTCAAAACTTCCGTATGATGTATTCCATTCTTCACTGAAACCAGGCCTCTTTCTCCCAGTCTCGTCATTGTCACCTAATCTTATCCTCTGTGGTCAAAGTCCCATTCTCCTTGCAGTTTCATTGAATATTTACTCTAAGATTTATAAGCCAAATGTAATTTTATGGTTCTGATGAATTGCATAGTTTATCAGTGTTGTCTGCTAAGGATTGCAGTATTCATTCTTCAGAAGTCTAATACCCATTCATTTATTGCATAGAACTAATAAATACTTAAACAGTGCAGCTATGTATTTTGTGCTTAATTATTCCTGTCCTTCCCTAAATCAAATTGAACTTCCCATACATCTACTTCTTTTTTATCTTTGGGTGGCAAAAGCATTTAAATAAAAATTCAGGGACTAAAGGTCAAAAACGTTTCTGGTTGCTGAGTGGGTTCTACCTTCTAGTCTATTTCCCATTGACAAGGCCTATTTGAAAAAGTATGTTTATTTGGAAGTAGAACATGGGTTGTGATTTTTATCTTATTTTACATGCAGTTTTATGGATGAGGATCTGAAGGTACATAAAACCCTTATGTAGAGTCAAGTTTACAGACCCTGAGATCCCTGTTGCTAAGAATTAAAAAAAAAAAAAAAACTTATTCAAAGTCAATACTATATTATAGCTGGTTGCACTTAACAGAAATCTGGCCATTGTATAAATGGAATAATGAAAAAAACGTTTTTCTTTCTGTGAATATTTTACATTTATTTCTATTTATGTCTTCTAATCTTATCTATTCTATCCATATGGAAAAAGTGGGTTTAGAGTGTCCAGTCACACATAAATCTGTCTATAAATGGATAGCCACACTCTGTCCAACTGTGTTGAAACACATAGACATTTAAAACCAACTAAAATATCAACTGAACTTTTGAAAAAGGATTATTAATTTAATTTTTGGGTAACTAATCAAAACAACAAATGTATTAGAAGGTTCTATTGATGCATTTGAACTTTGAATGTTTGTTATGATGTGGCAATGTCTGTTATGATATGTTTGAAAGGTATATGCTTTGTTCTCATTTGAGCAAGACATTCTGATTATCTTGAATTCATATTCTAAATGGCTCTTTCATTCTGGTTTTCCTTCTTGACCATTTTGAGATTCTGCCTTGTGTGGAAATGAATCCGTTTTCACATGGAGGTTTACATGTAAATTCTGTTGAAGATATACCTTAGTATGTTTATTCAGGAACACTCAGGACAATCATGGATGGTGTAGGTTTGATGAAGCAAGACCATTTGGAATGATATTTCCTCATTGGCCAACAGATATGATATAGAAAACTAAGAAGTAGTTGCTTTGTGGGTGGATCGCCCCATACGTAAAATACAGAGGAGCTATTTATAAGTAGACGGAAGTTAAATGTTGGGAGTCTCAATCGTGGCTAAAACCCCGAAAGTGAATACAACTCTGTAAAAATTGGTCAGGCCACTTGGACTCAAATAATGAGAACCAGATCTCAATCAGAATAATTTCATGCTTAAGGGAAAAATACAACTTACACATTTCAAAGTCCTAACAGACATTTGAACAAGGTTCAAATGTATCAGTAGTACCTGCTGGGTTTTTTTGTTTGTTTGTTTTTGTTTTGTATTGAGAGGGAGAGAAGCAGGGCTGCAGTGTCAAGACCTTCTTTAGGGAGTGAGCAGAATGTGGGTTATGTGAGACCTGGCAAGGACTCAAGTCTGTGAGTGGGATGTGGGCAGTTTTCTAAAACTCTGTGGCCTTCTCCTTTGGTATTTGGGCTCTGGAGGAGGTGAACCGAATACTGATGATTAGTGAGCAGAGGTGCTTATGGTAATATTAATTAATAGTTTTGCTTGAGAGAGGTCACATGTAATGCCTGTGAACAGATTTTTGAGTCAGGAGAGTTTTGCCAACTGCTCCTGCCTTCTGAAGGGTACAGCACTTGTACTATCCACCAGCCTGGTCTCTGCGTTCATGAAGCTGTGTCTCAGGCAGCTTCACGTGCCCACCCGCCCTCACCTTAAGCGGTTTCCTCCTTTTCTGCTGTCCCAACCCTCGTCTACCAAGTTGAGATCAGGCTTTCCCCTTTACTTCGTACATTCTCTTTGTCAGCTTACGGAAGCCGATCCAGTCCAGCTCAGTCATTACACATCAAGGAGGAGATGCAGGAGAGAGGCAGCATTTCTTAGCCCTTTCCGTATAAGTGCTCTTCCCAGCTGGGTGTCCTCGGGCAGTCGTTTACTCCCGCTGAACCTTTATTTCCTCCTCTGAACAGAGATGTGGCTTAAAAGGAGGAGTTTCTCAAGTCCTTGGAAGCTGTAAAATTCTGTGCCTGAAAGTTGTATGGTCTGTGGGGAAGTTAGACCTCTCACTAACCCAGTGTCATCAGCCTCTGAGACTTGGTGATAAGTCCCGTTTAGGTTTTGCCACTGTCTTAAGACCATTTTCGAAAGGAAGAATACATTCAGAATTCCAAACAACTGCCTTAGAAGGTAGTCTTTGGAAGATAACTTAGATAAACCTTTTTTGTGCTTTTTGTTTGTGTGCGTGTTTTATTTTTCTGTTTTGTTTGTAGAAGTCTCCAGCTCTTCTTAATTTCAGTTTATTTATCTATAAATTGAGATTCTTGACACCTCCTTCAAGGAACTATGGGTTTCTTTACTGTTTACTTTCAGGATGAGTCTAATATGCAGAGGTATGTTAGATTATTAATCTTATTACTTTGGCAAAGAACTGTTTCAAAGGGTGAGTACTGAAACTTGCCCTAGTACTTGGAATTTATTTGTTTTTATTACATTTCATAAATGAAATTTCAGAGCCTGGAGGAAAGTAGTGTTGTTAGTATATTTCAGGAATATATAATTGGCTTGAATTCTTTGGTAGAAAAGAATTTTATAAAATCAGAGCATCATTATGAGTAGAGTCTAGCTTTTTGCTTGTGTATATATGGACCCTCAAATCTTTTAAAAATTGGAGTCATAATTTACTCAAATATAATAGCATTAAAGCTAAAATATTGTTCAGTTTATATATATGACTATTTCCCTCCCCTTGTTCTACATTTAATGACGTTCCATGGGTTTTGCTTCTCCATGGTGGTGATTTGTCATGAGAAACTGGGAGTAATAGCTGGGAAGCCACCTGTATCCAGGGGAGCCCAGAGGAGGATGGTTTTGCTGTTTCAGCCCAAGCAGTGCCTGTTACTGTCTTTCTTCCCCAGCCAGTAAATGTGGGTAAGAAAGCATAAAAGAAATGATGTTTAGAATTATCTTTACTATAAGCATTTAAAAGAGAAGCTGAGCTGTAATGGGAAGTATGGTTTGAAAAGCTGTTTTCATTATAAATTACTGGGCCAGATTTTTAAAAAGGTAATCTATGAATGACTTTTTAAAACCAAGAACATTTAAAAAATACGGATACGTAAAACAGTGAAACAATTACGTGAACAATGATTGTATCTCATTTTGGGACATAGCAAGCCTACTGTTCTGATTAAAGTGCCAACCACTTGATCTTGGAGTGGCTGGGCCATTTGTTGGGCAGCCATATTGGGCACAAAAGCAGCTTGCCTCTGAAACATGCAAGAGCATTCTGTCAGCATCCTGGAACTCCATAGCTATATTTGCTTCTCTTTTTTCATGACAACAAACGAGTAAACACAAATAAATAAAGCACAAGTTAGGAAACAACATCCTCTCTATTTCTGACTCTTATTTCTTGTATTTAACAGGAACAAGAAGTTGAGAGAACGTGTTGCTCTTCCTTGTGTGTTTGGTCATTGAGAACACTAGTACTCCTGCATTTAAATCATCTGTTCCTCTGCTTTTTCAGAGGACTTGCATGTCAGATAAGCAGCTTCTTTGTATAGCTCTTCATTTTCTTTCCCAGAGCGTTGGGAGGACTAAGTTTTCTCGGTCTTTTTTGGTGAAGTCACCGCATTTTTGGTGAGAGTAGGGGTCAGCAGACTTTTTCTGTAAAGGGCCGGATGTAAATATTTTAGGCTTTGCAGGTCATACGATTTTTCTTGCAACTACTTAACTCTGCCCTTGTTCCATGAAAGCAGCTTTGGACGATACGTAGAGGAATGGATGGGGTTGCGTTCCAGTAAAACTTTATTTCCAAAACAGGTGGTGGGCAAGATTGGTGCTTGGGCCATAGTTTACTGCCCCCAGTGGTAGAGTGACATTTCCTGCACTCCATGTATTCATATACACAACACTGTTCCGTGGATTACCCATAGTATAAATAAAGGGATAAAGGGGTGATGATTATGGGCATTTCCAGTGTGCTCACTGTAGCTCTACCCCTTTCTCACTTAAGAAAACATCCCAGAAATCTGAGGAATGAGTGCAGCTTATCACAGGGATAACCTTGAATCTTCTCTGATTAGTGTAATGAGTAAATGAGTCAAAATCGTCAGTACTTTCTTTAGCAGTAGTATCAGATGACTTGTCATACTCCTCAGAGCTATGTGACACACCAGGCTATAGCCATTCGTCGTTGAGAATGCCCGTTTGAGAAGGCCAGTTCGAGAAGGCCGGTTCTTTGGAGTTAACAGTTGGAGTCTCATAGAACACATTTTTTCAAAGCTGAAGCAAGACATCTCTGCTCATCATTGGTGTCCACATGGACCCCGCAGAGCTAAGTGTGTACAAAACGCTCTCCTTTGTTGTTCACAGAGGTATGTGGGGAAGGTGAGCCAAACAGTCATATGCCTTCTGTTTAATTTTCCTAGCCCTTTCCCTGTCTTGGCCTCCTGCAAGCTAGAATTGCTGCAGACTAATTCTGAATACATGTGACTGGATTTGGCCAACTTGAAACTTTCTTTTACAACTTTCTGGGAGGTGGTTAGAGATCAACTTGTCTTGGGGTATTATTTGGTCAAGGAAGGGTAAACAATTTATGTGAGCTCTTGCAGGAACAAACCCAAATAGATGATTAGAGTGAAACTAAAGGTGGTGTTGATGATGATTCAGATACAGTGTAACTCTTATCTGGCCTGCACAGAATCCATTTGGTAGATGAAACAGCGTCCATTCCCTCACGAAACTTGATCTGTGATGTCCATGCCTCACTGGTGCTCATTGCTACTAGACTTCTGGCATTTCTTACCTGATCAGCTAAGTCAGATGTTTACCAGGAGTCAGTTGTATTTGTTTGTAAACCTATTTAGGTCAGTTGTTATTACTGTTATTACATAATTTAATTAAATGTCACTTGTTGCTCCTTGTATGAAAAATAAGGTGAATGCTTTAGAAAGACTCACAAGTTACTAAAAACTTGTTTTTGACTTAGGTGTAGATATGGGTGGGAGAACTGTGGGAGAGATAGGGGGAGAAATTGAGGATCCCACTTACTGATTGCTCTGTAACGATCTTTTAAGTTCTCACTCACCTTTAAAGAAACCAGTTGAAATTGTAGATAATCTAGTATGAAGGTTCCGGGAACTCAACAGAGCCAGCTCATTCTTGTATCAGACAATTGGCAAGTAATTTGTATTTAATATTTTGTTACAACTTAATGTATAATGTACATATGTATCTTTTATTTTTCACTTTGTGTTTAAATGCATCTTTTACTGGTCCTGATTGTGTCTGAGTGCTTCCCAAATGTGCCAGAGCTTTGCATAAAGTCTCTTATTTATCCTCACCACAGACCATTTGAGGAGGGCCCAATTATTATCTTCATTTTGTGATGGGGAATCTAAAGCTTAGATAGCTGATGTAACTTTCCCAAGGTTCCTAAGCAGTCCTTGTCTCCCTCATTATACCATCTCCCTGCCTGCAGCCACCTCAAGATTTTTTTAATGCAATAGGATTTTTTTTTTTTTTTTTTTGAATAGGGTAGTTGGTAAGATCTTAACTTGCTATGAATTGCTTAGCCGGTCTTTATGAGAATCAAGTTTGGAGGTTGTCACAGGGTGAATTAGCTTTAGTTAGTGCTGGAAATATAGGCAAAACTTAACTATATTGTCCTTATGTCTTTTCTGCGTTCCAGTCCTCTTGTCTCTTTGCTCACTTACCTACTTGGAATGAGTATATTGTTTTTGTCTCTTAAAAATGTGCTGTTAGGTAGATGATTTAATTTGATTCTTAAAAAGAGATGTAATAGGGCAGGTATTACTAGCTGCATTTTTTTAGATGATGACACTGAGGTTCATAGAATTTAAGTGAACCAAGAGGGATGTAGAGTTTGAATAACATAAAGAAAAGATCCACATTGCAGTTGAAAAGTTGGATAAAGAGATATTTTCCTATGTAATACAGATATTTAGTTAAAAGAGGAGAAGGTTGAGGGGATTACCTTCTCCTAGTATGTGTAGAACTATGATATGGAGGATTATTACTGCTGGTTCTTTTCTAGCTACATCTGAGTATGGGATTAATTTCCTTTTTTTTTTTTTTTTTTTTTTTAAAGGATTCAATTTCAGCAGGAGGGATTTAGTTGAAAGACAGGAACTAGTTCTGGTAGAAGGAAAGTCTGTTGGTTAATCTTCTCTGTGGGTATGTATAAAACAGTTTTAGATTCTGTCCAGATTTAGAATAATAAACTAGCCAACCAAGTGCAAAGTTCTACAGTTATGTATATTGATTTTACTCTTTTTTTTTTTTTTTTTTAACAACAGTGGAATCATAAACTTGGATGCAGCCTGTAGCAGTTGAATGCACTCAAAATAAATTATATACTTAGGCTTTATTGTAAATAATTTCCTACCATGTTCTTTTAATTCTATAGGGAAAATAAAAAATGGTGGTAGGAAACAATATTTAGGCAGACAGAGGCTTTTCAACAGAGTTTCACTTCTATCAGTTTATATCCTTTCCCACTGAGTGATTTAGTTATTATTATTATCCTAATTCTGCAAAAGGACACTTTAATGGTAGACCCCAGACAGCAGAAAACTCATTAGGATGAAGAGTGGAAGAGGAAGGAGATAACGGATTTAAAGGTTAGAATGATGTGAAATTCAGGGATAAGAAGTAACGTTTCAGTAGATCATTGGGAAATAATTAGAAAAATAGATAATCAGACAAGAGACTTAGAAATCTCCTTTCAGGGGGAGGCTCAGGAATTCACCGGACTGTTACCCATATGTGTCAGTTCTGCAGTGTGAGATTCCAGAATGGCAATGCTAATTTTGGCTTACCAGAGAACATTTTACTTTCTGGGAAAAATTGGTTTTTTAAATCTCACCACAAAGCATCACAATTTTACGTGTGTCAACTATACTGTGTTCTTAGTACTTTTTGTTCTCCATCCTCACAAAATCAAAAATTAGAGAATTAATTTTAAAAATTGGTGAGGGAGCAATGTGAGCAACTTTTAAAAGAACTAAGAGTGCATTTGCTAAATCAGGAATAAGGAATTTTTCCTCTAAAGTGCTACTAATTATCTGGAGGGAACAAAAAGGGATCCAACCACCAGTAAGTTGGTGGGGATGAGACTAATGCTTAGGGATTTTTAGCGTCAGAAATATGAAATACTCAACTTGACCTCTTTTGAATTTCAAAACAAAACAAAACGCCCCGCTAATGCATCACATACATTTTTAGCTAAGGACAAGGATAAAAAGTGAGGAAGTAAAAATGAAGAAGAGGATATGAACAAAGAGGAAAAGAGAGACAGAAGAAATTCCTGATAAGTGGAAAGATAAGAGAGGGAAAGAATATGGCAAAAACTCCAAAAGAAAACACCAGAGGAAAAAGAATGAAGGAGCCATAGAAGTTGTCCACATCTGCCCTCAACATGCCAGTTCTGTAGGCATACTGGCCGTGCTTCTGCCCTGTGACGTGGCTCCCCCTGCTTGAAAGTTTGTCAGAATTGTCCTTTTCCAACCCCGTGTTTCCCAGCACCTTGATCGCCCACCCCTGTCTTACCTGAAGTCCACGTGTGCTCACCTCAGCTGTGGTTCCTGCTGTTCTCTCCAGATGGATGTCCCCAAAAGCCGTGAGACACCTACTACAGGACTTACATCATCTCTTGGGGAACTTTTCTTTCTCTTCTCAATTTTAGCTTTGTCAGTGAAGTTTTCCTCCCCATTGTTTCTAAACTGATGTATTTGAATAATCTGATTATGTTCATTTTAGAGTCCCTGGTCCCCCGACCCCAGCACACACTCATACATCTCTGTCAAGTAGGGTGTAGTGGAGTTGACATAGCTGTACCCCTTTCTCTTACTTTGAGGCTTAGTGGTTGAAGGCTGTTGTCTAGAAAAGGAAAGTGTTTTTGTATTTCATTGAAATTTAGGACATGTCTATCACAACAAATAAACCATATTTGGGGATTGGTACTCCTGTGTGTTACCAGCCCTTCTTTGACTGCTCCCTGCTCTCCCAGCTTTAGGGCTTCGTATTCTCTCCTGGAGCCTGGGGTGCGCTTGCTCTTGTCCGATAGATGGATAGCTACTTCCTGTCTAGGACCCCTCTCAAAGTTGACCTCCCCTGGGAAAGCTTTTTCTGACTCCATAAGCATCATTTCCCCCTTTTCTGAAGGTCCATGCCACCTTTATCATTGTAGTGTGATTTTTAAAATTACCTGTTTGTTCCTCGTTAGATTTCTAGATCCTTGAAGCAGGGTTTTATCGTCACTGACATACTGAGTATAGCTATCAAAGGTTGTGGAACTTGGGGAGTGGCCAAATCTCTGGCAGAGTCAAAGCAGAGGAATTGCAGGGTGCATTACCTCCTTCCTTTTGGTTGGAAGCTCAACATTTTCATTCATTGCTCTCCTTTGTCATGTGTCCATGACATAGCTGTGGTCTTGATTTATCAGCGTTCTGGAATTTTCATCACAGTGGACAGTGTCATTTGTTGTGATACCAAGTTGCTACTGTCTTGTGCTCTTCAGGACCTAGTGTTGTCATCGTGGTTGTTACATTCTTTATTAAAAAAAGAATATGTATACGTATAAAGACTTATGCGTTCTGCAACTATTAACCCATGTAATCTCATAACACGGGAGGTACTGTTAATACTCCCATTTTATGGATGAGGAAATGAATGCACAGAGAGGTTGAAGTAACTTGCCCAGTATTACAGAGATAGTTGGTAGAGGAGCTAAAGTGCCAAGCTGAGAGTTCCAGCTATGGGTGACATGTAATTAACCCCTGAACTTTACTACCAACATCGTTGGGGATGTTTTTTTGTCTTTAACCACCAGCATTGTTAATCTACTTTTTTTTTTTTTTAAAATAAATTTACTTATTATTTATTTATTTTGGCTGCGTTGGGTCTTTTGTTGCTGTGCACGGGCTTTCTCTAGTTGTGGTGAGTGGGGGCTACTCCTTTTTTTTTTTTTGAATTTTTTTTTTTTACATCTTTATTGGAGTATAATTGCTTTACAATGGTGGGTTAGTTTCTGCTGTATAACAAAGTGAATCAGCTATACATATACATATATCCCCATATCTCCTCCCTCTTGCATCTCTCTCCCACCCTCCCTACCCCACCCCTCTAGGTGGACACAAGTCACCGAGCTGATCTCCCTGTGTTATGTGGCTGCGTCCCACTAGCTAGCTATTTTACATTTGGTAGTGTATATATGTCCATGCCACTCTCTCACTTCGTCCCAGCTTACCCTTCCCCCTCCCTGTGTCCTCAAGTCCATTCTCTATGTCTGCGTCTTTATTCCTGTCCTGCCCCTAGGTTCTTCAGAACCATTTTTTTTTTTTAGATTCTATATATATGTGTTAGCATGCGGTATTTGTTTTTCTCTTTCTGACTTACTTCACTCTGTATGACAGACTCTAGGTCCATCCACCTCACTACAAATAACTCAGTTTCGTTTCTTTTTATGGCTGAGTAATATTCCATTGTATATATGTGCCACATCTTCTTTGTCCATTCATCTGTCGATGGACATTTAGGTTGCTTCCGTGTCCTGACTATTGTAAATAGAGCTGCAGTGAACATTGTGGTACATGACTCTTTTTGAATTATGGTTTTCTCAGGGTATATGCCTAGTAGTACGATTGCTGGGTCATATGGTAGTTCTGTTTTTAGTGGGGCTACTCTTTGTTGCAGTGCATGGGTTTCTCATTGCAATGGCTTCTCTTGTTGCGGAGCATGGGCTGTAGGCATGTGGGCTTCAGTAGTTGTGGCACATGGGCTCATTAGTTGTGGCTCATGGGCTCTAGAGCACAGGCCCAGTAGTTGTGGTGCACAGGCTTAGTTGCTCCATGGCATGTGGGATCTTCCGGGACCAGGGCTCGAACCCTTGTCCCCTGCATTGGCAGGCGGATTCTTAACCACTGCGCCACCAGGGAAGCCCCTAATCTACCTTTTTAACAAAGAGAAGTGGGGCATTTTTCAGCTCAGAACCTTGGGTCAGGCAACAGTTTCCAACCAGAAATAGTTTTCCTTGTATTTTCCCCATTATCTTCTATTTATGAGAGTTAAACCTGGTTTTCCAATTATGGTAGTTATATAAAGTTTTGTCTTATAATTATTCAACTTTTAAAAGGGAGCTGATTTAAGGAAAAATATCAGGTAAATAGCAGGAGGTCTTCAATGCTGGGAAACTAACATAACAAAAATCCTGAAGGTGATACATGAAGTTCGAATTGATAGGGTGTGGTGATGAGTTGCATATAGAGAGAGGATGCGGAAGAGTTATGGATAAGCCAGGTTTCTAGTTTGGCTGGTGTAATTGACATTTATTCTATTATCAAAGATAGAGGAGATGAAGATGATAAAGTCAGGAGCAACTGAGGGGAGGGGAGGGAATTAAAAGAGGGAATTAAAAAGAGGGAATTAAATTAATGTTTCATTATTAATTTACTCACATTTGCATGTATGTTCAGTTACTTTGGTCAGATTGGGTTTATGAGTAAACTCACTCATTCCAAAAGTGTTCTGCTGGACAGTTTAAAGTTTTAAACTCTTAACCTGCTTGGGCCAGTGGGTGTAGGGGCAGTTGAGAAAAGAAGGGTTATGCAGAGCCAAAAATCAGTCCCATGAATTCGGTCCCAAGGCACTAAATCAGTGGGGAGGAGGGCAATGAAAATAATGAAAACAATTTGGGCTGCTCCACCTTTGGATTCCATGGGCCTTCTTATCGGTCCCTTGATCCATCCAACCATTCTGATGGTTGCTGGGCACAATAGGACACCATGTAAATAGCCTTGTCCTTTCTACCCATGTGATTTCTGAGACTAGTCTTTGCTGAGCTGTGCCTGAGGGTGAACTTGACCAGCACTCCAGTGATGCTCTGGGGTAGCCCCTGGTTCTGTTTGGATCAGGTGGCAAGTTGCTACTGGCCACTTCCTGGGCTGATACCCCTTCCCTGATATTGTCCCTGTCAGTACCTGATTCCCAGAGTGTGGGCTGCTTTCTTTCTACCGGCTTCAACTTTGATGTGTTTGTGTAGACACTGGGCATGCCTCTTGGGACTCTGAGCCACTGCTCTGTGTTTGTGGAGCTCCCGTGTCCTCCACCTATCCTGTCCATTTTCTCCATGCCCTTTTAACTCTTGGTTCTTTATGGCTCAGAATCGTCTATGCTGTTTTTGGGGCCTAATCTATGATCAATCACATCGCAGCCCCTTAGTTCTTTTCCTTTATTTCTCTTAGTTTTCTGTTAATGTTTTCTTCTGTTTGAATCACTCTTCTTTCACCCATAGCATGTTTTGACAGCCAGGATAGTAGTCTAGCAAACTGTCAGCCAACTCCAGTTGATTGGCAGTGCCTGCCTCTAGAACACTGTGTTGGGGAGGACTGTGTAGCCCCATTCAGACTCCGTGAGTCAAGGCATTTATGGCTGAGTGACCTCTGCCATGGGCATGGGAGTCGGATGGTGACGCACTTGCATCTCTCTGCCATCCTGTGGAAGTGTCCTGGACGCACGTAATTGCTAGCCCCTCGCTGATCTAGAATACACTGTTATGTTCAGTGTGCTAAAGTAGAGGGGGTCAGGTTGGATCAAGAGAAATGGAAATAGTAAGCTACCTGCTTCGATGCATTTCTTGGAACAAGAGAGATGGAGAAAATGACACAGACATGTGTAATATTAAATGAGGAGACAGAACTACAAAGGGGGATTTCAGAAATATTTTCTTACCTTTCTCTGTCAAAAATCCAGTCCTTGAAATCCCAATAATTCATAAGAATAGAAAGTCGAGGAATAAAGAGCATGCCTTAGTCAAACCTCCCTGTGTCTGTCAGGAACCTGAACCATATAGACAATGTAGGAGGCAGAGGAAATCTTAGCACTCATCCATCCATCCATCCGCCAAACCTATACGGAATGTCTGTTACATACTTGCCAGGCTCTGGCCATACGACGATCAGAAGATGTATGTCCCACCCCCAAGGAGTTCAGTCTACACATTTTACTTTCATTTTTATAGTTATTTATATGCTTGTGTTATTTCTTTTTTTTTAATTTTAGAATTTTATTTATTTTTTTATACAGCAGGTTCTTATTAGTTATCCATTTTATACATATTAGTGTATATATGTCACTCCCAATCTCCCAATTCATCCCACCCCCCCCCCGCCCCACCACTCCGGCTTGTGTTATTTCTTGATACAAGTTTTTTTTACAGGTTAACCTGTATCTGATCATCTTCTCATTCTCGCTCCTGCCCTGTGATGGTTAATTTTATGTGTCAGCTTGACTGGGCTAAAGGATACCCAGGTAGCTAGTAAAAGGTTACTTCTGTGTGTGTCTGTGAGGGGAAGGGATGAGCATCCCGGAACGGGTCAGCACATTTGTTCAGTACACTGAGGAAAGAGGTCTGCCCCCACCTATGTGGGTGGGCATTGTCCAATCATTTGGGGTCCTGAATGGAACAAAAAGGTGAAGGAAGGGCGAATTGTCTTTCTTCTTGAACTGGGATGTCCATTTCTCTTGCGCTCGAACATTGAAGCTCCTGGTTCGTGGGCCTTCAGGCTCCAGGACCTACACCAGCGCCCCTCCTTGTGTTCTTATACCGTTAGCCTCAGACCGAGAGTCACACTGTCAGCTTCCCTGCTTCTCAGGCCTACCCCACTGACTTTCCCAGTCCTCCAGTTTGCAGACAGCAGATTGTAGGACTTCTCAGCTTTCGTAACTGTGTGAGCCAATTCCAGTAATAAATCTCCTCTTTGATATCTATATATCCTTTTGGTTCTGTTTGTCTGGAGAAACCTGACTAACACACCCCTAACCAACAGCATTCTATACAATGCCTCATACGTAGGAGTTTCTCCATAGCTATTGCTGAATGAATTGTGTGCTGTAGGCTGCTGGGGCCATGAGAGTTTATAAAAGGGAATGGTCAGTAGAGCCTGGCATGGGTGTGTAGAGAAGGTGATAAAGGTAGTTGTGTAATAATGAAGGAGTGGTTGATAAAAGACCATCTTGACCATTTATTGGCCATGTGATTAGGCCAATGCATTTCACCTCTATGACCCTTTGTGTGTTCTACTGTAAAATGGGGGTGATAATTTTGACAGGGTTTGCCTATTTTACTATTTCTGTCTGTGCTGTGCAGTATTCTAGGCATAGCTTTGAGAATTTAATTTAGTCCTGGTGTTGTTTTGAGAATTAAGTGATATTAATGTGAAAAATTTATAAACTCATTAAGTGCTATACAATTATTAGTTTTTATTAATCTTTGTTATTTGAAGCAGCTTTCCCCAGACTCCTGAGTTCAGAGATCTATCCCTTTGATCTGTCTTCCATTTTGTTGAATTGTCTACAGAACCTAAAGGAGCCAACCTGGCCTGGACCCAGCACCCAGGACAAGGGTTTAAGCTTCTGACCCATTTCTTGGGACATCTAAGCCATCTGTTGAAAAGATTGATCTCTTCATTTTAGGAGAGTCTAGAATTTTAACTTTTCAGCCATGCCTTAGAAACCAAAGTCCTTACATGTTAAAGGATTCTTTTAAGATCAGAAGGCTAGTTAAATCATAAGTTAAAAATGGAATACAGGTTACCTTGATTCACATTTTAAAGGTGGCATACTAAACGACATCTCAGTGAAATATCTGAACAAATATTAAAATTAAGATATTTTAAAATTTATATATATATAAGATTTATATTTTTTTCCTAAGGTTGGGGATTTTATATAGTAGTCTTGTTCAGGGTAAAGGACTTAAACTTAGTGTCAGACTGTAGCAAATTTGAACTTTTTGATGCAAAGACATTGGTACTGGCCATACGGAAAACTCTCAGTTATATTTTCCCATGTGATGGCAGCATAGTTCTCTCAAATACCAGATTTTCAACCATAGACTGCCACTGGTGGTTAAAGAAAATAATTCCTGTGGTGACTGTAGTTAATAATATCATATTGTATATTTGAAAGTTGCTAAGAGAGTAGATCTTAAAAGTTCTTATCACAAGGAAAAAAACTTTTGTGTAGTGAAGGATTTTAACTAGACTTATTGTGATCATTTCAGTCATTATGTTTTGTACCTGAAACTAATATGTCAATTATACCTCAATAAAAAAAGAAAACAATTCCTAATACCTCATTATGTACCCAGTTGTCCTTCTCTTTAATTAATTATATTTTCCTCTTTATTTTAGAGTGTTTGACATCTTAAATGTATTTCCACATTACATGGTTTCAGTGGTTATTTCTTCTCAGAGATTTTCCGTGCATGGCTAACGGTATGCATTGTGTTAATTCTTGCACGTTCCCCTGTGTTGTAGAGCATGGTTTGTTCTTTCAGTTTTGTAGTTCACTGTCCTCTCACTAGAATTTCTGCATTTACTTTATTTATTATTTATTTATTCATTTTATTTTATTTTTGGCTGCATCGGGTCTTAGTTGCGACACGCAGGATCTTTCCTTGTGGCGTGCAGGCTCTTTGTTGCGGCGTGCAGGCTTCTCGCTAGTTGTGGCATGTGGGCTCAAGTGTCCGTGAGCTCTGTAGTTGTGGCGCACGGGTTCCAGAGTGCATGGGCTCTGTAGTTTGTGGCACGCAGGCTCTCTAGTTCAGGTGCGCGAGCTCAGTAGTTGTGGCGCATGGGCTTAGTTGCCCCGCGGCATGTGGGATCTTAGTTCCCTGACCAGGGATCAAACCCACGTCCCCTGATTGTGAGGCGAATTCTTTACCACTGGACCATCAGGGAAGTCCCTGTACATTTACTTAAGACAGTATTTAGAAAGTGCTGGTGGAAACATAACTGCCATTCAGCACATGTAAGCCTCTATTATTCACACGTGGATCCTTTCAATCGCCCCCTTAATGGCTTCCCCACTGGCATTCTCCCCTCTTTCTAATCCATCCTATACACCAAGGTTAATCTTACTAAAATGCTGTTTTCATTGCACTCAGAAACCTTTAGAGGCACCCCGATGGCCTACAGGATGAAGTCCAGACCTCTTAGCCAGACGGTTAAGTCTTCCTGCAGTCCGGTTCCCACTTACTCTCTGGCCCTCATACTGTAATTCCCTCTTCAACTGATAGGCTTGCCGAGGCCTCCTGTCTTCCCTCCTCTGGACCTCTGTTTATTGTCCCCTTTCCTGCAGTGGCCTTTGACTCAATCTCTGCCCGTCTGCATCCTACTCATCCAGTTTTCAAGTTCCAGTCCAGCTGATCAGATCTTTTATTTCCCTTGCAGCATTCACTGTCCTTATCATATATTATCTTTTAGTACAGTTGTTTGTTTATACAACCTGTGTGCCGCCCTCCACCCCACTTTGTAAGTTCTTGAAAAACAGCATTTGTAGACAGGGATGGATTGTTGCCAGTTTTATAGCTCCATATGTAAACCGGAGCTTTAGGATTGTGATTTATGGTCATTGAGTGAGATGCTGGTTATTCATTGTATTCTGCTGTGGCTAGTAGGACAGTTGGAGGATCTTCATAAAATAGGTTTCATTGAGTGTTGTCAAATAAATGAATAGATACATTAAGTTTATTTTGTTCTTCAGATAGGTGAATTATTTTAGCATTTAACTGAACGTGTTAGCATGTATATAGGGTTTGGTTTATTCAGAATGCTCCAGGGTCATTTATGGATGGTCGTGAATTATGTGTAGTCTGCTTAGGTCATGCTGTATGCTTAGTTAGAGCTGAGTAAGTTGGTGGCCAGGTCTTTCTGTCAAACAAATTGGAACAGTTCTCCAAAGTGTTCCAGGAACTCTTTGGAGAATAGATCAATTAACAATCAGGCTCCCTGACTTTAAACTATATTACAAAGCTACAGTAATCAACACAGTATGGTACTGGCACAAAAACAGAAATATAGATCAATGGTACAGGATAGAAAGCCCAGAGATAAACCCACCCACATATTATCACCTAATTTATGACAAAGGAGGCAAGAACATACAGTGGAGAAAAGACAGCCTCTTCAATAAGCGGTGCTGGGAAAACTGGACAGCTACATGTAAAAGAATAAAATTAGAACACTCCCTAACACATATACAAAAATATACTCAAAATGGATTAAAGACCTAAATGTAAGACCAGACACTATAAAACTCTTAGAGGAAAACATAGGAAGAACCCTCTTTGACATAAATCACAGCAAGATCTTTTTTGACCCACCTCCTAGAGTAATGAAAATAAAAACAAAAATAAACAAATGGGACCTAATGAAACTTCAAAGCTTTTGCACAGCAAAGGAAACCATAAACAAGGTGAAAAGACAACCCTCAGAATGGGAGAAAATATTTGCAAATGAAGCAACGGACAAAGGATTAATCTCCAAAATATACAAACAGCTCATGGAGCTCAATATCAGAAAAACAACCCAATTAAAAAATGGGTGGAAGACCTAAATAGACATTTCACCAAAGAAGACATACAGATGGCCAAAAGGCACATGAAAAGCTGCTCAACATCACTAATTATTAGAGAAATGCAAATCAAAACTACAGTGAGGTATCACCTCACACTGGTCAGAATGGTCATCATCAAAAAATCTACAAACAATAAATGCTGGAGAGGGCGTGGAGAAAAGGGAACTCTCTTGCACTTGGTGGGAATGTAAATTGTTACAGCCACTATGAAGAACAGTATGGAGGTTCCTTAAAAAACTAAAAATAGAATTACCACATGACCCAGCAGTCCCACTACTGGGCATATACCCTGAGAAAACCATAACTCAAAAAGAGCCACATACCACAATGTTCATTGCAGCTCTGTTTACAGTAGCCAGGACATGGAAGCAACCTAAGTGTCCATCGACAGATGAATGGATAAAGAAGATGCGGCATATATATACAATGGAATATTACTCAGCCATAAAAAGAAACAAAATTGAGTTATTTGTAGTGAGGTGGATGGACCTAGAGCCTGTCATACAGAGTGAAGTAAGACAGAAAGAGAAAAACAAGTATCGTATATTAATGCATATATGTGGAATCTAGAAAAATGGTATAAATGAACCCATTTGTAGGGCAGGAATAGAGACGTAGACGTAGAGAATGGACATGTGGACATGGGGAGAAGGAGAGGGTGGGATGAATTGGGAGATTAGGTTTGACATGAATACACTACCATGAGTGAAATAGATAGCTAGTGGGAACCTGCTGTATA
The DNA here is from genome assembly GCF_028564815.1 of Eubalaena glacialis. Taxonomy (NCBI): domain Eukaryota; kingdom Metazoa; phylum Chordata; class Mammalia; order Artiodactyla; family Balaenidae; genus Eubalaena; species Eubalaena glacialis. Next base: position 108,709,479 of record NC_083723.1, on the reverse strand, counting down.
GCACAGGGAGCTCAGCTCAGTGCTCTGTGACGACCTAGATGGGTGGGGTCTGGGGGGGGGTAGGAGGGAGGTCCAAGAGGGAGGGGATATGTATATACGTATAGCTGATTCACTTCATTGTACAGCAGAAACTAACACAACATTGTAAAGCAATTTTACTCCCATAAAAAAAAAGTTTTCTGTTGCATTTCATCTCTTGAAGATGCAGGCTACCTCAGGTGACAGAAAGCTCCAACAGGACAAAAGATAGCTGTTTGCAAAGACCAGCTAAGCAGTCTGTTTACACACATTCAGCCAGTTGTCAGTTCTTCCTTGATCGTGTCTATCATTACTGCTTGTATTCATCTGACACCAGACTAAAAGAATAAAGGAAAAAGATGGGGGGACTTGGGAGTGAATTCCTTCAGAGCTCAAACCAGGCTTGTCAAGGGCACAGTGTCTGGTTTTTAATAATCTCATATGCCGTTTGGAGTTTATTATTAGTAAAATATAAACCTATTTCTTAGAACTCTTTTATTTTTGGGAAGATTATGAAATGTCACTTATGCTCTTTCAGAAAAGTGGTGGAGGGGGGTGTTAACTTGCTAAATGTCATTACACTGCTTGTTTTCAGTTTCAGATTAATAGCAGGTGGTAGCCATTTTTTCAAAGCAAACGGGCTGTCTTTTTAGTTCAGTTAGAAAAAAGCACTAATTCTTTACTGTCGCCTGGAATAGTCTGTTCAAGGTAACAAATGTCAAGGATCACAGAACACTTTAAAAAATAGAAAAGCTGGCCAATATTGTAAATTTTTAAAGGACCAACGCTGAGCTTTCAGCAAAATATTTACCATACTAAATAAGTTACACTTCTTGGTATTTATGCTTAACATATATGTCTGTTATTTTTAGTGAATATATTTTCATGCAGCTGTTTTGATTTGTGGTCTGTAATATCTTTGTCCACTTCTGCAGTGCTCATTTCAGATAGTAAATGCCCCTGGAAAGGAATTGCATCTTAGAAGCTCTGTAGATGATCACCTATGCAAATGTAGCTTTTAAACATATATGGGTTTTTTTTGGGGGGGGCGGTCGGTGATGTTAGGTTTGGAATAATAATAATTTTTATTTTTGGATTCAGTTTTCTTATTCACAGGCAGGTTTTTAAGAGTATCTGAGATACTGTTTAGTATGCCAGTGTTAAATGTGAGTCAGGATAACCTATATTCTCTTCTTAACTCATGACTAAGTAGCTTTATGATCTCATGAGAGTAGAGCTGTCCCAGAATTAGATCTTTAACATCTGAGGACCTTAGTTTGTAAGGTATATTCCTGCTTCAAATGTATATGATTCTTTCTCCTTTTGTCTGAGTGTTTTTGGTAACTGATAAATATGGCATCAAATGTCTTTCACGGTTTGTCATTAAGATCATCATTTTTCGAGTACTTGGTTTTAGTGGCTTTGAGAATGGGGGTCACATTCCTCTGAGCTGCAGTCTGATCACTTAACTTCTCAGTCTGAACTGTTGCTAGGAGCTTTCTAGCATCTGATCAAATGATGGATGAATGAAAATCATACTCACAGGAGGATGATTGTTAAGCCAGAAAGATAATATATAATTAAAATGATAGCCATAACCATAAAGCAGGCAGGATATCATGTCAAATAGTTAATAATATTCTGACTTCCCAGCAGACAAAACCAATCAAAATTACAAGGTTGCTTTTTATTTCTTGGGTCCAGACCTACGGTGGGGTCTGCTTAATGAGCTCTAGTGGGAAGGGTCAGAAACTGTTTCATGACACAACTCTTCCGGTTATAGAATTCAGGGAAGTCTCTTGTCTGCAGCTGTTTCCTAAACTATATTAATAAATGGATAAGTAAGCATATTAATAAACAAAGTGGGTGTAGTGAGGCTTTATAATGTGATTTCATTGCTGTGTTTGTGAGGCTTTTCTAATGTGATTATGTAGTTTTAGGTCTTTAAAAGTGATATAGGATGTTAAAAATTATACATTGACATTTTGGTTATGTCTGTTTTTGAGTTTCTTGTTAGCAAACCTCTGGTGAAAGGTACTCCCCAGTGTGCCAAGGAATTCTGGAATTTGTGATTCCAGAGTTCTCTGCTTCATATGGTCCTTCCACACCAGTATACAAATAAGGATGAGAACAAAGCTAAGTCTGAGCTAGTTAGGCTTGATGAATGAGTCAGAAAGAGGTCTGATTCATCATGGCCCCTGTGATGGGCAGTAATGGCGGTTTTTTCATACTTCTGCAACCAGCTCCAGGAACCGAAGTGGATTATTTACATCCTCTCCTGTGTACTCCTTTGCTTTCCAGCTGGATGATTCATGGTTTGGGTTCATTCTCTTCTTTCCATTCCCCTCTAGGACTTCTTTCCCTTCTTGCTTTGTTCAAGCTTGAGTTTATCACTAGTTATTCCCACAGTCTCATCTCTCAACCTCTTTTCCTTGGTCAGTTAAACTGGAGACTTCATACAGAGACTAAAGATTTTATGTATGTATGTGTGTATGTATATTGAAGCATAGTTGATTTACAATAGTGTGTAAGTTTCAGGTGTACAGCACAGTGATTCAGTTATACGTATATATACATTTTTTAAAGATTCTTTCCCCTTATAGGTTATTACATAATATTGAGTATAGTTCCCTGTACTATACAGTAGGACCTTGTTGGTTATCTATTTTATACATACTAGTGTATATATGTTAATCTCAGCCTCCTAATTTATCTCTCCCCCCCACCCCACTTTCCCTTTTGGTAACCATGACTTTGTTTTATGTGTCTGTGAGTCTCTTTCTGTTTTGGAAATAAGTTCATTTTCTGTTTTGGAAATAAGTTCATTTATGTCTTTTTTGTTTTCCTTTTAGAGTCCACATATAAGTGATATCATATGATATTTGTCATTTTCTGTCTGACTTCACTTAGTACGATACTCTAGGTCCATCCATGTTGCTGCAAATGGCATGATTTCATTCCTTTTTTTCATGGCTGAGTAGTATTCCATTGTATATATACACCGTGTCTTCTTTATCCATTCATCTGTCAACTTCATATAGAGGCTAAAGATTTTTAAAAATCCCCTCATTATCAGGTTTGGGGGAAAATGGGATGTCTTGAAGGGCCAAGCACTCCTTCATACTTTCATTACCAGTGGCCATTGCTGAGGATATTTTAAAATATAATTTTTATCCTTCTAATACTTTTCCAGTTACAGTTTTCCCTTGGTGTACAGTGACGTCACATCTCATTTAAGGATTTAGTTTTAACATCAGCATGTGAATTTTATTTGCTGGTTATACCTTAATAAAGCTAAAAAAAATCCACATGTGAAGCAAAGATTCCCTTTGTTAACCTTTACTCTTAAGAGTCCAGCATTGCTATCTTTCTCCCATTATCGAGTCGGTAGGTTTCTTTGGTTAAGCACTAGATGGAGTGTTGGCTTTCAGTTAAGGATTTTGCAAATGACAACTACCTTGAACCGCTAGCATTTCATTCACTGGGAAGAGTTGGGGCATGCAGGAGATGAGACAGGCCGAGAGTAGAGCTGGCCCAGGCTTGTGGGATGGGTGGGATCCTGCACACTACTTGAACTTTTTTCGCTCGCCTCTTTAACCTGAGTATTTGGAGTTGCATAAGCTAAGTGTGCATGTGATGTAGTTCCACTGTACTGTCTTCTTTAAAGCACCATAAATGAGATGAGGATGCCCAATATCCTTTTCTTTTTTTTAAAATTTATTTTTATTTATTTATTTTTTATTTTTGGCAGCGTTGGGTCTTCGTTGCTGTGCGCAGGCATTCTCTAGTTGTGAGTGGGGCTACTCTTCGTTGCTGTGTGCAGGCTTCTCATTGCGGTGGCTTCTCTTGTTGCGGAGCGCGGGCTCAGTAGTTGTGGCTCGCGGGCTCTAGAGTGCAGGCTCAGTAGTTGTGGCACATGGGATTAGTTGCTCCATGGGATGTGGGATCTTCCCGGACCAGGGCTCGAACCTGTGTCCCCTGCATTGGCAGGTGGATTCATTCATTCATTCATTCCTTCCTTTATATTTTTATTTATTTATTTATTTATGGCTGCGTTGGTTCTTTGTTGCTGCACGCGGGCTTTTCTCTAGTTGCGGCGAGCGGGCTACTCTTTGTTGCGATGCGTGGGCTTCTCATTGTGGTGGTTTCTCTTGTTGCGGAGCACGGGCTCTAGGCACGTGGGCTTCAGTAGTTGTGGCACGCGGGCTCAGTAGTTGTGGCTCACAGGCTTAGTTGCTCCGCGGCATGTGGGATCTTCCCGGACCAGGGCTCGAACCTGTGTCCCCTGCATTGGCAGGCAGATTCTTAACCACAGCGTGGCAGGTGGATTCTTAACCACTGGACCACCAGGGAAGTCCCCAATATTCTGAACATAGTCATTTCTTGGTAGAAAATGAGAGCTAGTGGGATTTGGTTTAGCAGCAGTGAATTGAACTTGTTTTAGAAAGTGGCCCATTTCACCCTCCATCTTACCTTTTTGAATTGGTAACATTCAATGGCTTATAACACCAATCTGTTCTGCAGATGAATTTGATAATAAAAGCCCCTTCCTGCTCTCAGTCCTTATAATCACACAGTAGTTTTATTGAATATGGCCCTTTTTAGCACATTTTCCTCTTTCAATTATAATTCTTATCCTTAAAGTTTCTGAGCTTACTAACGATTCTCTGACACAGAGTCCTTATTTGTTTACTTTATAGAACTTGGGCTTCTGGAACTTTGTTTTCTATGCAGTTGCTGAATTTAATTACACATGGTCTTTTAGACTTGATGCATGTTTGCATTCCATAGACATTTAGGAGCTAAAGCTAGTCTCATTAGAGAAGATAAAAACTGCATATTTGAGAAGTCTGAATCCCTAACAGTTCATTTCACTTTTGCCTCAGCATTCATTTACTATTTCTTATGTGCTGAGTATCGTGATGGGTGTTCTTTTTTTAAATGGCTGTTGGGAGAGGAGCATAGAATATATGACACCGAGCTGATGAGGTGATATGTTTCAGCACCTTTCATGTTGAAATTTCATGTTGAAATATCACGTTGCTTTGTAACGTGAAACTTGTAATTGTAAATTATAATGGAATCATAACATGCCTGTTCTTAGGAATGTTCTATAAAATGTTTAACAAAAGGTCTGGCATTGTCACTGCCCAAGCAGAGCAAATGTGAAACAACCAGTGCCAGTGCTTGTCAGTTCTGCCTGAACTGAACATCGGTTACATGGATTCATAATCTTATGTTATATGGGCATTGATTCTGTTTTTAGAGAGCCATACAAAAGCCAGGACCTATATGTACCTGTTTTGTGCTTTTCCTACTTAGTTCAAAAAGAATGAATTAAAACTTCCAATTTCTTCTCTCACTGGGATATGATTAACTACCTTACATACATGTGAGCCACTCTCATTGCTTTTCTACATTATACCTTTGCAGGCAGCCCTACAACCAGGTTATAACGTGAGCAAGTCTCCAGCCCTGTTCTACAATACATGCAGACATTTACTCAACAAAAATTTATTAGCGAGCAGGTACAAAATGGTTCATACAACTTGTCCTGTGAAGCTCAGTGAAGTCCCAGTTGTCTCTTCTTTTAAGTGCTCTTTGCAGGGAAGGGTCACCTGAGGCAGAGGAGGCTGCTTATAGTTGGCCTTAGACAGCCAGCAGTCCTCTTAAACCAGTGGTTCTCAGCAGGGGGAAGTTTGCCTCCTGAGGGACATTTGGCAAAGTCTGGAAGCATTTTTGGTTTTCATAGCTTGTGGGGGCAGTGCTACAGGCATCATAGAGGCCAGGTACGCTGCTAAACGTTCTGATGCACAGGACAGCTCTCCTCAGTAAGGAGTGATCTGGCCCAAAGTAGCAGTGGTGCCGAAGGTGAGAATCTCTGCCCTAAACCAAAGGCTGCACACAGGACTGTTTAGAGATCAAGCCTGAGGCACCCTCCCTATAGTTGAAGCTACAGGCCTTGTTCTCATCACCTTGAATATTCTCATAACTTGTTCACACAGCAGGTGTAGGAGTATCTTTATAATATGTTAGCTAACCCTTATATCTTTTCCATAGTTTTCATTTTACTGATAGAACATCTAACATTTATCATGCTAGTTAACGAACCATTTTCGCTAATAAAATGTTATTTCCAACAGTCACTGTGCTAACTAGCAAAACATCGTTGTTGATCAAGACATGGATGAGTGAAGCCCTAGTTGTAGCAACCCCTACTTTTTGAGCTTCCAAATTTGAATTTTCGATAAGAATACTTGCTGATCGCTTCTGGACTGCGCATTCTTGACTAATATGCTGGCAGCACCTATTTCAGAGCTTAATCTAAGTAATGTGTATGCATACTATCACACTGAGTATGCTGTAGTACTTTGAAGTAAATCTCGCATCCTGTGACAGATTTGTTTCCCAGAAGCTGTCTACTTACCTCTCCTACAAACTCTTCCCCTCGATGCACTTAATTTCATTTTGGCTACCCTGTCCTGAGTGTTTCCTTTGTGGAAGAGAGAGGAGTAAATCTCTTTTCTTATCTTCGAGAGTCTAAAGTTGAGGACAGGAACAGTGGGTAAGTAAACATGTATAATACAAGACAAAGTCAAAAACAGATACCCCAAGAGACATGTGGAAAAGTTTTATTAGGTGTAAAAGTGTGAGAGGCAGCAGGGTATGACATGGCAAAAACTACATGAAGGAAGAACATTCAAAAGGAGTTTTGGCACTTGGGTAGGGGTCTGGACTGGGTCAGTGCATGGTCACCTGGTGATGTAGCAGTGCTAAAATGGGCATCCAGGTCTCCTGACTCCCCACCAAGTGGATTTCCGAGTACGTCATAGTGCTAGTAAGTTCTGAATTGCACTGGAAAGCTGGAGAAGTAAATATATGGTTTAAAAATGTTTTTTCCTCTCTAAAGCTATAGAAGAAAGCTTGTAAAATTGTTTCTGATTTCATCTAGCACTTGATTTTGCTGCTTTTTGTCAAGTAGCACAATGTGTGCAAATGTTATGAGAGAACTACTGGAAAAATTTAAAGCAAAGTACCACTAGGTTGCTTTCTGTTTTAATTTATGTACCTGACAACCTCCTCACTTCATTGTTGGTTTACTTTTTTCTAAAAGGAACATTTATTTATTTATTTATTTATGGCTGCGTTGGGTCTTCGTTGCTGCGTGCGGGCTTTCTCTAGTTGTGGCAAGCGGGGGCTACTCTTCGTTGCGGGGCATGGGCTTCTCATTTTGGTGGCTTCTCTTGTTGCGGAACATGGGCTCTAGGCGCGTGGGCTTTAGTAGTTGTGGCATGCGGGCTCAGTAGTTGTGGCTTGCGGGCTCTAGAGCACAGGCTCAGTAGTTGTGGCGCATGGGCTTAGTTGCTCTGCGGCATGTGGGATCTTCCCGGACCAGGGATCGAAGCCGTGTCCCCTGCCTTGGCACACTGTGCCAACAGGGAAGTCCTACTTTTTTAATTTGAAAAACCACCTATCTTTGCCTTTGCTCTCTTTTCAAGAGAGTAGGCAGATATGCCCCCAAATGGCAGGGGACGTATTGGATAGGCTGTTTCCAGTAAGTTATCAGTATGAAAAAGCTGACATGTGGACCAGGGTCTTGAAGCTCTTTTTGGGAAGACAAAATAAACCGAAACAAACGGATTTGATCAAATCCTGGGGGTTTGGATGTGACTTTCAGACTTCGGATCAAGAAGTCTTTTGGAAGAATGGTCTTTGTCTTTCATCTCTTGGCCTGTATTGAGCTTCCATCAGGTCTTACTGTGTTAGTGGACATAATATTTCAGGCTGGGGTTTGCTCATAGCTTGTGCTTAATGCCTCTAAGTAGTCATTGAAAATTATGCTAAAGTTGATAATAGGATGGGCATCGTTCAGGTTCACGTAGATGAGTTACCCGTTTGAAGGTCACCTTCTGGTGTGGTTTGGAAAACAGTGCTTTGAGTATAAGTCTTTGTTTATTAATGCCACTTGATAAAGGCTCAGTGAACCCTATGTAATTTCTCATTTGTAACAGAAGTCTAGTATTCAGCTAATTGAATACATGGCCACTTTAGTTATTTTGTTATGGCTAATTGATATTCACAGTGATCATGTCTATTCCTTCTAAATATAGTATTACCTTATAAGTTTATGGTTCAACCCCTTTGGATATTTCCATTCTTTCTCTCTGTTACATGTCAGCATATGATTTTATTTTCGTTTGTATTGTGGTTTATATGTAGTTCTGACACAGAATAAAGCTCTTTTCCCTGCTCTTATTTGCCTGTTTGAGTTGATAGATATATAGGTTGATTTTTGCCTACCACAGATTATCCACATGATTGTGAAAGATTAAATCTTTCCCAGTTCATTATATGTGTGTTTCAGATGTGTTATAAGATTTAGAACGATAGGAAGTGTAGTTATAGGGATTTCCTGTTTAGATTGATTTAGAGTTGTTACCTTTTCTCAATCCTAGTAACTTCTGGCTTCATAACATCATCCCATGGAAAATTGAGCTGATACCTGCTTTTTATTCTACCTCTAGCTATTAAAATTGAACACTGGCACTTCAAGAAACTTTGTCATTTAAAATGTACAAGCTTTCCTGTAGCACAGAATCTTCCCTTACATGCCTTGTACTTGATGTGCAAAGTAACAGTACTGCCTCTGAGCTAGGTGATTATGATGTCACTGTGTTCCCAGTGCTGTGCACCCTGTGCCATATCTCAGTCCCCAGGAGCAGCCAGGCATAAGAGGGCTGAATTAACATGCCAAAAAGTTGTTGCTATGAAGACTTCTCTAGGAGCATACATGGAAAGGTACATGGAAAGCTACCTTTATTGTCATAGACGTAGTCCCACTTTTTACTTCTCTTGGCCTAATTATATCCTTTGTTGTAAACACCTTCAGGTCTCTTCTGAAAAGAGGCGAGTCTTTAAGGAAATAAATATGTGTTGTGTACTTCATTTTGAATCTGGCTACCAACACTGAGTGAAAACATCAAAATGTTTATGTGTTGGGTTTCTTAAAACTTGATTTCCTTATTTTCCTTCTCTTGTATATGGGATGCTCTTGTTTTCCGTAATGATGCACTTAGGCATTTTCTGTCATGTTTTCAAGCCCAATCACGTTATCCCAAATCTAACAGGATCTGAAAACTAATGAGTACACATTGCCTCTCTAGGAGGAATAGCAAACAGGAGGTGGGTGGAAAATTTTATATCCATTTTTTCCCCTAAGAAACGATTCTGCTATAACAGTGAATAATGTTTTAATCCTCTTTGTTTTCATTTGTTCGTGTACAGTGATTCCATGTCTGTTAGAGTTATACATAGAAGTTTTATTCCTTGCAGTTGGTTTACCGCTTTTTCTTAAGTTGCGTGTGACTGTCCATCCTCGGCAGCTATTAGCGTAGTCAGTGTATCCCAGGCTTATGTAACTTTCAGGATTCATTTGTGTGACTTTCCCTCCCAGCCTCACATTAACTGTTTCAAAGCAATGTGCCGCTGAGGTGTTGTGGCCATCTTTCTTGCTCTATTATTGTCCCCAGTAGATCTCAGACTATTGATTCTGTTGACAGTCGAGGGAGAGATTTGTGTTGTTAGCCTGTGGTTGGGTGTTTTCAGGGCTTTGGAGGTAGTTCCTCTTCAGTATGCATATCTGACCTTTTGGCATGTTGCTTTAAAAAAAATTCCAAGGATTATGTCTTAGAAAAGTGAATATGGATATTTCTGCATATCCTTTATTTAGGTTGTAATCAGCCTCTCAAAATTAAATTTGGTGGTTGGTGTAGTCCTTATTAGGCTGAAGCAGTATACTTGTGGTATTGAATTCTTAGTGTTTTCTAAATAGCTGTAGTAGAATATCTGTTACATTTTCTTTGCTTAAAAAAAGAAATCTCACTGTGCAACTATATGTGAACAAAAGCAACATTATTTAGTGAAAATGTTTTAAGAACCATGGTGGGTAATGTCATGCATTTAGTGGGGGAGAGAATCAAGTGCTAACACATTAAGCATGTAGTAGGTAAAATAATTTCCATGCTATAAATAACTGTTCAAGTTGTTAAATTTTTTTGGTTGTTAATATAATCGCTGAATCACTCACTCTTACAGCTTTTGTACCATGTTATGTTTCCATCTGATAGTCAAGGATAAATGTATGTGATATGTTTAAAAAATATTTTTTTGATTAAAGAAGTATAACTTTGTTATAGAAATTTTGGAAAATAGAGAATGGTCTAAGTAAGAAAACTATCCCACTATGCGTATCGTATCCACTGTTAACATCTTAGCATACATTACACTTTTCCTATGTCTACATAACTGGTTGCTCAACTTTCCCTGTCCTTCCCTTCTGTCCCCTACCCCTGTTTATTAACCAAAATTAGGAACTCAGTGTACATGGTAATTTGTGACCATTCTCCCCCCCTTTAATATTTTGAGTTAAAAAATCAATTATTCTATTAAAACATTATTTTTTAATGGCTCTCAATGTTTAAGCATTATGGCTAGACTGAAATCTTTATAATAAATATCCTGTTGTTGGCCCATATCTTATTTACACAGACCTCTGTTGTTCCCACTTTTTTGTTGCTTTAAATAATGTTGGCTGCATTTTCTTAGATATGTTTGTGTGCTTTTCTTAATATTTCCTAGGATTAAATGCCTAGAAGTGAAATTGGCTAACTGATATGCAAATTAACAGTAGTAGAGATATACACACACACATCCATATATTTATATAGTTGTGTTTATAAATTTTAATATGCTCTATTTGGATCGACTTAAATGTTTATGCAGTTAAATTCATTCTTTGTGATATAGAGTTGTTTGAGTTTTGACAAATGCATGCACTTATCTAACCACCACCATAATCAAGAAGCAGAATAGTTCCCTCACCTCAAAAAATTCCCTCCTTTGTCTTTTGACTACAAAGTGTGTTTATTTTTAATATGGAAAATATAAAGAAAAATAATTGGAAACTGTCCATAAGCTTACCACCCTGCTATAACTTCTGTTGAATATCCTTCTGGTCTTTTGTTTTTTTCTTCTTCCCTACAAAAAAAGAGATCATACTGTCCTTTCTGTTTATAGTCTTTTTCTTTTTCTTACTTAGTATGTATTGAGTATATTTTAATTTAACTGTTAGATTGGTTTTTTTGTCTTTTTTTTGGGCTGCGTTGGGTCTTTGTTGCTGCGCGCGGGCTTTCTCTAGTTGTGGCGAGCGGGGGCTACTCTTGGTTGAGGTGCTCAGCCTTCTCATTGCGGTGGCTTCTCTTGTTGTGGAGCACGGGCTCTAGGTGCGCGGGCTTCAGTAGTTGATGCACACGAGCCCTCGAGCGCGCGGGCTCAGTAGTTTTGGCACATGGGCTTATTTACTCCGCGGCATGTGGGATCTTCCCGGACCAGGGATCAAACCCGTGTCCCCTGCATTGGCAGGTGGATTCTTAACCACTGTGCCACCAGGGAAGTCCCTAGATTGGTTTTTGTTTTTGTTTTTGTTTCTTTGCAATTCTAAATAATCTTAACATGAATATCTTTGCATGTTGCCATAATTACTTAAGGTCCTAAAAGTGGAGTGTTTAGATCTCAGTGCATATGTACAGTTTTCAAACTTATTTACATTTTGTCAAATGGATTTTTAAAATACTTGTGCCAGTTTACATTCTGACAGACAGTGTCTTGAAGAGCGTGTTTTTCCTGTATCCTGGGCAATATTGTTTTTATATTTTTAAATTTGATAGATGGATTATGGAATTTTGTTATTTTAATTTTCATTTTTTGATTTCTTGTGGGGTTGGGTTTTTTTTTAATGTGTTTATTATTTACCGTTTTGTGTGAATTGCCAGTCTATGTCATTTGCATGTTTTTCTCTTGGCTCTTTTGGGGAGCAGGGTGGGGTGGAGGGCTTATTTTTTAAGTGCTCTATATGTTAGTAACACTAATTTCACAGTTAGAGGTTGGTATTTCTTTGTCATTTGCTTATTCATTTTATTTAATGTTTTTTTATTTAATGGAGGTTCTCATAAATCCATTCTTTTGCATTTCCTTTATATTTTGGAGGTATGTGTTGAATTTAGAAAGATCTTTTCTCTTTAGATCATATAGTCATGAATATTTTCTTCACACTTTATCAAAAATTCTTTCTCCATTTACTTTTTCTTTTATATTCCTGACAGACTAGTGAGGTTTTTACTGTGCTGTATCAGGGAGTCATAGATTATATACTTGCATATACATGTATTTTTATCTAATTTCAATATTTTGTTTTTTAATTATTCCTGTGCTTCCAAGCAGCATGAACTTTTCATTGAAATCTTCTATTCACACTGTAATAGCACGGTCACATTTAAATGTGTGCCAAGTTTAAGCAAGTCCTCTTATTTTTTTCCCCATTGCTGTCTTTGGTGTGCGTTTTAGATTCTATCTATCAGATTTCTTGGTTGACATTAGGGGGAAAAAAAGTACTTACATTGTTAAATAACTGTTTCTTTGTTTTTAACATGCTGCAGGATATTGAAGTCAAAGTAAGTAGCAAAACAATGACCTACAACAAATGAGCCAATGGGTTCACCTAAATTAAGCATATTGTGACAGTCACCCTTGCACCGGTTGAGCCAGGCGACCCTTGATCATGTTGCAAAGAAAATATGGCACAAGAATGGGAATGCCAAAATATATACTTCTGTTATTTCTTAAAATTACTAGTCAGGCATGTATTCAACATTCATTGAACAAAAAATATGTTAAAAACTTTTCTAACATGGGGTATTGTAGGGAGTTCTGTTCTCTCAGAGATAAAGGTCACTTAAACATAATAAAAATAGAAACAACAGTTTAAGAAATGCATTTTTTCATTCTCTTTTCCCGCCAATTTTATTGAGATATAATTGACATACAGCACTGTATAAGGTTAAGGTGCACAGCATAATGATCTGACTTATATCATCATGAAATGATGACCACAATTAGTTTAGTGAACATCCATCATCTCGTACAGATACAACATTAAAGAAATAGAAAAAAAAATGCTTTTCCTTGTGAACTCATAGGATTTACCCGCTTATGAACTTTCATTTATAAGGTAGAGCAGTATTAATTATCTTATCATGTTGGACATTACATTCCTAATATTAATTTATCTTACAACTGGAAATTTGTACCTCTTGACTACCTTCATCTAATTCCCCCTCCCTGCATCTCTGGTAACCACAAATATGATCTCTTTTTCCATGAGTCTTTTTGTTCGTTTGTTTTTGAAGTATAATTGACGTACAACACTGTGTTAGTTCCTGGTGCACACCATAGTGATTCGATATTTCTGTACATTACAAAATGATCACCATGATAAGTCTAGTTGCCATCTGTCACCATACAAAGATACTAACTAATTATAGACTACATTCCCCACACTGTACATTTCGCATTTGTGAATCATTTATTTTGTAACTGGAAGTTTGTTTCTCTTAATCTCCCTTACCTATTTCTCTCCTCCCCCATACCCCTCCCCTCTGACAGTCTGTTTCTTCTCTGTATCTATGACTCTGTTTCTGTTTGGTTATGTTTGTTCATTGTTTTGTTTTGTAGATTCCACATGTAAGTGAAATCATACAATATTTGTCTTTCTCTGTGTGCCTTATTTTACTTAGCATAATACCCTCTAGGTCCATCCATGTTGTTCCAAATGGCAAGATTTCAAAGAAATGCATTTTTAAACTTAGCTTGAAAAACATTCAAAAGTAAGCATCTTTATCATTATTTTTTTCAAGATTAAATATTTTAATACTTGATTTTTAATTTTGTAAAAAAAAAGATCTTATGAATTAGAAGTGGGATAACTAAGAGTTTTTAAATTACTTTTATTATTTTATTATTAATTATTTAAAATTATTCAAGTAAACAAATACAATAGTTTTTGCCCTTTTTGCCAAAGACAGCTACTTCATTAGAAAGGAAGTAGAAAATACATGTGTTTATATGCTGGTTTCACTGGGTGGGTTAAGGGTTCTCAAACGTTAAGGTTGATGTACAAAATCTTATATAGGCGTTTTCTTGTGGTTATCGCTCCAGAAAGCTGGTTAATAACCACGTGTCTTATACCTGGAATAAAATCAAAGTTTTATTGTGCAAAATATTAATCCTTGAAATTACTCTTCGAAAGAGAAGTTAAATAAAACTGTCTGTGCTGTATTCTGACATTATCAAAAACACTTGGACAAAGTAAGACACACCTGTTACAGTTAACAACAAGTGCAATGCAGACTCATTCTTTACATTTAGATGCAGCAGTCCTCATCTTATTAATGTTTTTTCTATGGCAGAGACCTAATAGATTGCAAAAATCTTCATCTTTGAATACTTATTTCTAATGCAATTTATACTTCTGCTTTGCTGTTACTGCTTTTTCTTCATATAGTATATTCTTCATTTCTTTTTTTAGGCTAAGCAGCTGGAAGAGAAAGATCGGATGATAAAGAAGCAGGATGCATTCTACAAAGAGCAGCTGGCTAGACTGGAGGAGAGGGTATGACTATTTCTTGTCAGTGATTCTCTTCTTTTACCACATTTGTGGTGTTCCCATGTATATATTTAAAAATCAGTACCTTAGCACTGTAACTGCTTTTTCTCGTTAAAAAGTGGCCAGGAAATGAAGACGCCAAGCATGCAGATCATTCTCGAAGATAATGTCATTTTTACTTTGGTAGTTTTGCGTATTGTTGTGTTGTTTGTTCATTGATGCATTTTACTACTAAGGAACTCCTTCCAGATATTTTCCCCTGTATGTTTAGAAACTGCATTGTCTCCAGGTCAAACAGTAGAGTGCTACTGTCGGCTTTCCCAAACATTGACTAAACTTGAGCACGTTCTCAGAAATGGTAGTGTTTTAAAGGATAAATTGTCTTTGTGAAAGCTGTTTCACTGCACTTGTGGCCAAGAAATGAATGTCTTTTTCAAAACTGGAGGACAGGAGCTAAATAGTAGGACTCAGGAGAAGAGTTAGGATGAGGAGTGGAGGAAGTACCTCTGATTTACCTGACCCTAGAATTTGACAGAGATGCAAAGAAGGCAATTAAGGCTGAAACAAAAGGAAGCAGTGGGTTTAAGAATGGGAGCTTGAGGACCCAATCAGTGCCCCTGTTCGATGAAGTATATTTGTTGTCTAGGATAAGTTCATACATAGACCATGAGGTTACAAAGCTAGCTTTCTCTTTGCTTTGATTGAGACCCCCAAAGTTGATTGATTTAGAATAGGTTGTTTCATAAGAAACTAGATAAACTAAGAAATAAACTATCCAGCCCCATTCAGTACAAATATTTGTAGGTTGATCATCTTCACCTGTCTCTGTATGTCACTGAACTGAGTGCTTCTTGAGTGTAGGGACCATTTCTCACTGATTCAGCAGATATCTGCCTAATATATGCCAGGCCCTGGTAGTGCCAGAGATATGCTAATGAAGAAAGTGAACTAAACTTCTGCCCTCGTGGAGCTTAAATTCAATTAAAACCTCGTCAACATGTTGAATGGCAGATTGTGATAATATGGGAAACAGTAAAGCGGGGGAAAAGGAGTCCCAGGGCCTAGGAGTGCAGGTGTGGGGTTGGGTGGAGAGGGAGGGCCTGTCTAATGGGATGGTATCTGGGAAGAGGTCTGCAGCAATGGGAAGCAGGCCAGCACCAAGAGGGCTTTTGAGTGGAAGAGTATTCTGGCTGCTGTCTTGGGCAAGAACTGAAGCAAGAGGGACTTAGAGGTAATAGTGGTAATTCAGAAAAGGGGTGGTGATGGCTTGGGCCAGGGTGCTAGCAGTGGAGGAATGAGATGTGGTTGGATGTTTCCCAGGCAGAGCTGACCAGATTTGCTGATGGTTTTGAACATGAGTGAAAGAAAGAGCTCAGAGATATTCTAGGTCTATGGCTTTTACAGCTAGAAGGATGGATTTTCCAAGGTGAAGGCTATTAAAATATGGATCTGGATGTGGGTAGTGGAGGAAATCAGTTCGATTTTGGATATGGTAAGTTTGGGATGCTACTTAAGACATCCAGGTAGAGATGTTAAATAAGCATAAAGTTGAAATGCTTAGCACAGAAGTCAGCACATTTTTCTGTAAAGGGCCAGATAGTAAATATTGCAGGCTTTGCAGGCCATGTATGGTTTCTGTTGCAACTACTCGACTCTGCCATTGTAATGTGAAAGCAGCCATAGCCAGTATGTCAGTGAACAAGTGTGACTGTTCTAATATATGGACACTGAAGTTAGAATTTCATGTAATTTTCAAATGTCATGAAATACTCTTCTTCTGATTTTTTTCCCCCAACCATTTAAAAACGTAACACCATTCTTAGGGCTGTACTAAAACAGGTGGCGGGCTGCATTTGCCCCATGAGTTGTGGTTTGCAGAAGCCTGTTTTAGTGCACAGGTTCTGACATCAGGTGGCTTGGATTCAAATCCCTGAATGGCATTTACCTGCTGCATATCATGGAGCATCTAACGTAAACTTCCAGTTTCCTCAGCTATAAAATGAAAAGTATAAAGCTATACTTACCTCATTAATTTGTTAAATGAGATAATTCTCACAAATCACCTATATTAGTGTCCAGGACAGGGTAACCATTCAATCAGTGGTAGCTCTACTTTTACTTCTGTCCATCCAGAGCACTGTTCCTGATATAATGAGTAAATGTTAGCTGAATAAAATGATTGAGTGAAAGTTTTTGAGGTGATTAACCAGGACCTGCTTTTTCCCCACCCAGTGATAGTTTTCTTTGCTTTCAAGTGTTTCTATGCTAGATACCTTTTGAAGTCCTCATCGATTACTGTTAGGTGTAAGAAAAGGCACTAATAAATATTTACCCATTTCTCATAAATCCACCAATTTGATAGAGATATTCAGTGATGGGTGTGAGGCACTGAGAGGATTTGCTCTCGGCCAATTAAAGGGTCTGCTTAACAGTTAACTATTGTTTCTGGTCTCAGGTTAGAACAAGGCGGGGAAGGTCAGGTGGATATGGTGTGCTGATACCAAATCATTGTCACAAACGTCTTCTTATAACACATAAACACACATCTTTTCTTTTTTGAAGATGAGGCTGGAAAGTAGTTATTTAGGAATTTTAACTGAAAGCTGAGAAGCTGAGTGAACTTAGAAGAATGCTGAGGTGGAACAATCACACTATTATTAGTTAATACTTAATAACTCCATACTTAAGAACGTGTGGTGGAAAGAATGCTAGACTAGGAGTCAGAAGGCATGGCTTTTTCATCTAGTTTTTTGACAATTCACCTAATCTCTCGTGGTCTCTGGTTCTTCATCTATAAAGTGGGGATAATACTCTGTTCCTTACTCACCTTTGTGAGTTATTGGAGGGACCAGATAAAATGATACATTTAAAAGCCCCTTGAAAACTGGAAAGAGCTTAGCAAATATAAGCTGTTGCCATTAAAGAATATTTCCTTTCCATTGTGTGCAAGATACTAAAAATCATAAAATTACTTTAGTGTTATTCAGCTTCCTGGTGTCTTCTGCCCATTTTATAATACCTTGTTTTTGTTTATTACTGCCATTCCTAAAGTACCTAAGGTGAATTTTGTCCAATTGAATTTCATCTAGGAATATTTGAGAGACATTTAGGTGTCCAGAGACGAAGCATTTTCTAGGCTTAATGCAAAAGATTGTAAAGAGGGTTTTTCCTGTGATGACAGTGAAAAGTACAACATCTAACCATTTCTGTTAGAAATTCTACACACTTTGTGTTAAAAGATGTAAAATGCCCAATCCAATAGTGGATAATGTAAGAAAAAAAATGATTGTGGTATTATAACTTGCAGAATCATTAACTTACAATGAAATCCAGGTTCCTGTTTAAAATTCAAGTTTAAAAGTGGATATAAGTACATATCTTTCTCTATTTTAACCAAGTGAACTTAAGAAACCGTACACTGAATATCAGGTGGTATATTAATGGAGAGGAGGGGACACTCAATCTTTTACAGAGTCATTACAGGGATGATTTCTAAGAGCACCGTACCATCTGCCCATCAGCTAGATTAGCAAACACAGTAATTGTATACATAATCACTTTTTTATGGCTCAGTCTTATTACTCAACTATTCATTTTCATTGACTTGATGCAAATTTCGTGATGTACCTACAGCATGATACCCCTAAGAGTTATTTTAATATCTCATTGTCCTTCTTTTACTTTGAAGTGAGAAATTCATGGTCATTTGAGAATTATGAACCCAAGTCTGTTGAGCATTTGAAGCACATTCAGTTCTATAGTACAGCTTGCTGTGCCTCTTGGTTCTATTTCAATAAACTCCTTATCAGTTAGACATTCCCTTGTGTGAATGGAGCTTTCTCGTCCCAGGTATTTATATTGGCTGGTTCACCAGGAGTCTGAGATAACTTTCTCCTTTCACTAACTCGGGAGGAGTAATAAGTGTAATTTAACTGGACACCAATTTCACGCTTCTCAGAACCAGTATGCAAAGCAGCAACTCTTTACTGAGAAAGAAGGTCAAAGCCATTTAAAAGTTTTTTGAGTCCTTGTTTCATTGCAAATGTTGCCAGCTTCATCAAACAACATTGACGTGGACGTGAGATAAACTTTTGTATTTTAAGAACGTGGACTTCCCTGGTGGCGCAGTGGTTAAGAATCCGCCTGCCAATGCAGGGGACACGGGTTCAAGCCCTGGTCCGAGAAGATCCCATGTGCCGTGGAGCAACTAAGCCCGTGCACCACAACTACTGAGCCCGCGTGCCACAACTACTGAAGCCCATGTGCCTAGAGCCCGTGCTCCGCAACAAGAGAAGCCACCGCAATGAGAAGTCCACACACTGCAACGAAGAGTAGCCCCCGCTCACCGCAACTAGAGAAAGCCTGCGTGCAGCAACGAAAACCCAACGCAGCCAAAAATAAATAAATAAATTGAAGGGGGGGGGGAAAGAACATGAGAGGTGTTGCATGTAGGTATGCCCTAATTGAGAGAGGCTTGAATATCAATTCCTGGTGGTTGAGGTAAGAGGCTTGAGAGTATTTATTCCTGTTGGGTGATTTGATGAAAGAAAGCCCAGGGCAGCTTTCAAAGAAAAGGTTCTTAGATGTTTTTAAGAAGCCTTTGCCAGTCCCTCAGGGAATTCTCCATAATGCTTTGTGTACCTCCCTTAATGTGCCACACTTATGATAACTGTGATTAGTTATCTGTGTTTATTTTGTAAACTCCTTGAGGATAAAGGTCATTTTCTTATTTCTGTATTTTCCACAACTCACGTAGTAGGCGTGCAGTGAACGAATCCTACATTTACTAAGCTTATGCTGTAAAGTTAGGTCCAAGCTATTAGTGTACAGTCCTTAAGTATTCACAAAATATTTAGTACCTTCATTAGTTGTTTAAATTAATAATCTAAATCTATCCTGTGAGAAAATCAAGTTTAACTTTGAATATCTGGATATTTATAGCATCCTCATCATCCTAGTAGCTAACAATAACATTTTTTGAGTATTTATGTTGTGCTGGGCACTTTGCATGGACTATGTCATTTTATTATCATAAACAACCCTATGAGGCTGTCAACCCTGTTGTTTAGATGAAGGTCCTAAGGCTTCAAGTAACTTGCCCAAGAATATACAGACAAAATGTGATCTGGATTTGAGCCAGGTCCAACACCTGAGCTTTTAGCCATTGTCCAGTACCATCTTTAATGTTTGTCAGTTGTGCACTTAAGAAGTTAAATTCTGCTGATTGCTTTGTTAGTTCTTTGGGTAGTAAATTAACTCCTTCTGGCTTCTAATACAACTTTTTAGGTCCTGATGTTAAAACTTGATCAGTGCTACCTTATAACCTGAAAATGTTAAGCATTCAAAATGCCTAATTTTCTCCCCAGGATTTGGCACTTCCTGGGAAAATTGGACCAAAAGAGAATAAACAGGGTCTTATTACTTAGCGACTGCAGCATGATACCCCCAAGAGTTACTGTAATATCTAGTTGTGCTGCTTTTACTTTGAAGTAAGAAATTCATAGTCATTCAAGAAGTTTAGAAATGTCTTTGAGACATTCATTCATTCATATGTTCACAGTGTTACTACAGGATAGTCATCTCATTCCATCTCTAGAAAGAAAACAAACTTTCTGTAACTGTTTTATCAACTGTTTTGATGGTTATTTAATTAGAGCCTGGATTGCCTGCTCCCGGAACATCCATTGCCTGGATATTCTTCAGGAAAGTGTGTATTTTTCCCGTAGTCTTTTAGCCCTCTGGAAGGAAATTGAGAGGCAGGACCAAGGCCATATTATAACAGGGCAGAATCCAGATTCTCCCAGGATCTTGTAGGATGAAGGACCCCTCACTCCCCAGGACATCTAGAGATATGAGTTCTTTGATGATTAGTGTGTCTTGCATGTCTGACTTCTCAATTATGAATTGAATTGATTTGCTCTACTGAATGCACTTTGCTCTTGGCGTTCATGAGAATGGTGGGGTTTGGCACAGCATGAAGAGAGCTGTAAGAGGCCTGGTGGCTTGAGGAGCTGAGGGAGATCAGAGAGCTTAGTTGGGTACTGTTACAGTGTTCAGATCAACAGGGTAGTGGGGTATGTATTGCTTTCAGTTTACAGGCTCCTCTGGATTTCAGCAGCTATTTACATACACATTGCAGTCAGCCGCATACAATTAAGGAGGAGAGGGAATTATACAAGCTGAGCAAAAGAGAGCAGGGCAAAGAGAATGGTGAAAAATAAATTGTCATTAAGAAGAAAAGTACTTTACTAGTTCATCACCTGTGGAGAGAGTTGCTAATTAAATTCTAAGGTCATGCTTACATCAAATGAGCAATTTTTAAAAGCCTTTTTACTTATAGTGGGTGGCATTTCTTCTATTGCATCACAGTGTTGGGCTCATCTGTATGATTAATTGGCTTTTTTGATTGCTTGACGACTTCTTTGTCATTAGTACCTTCATTTCTGTGTTCCTCTTTGCAAAGCTTGGGGGAAAAATAATGCCAAGAATGATAATAAAGAGAAATGACAACAGAACAGATTATCGCCAGCCCAGTGTGTTCCTTATGCGAAGAAATTATTATGCATTTTTACTACCAGATGAAGTCTGTCACTGTAAAAGTATCTCATTGAGCAGAGCTGGGTCAGCCATTTCAAGGGATTAATACAGGGTAGAATCACAGTTAGACCACTGACCTCTGAGATCCTAAAACATAAACAGTCTTTTTTGGGGTAGGACGATAACTACTTAAACTCAATTTATGGGATTAAATTGATTGATGTTTTCCCCCTGAGGTGCTTTCTCAACAGTTGTCAGTGATTCTAGGTCATATGGGTAGCTGATATATACACTAAATAATGTGCATGTTTTGGCTATGCACTGTGATATAGCAAATTTAACACAGTAGTTAAAAGCATAACTTTGTGGTAGATATGCCTCCGTAGGTTATGCTAGTTTGCATTTGTCGGCTTAGAGAGAGAGATTATTCCTTTGACACTTGGAAATTTTGTACTGGCCTCCTCATTCATCTTGAAACCAAGGCAGTTTCTCTGTGGTTTCTGTAGTTACCGAGAGTTGAAGAAAGAGATAAGCCTCTCTGGTCCAGGAATTTGGATGTTGAAGGCATAGAAGCCAATGTCACTTTTAATCGTAATGCCATTACAAACAGCAGAGGTTTCAGCAAAGTGGTTTTCAGCATGTACCTTGAGTTGCTCTGAGATTTTTTTTTTTATCATTAACAAGTAATGATAGTTCAAATAAATGCACTTAGATGTTAATTGTTCGGTAGAGAAATTAATAAGGCCCAATATCACCATATCCTTTGTTAATATAATTGAAACAGTTATTTATAACTTAGATTCAGAGACTGAACCCTTTTGCACTCTTACCGGGCTCCCTAAAGGAAGTTTATTATTGCAGATATTCCAAAAGCAGCAAGCAGGGTGGACTTTTTTTTTTTCTATTTTATTCTCCAAGGGCAAGAAAATTGATACAGTATAGTGAATATGGGGGTCTTATCCTTAATTCATTATTCAACAAGTCCTCCAAACACATTGGCTTTTCTGTTAACCTCTCTGAATTTTCTAATGGGAAATGTGGCTTGGGTAACCTTGAAATGCTTTTCTAATCTGGCTTTAGGGATACGAGACTTAAATTTTTTCCAGGATGAACTGTTAAAAGTGCATCCTGTAAAAATGATCCCTTTAACTGGAGCCAGTTTTTCTATGCCTAACTTTAGAGGAAAGATTTGCAAATCATGGTATCAGCACTTAATTTGGGGCTCTATTTACCATGTAGGCTGTCAAGAAGTATTAACCTTAAGGTAAGATGAGAATGTGGAGTTCAAAGCTATGGGCTGATGGCACAGAGTATACCAGGTATTAAATAGCATTATCCATCCTGCTTGCTACAGTAAATAGGATTTCACTATTATGATGTGTCAGGGCTTTCAGTGAAATCAAATTTACAAGACACTATACTGCCATCCTCTCTGCTGAGCAGCTTTATTCTGGGATCTTGCTTTCATATCAATCCTGTTGGTAGGAAATACTTGTACCAATTGTGCATGGAAATTATAATTTAATGATCTCTTCCTTTTCTCTATTCAGATCTTAGAATGGACCACTGTGCTTTGCAGCGATAGCCCCAGGGCTCTGAGAAAGAGATAATGTACAGTTCAGCTTTAAAGCCCAGTATTGCCTTTTTTGAGTGCTTGTTATGATCATAAGTGCTAAGATGCCAACAACATGGGTTGCATACTTTCTCAGCTCTTCACATTTCCTTTACCTTGTGAAAGACTCTACAGTAAAATAGATTCTGTTTACCATGACAGTTTTTAAAATGGTATGCCACTTGAATGTGTAAAGACAAGGTAAGAAATAAAGTGTTATGAAATCCAGGGAAAATTAATTCCATTTTTAAAGATTCTGTTCATTTTGTCTGGGGGGGCTCAGTCGGCTGTCTTATTTGAAAAGCAATTAATATCCCCTTTCCTTTCTTCGGAATCTTTTCTTGTTATTGATAAGAATATTGCACCCAGGAAGTCATTCTGTATTTCCTGTGTATTTGATTGAAAATGAGCTAAATCTCTTAAATTTTCTTTGCATCCAATTTCATAATTAGTGATTGTTTTGCTTCTTGGTATCTTGTTTATTTATAAATTTCAAATGTACTCCATTTAGGCAGACCAGCCAGTGCTTATTTCCCTATTTTACTGACTAAAAAATTAAAATACATGAATATTAATTTTTTTACGGGAAATTGCAGGGCTGGTGTTAGAAGATGCACTTGAATCCCAGTTTTATGTTCAGACCATGAGCCAGCTGTGCCTCTATAAGGGATTACGTTTCAACACATTAGCTTCATTAAGAAAGATATATTTGGTCATTAAAGCATTTGCAAATAGTATTATCTCATAACATCATCAAGTAAGAAGTGCCCATATCTGAACTTGGCATATAAAGCAGGTTGGCACGGTAAGGTCAGCATTTAATGAAGGGAATCTAAATCCAACCTGGCCATGGAGACTAACATAGGAGTTTGACCTTGGTCATTCTTATCAGAATTTGGGGCGGGGGGGGCACTAGAGGGGGTCATTGGCATTCACCATTCATTAAAACACACATTTGTTAAATTCCTCCAGTGAGCCAGGCACTGTACGTAGATATAGTGATGAATACAAACGGTACAAACACCTGTTGGCATCGGGTACAGTGCTTTTAATTGCCACAGTGGATCCGTGGAGGCTTTGCCAGACTGTTTTCCAGAGCAGAAATGTTTTGTGAGGAGTAGCTGCTACTTTTTGTCCCTTAAAGGTCTAAAGATCATGGGATTTAAAGTGGAGTTTAGTAGGTTGAAGAGATTCGTCAGGTTAAATGCTCAGATAAAGACCCAATGAACTGGGACTTCCCTGGTGGCGCAGTGGTTGAGAATCCACCTGCCAATGCAGGGGACATGGGTTCGAGCCCTGGTCCAGGAAGATCCCACATGCTGCGGAGCAACTAAGCCCCTGTGCCGCAACTACTGAGCCTGTGCTCTAGAGCCCATGAGCCACAACTACTGAGCCTGCACACCACAACTACTGAAACCCACGTGCCTAGAGCCCGTGCTCCGCAGCAAGAGAAGCCACCGCAATGGGAAGCCACGAAGAGTAGCCCCCGCTCGCCGCAACTAGAGAAAGCCTGCTCGCAGCAACGAAGACCCAACGCAGCCAATAAATAGATAGACCCAGTGAACTGGTTGCGTTAAATAGCTATATTTGAAAATAAATGTTAAATATGTAAGTTGCATGAAGACCAGAACTATTTCCACTTTTTGATCACCATGATAGTGCCTGGCACATAATGGGCACTAGATAACTTTTAAAATTAACGTGTTAGTCAGGAAGTGGGATGAGTGCCTTGGCCAAATAATTTTGAAGAGTGCTAAGCTTAACTAAGCAGAACAGATTTCTTTACTGTAGGCCTTCTCAGAGTTTATATACATTCTGAGCTTCCAAGATGAGGATACTGCATGCCATGTTTCAGCATTATACTCAAACCATAGAGTCTTTTTTTTCAAGAAACACTCATTAACTTATCCCAGCACACCATCTGAGATTTTCTGTGCCCTGCGTAATGCCAGGACTTACATTTTTTGAGTCCTTCCTTATCTGCATCCTAGAATGTAGAGGTCGGGCAGCCATAGAAGTTTGTTGATAGAGTTCCTAATTTGAGGGCTTCTGAGGACCTGCAACCATCCTGGAATTGCCTGCCTTTGTACTGTGTTGCGGAAGGGTGACAGAGGAGAAAGAGGCCTAGGGATTCTAAAGTTCCTCTGGAGGGCTGTGTTCTGACTCTAAACTGTCTTCATAATCTCTGGTCTCTCTAAGAGTCTTTGAGAAAGCTGTACCCATGGTAGCTCAGTTTCATCAGGGCCCTCCCACCACAGGACACAGAATCATGCCCATTAACCCAAGAGTCGTACATCCTCATGTGAAGAATCGGGCACATAGAATGCCACCAAGGATCTAGGCTCACAGTAGGATTTTTCTTCTTTTTCATGAAATGAAGTAGGAGGGTAATCAGATTTGATAAATATTTAATTACCACTGTGGGTCTTTAACCCAAAAGTGTTTACCAAGATCTAGAGCTGGGGGAACAAGCAAAAGATGTATCAGTATCTTCCACTCCTTCAGAATCTCGAGTTTTCTGTGACCCTTCAGAAAGAGTTTGGAAGCAGTAAGGTGTGCTTGACTAGGTCAGAAAGTAGTGCAGTCTTTGTATCCTAGGAAGTTGAATGAAGGTCAACAATCCTGCTGTGTAATCTCATTCGGCTTCAGAGACGGTTAAGCTCAAGAGTCCAGGGAGGACAGTGTGGCCACAGCACTGCCCCCTCACGACTTGTAGTTTCACATGAGATCTATGAGGGTGGGAACGCTGTCTGTTCACTGCTCTATCCCTAGCCCCTGGAACGGAGCCTGGCACATAGTAGGTGCCTGACAGATCTTTGATGAGTAAATGAATAAAGGAGTTTTCAGCAGGTGAAAGACTTTAATCCCAGAAGTGGCCCAGGTACCTTAGATATGCATCTTCCAGGTGATTTAACGTGCACGTCACCTCAAGTTACACCTTACCCTGCAAGTTTCCTAGAGATTCAGGTGAGGGTCCTTCTGCCCCAGCCATGCCAGCTACTGATAGTAATGCAGCTGCCTATCTTATTTACATAAAGTGAAACAGTCCATGCAGGTGCTACTATTTGGGCAAACCTTTGAAGTAAATTAAATCATATTGCCTAAGTGATGTTCTTATCCATTACGTTTATGTGACTTGAGGCAGGGGTAATCAATTTTATCCACAAACCCTGTCCTAAATAGAATCTAAACTTCATGAGTTATCCCCAAACTTGGCTTTTGGTGAAAATGTTCCTGGGTACTTTGCACTGTGGACATCCTTGCTGTTCCAAGGCTGCTGGCCAAGAAATATAGTATTATCATCAGCAGCATCATATTAAAACAGCCACCATCTATTGAGGGACTATTATAAGCCTGGCAGTACACGAAATTATTTAACACAATCATTTTAACCCCTGGACAGACCTCTAGGGGAAGGTATTTTCTTCCTTCACCACCTAACCAGTTACTGATTTTGTTCTTCAGGCTCAGAGACATCAAGTAACTTGCCCTAAAGTTTCCCAGCCAGTGTAGCCAGACCTCTGTCTCCTCGCTGACAGCCTCTCCGTCTGTGTGACCAGTGGTAGACTATGATACTCCCTTGATGCTTTCTGGCGTTACAGTTATTATGCAATTCCACTCCCCTTCCCCAGATTTTAGGAAGAATTTTGGTGGAAGTGGGCATGACATTTTTTGTTTAGAGCCAGTAGAGTCAAGTAACAGATTCTCAGCCATGTTTCCTTTAGCAGCATTTCTACTTGGCTTCTTACATAAACTAAGCACCAGCAGTCTTACTTAACAGTGGATCATATTCTACAGTGAAGTGATATTAAACCAGTTTCATGATAGTGCATGATCAGATGATGGATACAATTAGTATGGCTTTAGTACCTAGACTAAACGGATAGGAGAGATGCTGACAGTAAGGAAACAGTGAAGGATCTGTAGATTGGGCCTTACCCTCTGAGAGGATGGAGGGAAAAGATGATGGTCCTGGAAATACCAGGGGGAGAAATAACTGGAAATCAAAATTAAAGCCAGGCTAGATCAGCCATGGTGATGGTGAAGAGGCTTAGTGGGATGACAATGAGAGAAGCAGGTGGCTGGTCCAAGAATGATCTTCTTGTAGCTCCCATTGCCACTTGGGCACCTTTGCCCTCACTGTCTTCCTTTGCCATGGCCGACTTTGCAAAATCATTTCTTTCTAATAGATCTCCAACGTAGCCCTTGAACTCCTGTGTCCACAGCAGTCCAGCCTAGTTAGCCTGCTGTTCAGATTGTGTACATATGGAATCTTGGAGCATAAACTTCCTGCAAATTTAGGTTATCTTCACAAAAATATGAGTTTACTGTCAATATCCTTTCTCTAGTTTAAGGCCAGAGATGGTGCTCCTATCTTACAGCTATTTGAACTTCAATTCAGGGGCTTCCCTAGGCTCTGCCTCAGAATTAACCCAAGTAATTAAATCTCAGAAATATACCACTCAGTCAGCTACCCTTAAGCCATTCCTGCATTTAACCTCCGTGATGGTTTTCCCTCTACTGCTTCAGTGTTATTCACTAGGAAATCCCCAAGCTTGCTGTCTCTCTGTACATTGCTCTGCCCTGTGTTAGACATCCCCTGTTTAGGGGATGTTGAGCACCTACTCCGTGCCCCGGTATTGTGCAGAGTAAGTCCTGTGATCCATGGAGTGACTAACTCAGGCATGGTTTACCTCTGCTATCTCATCCCTCCTCCTTGCCTGTCATTTCTTCTTAATATTAGTATTTCTAGAACTTAATCATAATGTAGTCTGTACCTTGCCTAGACAGACTGTAAGTGATGTGAGGTGGAGAGTGAAAATAGAAGTGAGAGAAGAGTAGTTCAAGGCTGAGAGTTAAGATCCTTGGGTAGGCAGTGCATGTGCTGAGAAGGTCTGTGTTTCTGTTTATCTAACTATTGTTAAAATGAAAATTTAACTAGAACTACAATGAATATTTCTGTAGTTCCAGAAAAATAATACATAATAAATTGTAAACCGTCTCTCCTCTCATGATGTAGTTGCTCTAGATTGTAGAAATTTGGCAGACATTCCTAGAACTGTTTGTTAAAATTTAGTAGCATGTAATTAAAGACAGAGACTGCCATGTCTCTGGTGGGTACATTAAAAAATTATATATCATTTGGATTTGACCGTGAACTCAATTCCCAAAAGAATAATGCCAGAAAGACAAAAGGATAAGAAAGACAAAAGGATAAGTATATTGTGCTAAATAGAGGCACAAGTTACATAAAGTAACTACATTTACAGAACTGTCAGTTATACCCTAGCTATTTAAGAGTAATTATGCAAAAGATAGTTTCTGAATGAATATTACTTTACATATTGCCAGATGGAAACAGTGATTCTGATGAAATTCTGGGTTTTAAGCCTTGCCGGGCAACAAAACAAGATTGCTGATGTTTTAAGCCTATGTTGACTGACGATTAAAACCAATATTAATACCTGGATGCTATGTTAGTGAAATGGAATATTTTATAGACACATAAAAGTTTACTGCTTCTTGGAACTTTAATATTCATCTAGCACAGAAGTGTACTTTTTCAGATGAGGAAACAGAAACCTGGAGGTTTAAAAATTGGTTTTATGTAGTTGGGGAAGGGAGTGGTGGCATTGTTTACCTAGTCCTTGTTATTGTCTCATCAAACAGGTTCTAAGTTAGTGAATGAGTATTTGTTTATTTAGGTTCCTAGAAGTGATTTGTGTTGGGGTGGCCATCCCAACTATTGCAGAGGTGACTGAAATATCATGAATACTTGGGAACCATTCCTTAGGCTTTATGAAACTTAATCAAACAAGCAATCAAGATTTCACTAGCTTTGTTGATATCATGGTACAAAGCAGGCATGCAGTAGTTTTAACATTAATTGCTGTACCGAATGAAAGACATTTTCGGTAGAACTCACCTGATTGTTCTGTCAGAGGAAAGGACAGCTAAGTTGCTAGTTTGTTCCAGTTGCTCATTTGCATATACCCACAAATGCTTGTCTTCTGGTCATTACCTGCGATATTTAAGAATAACCCCAGACCTCAGAATGTTAGGGAGATGAGCTTAGATGATTCTGGAATGCATCAAAGCCTTGGGACCCCTCCACCAAGGGACCTCAAGGTAAATATAATGGCATCAAAGACAAGTGGATGTGGATTCAAATGTTAGACCTCCTACGTACTGGTTCTTTGTCCTTGGAAATACCAAGTAACCTGTTTGACCCTCAGAGCCCTCATCTGTAAATTGGCTTTCAAAACACGTTTCCTGAGGGTGTGGAGAGGAAATAAAATATTATATGTGAATTTACATGGATATTAAATTAGGATAACATCAGGTATCATCATCATTAGTCTCCAGCGTCTAGGAGATTAATAATTATACACTGTTTGAGGTAACTTGTTGGGGAAAAAAAACCCTAGAAAAAATATCTATTATTTTGTCATGTTGAAATGTTATATTGAATTTTGCCAGAAGAAATAGAATCACTGGCTCAATTGTAGAACTGTTTTGTAAAATAGACATAATTTTTTAAAAAGCTACAATTTGGGTCTACATTATCTTTTTGATTTTCAGAGCTCTTTAATGTACTTCATTTTATCTGGTAAAAAGGGATTTCTCTTGTATGTATTTCCATTCAAATTTGGCAACCTATATGTATCAGAGATAGTAATCTGGATACTTTAGTGTACTTGTGTACTTATGTTTTTCTGTCATCCTCCATCTTTTGAGAGAGGCTGGTATGAATCTTTGTCCATTTAGTTGAATGAATATAAGCCCAGCTGATGGGAGGGAAATTAAAACAGCAACAGAAACCCAAAGCTGGTTGAACTTTCACTTTTCCAGGTTAAAAATGGCTTATTTATTAAACCCTGTGATATTATAATGTTGGAGTCCAGCTCCTCAAGACTGGGCACACAAAGGCAAAGAGATCAGGTTCCAGAGACTGGTGGTGAAGTTTGGGGGTACCAGCTTTAAGGGAGTTGCTGGGGTATGGGGAGCTTAGGTCCAGAGGAGGCTGTAGAATCTGGAGGAAATTCTATACAGCTCATGTCTAGGTTGGTTTTTGTTGTTGTTTTTTAGTGTTGGCTTTTCATTTTAATCTTCCATTGGAAGTCTCTGACTTAGGATATTAATGTAGAACAAGGATTTATTTCTGCATTGTGATTTTAGGGTCAGTCTTGCAGAGTTTTTTATTTAATAAGTAAGAAGTACAGAACTAGTGGGGTTTTTTTGTTTTTTTTAAAACCGTCTTCCTATTACCCATAAAATGGAATGGATGACAAGGAGGAGAAAGCATGAAAACATGAGTGAGGACAGGTCACAGGGTGGTGATGGGGCAAGAGCAAGGAGACATGCAGCAAGGAATCACAGAGGGGCGTTTCCTTGACAGACACGCTCTTCTAATGGTGGATTTCATGGTGAAGAACATTCCTGGTTATAAGGGTCTTTTCTTGAAAAATGAGGTTTTATTTTGGATTGTATTCTTGAGTGGCAGAAACCATCACTGGCGGGGTCATGGCTTCAGGAGGATGATAGGGGGATGTTGATATCAATACTGTAGATTTCATTTCTACAGAAAAATGTACTAGGTCAGGCTTAATTCTGGCATGTCTCATCATTTTGTGCGGTTTATACAAGGATCTATTAAAAGTACTCACCAAAGAGCAAAATCACTGAAGTCCTTTTAATTATAAAACCAAGAGTCTCGGGGCTTCCCTGGTGGCGCAGTGGTTGAGAATCTGCCTGCCAATGCAGGGGACACGGGTTCGAGTCCTGGTCTGGGAAGATCCCACATGCCGTGGAGCAGCTGGGCCCGTGAGCCACAACTACTGAGCCTGCACGTCTTGAGCCTGTGCTCCGCAACAAGAGGCCGCAATAGTGAGAGGCCCGCGCACCGCGATGAAGAGTGGCCCCCGCTTGCCGCAACTAGAGAAAGCCCTCGCACAGAAACGAAGACCCAACACAGCCAAAAATATAAATAAATAAATAAATAAATAAATAAATAAATTTAAAAACAAAACAAAAAAAACGAGGAGTCTCACCATATTGTCGGCCAGCTCAGAAGACAATCACAGTAGACTGTGTTATCTTCTTTAAAAGTGTACCTTTTTTGACTAGATTCCTCAGAAGGCAATTTGAGAATTTTCATAAAACTTAATGACTAAAGACTTAAGTCTAAAAAACAAAATTACCAAACCAGTAACCTTTCAAAAAGATTTATATGTGTGAAACTCTAATATCTTTCTCATGTAAATTCATTTTCATATATTTCCCACAACTTCCTGTTCTGTTTACTGTTTCTGTCTCAAAAGACAAACCAAAAAACCCAACTAATATTGGTTAGTCCCCTTAAATTATCTTTTATATATGTAGTTCTTATATTTTTAATCCCTTGAATCATAGTATATTTTAATGACTAAAGTATCCAGTTGTTATAAATTATGGGCATTATAAGGATTAAACCTAGTTTCTCAGTTGTGGATGAATGTCTTTTTATTTGAATATGCGACAGTTTAAAGATAAAGGCATAAGTATCTATTGTTAATTGTTTTTTCTTTCTCTTTTTCTCTGTGGTACAAAATACGGTGAAATACCTGCTAACTCACCACCTTGAACACCCATAGGGCAGTTAAAAAAATTTCCCATAGCCTATTTTATATAATATACCTTCTGGATCATCCCATTATCCAGAAAAAACCATTTTTCTTTTGAGAAAATGACAGCTCTTAAAAGTTTATCCACATACAAAAGCAATGTGTTGGTGGATATTCTGTATGCTTTATAGTTCTCATTATTTTTTTAAAACAAGCAATTTAGTACTCTTCTTACTAACAATTGAGAATTTTTGCTTGAACGTTTTCTTTGTCACCATGAGCTGTTCACCAGGCTCAGTCATTCATTTGATATTTATTTAGAATGAACTATGTGGAAGGCTCCATTTTAGGCTCTGCAGATTTAACAGCGGAAAACAGAAAAAAAATCCTGTTTTCATAAAATTAGCACTCTGTTAATATAACACTGAATAACGAATATATTTCATGTCAAGTAGTGGTGAGTTATATGAAGAAAATAGCTCATAATAAGGGGATAGAAAATGATAGCATGCGGAGGGGTGGAGATGCTGTTTTACATAGGAAGGGCTCTGATCAGGTGCCACTTGAGCAGGCACCGAACGCCAGGCTGTGCCATGTATGGGGAAGAGCCCTCTGGCAGGTACTGTTGAACGCCAGTTGCCCAAATCTCTTGCCTTGATTCCATGCCGTTTATTGCTCTAGTGTATCCTTCACTATCTTTTCAGAAAGTGCCAGGTTTGCTTTTCAAGTACTACAGTATCTGTCTTGCCAAGTCTGGCAGACGGTGCTTATTTTGGTCTGTATTTTGTTAGCAGATCAGTTCTATGTTGAGTTCAAATGGCACTCTGATTTCAAGAGTGATTCTAATCCTTGTCCTAGAGGAATAGTAAATAGACGCTGTGGATCGGGTAGATGAATATTGAAGTACTTTTACAAAATTCCTTGTCAAGTGAAAATGTGCCTGAGTCTCCCTGTGACCTTGTACTTTTCTCCTTAGGCCTCCCCCGACCTTGCAGTCCAAGTGAGCATGAATAATCCTACTTAGCTCTTTGAAAGGTAGAATGGCCACATTTATCGTGAGCCTACCATTTGCCAGCCCTCTGCCATGCACTTTACATGCCTTATTTCATTTAACCTTTCTAGCTGTTCAGGACGGTTATCCTCATTTTATAGATGAGAGTGAGGCAGAGTAATGGTGTGTACTTTATCCCAGGTCACAGAGAGAGTAAGGGGGAGAGCCAGGATTTGATCCCTGGAAGCTAAGCCCGCAATCTCACCCTTTGTCCTGCATGGACTCCTGGGAGGTTGGACTTGGGATGGGATTGAATTAGACGCAAAGAGGCTAAATAGGCTGCTTGACTCGAAACCTGTTTATAATATTAGTTGGGCAAAAAGTCCTCCTCTAACCACAGTTAGCCTGTGCACAGGGGGGACATACCTGTTTTCACCACCTCCATGTTCCCTTTCCTGTTTTCACTGAGCCAAACATAAAAGGCCTAATAGCTACTCTTTGCACCTGTTGTCTTTGGACCGAGTCTCCACTTTGGGGTTGTTGTTTCTTTTTCTCCTTCTCTCACCTTTCCCTCCCCACTTTTAGGTTCCTGGCACCCCACTGCCCTCTCACCTCTTCCCCATCATTAAACAGAGAAAGGTTGGACTCCCCGAAGTTTCCTCTACTGTGGACAGTCAGCTGAAGCTGCAGCCGTTGGGCATGACTGTAAATGTTACAGTGACTATCCTGGAGCTTTGGGACACATGTTCATTTCTCATTCTTAGCACGGGTTATCACTCCCTTTTTTTCCCCTCCCTGTAAATGTTTCTCAGGACACTCAGTTATATGATTTGCTTTCCAATACATTTGGCATAACTTTAAGAGTATCTTTGTACCATAACCCTCTTTATCTGATAAATTACAATTCATTTTAGCTGTCTATCTCAACATTTCTGACTATAGAAAATGCAGTTTTAATGACAGAGGTATATGGTTGAATACATCCTTGTAATTAATAGAGATATTGCTGACATTGTATTTGAAAACAGTATTTGTTCTGAACAGGATGAGCTGCAGGATAATATGAGAGTTTTCAGAACTTTTTACGTTATTTTTAAAATCTTTCAGTTAGTCGAGTCATTACTGTAGTTTGAAATTGAGGTTTATCACATTGCCACTCATCTTTTGAAATTGGTATCTTTCTCAGTACGGTCAGATAGTACCAGAATCAAGAGAAAATAAGCTTTGTCTTTGTTTCAACTTGTGATACATTGCTGCTGTTCCCCACCTCCCCCCTTTAGTCAACACACATTGAGTTCTAGGTGCCAAGATTCATGGACATGGTTCCCTGTTCTTAAGGAGCCAGTAGACTATCACAGATACGTAAATGCAAGGATTATTTCCCTCTCCTCTAGTTTCTTACATATAGTGAAGCGTTTGAAAGAATTTATCTTTATGAGATAAGGGTGTCTTCAGAAAGACTTTCACTTGGATAAAGTAAGTGATGAAACTAAATTGAAAAATCTTATTTATCATCCCATGTTGTGTAATAGAATCTGTAGGAATTGTTAACCTGTGAATCACCTCTGTATTGCTTTTTATCTAAGCTGGTTATATAAAAGATAAGACAAATGAAGGAAACTGTAGCAGCTAGGTCATTATAACTGAGGTAAAATTTTTATTTTTTAATGACTTGTCCTCTGGCTTTAGGTTGACGTTATACTGGGAGGGAGCACATGAATTAATCATTGGAAAGTTATATTGCTATGTTTCACTGGTTTCTAAGGTTTGGTTGAACATTTAAGGGGCTTTAGTGAAGTTATCAAGTGCATCGCTGCATCACCTCCGTTGAGTTCGCCAACTGTGACTAAGGCACTCATGGTAACGAATGAGGATCTCTTCTAGGTGGTAAACTGAGGCTCCAAGGCAGCGGCTGAACTCTGATGGTTGTTGAACTAAATGTCCGTGCACAGAACAGTGTGGCTGCTCAGGGTGCTCTCAGATCAGATTTAAGAGCTATTTAGAAGAAAAATGGCCTATGAACACTTAGCTAAGAGATGTTACTGATTGTAAAAATGATATTCTTGCTAGTGTTTGTATTCTTTCTTATCCCCAGAATGATTCAGTGGGACTCGAGTAATATTATATCAGGAAAGCTGGAGTTCTCTGATATACAAACTCTTAAGTGTGCAAAAGACAATATATCGATTTTTCTTTGTGTAATTAGTGCTTGCACAATACTAGGCTGTTCGTGCTTTGTTGAACTGAGAGCTAAATCCCAGAAAGTTGGTATGAGAGAATCAGAAGATCAGGGCAGGGCTGGCATAGGCCAGCTGCTTGAGGAGTTGTGTCAGTGGCTGGCAGCCTCAACAGAATGCTCCTTTGCAGTATTGCTTCTGCTTTGTCACGAATGAAAGGTGTATAACAAATGTTGGTTCAAGGGAAGTGAAGCCAAAGAGGAAGGAGGAAAAAAGAATTGAAGAAAGAACTGAAAAAAAATTGAAGACAGCTCTAGTCTAAACGAGCTCCAGTATCCAGATTGGAATAACCTGCGTCTCAGCATAGAGAATTATAGACAGAGTGGCAGCTCTGCCATGGAGTGGCCACCTCAGAAGACAGTGAGGTATCCCAGGACCGCTGGACCAAATAGTCTTTTGGCTGAGTTGAGGTAGTCTAGCCTCTAGGTGACTTTCCCCTCCTTCAACTCTGATTCTTTCAACATCAGAGTATCCTAATTTTTAAAACAAGGACCCTGAGACCCAGAGAGGTTGAGTGGCTTGCCCAAGGTCACAAGCAGTCAGGTCACCTGCAGTCAGGTCACCCTAGGAAAGTGACCCCTGTCAAGCAGAAGTCTTAAGTTCTAAAATAAGCTGCCTTGTGGGGTATGCCAGTCTCCCTGTCACCATCAGTGCTTTAGGCAGAATGAGAGTGATTGCTTGTCAGGGATGTTGCAAAGAAGATTCTTGCAAAAGGATTCCATGACCTGTAAGGTCCCTTACAACTTTAAATTCTATGATTCTAGCTCTGTTTTCATTGGCTTAATAAGACAGTGTTCTCCCCCTAGCTCCTTAACTCCTTATAGAAATGGATCTTGGAGAGCATTTTGTTACATTTTCTATTTAAAATAACAATTAGCCTTGCATCTCAGGTACTGTCAATGGTGTGTTGTACCATGTGTATGATTCATTTGAAATATTAGTTCGTTTAGTTACATGTGAAGTGGTAGTTTGGTGAAATAACATTGTGGCTTCTCACTAAACCAAAAGCTCAAGAAAGCAGAGAGACCCTCATTTTCCCAGCTGTCAACCTGACTGATATTTTAATTTTTCTGCCCTGTAGAAAACTTCAGTCTCTTATCCAATAGATAAATGAGTGAACCCCCCAGGAAATGCAGCAGAATGTTTCTGTTTGCCAATGCAATAAATGCAGAAGCTAATAAATGTCTCCTTCCATCAGGAGGAGGCGTGTAATGAGTAAATGATGAGAAAAAGAATTCAGGGAAACAAATGATCCATCCGATCTAAGATGACAGACAATTTCTTAATAACTTGTCCTCTAGTTGGAGAGAGGGCTTTCACCGGGCAAAGAGAATGCCTGTTGAAACTAAGCCTAGCACATGGCCATTTACATCAGGCTGCTGATGGATTTATTTAGTCTGGTTCCATTTGGGTCACACTGAGCAATAAGCTGCAATTCAAACTCAGCCTGGTTATGGCTGACTTTTCTTTGCTCTGTAATTTCTATGAATGTGTGCTGGGAAAAGGATTCATTTCAGGGCCTAATTCACATTTCTTACCCCAGATTACACTTATGTTTCACATTTGTCTTTTCAGCAAAGACCTTTTTTAGAAGTAGAGATCCAGTCTCTTTCCCTCGAGATATGTTCAGATCACAGGGGTTTCACAAGAACTTCTTTCCTGTGGGGTGAATATGCTGTTCTTTATAATGCTTTTGTGTACCTCAACTCTCTAGATCCCCAGGGTCTGCCTTTATGGAAACCAGCAGAATACTGTATGCTTTGTCCCTCGTGGATGGCTGCACTCTTGCTTACGGGTCTAGTTTGGAAGGACTTGCACTAGGCAGAAGGCACAGTGTGATTAAGACGGAGTAAATGAGGTAGGCTTTGGAAGAAGAGGAGTTGCGATCCACACTGAAGATGAGAGAGACTCCATGCCGGACCAAGAAGTCATTTGATGAAATGCATTTTATTATCACCCCTTTGTGGGATCTTTCTAAGAACATTTCTCAGGAGAGTCATGGGGAAAAGATTGGCTACCAAATACCAGCAGTTTTCAGGCACAGATTTTCATGAATATTTCTAGAAGAAGACTCTATCAAATTGCCTTACTGGGTATTCCATAATTATCTTTTCTTCCCCATTCCACCCCTCCCCCCCACCCACTTTGTCTTAGTTGTATTTAAAAAAAAAAATTCTGGTATTTTTTAGTACCGCATGAATGAATGCATTTCTGCAGTTGAGGAGTGAAACTTTTAAGTAGTTGAGGGTTTAGGGCCATAATGCAGAAGGATGTTAATGAGTCATCACATGAAAGCTGGACATAAGTGATACTGCAGGGCCCTTGGTGTACTTGGCAGCATATGAAACGTGCCTTAGATATTCAGGGATCCTGTACAGTGTTTTCTGAGGGAGAGCCATTATACCTGAAAGCTAAGACTTTTCAATGTGCTTCTATTCACATGCATATTTCTATGCCAACTCTTTCAAAAGGCCTTTCCTTTGAAATACAAAAAGATAAACATGTCTTTGAAATGGATAGGTGATCTCTTTGCCACTTTTGAAATCTTTCTCCATTTCATATCTGAGATTTTTTAACACCTAAATTAAGAATGACTTTTCTGTTCACCTGAGTGGCTTTATACGCATTGCCAGCACTTGAGAGAACCATTGTCACAGTTATTATTAACATCTGAGTTTGGGTACAAAATCGATGAAAGGAAATTAAAACTTGAGATAGGTGTTCCATCTGCATTGGATCTTATTTTTGCTTGAGTATTGCAGTTCATCGTTAGGTGACTGTTAAATAAATATGATACCTCCATGGTCAAAGAAAACCATGAATTTATCAAGTACTTACAGAGGTACCATCTATTGCTTAGTATTGAAAACACTACAATATTTTAAAATCTCAAGACCTAAGGCCTTACAGCCCTGGATTTGGAGCCTGAGACCTGGGCTGATTTGGTTATAGCACTTACTACCTGTGGGACAATAAGCAAATGTATAATGTTGGTTAAGCATACCATTCCTTATAGATAAAATGAAGACAGTAGCCTCTAACTTTACTTCCTCCTTGACTGGTTTTTA
The DNA here is from genome assembly GCF_028564815.1 of Eubalaena glacialis. Classification (NCBI taxonomy): domain Eukaryota; kingdom Metazoa; phylum Chordata; class Mammalia; order Artiodactyla; family Balaenidae; genus Eubalaena; species Eubalaena glacialis. The sequence continues at coordinate 108,671,913 of NC_083723.1, read as the reverse complement.
TTATATAATCAATTGATATAAATGATTGCTTCCTAGTCATATTTGCTGTTGAGTAGTCCAAGTCTCCACTAGCCTCGCAACAGTTTTAACTCTTGCTTTGATGGAATTGTGTTCTTCTGTAAACGTGGACTCCTTAGAGCCTCTGCTCTTCTAGGGACTTTTTTCATATGACTATCACATCCCTCTGGATTATGAGGACTGGAATCATAACCACTTCAATTTTTTTAAAAATATTTCCCTCAGCTACTAGTACCTTGTCCTAGGAGATGGCTGTCAGTAAATATTTGAGTGAATAAAAAAATGAACATTGACTGGCTTAACAAATGGCAGAAGAATTTCAGAGACACCAGGAATAAATAGGGTTTTAACCTTCATAATTTAAAAGTTTTTCCCTCCTCTTTAAAAAATTAATACGTACTATCTCATCTGTATTTGCCTTGTGGGTGGATGCACTTGTAGCTTGTGAAAATGCCAGGATTTTGTTTCTGTTTTTTTGTTTTGTAGGAGAGCTGGTACAGTTTGGAACATTATAAGAAAACGGTTGTGTAACTGTCCTTATTCTTGAATCTGTTCACCACGGACTAAACCTTAAAGGAATTTAAATATTTCTTCTCTTCTTTTCCTTCGTCCAGAGAAAAAAGCATAGCCTAAAAACAACTTCCATCCCTCTGTTGTATGGGTCATCTGTTGCTTATTTTAGCTGTCCTCTGTGACAACTTGAATATTTAAGTTGCTTTTCATTTTTCAATATTATAAACTCCGTGATGAAAAATTTTTTCCCTAAATTTTTATACACACCTGTGATTATTTCAGATATTTCTAGAAATGAGGCTGAGTCAAAGGCATTTGAGACATGCTGCTGTAAATTGTACCAATTTACAGGACTTTGTCTTGGCCTCTCCATTCTCTTCCGTCAGGACCTCTTCCTTCCCTGACTCTTCTCCTTCCTCTCAAGGAGCCACTGGTTACTCTCCTCTACTCTGCACTGGCTACTTCTGCTTTCGGAAGTGTTCGTCCTGCTCCCCCCACCTGTTTGGTTGTGAGTCCCTATTAAGAAGTTAACTGACAGTAAGCTAAAGGGTAATAAATGGATTAGCCTTGAGTTTCTCAACCTGAATTCCAAGGAAACAGTCGCAGAAGGTCTTCAGATCTCTGTGAGAATCTTTAAAATCTGTTTTCTGTTCTGTGATTCCTGTGGTTATTTCTGTAGTTAATGTAATCAGATTTTCCGTCAGTAGGACCGCCCTACGCGTTTGAGGAACACTAGGTTGGGCGACAGAACCTGCTGCCCCCGTGCATTTGCACTGTAACAGGGGGCTCTCGGAGGCACAGAGGACTGCGAAGCTGAAGGCAGATCTCTTTGCATACTGCACTGGATTCGCTGCTTGTATTTCTCTCCCCACTGGCCTTTAAAGACATCTTCACCCTCCCACCCCTGGGCCTGGCCCGTGTTAGTTCTTCAGTGAGCTCTTTTGAATGAATGAATTTGAGGGCTGGAAAAGAAGGTGAAATGGGTAAGAAAGATCATCCAGGGGAGCACCTGTTGTAAACCCTTCAGATTCTTAGTATCACATTGTGTGTGAAGGAAGAACTAAACGGAGTTGATGATAGAAGCAGCGTGTGTCTCCCGCTCCCTACAGTAAGGATTCCTGTTGGCAGCTTTCCTTTTAGCCCACGGTGTTCAAGAGGACACCGTGTGCGTGAATGCACGCCCATGCACGTGCTGAGCAAGTGCAGGAGAGTTTGCATGTTAGATTTACAGAGTTCCCTTCTGTGGGAGACAGGAGACCCGCTAGGGTGAGGCGTAGTGCAAGCCTGAGCTCAGCTGGCGATGCATACGCGATGCTGTCTGGATAGAGCCATCCAGTGTGCGTGCTCTTAAATGTGCACGTGGCGGCACCGCGTTGAGCCCTGCACAAGTAAGACTGATGACCTTGAGAGTGACTGTGTCACATTCCTCAGCGAGAGCTTCCTGCACTGGTAACATGCAGTGATTTCAGAGTTTCTGTACGGGTCTTGCAAGACATCATGTGATAACCCTTCCGATGACTGAATTTGCTCTGTCTCATGGTTGTAGAAGGGCAGTGAGACGCACAGCTGTGTCAAGAGCAGAAAGGCCTCTGTGTAATAGAGAAGTCTGAAAGGTGAGTGTAGAAGGGTGGATACTGTTTTATTTCAGGTAGAAGAGCTACAAACAATAGGAAGATTTGAGACCTCTTACTGACATTATTATATAAGAGAAAAAGTGAGAAAAATGAATACCTTATAATTAGGGTAAGTGGGAAACCTCCATTTAAGCAAGGTTAATGGGAACTGTGGGTGGGAGAGGGTCAGGCAGTCACTTTCCCAGTAGTGTCTAGGTAAGTTACCTTTCTTGCATGATACCAATTTAGGCATAATGCCTGTTGGAAATTGAGGCATAATTTTCTTATAAAAATGATACAAGCCCACGATAAAAACTTAAATTGTTATAGAAGGCTATTAAACAAGAAGGAAAAGTATCTCCTCCTCCGGTCCCCTTTCCAGGGGTAACATATTCCTTGCAGAATATTTCGGGGTGTATGCGTACATATACATCATCTGTTTATCATTTTATAAAATACACTGTCCAGATTGTCTTACAACTTTGTTTTTCATACTACTTGGATCTCTTTCCATCCATATCAATACAAGTAGTAGATCTCTCTTATTTCTAAAGGGGTTAGAATAAAGTTTTGCAAGTGGAGAGAATTCTGATAAGCTTGAATTCTGACAAAAAAGCTAGAGAAATTAAAAGGAAATAAAACCACAACCGACTTAAGAACTGAATATGAAGGGTAGTTAGGTACTTGAGAGAAGTACAGGGCTTTAGAGACTCATTAGAAAAACTACTTCCTAGAAATAAATAAAAGGTCACACTATATGTGGTCCTATAGCACTGTGATTTTTTATTAATTATACATTTATTTGTGTGATTTTTAAATTTATGTCTGTCTTCTCCAGTACGCCACAAGCTCCATAAAAGTAGGGCCAAGTATCTTGTTTGTTCACCATCCCATTCCAGATTCCTGGCCTAGTGTCTGGCACAGACCTTCAGTATTTGTAGAATGAAGAAATGAACAAATAATAGGAAACTTAGACTGCCAAATGAGTGTTTGGTGCAGATGTTTATTTAAATTGCTCAGATGAAGAAACTGAGGCGTGAGGTAATATAACTAATATAGCTTGTGTATTATTGCAGGGCTGTCAATGAATGTAGAATTCCTATTCTAATTAGAAAACTAAATCAAGAAAAAAAACCCTTCAGACTCTAATTAGTGAAGTTTCTAAAGTGCCGGCAATAAAACTAGAAATGCCAGAAGAAGCTCTGAATAGCTGTTTCTTTATATGAGAAATAGTAAAGATGGAATGAAAGGGTAATTACAAAAGCAGTTTATTAATTTTGCCAAGGTACCCAGGAGACAGTGGGGTTTTCATGAAATGTGGCTTCTTAGAGATGGTAAGATTTGATGCTAGAGGTAAGCATAGCTTTAAATTTTTTAATTCTTTCTGTTCTGTGTCAGAAAAGGAGAGAGGCAGAAGGAAACAAATTTCTGACATGTGGAAGCAGAGGATTCCACAAAGGAAAGGAAAAAGATGCTCCTACTGGGTCATTGCATTTGACTTTATTAAAGTTATTCATGAGGTGTACAAAAAGCAAACATATCAAGGCGTAAGGAAGGTCTGTTCCTCATTTATTTGACACTCTATATCATAAAAATGGAATAGCTTAAATTAGGAAGTTTTTTGTTTTTGTTTTTGTTTTTCTTTGTTTAATAAAAGTCTAGAAGTGAGCAGTCCAGGGCTGGCACGGTGGCTTCAGTGTCATTAGAGCCCCAGGCACTTAACCATTTCACTCCTGTGTCCTCGTACAGGGTTTCCCTCTTTAAGGTGGACTCATGTTCCAGGATGGCTGCTGGAGCTCTGGCCATTGTATCTACATTGCAGATTAGGAGAAAGGAAAAAAGCAAAATGGCTGAAAAGATTCCCTGCCAGGTGAGGTCAGCTCTCTTTAAGCAGCCTACCTGGAAGTCCCACACAACAATTCTGCTTATGGCTCAGCCTAAATAGAAACAAGCTGGGAATTTTAGTTTAGTTGACTATATATGCAGCGTAAAATGGAGTTATCTAAGGAGGGAGGAGAGATGTTGGGATAAGCTAGTGCTGATGGTCTTTTCCACAGGGAATCTTCATTTGTCTTTACCATGGAACCTAGTAGGGTTTTTGATTCATTAGAAACTGCTAAATTAGTAATTTATTATTGATCACCAGTGATATGGATTTGAAAAAGTAAGGCTGAGAAAAAGTAAGATACACTTATAGATGTACACAAATGGTTATAAGCAAATATTTAGGGATGCTCAAGATAAATACATAGTCTTGCAAGTTTATTACTTTCACAAAACAAAGCATTACTCAGTGTTAGAAACATGGAGATGAAGTTTGAATCCATCCACCTGATGGCCATTCTTCAGGTTCGTGCGTAGTTGTGTAGGTAAATTAATGGGGACCCAGGCTCTGATGGATTGGCCAAGGAGCCAGGGGCTGTTGGTAGTAGTATTGTGATGGAGAACCACTGTCTTCCACAGGGAGAAGCCAGGCTGTCTGCCAAGAACTGACCTTCCATTGTCCCGTTGATGCAATCACCCTGAAAGATAAGACCCTCATTTTGTGTGTTAAAAAGTGAGACTTAGTTTAAATAACCCAAACCATTCCTTGGCGTGCCTTTAAGAAACAGAATACTGAATCTGATATACTGTGCATCTGAGCCAGTGTTGGCAATTTGCAAGCTATTTAAATATTAGCTTTGATTTCCTGTCTTGTAGACAGAATTCCCCTGAGCCCCACAGGGGTACGGGGAGGGAAAGGGATAAAAGGAGAGAGTCCAGGAACAGTGGAATCAAGGGCATGGGTCTGAGGAGTGCCAATAATGGAAGGTTCTTCAAGATGCCAACTACTCTCTATTCAAGAGCCACTTTTCTCACTGAGAATTATCAAATCCCTTCCCCTGCTCTCCTGCCCACCTGTAACAGACTTCAGCGTGTACAGGAACGCAGGGAAGGCAGAACTCAAACCTGCCAGTAGGCTCTCTGTTAGAAGGTTTGTCGGGAGAAATACTCAAACCACTTGATCAAATGAACTTAGATGATTAGTGATTTTTTTGTTTTTGTTTTTTAATTTTTAAATTTAATTTTATTTTTTTATACAGCAGGTTCTTATTAGTCATCAATTTTATACACATCAGTGTATACATGTCAATCCCAATTGCCCAATTCAGCACACCACCACCACCCCCCCCCCCCCCGCCGCTTTCCCCCCTTGGTGTCCATACATTTGTTCTCTACATCTGTATCTCAATTTCTGCCCTGCAAACCGGTCCATCTGTACCATTTTTCTAGGTTATCTAAGATATTAACACATATATGTGTTAATATACGATATTTGTTTTTCTCTTTCTGACTTACTTCACTCTGTATGACAGTCTCCATATCCATCCGTGTCTCAACAAATGACCCAATTTTGTTCCTTTTTATGGCTGAGTAATATTCCATTGTATATATGTCTTTATCCATTCGTCTGTCGATGGGCATTTAGGTTGCTTCCATGACCTGGCTATTGTAAATAGTGCTGCAATGAACATTAGGGTGCATGTGTCTTTTTGAATTATGGTTTTCTCTAGGTATATGCCCAGTAGTGGGATTGCTGGATCATATGGTAACTCTATTTTTAGGTTTTAAGGAACCTCCATACTGTTCTCCATAGTGACTGCAACAATTTACATTCCCACCAACAGTGCAAGAGGGTTCCCTTTTCTCCACACCCTCTCCAGCATTTGTTGTTTGTAGATTTTCTGATGATGCCCGTTCTAACCGGTGTGAGGTGATACCTCATTGTAGTTTTGATTTGCATTTCTCTAATAATTAGTGATGTTGAGCAGCTTTTCATGTGCTTCTTGGCCATCTGTATGTTTTCTTTGGAGAAATGTCTATTTAGGTCTTCTGCCCATTTTTGGATTGGGTTGTTTGTTTCTTTAATATTGAGCTTCATGAGCTGTTTATATATTTTGGAGATTAATCCTTTGTCCATTGATTCGTTTGCAAATATTTTCTCCCATTCTGAGGGTTGTCTTTTCGTCTTGTTTATGGTTTCCTTTGCTGTGCAAGTCTTTGAAGTTTCATTAGGTCCCATTTGTTTATTTTTGTTTTTATTTCCATTACTCTAGGAGGTGGATCAAAAAAGATCTTGCTGTGATTTATGTCAAAGAGTGTTCTTCCTATGTTTTCCTCTAAGAGTTTTATAGTGTCCGGTCTTACATTTAGGTCTCGAATCCATTTTGAGTTTATTTTTGTGTATGGTGTTAGGGAGTGTACTAATTTCATTCTTTTACATGTAGCTGTCCAGTTTTCCCAGCACCACTTATTGAAGAGACTGTCTTTTCTCCATTGTATATCCTTGCCTCCTTTGTCATAGATTAGTTGACCATAGGTGCGTGGGTTTATCTCTGGGCTTTCTATCTTGTTCCATTGATCTATGTTTCCGTTTATGTGCCAGTACCATATTGTCTTGATTACTGTAGCTTTGTAGTATAGTCTGAAGTCAGGGAGTCTGATTCCTCCAGCTCTGTTTTTTTCCCTCAAGACTGCTTTGGCTCTTCGGGGTCTTTTGTGTCTCTGTATAAATTTTAAGATTTTTTGTTCTAGTTCTGTAAAAAATGCCATTGGTACTTTGATAGGGATTGCATTGAATCTGTAATTTTCTTTGGGTGGTATAGTCATTTTCACAATATTGATTCTTCCAATCCAAGAACATGGTATATCTCTCCATCTGTTGGTATCATCTTTAATTTCTTTCATCAGTGTCTTATAGTTTTCTACATACAGGTCTTTTGTCTCCCTAGGTAGGTTTATTCCTAGGTATTTTATTCTTTTTGTTGCAGTGGTAAATGGGAGTGTTTCCTTAATTTATCTTTCAGATTTTTCATCATTAGTGTATAGGAATGCAAGAGATTTCTGTGCATTAATTTTGTATCCTGCAACTTTACCAAATTCATTGATTAGCTCTAGTAGTTTTCTGGTGGCATCTATAGGATTCTCTGTGTATAGTATCATGTCATCTGCAAACAGTGACAGTTTTATTTCTTCTTTTCCAATTTATATTCCTTTTATTTCTTTTTCTTTTCTGATTGCCGTGACTAGGACTTCCAAAACTATGTTGAATAATAGTGGTGAGAGTGGACATCCTTGTCTTGTTCCTGATCTTAGAGGAAATGCTTTCAGTTTTTCCCCATTGAGAATGATGTTTGCTGTGGGTTTGTCGTATATGACCTTTATTATGTTGAGTTAGGTTCCCTCTAGGCCCACTTTCTGGAGAGATTTTTTTATCATAAATGGATGTTGAATTTTGTCAAAAGCTCTTTCTGCATCTATTGAGATGATCATGTGGTTTTTATTCTTCAGTTTGTTAATATGGTGTATCATATTGATTGATTTGCATATATTGAAGAATCCTTGCATCCCTGGGATAAATCCCACTTGATCATGGTGTCTCATCCTTTTAATGTGTTGTTGGATTCTGTTTGCTAGTATTTTGTTGAGGATTTTTGCATCTATGTTCATCAGTGATATTGGTCTGTAATTTTCTTTTTTTGTAGTATCTTTGTGTGGTTTTGGTATCAGGGTGATGGTGGCCTCATAGAATGAGTTTGGGAGTGTTCCTTCCTCTGCAGTTTTTTGGAAGCATTTGAGAAGGATGGGTGTTAGCGCTTCTCTAAATGTTTGATAGAATTCACCTGTGAAGCCATCTGGTCCTGGACTTTTGTTTGTTGGAAGATTTTTAATCACAGTTTCAATTTCATTACTTGTGATTGGTCTGTTCATATTTTCTATTTCTTCCTGGTTCAGTCTTGGAAGGTTCTGCCTTTGTAAGAATTTGTCCATTTCTTCCAGGTTGTCCATTTTATTGGCACAGAGTTGCTTGTAGTAGTCTCTTAGGATGCTTTGTATTTCTGCGGTGTCTGTTGTAACTTCTCCTTTTTCATTTCTAATTTTATTGATTTGAGTCCTCTCCCTCTTTTTTCTTGATGAGTCTGGCTAATGGTTTATCAATTTTGTTTATCTTCTCAAAGAACCAGCTTTTAGTTTTATTGATCTTTGCTGTTGTTTTCTTTGTTTCTATTTCATTTATTTCTGCTCTGATCTTTATGATTTCTTTTCTCCTGCTAACTTTGGGTTTTGTTTGTTCTTCTTTCTCTAGTTCCTTTAAGTGTAAGGTTAGATGGTTTATTTGAGATTTTTTTGTTTCTTGAGGTAGGCTTGTATAGCTATAAACTTCCCTCTTAGAACTGCTTTTGCTGCAACCCTTAGGTTTTGGATGGTCGTGTTTTCATTTTCATTTGTCTCTAGGTATGTTTTGATTTCCTCTTTGATTTCTCCAGTGATTTCTTGGTTATTTAGTAATGTATTGTTTAGCCTCCATGTGTTTGTGTTTTTTACGTTTTTTCCCCTGTGATTCATTTCTAATCTCATAGCGTTGTCAGAAAAGATGCTTGCTATGATTTCAATTTTCTTAAATTTACTGAGGCTTGATTTGTGACCCAAGATGTGATCTATCCTGGAGAATGTTCCGTGCGCATTTGAGAAGAAAGTGTAATCTGCTGTTTTTGGATGGAATGTCCTATAAATATCAATTAAATCTATCTGGTCTATTGTGTCATTTAAAGCTTCTGTTTCCTTATTAATTTTCTGTTTGGATAATCTGTCCATTGGTGTAAGTGAGGTGTTAAAGTCCCCCACTAGTATTGTGTTGCTGTCGATTTCCTCTTTTGTAGCTGTTAGCAGTTGCCTTATGTATTGAGGTGCTCCTATGTTGGGTGCATATATATTTATAATTGTTATATCTTCTTCTTGGAATGATCCCTTGATCATTATGTAGTGTCCTTCCTTGTCTCTTTTTTTTTTTTTTATAAATTTATTTATTTATTTATTTATTATTTTTGGCTGTGTTGGGTCTTCGTTGCTGTGCGAGGGCTTTCTCCAGTTGTGGCAAGCGGGGGCCACTCTTCATTGTGGTGCGCGGGCCTCTCACTATCGCGGTCTCTCTTGTTGCGGAGCACAGGCTCCAGACGCAAAGGCTCAGCAATTGTGGCTCACGGGCCCAGCCGCTCCGCGGCACGCGGGATCCCCCCAGACCAGGGCCCGAACCCGTGTCCCCTGCATTGGCAGGCGGATTCTCAACCACTGCGCCACCAGGGAAGCCCCCTTGTCTCTTTTAACATTCTTTATTTTAAAGTCTATTTTATCTGATATGAATATTGCTACTCCAGCTTTCTTTTGATTTCCATTTGCATGGAATATCTTTTTCCATCCCCTCACTTTCATTCTGCATGTGTCCGTAGGTCTGAAGTAGGTCTCCTGTAGACAGCATATAATTAGTGATTTTTTTAAAAAAAAATTCTGTAGCTCTTAAAATTGTTGTGGTAGAGAAAAGTCAGGCTCTCTGATTCTGTGTAATTCTGTAGAAAGACAGGATGGTTGTGGAAGCATGAATTCCTTTTGGCCTCCTGATGGCATACAGTAAATGACTGTTTCATGGCTTCTGGACCTGGAATTATATCCACGCTGCATTTGCAGCATTAAGTCGTGTCCCCAGGTGCTTAGCTTTCACATTGGGGGAAGCATACTTACCTGCACCCAGCTGATTACAGATTATAACATAGTTCCTGGGCGAGTGTTATAACAAAAAGTGTAAATAAGTCAGTTCTGAATCTCTCTACTTAACAGTGGGAATGCTCTTATTGACATTGTCAATAGGAAGGGTTTTATTGGTGTTCGTACACATTAGACCTTTGTTTGAAATAACTAGCCAGATAGAGTAACGCTTGTGTTTGGCTGGGTATAGGAGGGATGGAGACCGACAGGTGGTGGTGGTAATTATACATCAGCTTAGAGAGAGGAGATGCACACCTTCGGTCAGTCTGCTCATATCCAAGGTCAGACTTGTTCCTTCTCCCATTCACTCTTCTAACATAAGCAGAGTCACCACCATCTGAATGGACAGTACGTAGGAGTGTCAGTCTCCTCTGAGAAATAGTGTCAGGCCACCAGAATTGTGCCTCAGTATGCTGTGTTGTGTAGCATTTTATAAAAGAACTGATAAGAGCTAGTTAACAAATTTTTCTTGTGACCATTTTGATTTGTTCTTTTCTCATATGATAGCAGGTGTGATCATATTAGTTATAATAGAACAGAAATAAGATTCCGAACCTGAGAAAATATTGCAAGAATAATGTGTGCATGTTTTCTTTTGATCTAATTTAGAGCTTGAAAAGATGCTTTTCGAATCTAGCAATAATGTGTGTCTGTGCGCATGCATTTTAAAATACACTTTTAAAGGGAGACTTTGAAAATGGAAAATGGCAGTATACCACGCATTCAAAAACTTGGGCCACAGCCAGCCCATAGAAATTTGGGAATGACGCCTGCTCTTGTTGATTCCCGTTTCCTTCCTATACTGTCTGAAAACTTTGTTCTTGGATATCAGAATACCAGATGGGTAAATCCCCCCACACCTCAAATTTAGAACTTTAAGGGAGATTGGAAAGAAATATTAGAATACTTGCATGTAGAAATCTACCACACTGTTCTGTGCATGATTTTGTGCTGTCGCTTCAGCTGTCTGTGGCAGGTATGATAAATTGGCTCAATAAACACCAATTGCAAACGCCGTCCTTCTCTTTCTTTACTCTAGAAGTGAGAAAACAGAATTACTCAATTTCCCAGACTCTTTTGCAGCCAGGCTTGTGCCTGATATATAATTCTGGCTAAAGAGATGTGAGTGGAAATCTCTGGAGAGGCCTTCTCTTCCCTTATTTACCTTCTTCAGAACATGGGCATGATAACTGGAGGTGTGACAGCTATCTTGAGACCATGGGGACAAAAGCCAAATGCTAAGGGTGGCTGAGAAAGGAATACAGAAAAGGGCCTAGTTATTTCATGATGTCCTTAGCGCCTGTATCAGCCCTGGTTTCTAATGTCTGGATTTCTTATTACACAAGAAAAACAACTCCCTTACTTACTTATGCTACTGTTTGTAGCTTAAACTATTACTGTACTGTTATGCAATTGAACAGAATCCTCAGCAATATCCATTTCCTTTTTATGTAGCAAAGCAGACTGAAGTGTTTGCCATTTGGTTGGAAACACATAATAAATGTAGTAGTGCACCTTTTCCATGTTATATTATTTAATTTACTTTAACCTTGTCTCTATCCCGTCCTGTTTTAAATAAGAGCAAAAGTTGGAATGCAGTTTAAGATGAGTAGGTCACTCTAACATTATTTCAGTAAGTTTTGTGTGTCACGTAAACTGAGTGCTCTAAGTATAATGATAAATGGGACAAGATACCTGCTTTGGGGGAACTTACGGGCTAGCTGGAGAGACAACAGGTGAACAAGCATTGCTGGTACATTGTGGCAAGTGCTTTGATACAAGTCTGTGGTGCTGTGAGAGCACAGAGAAAGGGCACGAATCAGTTCAGTTTTACTGTATAGGAAACCACCCCCAACTTAGTGGCTTCAAACAGTCACCATTTATTTACCTCATGATTCTGCAGGTGTGTCACCAATTTGGGCTGCTATCAGCTGGGCAGTTCTTCTGGGCTTGGCTGGGCTCACTCTTGCTGAGTTGGCTGAGGTTTGGCTGGTCTAGGATGGCCGCAGCCGGGAAGACTTGTAGTCTCTGCTTCTCCAGCAGGCTAGCTTGGGCTTATTGATGTGGCACATGGGCAGGGTTCCAAGAGAGACTCCTGGGTTTAGAACTGGCACTTCGTCACGTCTGTCACAGTCTGTTGGCCAGAGCAGGTCACAAGCACAGCCTGGATTGAAGGGGTGGGGAAATAGACTTCACCCTTTCATGATGAGGGAAGCTATAAAGTGTCACCAAAGGACATGAATATAGAAAAGAGTGAAGAATTGTGACCAGGGACTTCCCTGGTGGCACGATGGTTAAGAATCCGCCTGCCAATGCAGGGGAAAGGGTTCGAGCCTTGGTCTGGGAAGATCCCACATGCTACGGAGCAACTAAGCCCATGCGCCACAACTACTGAGCCTGCACACCTAGAGCCCGCACTTTGCAACAAGAGAAGCCACCGCAATGAGAAGCCCGTGCACCACAACGAAGAGTAGCCCCCGCTCACCACAACTAGAGAAAAAGCCCGCGTGCAGCAACGAAGACCCAATGCAGCCAAAAATAAATAAATAAAATAAGTAAATTAAAAAAAAAAAAAAAGAATTGTGACCATTCTTGCAATCTGCCACAGGGCTCTGAGGAAACAGGGGAGAGGTGAGCAATAATTTTCTTAAAGGACTTTATCTCAAATTTTTAAGATTCAAGATAGCAATTTCTTTTTTAGTAGCACTTAATAAAAAGTGATGCCATCAGTCATCATCAGTTCTGGAATCATTTTCCAATATCACCAGTTTCTACTCTTTCCTTATCTTTTGAACATTAGTTTTAAAAATAACCCATAAGAAAATGTTGCTCTGAGGTGGGAAAAGTTGCATGGCAAGAAGTGCAGGATTGAAATAGTGTTTGGACTTTTCTTTAAATCAGCATTGCACATGGACCATTTAAGGGGATTTTGTTCCCTCAAGATGATCCATGATGAAAAGGTTCCATGAGGAAATCAGTTTGGGAGTCATGAACAGTATTTCTCATATTGGAGGTTTACAGTGCATAGTAAAAAGGCCCTGGGAAGTCTTCACATTAAAGTACTTTGCTATTTAATTTAGTTAATTGGATTTCATTGGGATAAGGTCAAAAGTTATTGGTTTGATTTTTATATGGGCTAGTTAGTGTCACCATATGTGTGTATGTATACACACACACACACACACACACTTTGTTTGTTTTTTTTACATAACCAGTAACATTCCCAACACTGTCCAGCTATTGCCTTTACAGTTCCCATTTATCGTAAGGAACAGAAAAACAGAACAGATGAGCAATGTAATAAAAATTCAGTAATGTTTGATTTAATGGAAGAAAAGATTTTTGTTTTTAAAAGATTTAAATTTTTGTTAAAATGGGTTTTGAAAAAATTTACCAAACATTGTATACTTTTTTTACTGTTTGAATAATGTTCAAATAAATTTTAATAATGGGTAGCATTCCTATAATGCTCACCATATGTTGTCCCAGGTACTATTCAAAGAGCTTTTTTAAAAAAATTTATTTAATTAGTTAATTTTTGGCTGCGTTGGGTCTTCATTGCTGCACGCGGGCTTTCTCTAGTTGTGGCGAGCAGGGGCTACTCTTCCTTGCGGTGCGCGGGCTTCTCATTGCGGTGGCTTCTCTTGTTTCAGAGCATGGGCTCTAGGCATGTGGGCTTCAGTAGTTGTGGCACGTGGCTCAGTAGTTGTGGCTCTCAGGCTCTAGAGCACAGGCTCAGTAGTTTTGGTGCATGGGCTTAGTTGCTCCGTGGCATGTGGGATCTTCCCGGACCAGGGCTTGAACCCGTGCGCCCTGCATTGGCAGGTGGATTCTTAACCACTGCGCCACCAGGGAAGCCCCAAAGAGCTTTATATGAGTTATCGTATTAATCCCCCAAAGAGTCCTGTTGGTCCTTATTGTGGTTTTTTTTTAATTGCTCTGAGTAAAGTTTTAATGCATATCAGGTCATCATAATAAAAACATGCTTTTTTTAACTGAAGTATAGTTAATTTACAATGTTGTGTTAGTTTCAGGTGTACCACAAGGTGATTCAGGTATACATATATATATTTATGTTCTTTTTCAGATTCTTTTCTATTAGGTTATTACAAAATACTGAGTAGAGTTCCCTGTGCTATACAGTAGGTCTTTGTTGATTACCTCTTTTATATATAGTAGTGTGTGTTTGTTAATCCCAAACTCCTAATTTATCTCTCCCCCCCGCCCCCACTATCCCCTTTGGTAGCCATAAGTTTGTTTTCTGTGTCTGTGAGTCTATTTCTGCTTTGGAAATAAGTTCATTTATATCATTTTTTTAGATTCCATGTGTGAGTGATATCATGTGATATTTGTCTTTCTTTGTCTGACTTACTTTACTTAATGTGATAATCTCTAGGTCCATCCACGTTGCTGCAAATGGCATTGTTTCACTCATTTTTATGGCTGAATAATATTCCATTGTAGATGTGTACCGCATCTTCTTTATGCATTCATCTGTTGATGGACATTTAGGTTGATTCCATGTCTTGGCTGTTATAGATCGTGCTGCTATGAACATAGGCGTGAATGTATCTTTTGGAGTTAGCATTTTCTCCAGATATATGCCCAGGAATGGGATGCAAGATCATATGGTAACTGTATTTTTAGTTTTTTAAGGAACCTCCGTACTCTTCTCCATAGTGGCTATACCAATTTACATTCCCGCTAACAGTGTAGGAGGGTTCCTTTTTCTTCACACTCTCTCCAGCATTTATTATTTGTAGACCTTTTTTTTTTGGATTTATATATTTATTTTTTGCTAGATTTTGCTCTTTTTTTAAAGGGTATTGAGGAGGAATGTCAAGGCCGCTTATAGAAGCTCATTCTCTCACTGCCTGAACTGTTTCTTTTTTTTTTTTCTTTTTCTTTTATATTGGAGTAGAGTTGATTGACAATAATGTGTTAGTTTCAGGTGTACAGCGAAGTGATTCAGTTATGCATATACTTGTATCTGTTCTTTTTCAAATTCTTTGCCCATTTAGGTTGTTGCAGAGTATTCGAAGAGCTTTATATGAATTATCATATTTAATCCCCCGAAGAGTCTTGTTGGTCTTTAGTGTTACCCTCCCCTTTTCACAGATGGTAGACAGCTCTTGTGTTCCATTCTACAAGGGTGGAGCTGTGACTTGTCAGTCTGGCTCCAAAGTGCATGTTCTTTACCACCTTGCTGTTCTGCTGAGAATCACTCACCTAAGTGCAGAGTGTCGTGGACAGTATATTCATATGTTTTAAATGAAACGTCTTAAAAGTTACGTTCAGTGGAGCATTCAGTCACCCTAACTCAGTTTGTTGCCTGTGTATTTAGTAACTGGTTCCTGGTGCCTTAGATTGGAAGATATTTTGATATAGAAAATGAAAATGCCTGGTGTTTCCAGTGATGCATTGTCCTCTAATATAAGTGACAGAAACATCTCCCAGATCTAGAATGATGTTATTTTGCAGATAGTTCACCTCCTACAACTCCTTTCACTTATCTTTGACAAAAAAATAGATAAGCCTTTAATCAAATTTTTGATAGTGCTAAAATAACTGAAAGATACTGTCATTCTACTTTGAATTTATAAGATCTACCTTCTCAAAGAGAATCTTGGTGGAAAACATGTTTTATGCTTGTATCAAATAAGAATTCATGTTTTAAAGGAAGAAACTAATGAATTAGACTTTTAATATTTGATTTAAATCACATTTACCTGCCACAAATTCATATTACCGCTGGACAAATCATGTCAAGTATTTTTCCTGCCATTGATGGAGCAGGAAACTATGCAGAATGAATATGAATGAAGAATTTTTGAATTTTAGGTTG
This sequence comes from Eubalaena glacialis, assembly GCF_028564815.1. NCBI lineage: Eukaryota > Metazoa > Chordata > Mammalia > Artiodactyla > Balaenidae > Eubalaena > Eubalaena glacialis. Next base: position 108,656,343 of record NC_083723.1, on the reverse strand, counting down.
TAAAGGACCTCACTGGCATAGAAGTAATGTGGCCGTGTCCAAAGCAGTGATCATTCATTGAAAGGCCCCCCTGTCAGATCACGGGCACCTTCCTCTACCTCTTCTTTTTGAGTCTCTTTATTTAAGGTCATCTCACCAGGTTGTTTCTCTCATACCACTTGTCTACAATGCAACAGTGTTTGGAGGGTGTGTCTGTATATATATCTCCATCTTCTTTGAAAATAGCAGTGTGGATGTTACTTATTAGAAACACTGACCACACAGGTCTTAAAATTTGACTATTATAGAAAATGATCAGACAAAAATACAATTAATATAAGTGTGTACTACTACAAACTGTAGGGTTGGTTAACCAAATAACCACAAATTTAGTTATAAGGATGACATTAAAGTAACAGTAATTTACAACTAGTAAACAAAAATAGCAGCATATACAACCTATGGCCATCTCAAGACAACACAGATAACAAAAGCAACACTCCTGAAAATTACGGTACTTCTGCTGCCTGTGAGTACCAGTTCAGAGGAAGAACATTGCAGCAGTGGAAGGCAAGAGTCAGAGCTCTTGGGCAGTTTTGGGTCCATCAGTGACTTGTGGACAATACCAGCAGAATCCCTAATTTGGAGCATCTTTGTAAAAATTATAGCTGTATTCAGTTGTGGAAAATAGTTTTGCCATAATTCTTCAAAAACACTGATTTTTCACTTTGAATGGTACGCTAAATAGTAATTTTTATTATCCTTTCATTGTTCTAGAAACCCAATAGTGTCCAAACTTAGTGTGTGTTCAGAGTCATTGAGATGCTTCTAAGCTTGCAGCTTCTGGGCCCCATCCTCAGAGGTTCAGGGTGTGGCCCAGGAGCCTGCAGTTTCACAAGCTCTGCAGATGGTTCTGAAGTGGGTGGTCCCCATTCCTTTTCCCGAGGGCTCACAAAATAGAAGGGCAGGAGTTGGGGCAACTTCCTGAAAACCTGGATCTGGAGCTCAGACAGCCCCTGAAGGGACATCTGAAACCACTCACCCCTTCTCCCTTTTTCCCAGTCCTTGCAGTAGCCCGTCTGCCTCTTCCTCCCGACAGTGGACAGTCACCTCTTTACGGTGATAAAGATTGACCTGTGTAGCAGGAGGGAGGTTCCCGCAGTGCACATCTGGGCCCTCTCAGTTATTGACAGTGAATAGGGGAGGAGCGCACGCTTTGCCTGACTCAGGTCTGCCCCTCTGTAGCTCCATGTTTACCTCCTGTTCCGTATTTCTTAATCAGGCTGTAGGGAATTTATACTTTTCTAAGAATAGCTACCCACTCTTTGAAGATTTTTGTATTTGAAGGCTTTTTCTCTGAGGCTGCTGTTTTCATTATTGAGCAAGAGAGTCAATGAAGATTGTCATTATATCAGTAAGGTCTAAATAGGCAATAGTGTCATTTAAAAGTTAATGCATCATTAGAACACCACAGAAGTCCTTGCTGCAAACAATGGATGCAAAAAAAACTGATGGCAAAAGTTTAAGGTGAGACAGTGTATTTGCATAGTCTCAAAGAATCTCCTGTAAGATATTGATTACAACAGGATAAATAGTAACTTTGCTATGGAGAAACCCTTAGGCACCACTTTAATCAAGTGGTCAAGATCAACAGCACCAGTAAAACAATCTATTGATGTAACGTAGCCCGGGGTGCAGTGTGTGGAGAAGGGCACATCACTTCTGTGGTGTCCTTCCCTATCACGCATGATAGTGTCAGTCTAATCATGAGAAAACGTCTAACAGGCCCAAATTGCGCGTCATTCTACGAAACATCTGACCAGCGTTCTTCGGGAGTGTTGAGGTCATAGAAGAGAAGGCGAGACTGAGGAACTGTCACAGATTAGAGGAGACAAGGAAGCCGTGACAACTAAATGCCACCCAGGACCCGGGACTAGATCCTGGAATAGAAAAAGAAGGACATTCGGAAAAATACAAATAAAGTCTGCAATTTAGCTGCTGCTAGTCTCTCGTATTGTAACATTGTTAGCTTATTAGTTTTGATAATTGTACTATGATCATCTAAGGTGTTGACATGAAGGGAAGCTGAGTGAAGTATATACGGGAACCTTCTATTTTTGCCCCCTTTCTGTAAGTCTAAAAGGATTACATAAGACAAAGTTGAAAAAAAGGTACTTCCATTTAGTAATGTGTAAACACTCTGCAACAGCTGAGCATTCAGGAATCCATCTCCACTCAGCTGACCGCCTCTTCAGCATGTATTCCCCACACGCACTTTTATGTTCTAGTTCTACTGAAGCATTTGTTGTTGTTGATTAGCACCTTTGGGGAGTGAGGGGGGAGTGACACAATTTTTGTATGTATTACAGAGTATTTATGACCAGTGTAACAACTGGATGTGTACCCACACCTCATTTCTGAAAATACGACAATGCAGTCAAGTCCCCCTGTTCCCTTCCTTTATGGCACTCTGCCCCTCTCATCCTCTTTTACCAGCCACACATAACTGCCACCACTTAGAGATAATCCATAGAATTTGCTCTTTACTGATCCTGTTTTCGTTTTTTGCCCTTTTTCATCCAAAGTAACAAATTGCATTGTACTGTATCATATCTACAGCTTGCTTTTTTTGCCCCACATGTATGTCTGATTCATTCTTTTTCATCACTGTATAGATAGATATCCATTTTATGAATACCCAATACATATTTATCCTTTCTCCTGCTGGCAGACATATTGGGAATGTTTTTGGTTTGGGGTTTTGTTTTGTTTTTTGCATAGTTGTTCATTTTTAAAAGTATTTTCTCAGGTCAAAAGAGACCTCTACTT